>NC_140034.1:60079001-60811501 GCF_963513975.1 Fringilla coelebs | reverse complement strand
GTCATCTTCTCACCCTGAGGTTCTTTCCCTGAAGTGCTTGTTTGCACTGTTTCTTTCCTGGGAAAGCAGAGATGAGAAAAGGTGAAGAGGTGTTTTAAGTCAGGATCTCTGTGTTATCTCCCTAATTTGGTCAGCTCCCATATCTTAAGCTGGGAAGGAACTGCTGCATTTCCTTCTCTACCACAAGAAATGTCTGTAGGGCCACAGCCCAGTCTGACTGCTCAGGTCAGTTAGCCAGAATCATTAACTGCAGATACAGAAGGCTTCCCTTCCAGGCTGTGGGTGGAGTGCCCAGGAAGGTCTGTGTGTGTGCTGGAATCCTCCCTGTGCTTGGCAGCAGGGTGAGGGGTACTGAGTTCCTCCCCACGCTGCTGCTCTGACATCAGGTTCTGTCAGGCTCTCTCGATGACATCTCTGGGACCCAGAACCAGCCTGCCCTGAGACAAAACAGCCAGATCCTGCTCAGCATCCCTCACTGAGGGAGGCAGGGAGGGATTGCTGTCAGGAGCCAGGAGGGGCAGAAAACCAGAGTCAGAAACAGAGAGTATGATTAAGTTGTAACTCGTGCTGACATGCATTTATGTTTACATAAAGTCTGTTTTCACCAAAGAATCATGGAATCCTAGGGTGTTTTTAGGGGTTGGGATGGATCTTAAGGGTCATCCAGTCCCAATCCCTGGCTTTGGACACATCCAGGGATGAGACACCGCAGCCTCCAATAAGTATTCCTGCATAGATTGTCTGTCATTTGGAAGCTCTCCTGACAAAGACAAATAATTCTGAAAATATATGTCAGACAACAGACATTTCAGCAAGGGAAAAGCCTAAATCACAATGTTAATTATTTCTGAGAGAAAAAAGTTAGGTCTCCACCAATTAGAAATTTAAAATCGCCTTATTTCAAAGAAGAAAATTGAGACGAATTTTACCTTGGGACACAAACCCAGAGTTTTTACATCAGCACAGGCTGCTTCAGCTGTTTATTTTTTTTTTTTTTCAATGGATTTCCAACTTTATACTTTACTTTCATTCTGTTGATTTTTCTTTTTTTTTCTGCTGGTTGCAGAAATGTTCTTTTTTCCCAGAATATGGTCTCTCATTCCCAATCCATATGATTATTTATTTTCCCAATAAAGAAGAATGCAGTTTATCCAAGCACTAAAAATTGATTTAGATATTACAAAGACATTTTAGGTACAGGCTGTAACAGCTGTAAAGACATTGGCCTGAATTTGGCTTTAAATTTCCTTGACATTTTTGTGAATAAGGCTGCCTGGAACAATTTGCTCCTGGGCATTTCAGTATCACAAGGAATTTAGAAATAGTAGTCCCTATAATTTGTTTAGAAAAAATACTTTCATTTCTTGTTGGGGCATGGAGGGAGCTGTAATGTGGGAGGATACATATTCTGTGTTCTTTTGATTAAAATAATTTTGATGGTATATTGAGTAATTAATCTGTTTGTGATTAGTGTGCTGTATTAATATCAATTACAATAGATACATTTTCATTAGACTTAGATTTGCAAAAGACAAAGCATTTATGCTCTATTCTATTAATTTTACAATATATATTTTAAAATATTCTCTATATTTAATTTTCTGGCAGAATCTTGCTGATTTTAAGTATAATGCTTTAAAGACATTAAAATACAAGCTCCTGATTGTCACCTGCCTATCCATGTTTTCCTGTTACCCACTTGTTTGGTGCTTATCCAATTTTGCTTTACAGTTTTGTTCCTATAATTGGACACAACTCCTCTTTTAAACCACACTTTTGTTGTGAAAAGATGTCTCAGGATACCTGATGTTACAAGAACCTTTATTTCACTCTTACAACAGCAGATTCTTTTTGTAATTCAGGTTGTGTGTGAAGAGCATCTGACCTGCTTTTGCCATAGCAACCACACCTTTTGATTTTACCAAAAGAAAAGTGAAAACCACTGGAAATTAGAAAGCCTTATTATTAATTTTGGGAAAGTTATCCTTTTATTTACCATTGTTTTGTCCTTCAGCAGGGAAAAGATTGATTAGAAAATCTCTCACTGGTAACAAATTATCTGTTACAGTGAGTCTCTTAAACACTATTGGGGGAGGTTAGATAGAAATGAAGAGCTCATTCTAAAAAAACAATTCATGGGTACAATGGATAAATTACATTTTTCTATTTATCCTTTAAGTCCCCTGCTTTGGAGTGAGTGAAGTGTTGCCAGTTTTTATAGATCTATACTTTATTATAGCCTTGGCTCATGCGGCAGAATTTCTTATTAATGGCACCATGTGAGGGGGAAGAAGATCATTTCAAGGTTTTAGGGGATGCAGAACCATCTAGGGCTCAACTTCTGCATTGGAATATGAGCTTGTCCCCCATATCCACAGCAATTTGTCTCTCTCTGCACATCAGCTGAACCCAGGGCTGTCCCTCATTTGCCTCTTGTGTCAGAATCTTTGTGACTCTTGCAGCTCCAGCAGGATTTTCCTCCTTCTCCTGGCCCCCAGCAGGAGAATGTTGAAGGCTGCATGCACTCCAGCAGCACTCATTTCACCCTTCCACTTCTTTTCCATGGATGTTATGTCTTCAGGCAGGACTACACATTTTTTTCCTTTGCTCTAGCTATTAGTGATGGCTAATACTCAATAATTCATATAATAATGGGCTAAAGTGGGTCTGGTTCTGCTCTGTAGGAATCCCTTTTCACCCTGCACTCACAGACAGTCTTCCAAGGCAAATTTTGTTTCCAAAAAGTGTTGATTTGCATTAGCTGCTACTGCCACAAGCACATGAAATCACTCCATGTGTTTGAAATGCCCAACTTCCTCCTTACAGTGCATCTCTCTTTCTAGAGCTGGAATTGGGACTGTCAGCAGATCTGACAGATTAATAAAATACCAAATTAGGGAAGTCTGTCTCAACATCTAAGTAGGTTTTGTTCTGAGCATCTTGCCAGTTTGTGGAGTGAAATCCAGGACTGAGATTCAGTGCTGAAAACTCCTCTCAAAAAAAAAAAAAAAAAAGGCAGCTAATTACTGGCGATAGGACTGTCACTGTCTCAGATTTGGAAATTTCTTTTGGCTGGAGTCCTACACTCTCTTTTATGACTGAAATTAAACTAACTACAGTTGGATTCTACAATGATTCTAATATATACATATAGGTTTATTAAGTTTTCCTGGTTCCTTTTCTCATATCTAAGAAATGCTTTCTTATGTGAGCAGATGTTACATTGTTAAAAATGTATTGGAAGCTGCTGAATTCCCCATTTATATTGGATGGATGATCAGGGAATGTTTTATGTAACACTGAATTATCAGCTGGACAATGTGTGTCAGTTAATGTGCACAGGCTTTAGATATTTTTAACAACACCCAGAATACAGTAACATATTTTTTCATTAATTATGCCCCATGTTTATTTTTTTTTTAAGTCATGCTAATATTTAAAAATTGAGCTCAATTTTCATTGTAGAGTTTTGGTGTCATCCAAGGTCAATGCCCTCCCCCAGTATCCCATAATTTGCTAGGTTTATAGGAGTTATAAGTTATAGGTTTTCTCATACATGTCAGAAAGGTGCTTGATAAATTGTGCATTTGGGGCCCATCCAGTTGTAGGACTTTTCCTTAATGGATGTTTCCTCGGACTTAGTATGTACTTCTTACTGTGGTGGTGTGTAAATGTGAAGTTCATGGAATCTGTATCTTGGAATATACTACATTAAAAGGCTTAAAAGTGACATTTTTATAAACATTTTGCTGTCAAATGTCTCTGTTAATAGATGGCCATGCTCTGGAACTGATACCACAATTAGCTGAGGGTTGCATTAATAAAAACCCTGGTAAACATTTACTTTCAAATGCAGTTTTACAGCTCCTGGTGTCTTCTTTCACATTACCAGGAATTTTTTGTTTGTTTGTTTGTTTGTTTGTTTGTTTTTGGGGGGGACTCTGATTAATTTAATTTTCATCCTGCTCTGTACTAGTGCAAATCAAGTTCAGCTTCAGTGCCCCTGAGTCACAGCAGCTGTGCTGATCCTGAGTTCAACTGCAGGCAGGGACCAGGGTTTTAAAGTCTGGCAAGGTTTTAACAGTGCCAGAAGTGCTGGTATTGGAGACCAACAAAGCTGCTCTCCTTTATGTCCCTCCTGCACTGAAATACCCTGCAGAGGCAGGATCTCAGGTACTGGAATCCCTCAGCAGAGAGATGGATTTGAGCTAGTTAGCCTTGATTTTCAGCAGGGGCAGTTGGGGCTGAGCTGGCACTCAGTGGATGGAGCTGGGCTCAGAGCTTTTGGGAAGCTCTGAGCATCTGTGCTGTGTGTCTGATCCAAATTCCCAATCAACCTGGTTTTGTTGAGGTATCATCTTTGTCTCAATATTAATGTACAGCATCTTTCTAACAGTACATTTATAGTCTTCTAATACACAGTAAACATACAGTGCTTTGCAGGAACTTTTATAATACTAATTTAAACACCATAGCAAGTATTTAGGGTCCTTCCATCACCATAATTCACCTCCAGTTGCTTACTTATAAAATTCTTGCTCTGCAGGCTTTTGTCACAATCCTTTCTGAGTCCTAGAATTAATATCAAGATAATTAGAAGTACCAGATAAAACCTTCTTCTCCTATTGACAAACCATTCTTCTCCATATTGTTGTTTTCTTCTACAGAGAAAAAAAAAATCATTGAAATGTTTCAAAAGGCATCGCCATTGTAGATCTCACCTTTGGGAGGTTCAAGTGTTTGCTGTGTATTCAAACCCTTAAATGATATTACTCAACCTGCATTGCAAATCCCTGGAGCCACCCACTGTATCAAATAACATGTTTCCTTAGGAGGCAGGAAAAACAGGAGATATCAAAATATGTATTATTAAAATCCATTTCAGTGTGGGTGCAATTTGACAATGGGTTCAGCACTTCATTTCAGCAGACAAGACAGTGGTTTTTTTGGTAGTGGTATTACCATGTATTTATCCTTGATTAATCCAGCAGTGAGAACACTGAAAATGGAAACAGTTGTATGAAGGCCAAGGAAACCTGTGGTAAAAAAATTAAGTTGGGGAGTTACAAAGACTGAGTAGGGAGGGTCCTGCTTAAAGGTTACTCTGTGCCCATTTTGGGGGTACCAGCATTAGTTATTGCACAGTAATCCCTAGTTTTCAGGGATTACTGAATGTGTAATGCCAAAATTGTGTATTTGTGTGAGGAGGCAAAATGTAACACTGCCTGTGTCTGCCCTGTTTAGTGCTGAGCATCGGAGAAGGTGGATTCTGGGAAGGCAGCACCCGGGGACATATTGGCTGGTTTCCTGCAGAGTGTGTGGAAGAAGTTCAGTGCAAACCAAATGAAAGCAAACCAGGTAATCACATCAAGCCCCTGTTGAACCCTAATGTGACAGATGCCACATGTCTGTCCCAACAGACACATTAGGGCCTTTGTGCACTGCTAGAAATGGGAGAATTGGATAAAGCTGAGCTGCTGAACTAAAAAATACAGGTAGGTTTATTGATTGGATTTTAGTGTCCAGGTAAACAGACTTTCTCATGAGGAACTATGCTGGGAAGTACCAAAGCTTTTACACAGAGCTGTATGCAGACATTTTGTACAGGATTATGTTGTGTTTTATTTTCTAAAGAGTGGGAGAATGTTTAATGAGACAAATAAATAAGGGAAGAAAACCTGGCCGGTCTTCTCCCAGTCTGAGGGAGTCATACAATGCATTTAGCTCTTGTTCACAGCCCTGTTGACCTTTCCCTGAATGCTAGAGGAGGCATCCTTTAGTGGGATATCTCATACCCATCCCTACTGATAACAAGGGAAACGGAATCCTCCTTTATCACACACGTGTATTGCCACAAGTAACTTTAAGCAAGGATCCTTTATAGTCCCGGTATAATAAAAGAAAATGAAATCTACATTAAAGCAGGTTATTTTAAGAATTACCTACCATCTCATCATTGCTCTGCTTTTAAGAATTAAGATGTGAGGACATCCTCTCTAATTAAAAGCTCATTATAAATGAGCTCTGAGAATATAATTAATGTTCTCCAGGAGTGTATGGAGTTTGAAATCATCTATTGATGTGTTTTTAGATCTCTGTTGTGTTGATTAAGAACTTCTGGCATTGCACAGATGATACACTAAAATTTATGCATTGTATCATTCATTTACAGATGTTTTTCTTTTATGCATGACATTATAAACTGCAAGGTATACTTTTCTTTTTTTTTTTCCCTTTGTGGAGAGGTTGTGCTTCCTTTTCTATCTCCCTTTTGAGAGGGCAAAAGAGGAGGAGGCAAAACCAGATCTAATATTTGGAGAGAATGGATCCAGGCTCTGAGAATAGGAGGAGAAGTGTTGTGTAGCTCTTCAAAGGGCTTGAGAAAAGTCGGAATTTAGAGATGGAGATGTATTAAACAAAAGGAAGATTGAGGCTGGAATTGCCCAGTGTAGGAACAGTAACCCTGCATTAAATTTGAGTGATCCATTTTTCTCCAGATCTGTAGAAAATTCTGAGGGCATGAAGTGAAGTTTAAAGATAAGGAAGAAGTTTTGCATCTTTTCAGTGATTTTGAAGAGAGAGTAACCAAACCTGTTTGTTACAAATCCTTAAAGACTTCCTTGAGAATTTCTTCAGGAGGTAAATACACTATGTGACAGGATTGTCTTAATAGACGATGATTGTTTTTTGAGCAACAATGTCTTTGATCCTTCAAAGGAACACAAAAATTAAGAAAAGAATTGTCACAAGAGGAACAAAAGGATTATGGCAACTGGAAGCAAGAAAAGAATATAAACAGAAGCATGTTACAAATTTTCTGACATGAAATTAAGAAGACTTATGCCATGTGTCTGGCAAAGCACCAGACATTTACTGTAATTTATAACTATTGCCTTCTTTCTGATTGTTTTCCTGTTTGCTTATGGTACAGTGGGAATAAAAATGTTAACATAGCTTAAGGCTTTAAATATGCCATTCTTCTACTCTAAAAAGGATGAAAATGTAATTAAATAGGAACAAAAGGGACACATTTTCTCTGGCAGTGAACTTGTTCACTCCCATATTTTGCTGGGCTGTCTCAAAAAATGTCCCGCACCCAGAATGAGGTTCAATGCTTCTGTGAGTAATGTGATAGAGGTTGGAGCTGGGAGGGAAATGAAATATATGGAATGCACAGTATGAGCCATATTATTATTGAAATATGGCATGGAGTGAAAGCAGCTGATCACAGAATTGCTCTGTGCATTCCCTCTGCATAGGAAACAATGGGAATGAAAGGGAAAAGCTTTATAAGCAAAAATCAGCCAGTATTCCCTCTGAGTAAAAATGAAGAAGTAATTTAGAAAAATGTGATAGGCATGGTGAAATGATTAGAAATTAAATTAGGTCTGTTGGGATTGCTGAAAGAACATCAGCTGAGAAACATCACAAACTTGTGCCTCTTGCAAGAATTTGCATCGTGGTCTTTGCAAAGCAGCAGAACTTCTTATGATAATGATTTAGAAAGTAGATCATTTAAATGTGGAGGAAATGAAGCTCAGACTCAGCTTTTTCCACACCAGCACCACAGCAACAGTTCTTTCCCCTCAACGAGATTTAGGAACATTTCTTCCAGCAGCTTCCCTTTGCTATTAAGTTTGAACAATTGTGTTTAATAGAGGCTTGTCATTTGCACGCCATGAGTGGGGAAAGAGGAATAGTTCTTGGAAAAAACAAACTCCAATTAAACACTCCAGGCCCAGTAAAACTGCTGGGCAGGTGTTTCATGTCAGGATGCTGTATAATCTCATTTCTAAGGAAAGTTCCATTTTTAGGGAACTTTATTGCAATCCCAACTGTTCTCTGGAAGTGGGCAGGACAGAACTGCACCTGGTTCCTGTGTTCGCCTCAAAGATACCATGCCAGCTTGGCAGGTTCTGTTTTCCAAATAAAATCATATTGACTGGCATTAATTATACTTCCTTTCTTTTATCCTCCATTAATTGAGACTTGTAGGAATTGCTCCATTATTTTGCTAGTATTGATGCCAAATCTATGGGCTCCCAGTTATCCAGGTTGTCTCATTTGCCCTTTAATGGCACCAGCACAGGACCTGCTGCTTTCCAGTTTAACGTTCCCTTGACATTTTGAGATCCAATGGAAAAAGAACAACAGCAAAGAGAATCATTATTGTGGTCTGCTAAATTATTTTGCCTGCTTTTAAAAAATTCTTACAAAAAAGACTTTCGTGCTACCTCATTTTAAAAAATGCCAGTTTCTGGCATTTTGTAGCTAGTTTTTAACATTTTGCAGAATTATTCTGAGTAGAAATATTCCCTCAGATGAGGCTGGCATATCATCTTGCATTTTACCTGCTCAAACAGGGAATACAAATGTCACATATTTACTCATTCTGCATTGACAGTTATGTTGTGTTATTCAGTAATGAGCCAATTCCATTTTGAAATGTTTTTCTATTCCGAAATATGTTAAAATATTTTTGTTTGGTTTTGTTTTGGTTTTTGGTTTGTTTTTGTTTTTGTTTTTGTTTTTTGCTAAAATGATCTAGGTAAGTTGAAAGAATGTTTCTCCTGCTTTAATTTTGATGTTTCTGTTTGCCTTTCTTCCATCATAAGGTATTACATGAACTTGAGGGACTTACTAGATAAATGCATTCTATTACACTTGTGATTTTATGCTCCACATCCTTCAGAATTCAGGGCTGTCTGATTGCCCACAACTGAGGTGAAGTATTCATTTTCAGGCTGGAAGTTATCTTAAGCTACATTCCAACTTTATCATTTATTATTTCTTCCTCCCTGAAGTGCCTGGAGAACTCCTAGATTTTACCAAGGATACTGATATAAAGGCAGACTCTGTGTGTCTGAGAGATTCTTGCTGTCTTTCAACCCTTGACCTCCTCAGTGCACCTTTCCTTGAGTTCCAGCCTCATTTTTAATATTTTCTTAGGATGAGTTTTCATTCCATAGCCTCCTTCGTGCCTTTTTCTATCCTGTGCTCTTGGGATACACCTTATTAGTAGCTGTAGGAGTGCTGGGAGTTTATTTCAGATAAGATCTGATGCGGGCACGTGGCTGCAGTGATCATGAGCAGTTCTCAAGAGCTCCTTTTTCCAGGCAAGGATCTGATCTGTGCAGCCCGGGCTGTGCCAGTCCCGGGGGCAGCACTGGCAGGGCACATTGCCGGCCCTGCGCTGCCCATGGAGCTGTGCCCGTGTTGACCTCTAGCGTCACAGCAGACTCTGCCAGGCTCCACACTGCCTTTTCCTCTCCAAGGTGGCAGAGAGGCATGGGATATTTGTGTCAGGAAAGGCCTGGATCAGGAGCAGTGTGGCCAGCAGGAGCAGGGAGGTCATTCTTCCCCTGTACTTGGCACTGGTGAGGCTGCACCTGGAGTGCTGTGTCCAGTTCTGGCCCCTCAGTTTGGGAAGGACTTTGAGACGCTGGAGCGCATCCAGAGGAGGCAATAAGGCTGGAGAGGGGCTGGGAACATAAACCCTGTGAGGAACCACTGAGGGAGCTGGGGGTGCTCAGCCTGGAGCAAAAGAGACTCAGAGGTGACCTTATCACTCTCTACAGCTCCCTGAAAGGCGGCTGTAGTCAGGTGGGGTTGGTCTCTTTCTCCAAGCAGCAACTGACAGAACCAGAGGACGCAGTCTCAAGCTGTGTCAGGGGAAGTTTAGGTTGGATGTTGGGAAACAGCTTTTAATGGAAAGAGTGATAAAGTACTGGAACGGCCTGCCCCAGGAGGTGGTGGAGTCTCCATCCCTCAATGTATTTAGGAGAAGGCTGGATGTGGCACTCAGTGCCATGGTTCAGTTGAGGTGTCAGGGCATGGGTTGGATTCGATGATCTTGAAGGTCTCTTCCAACCCAGTCATTCTGTGAATTCTGTGAACTCTGTGACCTCAGTGATCACTGAGACCACCCTGTCAGCCAGGCTGACTGCCACCTCTAGTCCCTTCCTGAGCACAGTGCCTGTGCTTTTGTTTGGTATCCCTTATTCCTGAGTTTCCAGCAACTTGAAAATGTAGAGACAGATTATCCAGGAATAGCAGAGTGTCCTTGCAATTTCTCTTTTACCTATGTAGCTGTACAAGGGTGTACAAGGGTGTTAAAAGCAGAAACTGCAGCAATCCTTGTCCAGCATTCCCTCTCAATCCCAGAAGTTACCAAAAAAATCCAAGCTGTGTTAATAAAATGCATCCTTTTGCTGTTTCTGAAGCAGAGAATTTTCTGGTTTCCACATTCTTAGTTTTTAAACTGTGTGTTCAGTAAAACCAGATTTGCTCCTCATTTTCACCATCCCTTTTTATAATTAGCACAACACCTTCCCAGGCAGTTGAGCCAGCCAGCCTGCTAGAAAATGGATTTGCCTTCCTGCAAGAAGGAAGGATGCTTTACTGTGGACTGAGGAGCTAACATTTGTACTGACCCTCCAGAAGTACAGGAGTCTTGGTTTCCCAAATTTGCTGTCTGGACATAATAGATACCCATTTGTAAAACCAGTGCCTTATCCCATATAATTGACTCTATGATTCTGTGTTAAACACAGCAGTGGAGGGGGGAAAAAGCAGATAAAAACCCCCTTTTCATCCAGCCTAAATGGCCCACCTTTTATAAATGACCCAGATTAGCAAAATCCTTTTTAACAAATTATTCCTGATTTGTTACGATCACTTCTGTCTTATTTTTAGCTAGAAAGGCAACTGAAGAATAAATAGAAATGTTGTAGTGTTTATTAGGACTCAGAAAAATTCTATGCACAAATAGCTTTGGAAGCCACTAGAAATAAGTGGGTTTCAATGAGACAGAAGAGATGGTATCTCACCAAATGAGAGCACCTCAAGGGTTTTGATAATAAATTTTGATAAATTCTCCTTCCACAAGATTTCACCTTGAGTAGAAGGTGCCTGTGTACCTGTGGCAGAATTATTGTACAACTTGAACTGTTTGGCATTAGCAGCAGCAGTTAAGGACAAAACATTGCTGCAGCTGGAAGGACTAACTGGAGGAAGTATAAAAGAAATTTATATATGTGAAGGAAAGATATTTTTGTTGGGAAAGTTAAACACAAACATCCTCATGGCAGTAGTGTAAGGAGCTAAGAAGTTCTGAGGGCTGGGAAATATGTTCTGACTTAACAGTGCAGACTGGACTCAATATGGCAAAGAGAACATACAAATTGAAATCAAATTGAAAAGGCAAGATTGCTTCACATGTAGTTGAAAAAGTGTGCTGTGATGCAGATACAAAAGCAGCCATTTCAAATGGGTTGAAAGCTCAAGGAATGACTATTATATTATATTATATTATATTATATTATATTATATTATATTATTATATTATATTTTTATTTTATTATATTAAATTTTTAATCCCAGTCAAGCTCTGAAGGTGGGATCCCATTGTAACCCTGGTACCCAGAGCCCAGGCTGACAGGTTAGGCACTGTTCAGTCAGTCCCCATGCCTTGAGGGATGTCTCCAAAGCTCTGACCTCTGAAATGCTCTTTCCTGCCTTTCTTCTGTGTTTTGCACAACCAACCACCTGATTCATGGGATTCTGAACAATTTCATCTTTTAAGGAGTGATTTTCTGCCACATAATGTTTCCTATGGACAGATCTGTCATTAAAAAAAATTGGGAATGGATGACAACACTCAGCACATACACAAAGATACTCTGTGTCTGATTTATGCTTTAGAAAGATCAGGAATATGCCGTATACCATATTTTTGCTTAAACTGCATTCTCCTCCATCAATCAATGGGATAACTATACTGCAACCAAAAAAAAGAAGAAAAAAAAATCTGTGTAAAGAACTAGATGAGAGGTGCTGGCAAGCCAGCCCACAAAGCCCAGCTGACACAGGAGCTTGGTGCAGTAATAATCAACTAATTCTGACAACTCTCTGTAGCTGAGGATGTAAATCAACCCCACTTTTTTGTCTCAAGTGATAGAAATTCAAAGAATGAACCTCAGCAAGTTTCTGCACTTTAGCTTTGCTGAGCGAGGCATTTGTGCTCCCAGTGATGATAAACAGCAGTTTGGGAAAAGGCTCTGGAATGAATCATCACTCAATAATAATGGGAAGAAGGAGGCAGAGGTGACTGGAGAGCTGTTTTTATCTGCAGGCTGGCTTTGGGAGGGAGCCATCTGCTTCCCACACAACCTGCAGGGTGTCCTCTCTGGCCAAAGGTGCCTTGAAAGGCCTTTCCTTCTTTCAGTCTTGATCTTCTGAGCAAGAAGCAATAGAGATTTCTTACTCTAACAGGAGTATTTGTTAGAACTCCTTGGGAGTACTGAGTCTACCAACACATTTCTCAAATAATGATGCAGGTCTGATTTGAAGGAAGAGTGAAAGAAAGGATTCCATGATAATAATTTCATAATTTGTAGAGCTTTTGAGGGCAGCATAAAGCCAAAGCATCAAACAAAATTATTCAAATTTAAAAAAAAAAAGCAAGCCTATGTCTAGAGCTTGTAGAGAATGTAAGCCTGTCTGCATACTTATCTCTGAATAAGGAATTTTTAATTCATAATATTTTACTGTCTGGGCTGCTCAGCTGACATGTACTTCATCCCTTTCACTCCCATTTCCATGCTTGCTAAGAGCCACTTAGGAATAACTCTAATCAGCTGGAAAGGAGCAGCACAGTTCTCCAAAGCATTGAAATAGGCTAAGAATAAATTGCATAGCAATATAAAATGAGAGTTACGTGGTAGGAAACTCAACATTTCCAGTGCATGTGGGATTGCTGCTGTGTGAAATAGGACATGCAGGTGGAGAGTTTTTCCTCTTCTGGTTCTTGCTGCATTTTTTTTCCCTCAAGAAATCATCTGTCACACCACAGAGGATCAAAGAAGTGCAAACTCTGAGGGATGTCTCAAGAAAGGAGTTACTATGATGGTTTATTCCTTTAACTTCTAGTGATGCATTCCCATTTTCTGTTCAAAATCACAGCCCATGGAATATTTTCAAGTTGAGAGCAGATAGAGACATCAGAGATGTCTAATGTTACAAATTACTGTAGAAGCACCAAAAAGTTAAAGCTATGAAGTGAATGATTTATGAAGTGATGGAGCCTCCTGGGGAATTTAAGCCCAATTATTGGTTTAAGAGAGAATACTTCAGCTTGTGGCAGAATTTGAGCAGCCCTGTTCTTAAACATGCTAAAACCCTAGGAGTAATACCTAATTTTTGATTCCCAGTTGTTCTTGTGGAAACTACTCATTCAAGCCATTAAAATCTGTTTTGAGCTTCTCAAAGTTTAACAAACCTGGCAGATCTTAATGACTGTTAGCAGACAAAAATCTGTAGCTTTTACCTCCTGGAATTCTGGAGCATTACAAATTTCATAAAGAATATATATTTTAATTCTAGCATCTCTATACTAATAGTTTTTTGTTTTGTTTTGTTTTGTTTTATAATTAGGGATACTTTGTAATATATTATGAACCTTGATCAACTGTAGTTGATCTTTTTGCTTTCTCTAAGTATCTTAAATGACAGTAGCAGTAGCTTTTACTTTGATTTAACATCCTTTTTTTCCCCCCTGAAATTCTGTTTAACCAGGATTCCCTGGTGCACTTGTGTAAATATTATTTATATCAGAACACGACTTCTGTTCAAATCATTCTACGTGTTTATCAGAATTAAATACAATGGTTTAATTCATCTAACTCATTACATTTAGCATTACCTAACACTTTTAAAAGCAATTTTGAAAAAAAAAAAAAAAAAGCAAGGCAAGCCTTAGATCTGTACATACTCCAAAAGTGTTGAGAAGTCATCTTTTTCTGCCGCACTAAATGACACATTGGGGCTTTTTTTCCCTTCTGATTTTTAATTGCTCAGATAAAAGGCTTGACAACAGAAGCTGAAAACTCTTTGAAACTCTCCCCAGTTAGTTGAGATCAAATTCTTCTTAATTCAAGGAAGATGATGGAGCAACTGCCTAAAGTAATGGCAGTGCTGGAGGTGATCAGGAAAATGATGCCTAAACAGAGCAGCTGTCAGATAATCCATATTCTGTTCTGAAATCATGGCTCTGCTTTTTGCTTCCCTCCCTTGCTAGAGAGCTCAGCTCATTTTGTTATAGATCAGTACTAAAGGGATACTCGGGTCAGAAATAGATTCTTGGTCTCCAGGTACAACAGACAGATCTGAGTGAATGTTCCCAATTGTGAACTCCCAAAATGGATTGAATTTGAAGTGGTAGTGTAAGTTGGTTATGTTATTTACACACAAGAGTGTGTTTGTGTTTGTAGCTGGGTCTTGAACTTGGGCTTTGCTTTCTGAACTGAAATGGAAAATGTCCATCAACTTTCTCAACCACAGTCAGTCCACAATTCACAAATATAAAATGTGGCTGTGAAAGTCAAACTGATTTTGTGGATGACTTACAAGCAAAAAAGCACTTCAGTGTATTGTTTTGGGTCTTTTTTTTTTTTTTTTTTATAGCTAAGGGTTCAACTCTAATTATACAACAATCACTAAGTCTTTATTCCATGCTTGCAGTTATGTTTTGCACGCATCAAGAAATAGTTTAGTGCTGTCTAGAGAGACATTGAAAATAGTTCTGTATTTTGGCTGCTCTCCTGAAAATAATGAAAGTAATTATATTGGGTACCCTGCACAACACATTAGTAGTTTCAGGAAATGAAATTTAACACGTCTTTATATCAAAATTTGTTTGTCAGGTAAGTTATAAAGTTATTTTTTAAAAGTTATATTAACATTTGTTAATCAAGACTTTAAAAAGAAGGGAAAATAGTTATATTCCTGACTACAGATTATCTATAATCCTTATAGATTATACTTTTTCTTTCATTTCGCCAGGATCAAACCTCTCCTTTGGCTTGATCTCATAGGAGACTTTGAGGCCTGGGCCACTGTTTGAAAGAAAAATGCAAATATAGATAGGAAAATCCAGGACACCTTCCCAAAATCCCCAAGTTTTCATGCTAAGATTTTATCACCCAAGGACAAGGCACAGCTACATGCAGCAAACAAAAGACTGTCAGAAGAAATAATGCCAGAATTGGTTTATTTGAAGAAGCAGAGTGTGTTTCTAATGTTATGAATTTTTGGTATGATCTTGCCCCAGAGAAAGGCAAATTAAAGAATCTTGTTTCATTTTTAGCAAACAAATCTTAAAGGTGTAGTTTGTTTCCAAATGGACTCTTGAACTCCTTATATTACTCTTCCTCACTGGTTTTAATGCTTTGCTTATAAATGCATTCCCATTTTCAGGGTGAGCTGGTGAAATATTACCTGTATTCTGGGCAGCAGGTGGACAGATGAAAAAGGGAAGCTATTATTTTCCTGGAAACGTCTTGTTTCTTGGGGGCAAGGAGAGCAGGGAGGTGGAAATGATTGTCAGAGGGGTGATTCATCATTGCCCTGATGGACAATGCACTGTTTGTGTTTCCTGAGCAGCCCAGCAGTGGGATGATGCTGCTGCTTTCCTCCCTGCTGCAGCACAGAGATGGTATTCTCAGGAGTGGCTGTCCTCAGGTTCTCACTCCCCCAAAGCAGATTGCTCAGTGCTGGGAAGGACAGACACCTCTTGGCGCAGGCAGACAGTCCCAGACCTCGCCTTGAGGGCTCGGTGCCCCTGAGTGCCTCGGGGTGGGAAGTGTTGTGACCTGAGTAGCAGGGAGGAGCACACACCTGGGGAGCAGAGGGGCTGCAGGTGCTGCTGGAGCCTTGAGCTTGCCTGTGCCACTACCTCCAGCTTCTCTCTGGGTGTGTGTTTAACTGTGCTTTTAATGCTGCCACTGACATGGGGGAAAAAAATTATATTTATACATATAACTATATAAAAATATATTTTATAATATATATCATATACATATGATAAAATATATATTAAAAATTAATATAATACAATATAATAATTTTTTACGTTTTTATTTTTTTAGATTAGTTTGTGTGTAAAACTCTCTGCAAATTGTTCCTAAAATAGTGACTTCTGTGTCTAAAGTCTAAGTAACCTTGAACCCAAACTTGTATTTAATCATTCTGTGTCTGGGAAGAGAACTGTTAAATATTACTGAACTTTTCCTCATTAAAAAGGTGTTGAGCTTATTAGCATATCTCTTATTAGCTGGCTAATAAATGCAGGTGATACTGATTATTTAATGAGAAGCTTTACCTCTACCAAGATGTTTTTAAGTATTCATTTTGATAGATGTTTTAGTGTTCAGTTCTGAATATAAAAAATTCCTTCAGTTGAACTCTAATGAGTTGAACTACACCATAGTTCCTGTATTTGGAGATTCAGTGAGGTTTTGCCCTGTGGATAGAACTGGAAGACTGAAATGTATAATAAATATTCTTGTTCAAAAGTAAATATTTAGAATTTTTTGAAGTCCTGACCTTTCTTTGGAAGATGCTGCAACTCATCACATTTAAAAGTTAAGTGGAAATACTCAAGTTAATCAGACAAGCACTTCCGAAAGTTCTTGCAAGGCTGTTTTGATCCAGTTTAAGATGTGTTACTGAATCTTTTAAAAGTAAAGAATCAGTAAATAGTTGATTATCCTTCTTCTGGATTGACCCGAGTTACAAATAAGGCAGCATGTAAAATCTACCATCAGATCTGCTCAGAATCAAAAGATATTAAGAATTTTCCTTAAAAAACCCTATCCAGTTTCTTAGGTTGTGCTATATGGAAACAATATTGATGAAGTGTTTCATATGTCATTAAGCACATGTAATTTTGGGATTCTTCCAGTGTTTTCCAGTACAACTATAAGCAGGGATAAATTTCAAGTTGTCGTGTTATTTATGAGAGACAAGCTTGAAAAAGCATCCCATATTCCAAGATGTTGGTAGAATAGAAGCAAAATAGTTGGCAGCAGGATCACAGGTACTGTCATGCGCACAGGGAGCAGGATCTAGGCTTTCTAACGGGATTCACACAGACAAGGATTTTCCCTTAATAATCCTCCTGTTTCAGATGCCTAGACAGATTACTCAGGCGCTGAAATGGGTATGCTTAAAATACCACTTATCCCTTATTGCTGGAATCTTGTTCTGGGAAGCATTTGGGAGAACAGTGGTTGTTTTGTGTTTTAAACCAGAACTTGGGGCTTAATTCTGATAAAACCTTCTGTAGTGCAGTATGCAACCTGTCACTAAGTGGCAGTTTGACTTTCAGCTCTCACTTCAAAGCACAGAGAAACCACACTAACCACAACAACAGATAGTTTTGAATGGAAATCAATCAGCTTGAAGTGATTAATGCCTGAATATTACTTAATTCCCAGGCCGGCATGCCCACACCCAGCCCTATCTGGTTTGGCAGACACAGACTGGGATGACCAAGAGTATAGGGTCACTAAAAGTTTGTGATTGGCTTGAAAAGTAGTTTGAGCTGCAGGTGTGAATTTAAATTGCTACAATCCCTGTCATTCTGATTTAATTTTTTAAAAATCCATTCTAACTTTATACCTTTAGAGTAAATTAAATTTGCCCATGCAGTCTCCCGTTGTCAAGCTTTAAGGTAAAGGTTGCAAATATGTCACTTAAAGGAGCATGAAAAAAGGAACCCATTTCACTCACCCCCTAAGATATGTGAGAGTGGCTTTAATGTTTTCCCAAACACATATGAAGAGTTATGATATAACATTACTGCTATTCATAAATGTAAGAGACCAATGATTTCCTGCAAACAGGTTGTTTTTCTGCAGCTATTTTCTGCATTTTTCTTGAAATGTGGCTGCTTCGAAACATTAAGACACTTAAAATTGCATCATTGCTGATAAAAGTTACTTTTACAGCTTTAATTTTAAAGGTACACTGTTTTTAAAGGGGTTTCTTTTTGTTTTTATTTTTTGGTGGTTTTTTTGAGGAGTCTTTATTTTGCAAAGATACATTTAAAAGGGTTTTTTCTGAAACCTGCAATATATTACATTGTGTTTTTCCCTCCTGTGATGTGTGTACATGCCATGTATATTTGAAGCATTCATTTTTGATGCCCTAAATCAGGTTTTACCTGAATTTGCAGTACTTAGTTTGCTTACATGATCAGACTTTCATGTGAATATGAAAACACTAATGATTTGTATTGATTTTTCTCTTCCTTGTTGGTTTTTCCCCTGATTTTCTGCTGAGCTATTCTAAAGTAAAAAAAGTAAAAGATACCCTATAGACCATCTTCCAAATGTGCATAATACATGACCTGGTGCTTAATGTTTTTCAGCATCTCAGAAACAAGAACATATTCTGAATTTTGATTAAATTCATTTGATTAGCTATCTAATGGTTTGATGACAATGTTTAAGTCAGGGTTTCTTGAAGTTAATATATTGTGTTACACAAATCAATTCATTCCATTAGTATCCTAAAATCCCAAGCATCTATTTGGAAGCTCAATAAATCGGACTGCCCTGGTATCTTTATCTGGGATATCAATATTCAAAAGCCTTCCTACATCCTGAACGTGCTGATTGCACCTTTTTCCTTACAGAAAATCAATTACCCTGCCCTACAGCAGCAGAATTTTAAAAAGATACAATCCAAACTTGAATCTCACTCTCTGATTTGATTTCTGGATGCTGTGTGTGTGTGTGTACAGCTCTTCTGTGGGCCTTGTTTAAATTCAGGATAAGGTCACCACTGTACACCTCTTACTGTGCAAAAGCTTTTCTCCACATTTCCTAACAGCCAATATCATCAAGGGTGCCAGGGCCTTGAAGGAGTTTCTCTTGGCTGTCAGGCTGGACTCAAGTTTTCCAAAGAGCCATCCTTAGTAAGGTGTTTTTTTGACTTGGTCCCACATTCCTGGCTCACCAAAATTTGGGATTAGCATCCTTCTCTCCCAGCCTGTGTTCTGGGTGCTGCCAGAGCCAGTGCACTGATCCTGTCGGCTGCCAGCCAAAAATTACTTTTTTCTGAGTAAAGTCAAAATTAATATGTGTGGGTAGCAAGAACAGACAGGACCTTTCCTGGCTAGGAAATGGTGGGGAACAGTGAATGCCTCAGTGTTCTGCTGTTTGGGGATGCACACAGAGTCTGCCAGAAATGCTCCCGAGGACAGCAGCCCCGTTCCAGATGGAGAGATTGGAGCATGGAAGGAGTGACAGATGTGCCAGGGGATGTGGTATTTGCTGGGTCCCTAGGATGAAGGAGGAATTGATGAATCTGACTCCATGTTCTTAGAAGGCTAATTTAATATTTTATGATATTATATTATATTATATAAAAGAATGCTATACTAAACTATACTAAAGAATAGAAGAAGGATACAGACAGAAGGTTTAACAAGATGCTACTTAAAAACTCGTGACTGACGCCTCAGTCCTGACACAGCTGGATGGAGATTGGTCACCAAGTAAAAACAATTCACATGTTGGATAAACAATCTCCAAACCACATTCCAAAGTAGCAAAACACATGAGAAGCAATCAGATAATTATTATTTTCATTTTTCTCTGAGCTTCCCAGGAGAAGAATCATGGGCAAATGGATTTTTCCAGAAAATAGCGACACTGACAAAGAGATATCCATGAATAAAAGCACCCTGGCTAAGGACGTCACCCTTCTGCTTCTCACACACACACACATTGATGGAGATGTCCCTCAGCTGATGTGTAATGTGGGCTCTGAGCTGCGTTTTCGGGAGCCGTCCCTGCATTCAGGAGGTGGTCACTAGATGGCATCTTTGGGTACAGAATTTAGGGAAAAATCATCTCTAACGTTTCATTTTTACTCAGCCTCGTTTCAGCTCTCTCTTATTTCTGCCTTCATATGAAAACCTAAGAAATGGCATGCCCAGGCAGCAGGAGACAGTGGGGAAGGAAACGTTTTCCTGTATTTTTTGTACTTTCTGAGCAGTGAGGTTTATCTTGAATTCTAATAATTATCTGTAAACATTTTGCGATACTTTTCTAGGTAATATTTGTGGAAATTTTTGGATTATGTATGAATGCAGATCTAGGAATCTGTCATTTGTGGGTTATTTTTCCACACTCCTTACAGATGATAGTCAATCACTTGGAAATATTCCAGATAAAATCACTTGAAAACACTTAAAGCTGAAAGCAACCATTCAGCAGTTACTAGCAAGGATTTCCAGGTTAACACCAAAACAACTTCTGCAGCAAAGACTATGTCCAGCACTCTAATCCTTACATATTAAGATACCTTTTTATATTTTTATAGAGAAATACATAAAAGCTGCTGTCCAAATTCTCATGATTTGAAGGTAATATTGATCTCTTTCCTAAAACCAGCTGAAGGTGATGGTAATTCAGTAGGTGGCAGTCCTCTTAAACCAAAGAAGAAACAGTGTGACTATCAGAATAAAGTGGGATATGAATGCAATAAAGTGTTTATTAAACATTTTCATGTCATCTAAAGTCAGTATGGCTTGCATTTTTTATTTAGAGTCCTCCAAGCCACTGATACTTTCTTTTTCCTATCTGTAGCTGTTCTGTAAAACTGCGATACTAACCCTCTAAATGTATTTGAGAAAAGTTCTTCTTGCAGACTTCTCCTAAGTGCTTGTCTGTGTGTCTACAGCTTGTTTTGGTTCTTTTTCATTTTTTTTTTCTTGCCTCTCACACAACAGGAAGAATCTGTCAGTCACAGATTACCCAGTGTTTTCATCTGAATTTCTTATAGTATGATCCTTAGAACAGGAATCACTGTTCTCACTCAATCAATGGCCTGTGCTGTTAAAGTTCTCCTCTTGAACTCTTCCCAAAGAAATTGAATCCTTTGGCAATGGTGTCAGCTGCCTGTTTCCTTTTCCCCCAGTGGCAAAGCTGGTCTGCCCTGGATTTGTATCCATGATGCTCCTTGTCAGCAGCATGAGGGATCTCTCTTTGATCCAGTCCTCTGGTTTGTCATGGCAGGGAACAGATTCTGGGTTTTTTTATCTTACCTACAGGACAGATTTGTTATTCCAGCAGTGTGCAAATTTAGGCACACAGTTTGTGGTAACTGGGAGTGGGGCTGGGCTGAGTTTCATCCCTAATTGTCTGCAGCTGTGGGAAGCAGGTGAGCAGCACTGACAGCAATGAGCCTTGGAGTGCCCAGGGGCACTGAGCAACCACCAAAGGGAGCAGAGGGCACACAGGTGCAATGCATCAACATGAGGGGATAAAAGGCTGGGCTGACAAACAGGAGGGGCAGATGCTTGCAGCCTTCTGAGGTGATGGGATGTTACTCTGGATGGGCCGGTGCCTGAAGCCTTCTGATGTGGTGAGGTGTTCCTCTGCATGGTTTCTGAAATTGTGTGGTGATACTCTGTGTATCATGGCTGTCTCAACTGTGACATGGGAACTATTTGAAAAGTAATAGCACAAAAATACATTCATTTAAAATAAAAAAAGCCAGAGCTTTAGTGGTGTAGAAGAGTGTGAGTTCTAAACCTGTTAAATATAACTCCTGTTGCCTTCATCCCTCCTGTTTGCTTCATTCCCAGCCCCTTTCAAGGAGCCTACGATCACTCCCCCTTGTGTGAAAGGAGTGCACTCAGAGATACTTTTAAATAAAGCCATAGGAGTTGCTTGTTTTCTTAAAACACAGAAAGTGTCAGAGGCAAAAAGCTCTGATAAGCTGCTTAATATGCTCTAACAGTGTTAGTGGACACACAGGGGGCTCAAGTATGGGCAGGTTGAAGGGAGATTTTGATAACATTTTGGACTTTTTTGACAGTGACTGTGGCTTGTCTTTCTCCCATGTCTTAAGCCCGATGTAGAGTGTGGGGAGAAAATGTGGCAAAAATACAAATATTTCCAAGGAGGCCACTGAAGATGAGGCCAAAGAATGTCTGAGTGAAATGAGTAAATGTTGAATAAATGTCTTATACCAGAGAGATAGTGTAAAAGTGAGAATTCACATGAACTTTGCTGCTGAAGTTGTTTCCAACAGCTTCTGTGTGTGAAGGTGTGAGTGGGTGACTTCTGTGGGTTTTGCCCAGGTATAGATTGTACATGTGTGACAAATCATGGAAGAGATAATCAGAGAAAACTGTTGTGTCCTGGGAAGCACTCGGAGCAAATCTGTATTGTAGTGGTCTAAAATAAACAGTTGTGTGTTGTCCACTAGGAATAAATATGTTTTTAAACGTAGTAGTCTTCTATCACTTTGCATAATGTACTGGAAATACAGTCAGTGGAGTAGAAATAATTAAATGAAAAGAGAGTGGTTGATGGTCCTTTAATCTTTTTATGTGCAACATAAATGCCGAAGTAAAGTACACAACTCTAATAGCTACTTAATGGCCATGCAGGATATTGTGCAGTGGGCAAATAACTCTGCAAATGAAGAGCTGCTGCAGAAATCCTTTAAAAAAGTGTGGACAGAAGTGACACAGATTGGAATGGGATATCACCTTATCAATGCTGTGCTTGACTGGGCAGAAATAACACAAACTCACCCTCTATTATCATGGGAATGTCTTTGACATCTCTGGTGATCAAAGGCATCATTTTGGGCTTCCCAGTGTCTGTAACCTTGCTTGTGATCAGGGGAGGAATCACATTCTGAGGTTGTGTCCGTGGCTGCAGCTGCAGAATGCAGAGCTGAATAAATCTTGAGCTAAATTCTGCTTCCAGATTGATGTGTGGATATGACAGAAGATCTCATCATCTCTAATTGCTGTTGCTTATTCCAAGTGGTTCTTGCTGCTTCAGGATGTTGAAAATGCCAAAAGTTAGGTCTGCTTGGTAGTTTTCTAAAATGTCCTTAGTAAGTGCCTCTTACAGAGGAGGGCAGTTTGAAATGTTGATTTGTGCAGTGGAGCAAAAATTCCAGTGAGTAAAATTTCAGTCGAAGTTTAGTTTGGAAAAGTATTTATTAGCTCTGATAATGGAGGGAAAGAAAATAGATCCGTAAGTATAGTTTCTAAAATAGAATCAAAATAAAACAGGAGAAACTTTGGCCTGGGAAGTGTCCTCTGGGATTTTTCATCAATCAAAAATATACGTTTAAATTACATTCAATTTATATAATTTAGAGGGTGGGTTTCTCCTCCCTATGTTTTGTACTTTCATCAAAGCTGATGAAGCCTTTTTTTTTTTCTTCCTCTGATTTCTAATCCCCTGACTTTTTGGCTAAAGAAGTCCATTTTTTTAGATCCCGAGTTACATATGCAGGAGACTCCTAATTTCTCTGTTTTTTTGGCTAATGACCACTCTGCTTCACTTTATCTCCAAGCAAAATGTATGATGGCTTTTATTCCTTCAGGAATAAAGCAGATGGCATTTAGCACAACATCTGGGGGGAGAGAAAAAGCCTCAGATTTTTGAAGTGTTTTTAGTAAAGTAAACACTGTTAAAATGGATTGATGGCTTTACCTATAATACCCCTGTGTGGAAGGCAGGTTGTTTTAGTTCGTACCTATTTTGAGTGTTTTGTATCTAGAGACAGAATTAGAAACTGATGTGTGCCAGCAGTATTTCAGTTTATGACATTTTGTGGAGAAATATCTTCAAAAAATCAGTGTTATTCATATTTTAGTTCTGGGAGGAGCACCCTGATTCCCCATCCTGAAAACACCTCAGTGAAGCTGGGCTGCTGCTGTCAACACACAACATTACAATTGATTTTTGTAATTACAGGCCAAAAAAACAAAGCAAAATGCATCTAAAGCTGGCAGAACTGCAGTTAACTCTAAATTCCACACTGTGAATAGCAAATCTACCTTTATGTGCCTCATTCCTGTTACCCATTTCTAGATGAGGCCTCTTCTTTTAAACAATATTATCTTAAAATTTGGATGTCATAATGTTCTTGAGTGACAAGTTGTCAGCTTCAGGTTGTGTGATGTGGAAGGAGATTATCTAAAAGCAGTTGTTTTTCCATTTTCTCCTGAAATGCTGGTGGTGTATGACAATAAATTGAGGTGCCCTAGCAGTCCTGTGAAGAGTAATTAGACAGTGATGTATGAAAGAGTGATTGTTTAACCAGTTGGATCTTCCTGAGTGTCCAAAGAACTCTTCAAGCTGTGCAAATAATTATCACTGGGAGGTGATTATGTCTTGTGCTGTCTGTGTGCAGGATTAGGGTAAATAATGAAATGGGATTTTTTAATTATATATTTGGAGGATTACATTTGCATGGCCTATTTGTGGATTAAGTTTGGATATGCTGAGGTGCAATTTATATGTGAGAAGGAGATAAAGGAGAGGGAGAAGGTGGGAGTGTGATTATCAAGCCCAGAGAGATGGCTAATCCAGGTGGGCTTAATACACTCAATTACATTTTTAGAAAGGAAGAAACCTACTAAGTAGAGATCTCAATTAAGTGCATCCCATCTTTGAGACACTTTTTGGATTTTTTTGCAAAACAAAAATACACAAATTCAAAATCTCTCCCACTTCTCTTTTTTTTGCCTTTTTCCATTCAAGTTTGAGAGGTCACAAAGTCCACAATATAAAATCTTCTGACAGGTCAAGGCTGTATTTTTACATTTTCACTTCGAAGGTTTGAGAGTGGTTTTGGGAGGCTTTGTATGTCAGTTTAGAGGTTCAAGCTTTTTACATAATTTATCTTTTAAAAACACCCAGACTATTTGATTTCTTCAGTTACAACATTTTACAAATCTCATAAGTACAAAGATGCAGCACAATTCCTTTTTTCTTATTAGTTTATAGGCATTAAGCAGGGCACATAATGGAATTTCAGGAATATGTCAGTCTTAGGAGAATTCATTTCGGTATCACTGCTTGCTTCCAAGAATTAGTAATTTAGGCTTTCAGAAAACATGTAGAAATTACAAGTTTATTTTGCCATTCCTGCTTTTGTAACCTTTGGGCACGTTGGAAATGGGTTTTGACATTTCTGTAACAATCAAACAAATGTACATTTTTATCATTAAATTTACAAGCTTAAAGCTCAGGTGCTTTTTCAGCTGCATGACTTTAATACAGGTTTATTGCCTGCCTTTGGTATTTGCTGTGGTTTCTGGGATGCTGTTTGCACTCCCTGTGCCTCAGGTACCTCATTCTCTAAATTACAAAGCTTTTCTGAGGAGAAACTTCATGAATGTTGACCCTCAGCAATAAGCTGGTCTTTTATGTCATCCATTTCAGGGTTGATTTTCAATTCTATTTAGGCAATTTCATCCTAATTGCATGATTTGAATTTTGTTTAATTTTTGTAATACTTGTATTACAAGTATTTATCCTACAATTGCATGTGCAGATATTATTCCAAAATTGTGTAATATCATACACTTTTTTTAAACCTTCACTGGATTTTGGGGAAAACAAGACAAACCACTCTTCAATTTAACCAGTGCACAATTAAAAGACATCTAATTTTCTCATGATCCATTCATGAGGGTTTCAAAGTGTGTTATAAATAAAACTTCAGTTTCTGTCATAGAAGAACTCAAAAATCCCAACTTTGAAAAAAATTTTGCAGTCACATTTAAAAGAAATCCTTAATCTAGAGTCAACTAAGTGGTGAAAAATGAAACTTGAAAGGGCCTGGCTTGAGGTGTAGATAAAAGATTGTCAGATTTGAAAAGGAAGACCTACTTTCTGCTCCTTTTTGTGAAGACTTCAGCAAATGAAGAAAAGGCATTAGGTGAAATTGTAAGAACTAACAAACCAAAAGCTAACAGAAAGGATAATATATATCTTTCAGGCTGATTTTTGGTATGATCTTTTGGTGTTCTTAATGTACACTTATGCCCCCCTACCCCTTTCCCCCCTCCCTTGTTGTGGTTTTTACAGCCCATGAATTTGAATCGAATTGATTAACTTGATTCCCAGTGGTGGCTTGGTGTCAGCAAGGAGAACCCAAGCAGGTACAAATCCCAGTTCTCAGTCTCCTGAGGGCTTTCTTTAGTAGATGTTCTCAGTATAGATGGAGAGTGCTCAGCTGCAGTCTAGAAATACCACATTCATCATTGGAGAGGCCTTTTCCTGCACAAGTGTGTTTGCTCCTCCTCAGTTTCTCCTGTTTGAGGTCTAATTGCAATGTTTATTGGCAGAAATTGCATTGATTTCAAGTAGATTGGGCAGGGGGCTGCACGTTGCTGGTGTACACACAGGTAGCACAGACAGCCCGTCTCCAGTGTGTGCTCCAGACTTCGGAGCAGCACTGTTTATTCAGCCACCTCCCTTTTTATATAGAATCCCAACGACTTGGGAGACATTTTCTGCAAAATGTGACACAGTCAAGCAGAACTTGACAAAATTGTCATTAGAATTTGAAAGCTGTATTTTTTTTCAGTGTTTTATCCTCTCATTCTTCAAGAGTAAGGGGAATTGGAAAAAGAACAGGGTGGTAACACCAAGTTCAGATAGTCTGAAATAACTCTCAAAATATTTTTTCAGAATCACCAGCGCACTCCCTGTTCCACAGCTTTTGAAATTTTCCTGTGGGATGTGAATTAGGAATAGGTTGAGTTCAAAGCAGTGGGAATGGGGCTTAGGAAGGGTCTGGAGCATCAAAAGTGCCTGAGGGAGCTTGGTGGGAAGCTGGGGAAAAGGAGGCTCCAGGGGGACCTCCTGGCCCCCACAGGAGGGGGCAGCCAGGTGGGATCGGGCTCTGCTCCCAGGGAACAGGGAGAAGACAAGAAGAAACAGCCTCAAGTAGTGCCAGGGGAGGTTCAGTTTGGATATTAGGGAGAATTTCTGCATAGAAAGAGTTGCCAGGCATTGGAACACTGGTACTGGAGCCCGAGATATTTAACAGCCGTGTGGTTGTAGCACTTGGGGACATGGGTTAGTGGTGGCCTTGGCAGTTCTGGGATAACATTTTTACTCAGTGATCTCAGAGGGCCTTTCCAGCCCTAATGATTCCATGCTCCTATAGCTCTGTGATCAGTAGAGACCCAGCTGTGCCTGAGCTGTGTGCTGTGGTTGCACATGTATGTCTGCTATTTTATTGATCAGAAATTATATTCACATCAATTGTTTTAAGGCTCATTAGCCCTTTAATGCAGATCAAAGCTTTCACTGTCTTATTACTCATTGAAATGACTCAAGTGAAGTCTCTTTGACCAGAGAGAAGTTTTCAGGTCCTGTGGATTTTCATGGCAAAACAAATGTGTGGCATCAACTCCATTTGTGTTTTGCAACATTTACTGTCTGACTTAATTGTGTGCTAGTTACGTGAGAAGTATTTTTACTGCATTTTCTGGGGTTTTTTTTCTCCCTCTCATAAGCAGCAAAAGAGTGGGTTTAAAAAAATATAAAGCAGTATTGTTTTTAGAACACTGCAACAAAATATAGAAATGATAGCTGTGGCACATTTCTAATAGCTGGGCTGAATCATATTCTGTTCCTCTAATGGCATGCGTAATTGCTCCAGGTTTTCAGGCGTCCTTCAGCCGCACTTATTTAGATTAGTGACTGATGCATTTCCATGGAAACTTGCAGCAGGGGAAAAAAAACCCTCTTGGTAAAGCGTGGAGCTGAAGGGACGTGGGCTTTGAGCCTAGTGTAAAATAAGGCTTCTCACTTGTGGTCAGCTTGGTTTGGGGTTTCTGTTGTAGCTGTTCTCTGAAAAGGAAGAGGAGCTGGCAGCAGCAATTTGTAGCACTTGTCAAATCCTATGTTCCTTGATAAGCTTCAACTTTCTGAGTGTGGTTGAAGGAATACATTTTGAAATTAAATGTCTGGGTGTTTTTCTCTGTGAGGATGCAGAAGCACCCAAACCCCAGGTAAGCTGGTGAGAAACTGGCTGGAAAGTCCAAGAATGAAGCTCATTTTTGGAGGTTGTTGCACGGAGCTTTAATGAAGGATCACTGAGTTTTGAAGTGCTAGTGGCAGGAATGAAAATGTTTTATAGGACCTCCATCACCAAAACGCCTGGAAAAGAGAATTACTTTTAAGAACTTTGCACAGAACTGTTGTTTTCCTCAATATCTGGTACAATCTTTATATGCCCTGCCTAACATATAATATCTGATTCTTGTTGCTTTCTTAGAAAACTCAATTCTCAGCAATTTTTTCTAATTTCCATCAGTGTTTAAGGTTGCAAAAATGGTTTTTCAAATCCATTCATTTAAAGTAATTGCCCTTATGTGTCTACACAATGCTGTAAGGACAAGAATGTATCATACTTTTTAAAAGGTAGGAATATTTTTGGATTTGGCACCTTTCCTGCTGCAATCATCCTAATTATTTGGAATACTGGTGTAGGTTCTCTAGGAGTAAGCTCTCAAACCAGTGGTGATAGCTTCTTCTATTTGAAAATTAATTATCCTGTGGCCTGGCTCTTAATCATGTGTTACTTAGCAGTCATCAATGCAAAGTACCTCTCACCATATCTATAAATTATTTTGATTTTTTATATATGTTATTTTCTTATATCCATATCTAACCATGGTCTATATGTTCTGATACAGAACCACAAGTTCAGTTGCTGTAGTCTGGTACTCCTGCTAAAAGTGATGTGGTGTTTCTAAGTAATTTTTTTTTGCATTTTTGAATTTTTAGTTGAATGTTGTATTTTAGACACATGCAACATCATGGCAAGGCAGGAATTCTTCCTGATGAGCAGGGAACTTCCACATCCACTGCTCCTTGTTCCACCCTCATCTTCCCCTCCCTGGTCCTGTGTAAATCTGGATACCAGACTGCTCAGCACCATCCTGCTCTGAGCTATTTTTTTGCTGTGATTTGAGTTATAACATTAAATTTGAAGTTATTCTGAGGCCCTTACAGTGAACGTTGTGAAGCATTCCTCTGTTTGTTGGGTTTTGGTCATGTTTGGTCATTTTAACTGTGTTATCCACAGTGTTTCCCTGTGTTATTCACAGTGAAAATCAGATGAAGTAGTCCACATGCACAATCAAGGCAGAGGAAAAACAAAAGGCAGTGCTGTGGTGAAAAAGATGGTGAGGTTCTAGGAATTTCCCACGTATCTTCCATGTTCAGCAGCTTCTTATGTATTCAAAATTTTATCTATTATTGAAGGCAGAGAATTTGACAGATCATTGATCCTGAGTACAGCTGGCGAAGATTTTGACTTGAATGGGGCTTCTTGTAAGGGAGGAAATTGAGGGGAAGCATTTGTATCACCATTGATGATAAAAGTCCATAATAAGTCTTGCTGAAACTTGCTGTACAGGAAAATTAATGATTTTTGAAATTGAATAGAAGAATGGCTTTCCAGGGCCTGTTTTTCCTTACTCAGCCCAAAATAATTCCCCATCTGTTCTTTCCAACTCAGAGTGCTCAATGACCTTCTCCCAAGCAGTTGGTTGTCTTTGTGGGGCTGTAAATATGTCTCAGGTAGGAACAATCCCTGTCATGCTCAGCAGACCACAGTTCCTGCCACACAAGCAACTGCAGAGTTCCTTCACAAACCTCTAATGGAATTTCCCTAAATTTAATGCAAAGTCTCTCTGTCAAGGCAAAGTCATTAAGCCAGGTTTCACCTGGCACCTGCCCTTTGCTACAGGCCATCATTCTGGGTTATGCCGCTGCCATCACTAAGAACACTGATATTTGCAGGCAATATTTGAACTATTTGCTGGGAGGATGAAAAATGTGAAATACAGTGTTATGATTAAAAACATTCATACCCTGAGTCAGTTCTAAAGAGCTGGAACATTACACCACCTGAGCTTTGTAAGTGAACAAACCATCCTGACCTTCAGGATAAATAACATTTGCAACAGATGATAGTGCCAGCAGGCAGCTCATCAAGACTTCTTTGTTCTCCCTGAATCTGAAAAACAAGATGCCTTTATTTGTGTGCAGGAGCACTTTGAGATTGACATGGAGAGCTGATTTTTATGAGGCAGATACACATATTGTCAGGCCATAATTACAGCTTAGGCAAAGTTCACCAAAGTTGATTTGTTTTGGCCAGACTTGCTAAAAGCTGGGTATTTCAGCAAAGATCAAACTAGGTGCACGTGGACCAACGCCATCTTCAGCTGCTAGAAACTCTGAGGTCAACATCCAGATTTTTATGAGCTCTTCACTCTTTTGCTTTAAGATGCATTTTACTCTGTAAATCAAGGAGGGGGGGAAAAAATCTGTCCTCTGCCAAATAATTTCTTTTTATGAGATGACCCAGGGCTGTGTCTGTGCCTGTCTCAGACAGAGTGGCTTAATCCTCTGCATTAGCTGAGACCATGGGCACGGAGCTGCCATGGAGAGGCAGAGGGAATGGAAACCCTCAGAAACCCAACAGGAGAACTTAGGGAAACATCATGTGACCGTTACCGTACTTTGAAAATAGTCTGCAAATGAGGGAAGAGCTGCAGAATCCCACAACTGTACAAAGAGCTGTTAAAGTTGTTAGGACAGTAAGAAGCAAATGCTTCCACAACGACTTGCTGGGGTTTTATTTTTCAGGTATAAGTAAGCTTTTTGTTAAGTCAAATGGAAAACTGATGACATGGGGAACACTGTTCTTCCATAACTGCCTCTCCAGCAGGTCCAGGTTGTATATTTCAGTTAAGGTTTCCCTTACAAACTTGCTGATTCACTCAATTGATCAGCCATTTCAGCATCCTTTGTTGGTAAAAGAATTCACTGTGTTCCAGCTAATCTTCCTCTAAGGATGAAGGAGGGAATCAACACTGTCTTCCTTTCTTTTTCCTGAAAATAAGATTTAGTAGGGGAAAAAAAAGGAAAGGCAGAAGAACATTGAAGGATTTGCTATTCCACTCCAGTTGTCCTTGAGACATTTTTATGCTTATTCTCAAATCTGAAAAACTTCAAAAACCACGTAAGATTTGCTATTTCTTGGCTTTAACTGAAAGAAAAATTGGTTGAGAGCATCACATCAACTGAACACTGGGACTTTAAAAAACCCCAAAACACCCATAAAATGAGAAGAAAGTGAGCCGTGAATTAAAGGTTTTCATTAATTTACCATTTATAATGCCTTCATCATATGCTTCTTTTCTCTTGATCATCACAGTTTATCCCTTCAAATGAAGCATCTATGTTTTTGCCACCAATTTGCAAAGATATGAAAAAAATAACTGTAGTTTCTTCTGAATTCTTGGGTGTAACATACCTGCAGATCTCACTTTCATGAGTTTTTATAACCGTTTATCAGAATCAATGATCAAACAGTTAATAGAGAAAGTTTCCATTTCTATTTCTTCATCCCGTTTTTGGTACATTTTTTAGAATTCATAATCCTGCTCTGCATGACTTGGAGGAGTATCCCTGAACTTCATCTTTCCTATGGCTCAAATGAAATGCTCAAAGAAAGCAGTAAGAAATGTCATGTTAAACAATTGTATCATAGGCTGGAAAAATCTTCTCACTTATCATCATTTTACTGTACCATATTTAATAGACAATCTAATTTTGATTAATCTCCATTTTCTAAAGGGAAACAGGAATGAGTAAAATAAGTTACTGAGACTTCACAGTTTGTGGTATGAAGAATATTTTTATCTTTTAATGTGATTATTTTCTGGAGCATCATTTGGTATGGCAGATATTTTGGATATACTTGGGATAGAAAAATGCATGCTCTTCTTAGTGGTGGTTTCAATCCCATGAACTTTTTCTCCACTTTTTCCTATGGCCAAATTTGGATCAGTTTAAGGAAAAACACATAAGGTAGGGCCCTGTCTTGTTGCAAACCAGCACAAGTGTCCTTGAATAGTGAATATCTGCTGACTTGATTATTAGACTGCTTTCCTCAGCTTTGAATAACTTCTGGTCTAACCCCCAGCATAAATGGTTGGGAAAGGGCTTTTCTCCCAGGAAGGGGAAGGTGCAGAGGGAAGGCCTTTAACTCTGCCACTGTTTTGGGTGTTGTACCTGCAGAGAGCTGTACCTGAACTGTTCTGGCAGAGTATCTATAAATGTCTGTTGGGAGTGAAACATCGCCCAGGGCTGTCACTGGGGAAGAGGGAAGAAAGACGGAAAAGCTGCATGTTTTGGGGTGGGGATAAAACCCACCCTTACCCACCAGTTGTATCTGGGGAGTGTCTGCTGCTCTCCTGCCTCCCAGTATCACAGCACAAATTCTGCTGTTGCACTCCTGTTTCCTCTGTTCATCCTGTGGACATGCCGGTAGCTCAGAACCTTTCCTAGAGTGCTGGCAGCTCTGGCAGCATTCCTGCTGGCAGAGCATCCTGCGCAGTTTCCTTGGAAACACGGCACTGAAATGCCCTGCGAGGAGCAGCAGGGAGGAGACAGGGAGTGGAGACAGTTGCTTTGGGATTTTTTCCCCCTCTGTGGGTAATCAGAACTCTTGGATAACTAACTAATATGATGAAGTAGAAGCTATTTATTGTTTGTATTTTGTACTTATTTATACATTCTAACTTTACTGCACACGCTGATCACGCAACTGTTGATTGGTGTCTCTATCTTGTTCACATGTTCTGCATGCACTTCTCAGAGTATGTGATTGGTTACAGTCCAGGTGTTTCACAGCTCTCTGTTGTCTGGTTATCTATCTCTGTTATCTAGTTCTCCTGGTCTTGGTATTCTGTTTCTCAGCCTTTTCTTTCTTAATTTAGCACAATTGATGTCTTAGTAACCTTGACGAATTCCAGAGGGTGTTGATAAGAATAACTAGGAACAGTTTGCTGGGACGCACAATGGCCTAGACCTTGCAAATACATTGATACACCCCTCCTAGTTCTTTGCCTTCCAAAGCAATATCAAACATGTGAGCAACCTAGTCCAAGCAGGAACGTCAGGGTGGGAGTTAGGCTGGCTGCTGGAACAGGCCCACAATTGTGGTGTGGGCTGAAACAGGGCTCGAGTGGCCTAATAGGAATAGTTTAGAGTCCAAAATTTATTTCTTGCTTTTCATGGCAGTGGTCTTTCAGCTTTTGATAATATCTGCAATATCTGTTGGAGTCCTGTGGTCACTTATGAGGCTGAGACAGAGAATCTACAGGAAGCCCTACGTTTATTTGGAGGAAAGCCCTTACTGCTCCTGAGGTAGAGAAAGGAGGAAGTGTTTTCCACCTACACTTTCTCAGTGCTCACCCCTCTTCGAACTCTATAAATTACATTCTGGAAGGGCAGGGTTTGAGCCTGTTGCTTATTGAGATGTCTGCAACAATAAATGATTCTAATAAAGAAACAGCTGAGGTTTTATTATTTTGATTGCCACTATTGCCAAGGGCACACAGCTTATTTCTGCTGCAGTTCCACAGGCTTCAATGGAAAATGGACCTGGAAAAAAAATGTTGTGTTCTTATGGTATTTACTCTGATAAAATATGGGCTTCTCAAAAGATCTAGAAACTTCAAGTGATGTCCCAATATTTCTGTCTTTTGTCAATGTAAAGGAGACGGGACCATTTTTGCAAACACTGGCATTTTGCTCTACCTCTTAGAAAAACTTTTTGAACTGATCCAACTTGATGTAGTGACTTTTCATCTGTGGTGACAGATATTTCTCTCAGTAAGAATGCAGTATTACTAAAATAATCATCTTTATTAAAATAAAACTGCTAAATAATGTGTTTCTAGACCTTCATATCCATATCTTCTTGCTGGTCTTTCTAATCCATCTGCAACCAAGTTTAGGAAGAAATCCTCAAAAGATTCTATGGGTAAAAGCTTCTTAAATAATTATGGGGTTGTTAATGCTAGGTGGTCCTAACTTGCTGCAAAGCATTTTGATAAAGAGTTCTGGTCTTAAGAAAACCTGGGCCATAAGAATAGGTACAAATTCAGGAAACCTGAAGCTAACCCCTTGGTGCAAATATACCTGTAACAGTGTTACTGTGCTATATTTGGCTTGAATTCAGAACAGCATTTGTTAGGCATTTGCCTATGGGATCTTTGTGTTCTTTTGTCAAGTCAGAGAATGGAGTCCTTTTCCTTTTTCAGTCCCCAGTTCATTCTGATGGCAGATTCCTGGTCCTCCCCCCCTGCTCCTGGGTGTCTGTGCTTGTGCTGTATAATAGGGCAGCCTGGAATCTGTGTGAGGTGAGGGAAAGAGGGTAATTAGGGAGCTTAACACAGCAGCCTGGGAAACTGCCACTTAGCCTCGAGTTCAGGACCTTGCAAGGTTTCTGTTTCCCCAAATAATCCCTGATTGCCCACAGAAGAGTGGGGGGAAACAGAGGAGAGCAGACCCAAGCTGCAGCTGAAGAGTGCTGGCTCTGCAATCCTGAGAAGCTGAACAAAGCTCTCTGTCTTGCTGTGCCTTCCCATCCCTCCCACCCACTTTGTATTCCTTATAGCACTGAAATATCATGCTATAGAAAACAGATTCTGCAGAAGGAACATCTGGCTCCTTAAGGCTCAAGCAGTTGCTTTAAGATTTCAAAATGTTCTTTATCATAATTTATTTCTTGTAATAATTTCTGAGGGACTTCTGAGAACAGGCCAGGGGGAAACTGAAAGTGGACTCCAGGTTTATGATTTTCTGTGTTTCTTCTGTTTGTCTCTTGGTATGAACCTGATTTTTAGACTGGCATGAAAAAAAGAATCTTCTTGATGAGGAACAGACTGCAATTTGTGCAATAGGAGCAGGAATTTTGGGTAAAGGAAAGGCCTTTTAGGCAGAAAATACAGGTTTTAGGTGAGTGACAAAGAGACAAAATAAACTAAACTCTCAAGTAGAGTTCATATTATAATAGGAATTTACTCCCTCTCTGGCCAGTAGGATGGAGGCTGGCTGGTCTCCACATAATAAATATAAATGTAAATATTTTTGATTTTTTTCCTAATTCTGCTTTTCTTGGGCCTTGCCAACTGATGCACATCTCTGAAGAAACAACTTTCTTACTCTTTTAGCCAGCTGCAACCTTCATGTACCTTTCCAGCTGGAATTTCTCTGAATTATGGATGTATTTGTATTTATGCCTCCAGCTGGGAGCATGATCCAGTTACATGTCAGCTGCACTGGTTAAAGCATGGAAATAGGGATTTTTCCCAGTCTTCCTCCCAGGACTTTCTCCTGCTCTTTGGCTGTGTTCAAAGCCCTTCCATCCTGCTCTGATGGTTTTTTTCTCTCTGCAGGCTTGCCTTGGTCGTTTGACAGCGCCAGTCTCTCAGTCATTTGTACCATCCTGAAAAGCTGTGCCACAGAGGTGCTCTGCCTTGAGGGCTCTGGCTGGCTTGGAGAATCAGTAAAATCTGTTGAAATTGTCAGGCTGTCCTTCCATGGAGAGTCCCTCAGCTGTGCAGATGAGACTTTGATGGTCATAATCTGAACCAGAACCTTTTCCATCTGATTTCTGATGTCTCTTAGCCAAACCAAAGGTGATGTCATTGGAGGACCAGCCCATAGTTAGGCAAAAAAATATTGATTTACATATTTCAGCTATTTTCCCAACCTTTCTGACATCTATTGCAGATTTTTCTTCCTTCTTTCTTTCTTCTTCTATTTTGCCTCTTAGCTATAAAAGGCACAAATATTGGACACAAAAGTTTTTGCCACTGAGAATGTGAGTGGAGCTTTAAAACTTGGGAATGATGTGATTCATCATCTCCAAGAAGTTCTCCTTATTCACTTGATGTGTCTGATGCCATAAAAGAATATCTCCAAAGCCAACATTTTTTTCCAAAATGCCTTGAAACTATGTTAATTCACTGTGAGGGAATATTAAGAAATACAAAAATATTGAAAATTCTTTTTTCTCTGTGCAGAAACACGAGCAGATAGAACAAAGAAGCTGTTTAGACACTACACTGTTGGATCCTATGACAGCTTTGATGCTTCAAGGTAAGAATTTTTCCTTTTGGTTGCAATCTGTTTACAAAACCTTCCCAGGTTTTATTTAATTGTTACTTTTGGTTTAGGCTTTGGAGGGGAAGGGGGAAGCAGATCACTAAACAGAACTTCTGAGGGTACCATTTTGACTTCAAAATTGGTTTTCATTGTAGTTTTCTTTGTTCATATGGGATGGGTGTAGAAAATTTGGGAGCAGTGAAGTAATGAGTTTCACTGTTTTGTTTTGGGAGTGGTGAAAGATTTGTTGTTCTGAACAGTAACTTTGGAACCTGAGTAGAACAGAAGCTGCTGGAAATGAGAAATCAGATTTATTTGTGGAGAATTCATGATTTTTAAGCAGGCTCTTCTCCCTCATGGATATACCTTGAACATACAGGTGACTGCTGGTAGAAAGGATGACCTTCAAAACACAGAACCTCAGTTAGCTTTTGGTGTCTTCTTGAGGAAGTTTTGGTGGCATACTGGAATTATTATGCTTTTCTCCTGAGTGTCCAATTGCAGCTTGGGTTTGTTTTTCTTGTTTGTTTGCAAGGAAACCACATTTCTCGTAGGAGAAAAACTCTGAAATGTGTAAAGAAATGGCAGAGTTTCATGTAGCACAACACTAAAAAAAAAAGAAAAAGAAAAATATGGTAACTGTTGGTTTTGTTCTGTGATCTTAGACTTTGTTCTGAGGTTCAGGATTTGCTTCTCTGTGAGTTGAAAAATCTGCAGAGGGAGTTCCCAGTTGGACATGATGTGATTGACTGGGGCAGTCTGACGGTGGTAAAGTTGTCAAGAGAAGCTGTGAGCTCATTCTCTGAGACAAGCTTTGCAGAGCAGACTCAGTGGTTACTGGGGACGTTTGCAGTGAGAAGAGTTGGCTTTTTACAAGGTTCTTTGAGTGATCATTAGTCTATAAAATTCATATCCTTGTCTCTGTATTTCAGTGTGAATGGATAGGGCTGTTTCTGCAAAAGAGAGAAGCTGTGTCTGCTGCATGTTGCCTCAGAGATATCAAATAATTCCACTTGGAAACCTCCTGCTACTTTCTAACAAAAGATTTTTTTTCATTAGAAAATGTCAATTCTATCAAAACCTTCCTTTCTACCTTTTTTGGGGTGGGGAGGGAGTTTGGGTTGTTTTATTTCTCTGTTGTTTTGAGGTTTTTTCCTAAAGGTATTGGGTTTGTCCAGTGCAACAGTAAAGCTCTCAAAAAATGTATCTTACCCAATTCAGGACTGAGCAGGAGAGATAATCCGGAAAAAATGGACTTTTGTACAGCCTTATATAAATTAGTTATGAAGAGTGTCTGCAGTTGATATCTATTAATTGTCTGAGTAGTAGAGAGGGACAGCAGAAGAGTTCTCCTGACAAGGCTTGGAAGAAAACTCTCCTTGAGTTTCCACAGAGAATCCAAGACCCGGTGGATCTATTTGAAAGGGTAATAGTGGAAATTGAGAGGAAAAGGTAGGAGAAGGCAAAATGAATGTGAAATTCTAAGAAATACAGTGGAAAGGTAGCCTTGCTTAAGATATTTTTTTCATTAAAGAATGGTAAATCTAGAATTTTTGTAAAGTAACACCAGGAAAACTAAGAAAGCCAATAACACACCAAGTTGTGTTTCAGGTACCTGACTGAGGCTGCAAATCAACTTTTTGTACCGCTGAATGGTGATTTCACTGGTGCTTGTGCATTGCTGCTAAAGCAAAGAGAATTTGCTTTTCAGGACCTGTCTGGAGATTAATGTCTCTTGGTGGTACATCCAGATTTAATACCTCATAAGGGCTTCTTCAGGGAGGGGAATTATTCAAAGAGGCCAACAAGGTGTGAAAGTGAGAGCAATTTTTGATATTGCCAAATTTGTATTGCTTTGATTAATTTCTCTGTTATCCTTTCGTATCAAAGTCGGGGAAGAATACATTAGAACAGATTTAATGCTGGCAGCAAAGGTTTCATAAACATTTGTCAGAAGGCAATTGTGCCTCTGTGCTAAGAACAGCTCTGAATCCTAAGTACTAACAAAGCTGATCCAGTTCCTTTCCAGAGACTGTGGGGGAGTGAGGGGAAGTGTTTGCTCCCTTCTCCCTTTCCTTCTCCCTCCCAAAGGGCAAAAATTGCTGAGTAGAAACACTCTGTTCAGAAATCTATATTAATGGGCTTATTCACATGCAGGAAAATACATTGTACATGGCATTTTTCATCTTGAGGAAAATGTGCAGCTTGAGTAATGGAGGTTCATTAAATCCTATTTCAGCTTTGCATAAGAGATCAGTTATCCATACATTAACTTTGGGAAAATGGGGAGGATGCTTACTAATGTGGAGAAAGGCACTGAGACTTGCTTGCCCATGCAAATAGTCACTAAATATCATACAAATATAATATAGTATTTGAAACTACCGGGTCTGATATATTATCTGCTTTAAATGCTGATGACATGCCCTCAAAAGGGAAGAATTTCTTCTTAATGTCTATCCTCTTTCAGTTTAAATCCCCACTCCTTGTCCTAAAGAGCAGATACACCACTGAAACTGCAAGGAGATAACGCAGAACTGCTCTGCCACATCTCTGAAGTTTTGTCTTCCCTGCATTTGTCAGCAGTTAATTGAAATAAAATTATTTGTAGGGCAAAAATGAGTTAATTGATCAAGGTTGAATTCCAGTTTAGTAATAGAAAGTATTGCTAAGGCATAGAATGAATGTTTGAATTAAAAAAAAAATCTTTATTTTTTAAAAACTTAAAGCTAAGTTAAACCTTGAGAAATTGCCATTTTTTATCTGCTTTTTAACTGAAGTGAGGGAATTGATTGAGTCTTTCAAGATGGGACAGTAGATTGTTCAGTCAGGAAAATATGTGGAATTAATTAGTTTAATTTTAAATGTAAAATGTTATCACCCTTTTAAATGGAAAGGGACTGTTAATACAGTGATAACTTAGTTTTATACTCTGGAGACATAAATAATATGAGACATAGTGTGGTGCTATGTAAAAATGATAAATTTGGAGTGGTGGAAAACATCATCCATGGCCCCCATGAATTTGGGAACTTTAGGACATGACAGTGGAAACTTTTCCTACTTCATTCATTGCATCGTCTCCCACCCCCAGCAGAACAGGGCAGCAGGAAAAGTCAATAACACAGCAATGCCAACATCAGTGTAATCAAATCTGCACATGAATGGGAGGTCTCCTGCCTATTCTGTGTCTTTCCCCACAGAGTTATTGACTCACATGGGCGTTTTCTCCAGACTCTTTAACTGCTTCCAATCCCTGCATGGCAGAAGTTTTCCTGGTGCCTTTCTTTGACATCCCATGGCTCCAGCAGTATTAAGGAGCTCACAGGAGAGGATGTGATGAAAAATAACCTTTTCCAAAGGCTGGTTACCACCACATTAATGACAGGACCAAATTGATTTGCCTTATGGTTTTTGTTCTGTTTTTCTGGAGGAAGACCAAGAGGAAAACAGGATGGTGTAATCTGTAAGAAAACTTAATTAAAGGCTTAATTAATTCACCCTCCTGTCCCTACTAGGAGTCAGGTGGCAACATCCATGTCCTACAAGTGTAGATGCTGACAGGAGCAGCTCTTCAAAAGCCAATTTACATACAAACACCTAATAAAAAATAGGGATTCTTCTCAGAAGTTCTTTCCAGGCCATTCTCTGTTGCTGTTGTCATCTGTGCTGCTAGATAGAGCAGCAGAAGATTTATTCCTGAGCAGCTCAGAGAGACTCTTTGGCGCAGCTGAAGCTGTCTGCCCCTGCAACTCAGCATGCTGTGGAGAGCTTGGTTATATTTTTCATTTTTTTAGCCCACAGAATGTGCCTGTTGGATACCTTTTTCCCAAAGTTGTGATGTAAGTGGGGCTGTCTTGGTGGTTTAAGCATTAGGTGCATTCCACACCTATTTTAGTGGAAGCTTTCAGTCCTATGCAGAAATACTTTCATCTGGTTTCATTTGGATATTTCACATAAATAATCCTCCCTCTGGAGAAATTCAGTTGCTCATCTCTTTAAATATAGATTTTTAAATAATAAAATATAGATTTAAAACAGATGGAAAGTTTTTGTGGAATTCTGGCCATTGCAAGTGGTGAGGAATGTAAAACTGCTGGGGAGCAAAGGGATTTTATCCTTGGTTATGGTGGCCCCATGTCCCTGGGGTGGGGAATTTGGCTTATGTGTTTGCTGAGTGCTGCTTGCCTGGCAGCAATCCACCAAATCCTGGCAAATGGATCCTTGCAGAAATTGAGGGAAGGTATAAAAGCTGTTGTTATATTTTATATCCTGCTTCCCACGTTTTCATGTTGGTTCTGCCTGGGCAGAACAGTGAGAGAAGTGTTGTTACATGGAAAATAAATGGGATTTTCTGAATTGAAGTAAGAACTAGATGATATGGGATTGGAACTAAATGGTCCTTAAGGTCCCTTTCAACCCAAACCATTCTAGGATTCTATGAACTGCTCTTTTGTTTTCTGTTGGATATCAACAGTTCCACTGTCTAAATGTTTCCTGGGGAGTCTGTACTGTTCAAGAGATCTCTTGAAGGAAATGGGAATAAGGAGATTAAAATGGTGCTGCTCATTCTTAACAATAAATCCACAATCTGGGATTGACACATTAGTAATAAGTGGAAAGGGATTTACAGCTGATTTTACCTGCAGGCATATATTTTAAACATAGTCCTTGGTTTCCTCTGGTGGAAATAAGTAAAACCAGCAGCATTTTAACTTTTTAACCTATACACATAGCTCAGTTTTTGCCTAGAAGATGGTAACAAAAATATCTGAGTATGCTCATCATTGTAATTAAATATAAGCCTGTGAGACAGTGTTGTGGTTACATCTGAAAGCTGTCTGAGATTTTAATGATTTAAAATCTCTGCAGATGTGATACCATGGTTCTTTTGGGCACAGAGAATGGTCAGCACCAGTCAAATTGTAGGGGGAAAAAAGTATGTAAAATGTTTTGTGTGGATGTAATCTCACCTTGATGTCTAAAGTTATTTTGTTGCACTTGCCCGTTGTCTGTTCTGAATTAATTAATTAACTGTCAGTATAACAGCCTGATAGCACTGAGCTGCTCTTAATGTGAGGCAGAAAGTCAAGGGTAGCTCAATTTTAATACCTTGTGCCTCATTAACTTGAAGAGCATAATTTGATGCAATTTGAAGAATTGCATATGTATTTAAGCAATAATTAACACATTGTAGCCTCTATGGAGCAGGTGGAGATGGAAAATGTGAAGTTTTTAATTTACAATTATTCCGTTTCTAATGGAAATTCCTTTGGTTGCTAATAAACAACTTTGCACTTTGCCTCCCCTGCTGTTGTGTGATGCCACGATGGAGCTTTTTGTGCTGGTGGCTACAGCAAATATTGAAAGCAATTGCCGAAATAAGAGGCAAAAAGGGTGTGTGTGTTTGTGTGCATCTGAATTGTGGTGCCTCTCCATCTAAACCTGTACTGTAATTGCACTATTAAGGTCTAATACAATTATGGTAAGATGCAAAACACTACTGTGAGTGATAAAAGTTTCCATTAGCTTATCAGTGCATTTTTAAGTTTTTTGCTGCCTGAACAGTGAAATTTGCTCAACCCACTTCAGTAAGATTCCAGCTTTTAGCAGCTAATGGTTTGGTAACTAATTATTAAAATGCATTTTCTGGGCTAGATGTTTGCCTAAATTTTTAGTGATAAGTGTTAGCAAAGAGAGCTCAAGAGCTGAGGGGAAAAAAAAAATGTACAGCCTTTCTCAAATGTAGAATTACAATTCTCCTTCTGAAAAACTTTTAGGATCTATCTCTAGTGCTAGTTCAGGCTTAACTGTGTGCCTGGGGTGGAGAAGCTGCTGCTTGCAAGCGCTGGGATTTCGGGGCTGTGCCATTTCCTGCACAGCAATTGGTACTCCTAGGCTCAGCAGGATTTCCTCTGCAACTCCTCCAGCCGGATGCTGGAGGACAGCATGGATTTAAATGTCACCACTGAAAGCAGCAGCCTGTGTCCTGTGCATGGCGGGGAATAAAGTGGGTTTTATTCTTTAAAATAGAGTAGAGGAAATGAAAAAAAGAAAAGAAAAATGAGTGGAGATGCAGAACAAGTTTGTGAGGGTGTGACACCAGGTTGGTTAGAAACAAGAGCGACATAATTAGAGCAGAGGAAAACAGGAGATTCAAATGGGATTTTTTGGGGAGGGGGGAGAAAGGAGTATGATTAGGTTTCTAATAATTGGTGTTTTCCATTCCTGCATCCCAGCCCTGTGATGATTTAATGCCCTGCCCCAGGGCAACTTTGGCTGCCGTGCTGTCACCTCATCACCAGATGAGCAAAGGCTCCATATGGTGCCTCTGGTTGGGAATGATGCAGTTGGCAGCCCCAAATGGAACAAATAACTGGTAAGCTCTCACTGTGGGCTTGTCTCCAGTGGGAGTGATCTAAACCACTCTTCCCCCCACCCCCAACCCCTCTTTCCAGGCAGATTTTCACAAATATTTGGTGAATTTGATCTATGAGGCAACATTCTCAGTGTGGCTGGCAGGCAGCGTATGTGTTTTGTTCCTCTTGAAAGCTGAAATGATCCAAAATTGGAAAGGGGTGGATTTTCACGCTCAGTCTCTTTGGTGGTGCAAAAGGAAGGTGTGGGAGGAGGGTGCCTTGTTCCTCTTGGGACAAACCAGATGTGCTGGAGCTGTGTTTCTTTAAGAAATGGAATTGAACCCAGCAAAGAGGGAGCAGCTAAAGAGCAAACAATAACTGGTGGTGGAGCATTCACCTGGACTAAAGGAGGTCTGGGCTTGAGTCCCTTGTGTGTCAGACTTAAATCCACAGCCTGAGCTGCTGCTGAATGCCAGGAACCTGCTGGACAGAGCAGCACTTTATCCAAGCCCTTTGGAAGTGTTCCTTTTTCCCCAAGCCAGGAGCAGATGCTCTCTCCATCCTCGTGGATGTTAGGGGCTGCTCCGTGGCAATGATTGTCAGATGCACCAATTGAGTGGCTGGTGATGCTGCTGGGGCTCCCTGCTCTCTCTGACACAAAATGTCAGCCTGTCTTTGGAGAGATGATGTCTGACAAGCACTAAAATGTATCAACAAAAGCTTGGCTTTAAGGGATAAGTGTTACACAAAAACTGAGTTTGTGGCAAGGTTCTAAGCAGAGCAATAGTGAGTGTTGAATATGTGCACTAAGAAAAAGTGGCTACTGCATCTTTAGGGGGAAAAAATCCTGTTACCCATGTGCCTTCTAATTTCTCTAATTTTTTATAGGGTCCAGATAACAGAATTAATTTTTTGGTGCTTCATTTGAAAACCAGGGCTGATACTGAGTAGATTGTGGGATCCTTTAGACCAGTATGTCCAAACCTGGAGCAGCTGCACCTATGGCAGAGGTGGTTTATACCTCTACTGCAACCACTTCCAGCACCATAAACTCTGAAATACATTAAAATCTATGCATCTGAAATGATAAACCAATGTTTTTACCTTGTCTCCAGTACAGAAAAAAAGAAAGCTTCATATTCCCAGAAATTCCACATCAGTGCAACCAACAAGCTAAATGTGAAAGGCAAGGGGGGCAATAAAGACAGGTTCCAGTTCAACATTCACATAATTAAGAGAAGTCATGGCCAATTTAAATAAAATTGTAAAGTCAGTTATTTTTTCACTGCTACCAGCAGTTTGGGCTAAACTGGCCATGCTTTGACAGAATTGCTGAAAATAATGATGTTGGGAGGCAGGAGAGCTGTTAAGATGGACATTTTGTTTTGCAGGTAAGCAAAATTTGGCATAGACTTAAAATAACTCAAGAGCTTACTGCAATTAGAGAAATGGAGAGGGAGAATATATTTCAGAAAATAAGGTAGAGTTGCCACCTCCTTTCTGATGTTAATGAGGCTGTGCAATAACATGATTAGTCAGGATTTTTAAAGGGATATGTGAAAATTTAACTGTAATTCACATCACCTTTACAGCTTTTCTATGCAAAATCCTAGAAAATCAAAGTTTCTCACTGTACACTGTATTTTTTAACCTTTTGGAGAAGAATAAAGATGTTTTTCTGAAAAACTTTATGCCTTTGGAGAGGCCTCATTTGTTTTGAGACAGAAATTCAAGCTTACTTGTGAGTTATATACTAAAGGTATAACATTTTTTGTCATAAAAATTTGCAGTGTGTTTAACATTGATTTAACCACTGTGCTTTTCTGTACAATGCAGACTTGTAAGTAAAATAGTTCCATCTATAAGGCTGAAATGTACAGTCAGGGCTACTCACACTCTTTGTGGTCCTGGGCTGCGTTAATTTTCCAAGGAATACAGGACAGGAGGATGATAATTCCTCCTGCTCATCATAGCAGACAGGGTGGGACGGAAAACTTGAGGGATCCCTTAAAACTAATCTGAAACTCATGTTTGTCACTAGTCCTGAAATTTCTTTCCCCTATTTTGTAGCTTATTTTTATTTAGACTTTCTTGGAGCAAGTGGAGTTATGATACAAAATGTACTGTGAGTTTAATAATTGTTTTAAAGACTTCCAAGGTCAAACTGCTACCTTAAAGGGCTTGTAGCACATTTAAAAAGTGTTAATAAAACACTTTCTGTTTATTTTCTTTTAAACCGAAGGTGTGATTGAAGTTACTTCCCTTGTTCTGCCTTTGTCACTTGTCCTGTTTGATAACCCTGAACATGTTCCTCTCCTTGGTGCTGAGGTTGTCTGTGATAATAATGACCAATTTTAGCAAAAACAGCAGGAAAACGATGAATTTTTTAAAAAAACTGTATAAAAAACCAGTGGGTTTAACATCTATAATTAATATTCCATTTATTTAAATACTTTATATGTTAAGATGATTAGGAAGAAAATTCCTGTTTCTCTGTGGTTTGGTGGCAACATCTGAGGGTGGAAATGCAGCTGGTTTGGGGTAGGAAAATACAAACCTAAACAGTGAAGTGTTTATTAGATAAATATCCTGGTTACCTAAACATATGTGAGTGTTTGGACAGCCTGTTTGCCCAAGGCTTATCGTATTAGCAATGAATATTAATATTTCCACAGTCCAGGCTCACGTTGCTCAAACGCTTGATAAATAAAACTGAAAATTGCTGATAAGTGTCAGGTGCAAGTGGAGTGTGCTGGAACCCAAAATATTCCTGTGCTAGGGGGAACATTTGTGTGAAGGGGTTAGAGGGACTCTGGGCTATAAAGCTCTCCTGTTCCTCAGCAGAAGGACTCCTGCCTGCATGTCTGATTTTCACTTGGTCATGTGTGATGTCTGAAATGACTGATCCTTTTTAAAAGAAAAATGAAATCAATTAATACAGAGAAATTAAGTTTTTATTTTTAAGTTCATTTTCCACTTTGCTCACTCCCCATGATGTTTTGTTTTCTCTCTACCAGCGTGGATGTGAAAGAATAATAACATTTCTTTTAAAAAAGGCTAAATACTTGGGTTTTTTGTGAGTGTGTATAAACACATTCATACATAGGTATCAATATATCCATACATATGGTGCATATATACCCTATCTATACATTTGCTTAGGATTATGAACTTATCACTGACTTTTTTAATTGCTTTTATATCCTATCCTGAGATTCCTACATAATATAGAATCAGACTTTTACTGGATGATTTGTCATTCCAGGAAGGTATCTTCCTGGTTTGCTGTATCAATATTTTACTTTACTTGTTGCAGTTTCAGCAACTTAAGGTGAAACCAGGAAACAACCTACAAGTACCAATAGCCAAATCAATTTATTTCAAAAGTATTACTTTGGATTGGCTACTCTGTTCTCCTGCACACTAAAAAATGTGACAATAAGTGTAATTAAAAGCTGAGTAAAGGAATGTGGAGTGAGGTGGGGAGAGAAGGAGACAGACAAAGATTTGCTTTGGTTCTACATAAAGAAATTGTGTATCTACTGTGCACTTCTGTTGTGAAATTCAATATTTCTCTTTTAAACATATATTTTTTTGTAAAGTTTTGTAGCATAAGTCCATTCAAGTGTACAGCACTGTTAGTCTCTTTAAAATAGGATAGGTTGCTTCTTGAAATGATGGTTGATTTTTATTGTATTTTTTTTTTTGGACACCTCTACTGATCACAGGCTGGAAAAAGCCACACCATCTTTCTGACTTGCTGATTCTTACTGAATCCCTTCCTGGCTGACGTTAGTGTGGGTTTGGGGACTTAGTGAAGAACTGCTCTTTTTTTACCCAGGGTATCAAGTATTCAAAATCCAATAAAGATGGCTTGATTCCTTGTTTAGAAGTGTGAATGAAACACCTTTTTTAGGTGGAAGATGTTCTGTGAGGTTTTACTGGAGCCTGTGATTCCCTCACTGTGCAGTACAGATCCAGAACTGGAGAATATGTCCATGTCTTTAAAACAGACACAGTTTGACATATTCCTCTTTCATCAGCAGATTTCAAAGCAAAATCTGCAGCCTTGCTGCTCTCATGATCAAAGAGCTCCACGAGATGTTTACTAACTCTGGAGAAACAGCACTGCTACAGGAGATTGGAAATACAAATATATGAATATGGGGAGGTTCCAGGAGTATTGCTGGAGCATCCTTTCTTATTTCCTGTTCCTTTATCTGGCTTGATCATAGCCAGCTGAGGAAGACACAGCTATGCCAAGTTTATCAAGGAGAAATTCGACCATGTCCTTTTTGTTGCAATTTTAAATTGTTTGCCACAAATCGCAAAGCCAGAGAGGAACACAGTGCAAGCAGGGGTAATGGTGATCTTGTGTGTCTTCTCTGGGTTTCTTTTGTTTGAGTGCCAGCTGTGGCTGTCAGGCACTGACACACAACCAATTGTCTGTGCCTGTGAAGATTCTGCTTTTGGATTTCTTTGGGAGCACCCGTAAAGCAGAGATCCATAGGTAGTACTGAGGATTTGGTTCCCTGCTGCACTTCCATATGCACCCCTTATTTTCCAGTTTGTTTTTTTTAATGACATAGCAGAACGACTTGGAGAATTTTAGTTCTAAGTGATTATCTTCATCCCCTCTCTAAATAGTCATATTTTAACTATTATACCATGATCATACTCCTTGGACTTATTTCTTCAGCTGGCTAGTAAGGAATTTATCAATTTAAAGTTTACTGCTCTCCACTCTTTCTATTTTAATGCTGGGTTCTATCTGCCATGAGGAAAGTACTGAGGCACTGACCAATCTATTTGGAAATATTTTCTTCCTCCCAAACACAGCTTGCTATGAACTTCCAGGTAAACATATGTTCTAAAGGAAAATCATTGGACTTGTCATATAAGACATTAGCATTGCTCAGCTGTACAGAGTGGGCCAGTCCCCCAATTCTGGGATCCTAGGATGCTGTGAAGGGAGAGGTCACTGTGATTTTGACTGTTTAGTTGGCTACATCCCACTGTTTCTGTTTGGGTTGCCAGTGGGTTTTTTAGGGACAGCCTGTGTATTTTCCTACTGCTGAGCACAGAACCCACTCGCTACTATAGCTGCTGCCTCTTGAGCAAGTGATTGCTACTTTGCCTGACACAGGAGAGCTGTGGGAGCTCTTCTGTGAGACCTAAAAGTGGATGATTGATGCCTGGGAAACTTGAGCAATCACAGAAAGAGTCTTCATTAATCTTGAAGGCCTTAATTAGTAGGATTAGCCAATTTTCTTGAAGCCATTAGAGTAGTTGACTATAAATTGTAAGGTTGACCCCTTCCAGCAGTAACAGGAAATATTTTCCCACTGAAAGTTTGCTATATCCTACAATAATGTTTGCTGTAGACATAATTTCCATTTTATGTGGTATCAGGACAGGTTACCTCCCAAAAAATGGAAAGAATATTTTTGATGTGCCTTTAACAGGGATTGACTGTTGGATAATGCACAAAGGGCTCCTCCTGTTGAATGGATTTCCCAAATGCCCTTCTCTGGCTTGAGCATAACCATAAATTGGCCATCTTATCCTGTGAAAGGAATTAGTGTGACTGCTTCCAGACATTGCATTTAAATTTATGGAATGATTTAGATATCATTTTATTGCACCTGGCAGAACACTTTATTCTTCTAGGATGTATCTAGTTGTGAACTCAGTAGGTCTTTCAAAGAGATTGCAATTGCAAGAGTGCTGAGGAGAAGAAAAAGGGCTAATTAAGAGATTTAGATTTACTTGACCAACTGAAAGAAATGAACCTGGAGAGAGCGAGGTCCACTTCTCACTCAAGGGAAGGGCAAGTCCTTACTAAAGGGCTTGTGGACTGCTGGGCTACTGAAACTGAAAAGGTTGGGTTATGTTTCCAGTGGATGAATGACTGCTGGGAATCAGGAGAATACTTCCTTTTTACATTCATTTTTTCCTCTGCCTTAGGGAGAGACTGACAATATACCAAATAACCACTTTTGTTTCTCGATAATGGTGATAATTTTCAGTGGATTGTCCTCTACTTGATGTTTTTCAGATTGAAATCAGCAATGAAACACTTGATACAAACTTGCCTAAACACATCCTATAGTCCTGATAGTCTCCACCTCTGTAATTTTGTATTTTAGCTTGTGGAATAAGTCATGCCTTAAGATAGGGTGTAGTTATCCCTGATGAGAACAGGAAGCCAGGTTTTGTGGGCCTGCCTCCAGCAGGAACCTGCACTCCAACCTTTATTTTCTTCATACAGGTCTTTCATAAAGACTTGACATTTCTTCTTCCTTCCTCAGATATTATCCTAATGGGCTGTTAGCAAAGCAGAAATTCCTGCTGTTTAGAAAAGCCCACACAAATGATGGTTGTTATGTGGAGCAGTGCTGAGTTCAAAACTCACATATCTGTCTGACCATGGGCAAATCCTTCTATTTCCCTTTCTCCATTATGGAAATTGTAACACCTCTGCACAATTCTTGAGCCTTAAGTTGATAAGGAAACTACATGAGCTGATGAACAAGTGTGTTTTCTAATATGTACTGCTTGAGTAAAGCAGAGATTTACATTGACTGTTATTTTGACCTGAAGTTTTATGATTGTGCTCCCCACAGAAACATCCTGCACTTGATAGGATGCCTTTTGCATTTAACTTTGCCTGCAATGAATCTTGGCCTTACACAGCCCAAAGTCAAAGCAGTGTTTGCCCTATTTAAATAATGAGCTATTGATTTTGGAATTACTCATGTTATTACCATCATATGGAACTGGTCGTATTCTGAGAGCTCGTCTCTGAAATGGAAGCTGTTGAATTTTGTTTGGGATGGGACAGAAATGGACTTCAGGGATTTTACCTATTGAAATTTGGCATATCACAGATAACAGGGACTGCCTGGCCTCACACAGAGCTGTGCATTTTGCCGAAAGAACCTGGGAAGAAATTCCTCTTCTTGCTTGAGCTCAGGCCCCTGAGCAGCTCCTAATGCAATGCCACCTTCATTTGTCACTGGTTGCCATACCCTCTGTTCTGCCGCTAAGTATTTACAACACCTCCAGGATCAAAGAGACGCTGCCAAGAAGGCTCATGGGGAGAAATTTTGACCTAGTTTTACATTTGGCACCACTTTGCCTGCCAGGAGCAGGTGGACTGTGAACAGATCTTTGGGGGAGAGTCCACCCTGGCTGGCAAAGAGAGCCCTGGTGTGGCAAAGCCAGCAAAAAGCAGCACTGCAAAGAGTCAGAGGCTAAACCCTGCCCCTCTTCTGCTTCCTTTTCTTGGGAATGCAAATTTTTCTGGGAGAAAGGGTGTGCAGGTTGTAATTTCAGTTCATTTTTTTGTGTGCTTGTTTGTCTTCCCCCCTTTTCCTGCTGCTCGTTCTTTGCTCTGCAGCGCTGAGGTGTGTGGGGAGAATCGGTTTTCTTTCTGTGATTGCTTGAATAAGTTTAAGCTGGTCAAGCCATAGGATTTTTGTAGGTTCCCTACTTCTAGGGAACATAAATGAGAAGAAATGCTACACATCTGTTTTTTTCAAGCCTATCTTTTTACTTTCCAGGCTGTGATGCTGTTGTCTTTATGACTGCAACTGTACATTAGAAAGTTGTATTTGTCAAAGAAAAGAGATCAGTTTGTTTGTTCTCTCACCAAAAATCATGTTGTGCTTCTCCCTCCCTTCCCTCTCACCTCCCCCTTGCATGTAATTTTGTGAAATGTTGGCAATTTTGCATTCCCCCTTTCAGTATATGAACTGAAATATAAAACTGGGTAGTTTATGGAATAGATGTGCTGTATGTGAGAAGAAAATCAGAGGTGGTTTTTATACCTTTAATCTGTCTATTAGGATGAAGTGAGCCTGACTTGACAATGCCCATCCATTTCATTAGCTGGCTCTGGAAGGACCCTGGATGCCTTTTTCTTTGGATGTAGACCAGGAGAATTGATCCTGAGTTTGCTGAGCTGATAAACTTCTGAATTCTGTATGGAAATGAACTGACACAAGAGTGGGATTTAGGGAGGGGACACGAGGGGGTTCTTTGAACCAAACTCTTGCTATAATTAGGATCTCAGAAGTTGCCTTCTAAGCTCTATTAAGCTATTGATTGATTACAAGGAAACTTGAAAGGAATGGGTTTTATTAATTTGACCAAGTATTAAAAAAAGTAACACTGACTCTTCAGTGGATAAGCACAGGGACCCACCTTGAGAACGTGCTGGTGAAGTGAGGGAAATAAGCCAATGCACTTGGCAGGAGCATTCAGTTGCTAGAACATCAGGATGTTGATGGAGAGCTTTAATGGGCTCTGAGAGCTGCATATTCCATCCCATCCTGATATCCCTGAGCAGGAGGGCTTTCTCAAGAAGCAGAAATTTTTTAACTGTGAGAACAGGAAATGTCTGAAAGACACAGTAAATTACAATAAATTGAAAATACAAAAGCTGTGGGTGCTGATGGAGACCATCTCTTGCCCACAAAGTCACTGCTATGGCAGTTTGAATTCATGTGTGGTGTTAAACACTCTGCAATTTGGAAGACAACCTTACATCATCGCTTCAGCAGCCATGGGAAGTTTCATCCTGCAGAGTTGGAAAGGCACCAAAAGGATGGTCTGTGATGCACGAAAAATCTGGGGTTTGGAGGCTGTCCATTGGTGTCCTGATATCATCATCCCTCTCTTTGTTCAGAGCTTTAAATAAAAAGGTCACAACAATTTCTCTTTATTTAGTTTTCTCCTCCCCCTGGGGATTATTAATAGCCCTGAGGCAGAACCAGTCTCTCCTTGCATTTACTGCTTAGGGGACTGGATTCTGTACCAGACCAGTGGGAACAGAAGTTGGCTAGTAAAAAATTAAGGAAAGCAAACTTGCTCATACTCCTTTCTATCTGAACTAGTTCTGTAGGTATTTTAAAGCTGCATAGTTTGCAGTGCTGACAATTCATGAACTTAACCCCTGCAACTCGTGCTGTGCAATTCTTTGGTACCTAAAAGAGCATTCAAATTTTTTTCTTTTTCTTTTTTTTTTTTTTTTTTTTTTTTGCTTTGAGCTTATTTTTAATAACTTCATGTTTAATGAAAGATACTGGACACGTTAGGGCTTTTACAGATCATTCCCTGTATCTGAAAGGTCCCATTTTAATGTGCATTCTGTGCATTTTCTTCCTCTACCTTCTACTTTTATCTTAGCCAATGACAGTGAGATTCCTAAGGCTACTTTCTCTTTAAGGGAATACTGCTTACATAAATAGTCCTTTATACCATCTCCTTGTTTTATAATATTAATTGTTTATCAGGAGACAGGAAATATTCCTTAGAAAATGTGTTTTCCTGCTTGTGCATGCCTTGTTACTATTTCAATTATGCAGATTCTTGATGCTGTGGAAATTTGTGCTTGATGACGCCAAGGCAGCTGCACGTTGTTAGCATTGTAGGCTGTCAGATGATCATGTGGGATTCTTGCAGCATGCAACATTCAATAGGATTGAAAAAGGGCTTTTGATGCAAGGCATAGCTTTCAGAATATATTTGTGCCTTTTAGTTAGCTAATAGAAAATCATAATTTATTATCTTTAAATTTAAAATGCTGCCTCATTTTTCTTCTGGTTGGTTTCATTTTGGCTTCACTAGAAGATGCATCTGGTACATCCACGATTGAGGAGTTTATTAATGATACTGTCGTTCAGTTCACTTACTTTTTTTCCTTTTAGAGTCCTAGCTAGCCCACAGATTACATGATCACATGTTCATCCAGTCATTCATATAGAATACAAACCACCATGCATGATTTCTTCTTCTTTCTTTTTCCTCTCTGCCTTTTTTATTCATTTTAAGTTGCTTTGTCATGTTCTCTTTTACCATCCAGCTTAGTCTTTGTCTTCCCCTCGCTGCTATTTGTTCTATATTTTCCCATGCTTGGTTACTGCAATATTATTTGATTAACGGGCTGTGATGATGATGAACCTGCACACTGGAGGAGCAGCTACTACAGTGGTGATGAAGGGATGTAATAATGGTCGCTATCCTCGGAATTCTCTCTACAGTGACTGCATAATAGAAGAAAAGGCAGTGGTCCTGCAGAAAAAAGACAATGAAGGATTTGGATTTGTGCTCAGAGGGGCAAAAGGTATGTGCTTCTGTGTGTGTGTGTGAGTGTGTGTGTGATGTGCAGTGGCATGAAGAAATTTATACATCTCAGAATATAAGCAGGAATTATTCTTGGTGCACTTGGTTGCTAGACAACAGGATTCTCTGTATGCTATACTACTCCGATGGATTTCAGTGCCTTCTCTCTGAAGCAGTTTGGATTTTTACATAGGAGAAGCACTGCATAATTGTTTTGGGGGGAGAAAGTTTTGCCTGTATTTTTCTCGTGCTGGTGGATGTAGTATTTTGCCAATAATCTGTTCTGTTGTGCAGTTTACCTAACTGTGGGAAACCTGCTTTCCTCATAAAAACTGCTGCTTTATTTCAAATGCCAGCCCGATTCAATAGGGCTGCGAATAGGAATAGTTAACACAAGGATGTTTTGTTTAAAATAGGTGGGGATCTTCTGCAAGGTGACATTGGTGCAGTTTTAGTATGAAAATATGATCTTTTTTTATATCTTGAGAAGCTGCACGTATGTTGCATGGCCTGTAGTGTGCTCATTTTTAGAGCTGTTCGTATGTTAAGCTGCACGGCACTTCTCTGTAGGCTAAAATCCATCACGGTGACATTCCTACCAGTTAAAAAAGGCATCCTATTTAATGCTTTGCTTTTTAACTTTCAGTGCAGTTTGCTCCCTTTGTATTTTAAAAAAGAATATATATATATATATATATGTATGTGATGGTATGTCCCATCCCTTGCTCCCCCTCATTTCACATGGGTTCTCCCTTGCCTTGCTTGAGCATGAGAATTATTCCATGTCTTTATTCTTGGGACATGGCTTTTTCTCTCTATGTTCCCCACCCCTAAATCTAAACTGGTGCCACCGTGGATTTGCAGGGCTGCGAAAGCTTTGCCAGTTCTAGCCAAATAAAATGTCTGGAGTTGAAGCAGGGAAGCCCAAGGTGCTGCCTTATCTCCGAGTGTTGGTGTGGGTTATCAGTGCTTTGAGCAGGGCTCACTCCCTCTGGCTGAGCCCGGTGGTTTCCCCCAGATTTTCTCTGTAGCAGCGGGGGCAGCTCAGGTGAAAGACCCAAGGACTTTTCTGCTTGTGCATGTACGTGACACAGAGGGGCAGGCAGGGCTGTCACAGGGTCAGCTGTGCCTCCTGTCCTAAAAAGTGGTCTCTTTGTTATGCACATCTAAATGTAAGAGGGGGAAAAAAAAATTCTGGTTGATTTTTTTTTCATCCTTTGCTACCCACCCCAGCCCCCTAGTTTGGCCAGATTCTCTCTCCTGGCTCCAGCACATAATGCATTTTTAGGTGGATGTTGCCAGAGTTACAGCATTCTGCCAGGCACACAAAAGGGTTACTTGAGCAAATACTGAATATCCTGGAATATCAGGACCCAGCTATTGCCTGGTGCAGCTTGATTTGGTTTGTGTCAGGAAAGGAGCAGGTATTTCTCCCTCTGGAAGGAAGACCTGTGGATTGCTATTGCAGGGGGGTTGCACTCTGTCCCCAGCATCCTGATCTCCCATGAGGCACATCCCTCTCACTTCCAGCACCCACCATTTTTTAACCCGAAATTGGAATGGCCAATGATAGGCCTGTAGTCAAGTGGTATTTGCAAGCACTCCATAACTTTCTTTTTTTAATGTGGTATTTATTTTTAAAGCTGACACACCAATTGAAGAATTCACCCCAACTCCAGCCTTTCCTGCTTTGCAGTACTTGGAATCTGTGGATGAAGGGGGAGTAGCATGGCAAGCTGGCCTGAGAACTGGAGACTTTTTGATCGAGGTAGGAGATCCTGAAATTTGATTCTCAGTGCTGTGTTGGGAAAGAGTGATGTTCTTGGTGGAGAACTGACTCTGGAAAAAGTGTGGGATGCCTCTGAGCAGCAAGTTCTGTGGGCTAACACCAGTGATGTGTTTACTTGATCAGTTTAAAACTTCATGCAGCATTCAGAAAAGCAGTGACAAGAGTACAATGGTCAGGCTGACTGGGAATTTCTGGTTGTTCTTTTTGTCCTTTGGGAGTAGACTCTCAGAGATATCTGGGAGGTCGTAGTTTTCTTTCAGTTATTGAAATTTAGATGAATTTCAATATTTACTGTGGGCTATCAGTTCTGGTTTCTTCTAAATATTTTTGGGGAGTAACCAAAATTAATGACTTTTTATGCAACTATTTCTGCACTCAGAAGCATCCATGGTCCAGTGGTGTTTAGTAACCATGGAGATTAAAGCAAATTACTTTGCCTTGAAATTGAATTTTTCCAACACTACACTGAAATACAAAAAAAAAAAGCAATGAATGTTATTGCAGTATAAATTACTTTATAAAAAGGGTATATTTAAATATTCTGTTCATTCATGCCAAAAATATCTTCATGTTTGATAATTTGGAGGATTTTTTTTGGTGGTGTTTTAGGTTTTGTTTAAAAAGTTGGTTCTCCTTTTGAGTGTTGCTGGACAGTTTACAGCAAAATCACGATTTGGGATTTTTCTTCCTCTTCCCCCCACAACCTCTTCATGACCAGCAAAGGGATGCTGTGGTTCTGTGAAATTGGGTACTGAATTTAGGTCTTTTGGGATGGATTGGCCAAACCCTGTCTGTAAGATCTATTGATTTAACATTATTTGATGTCTTGTTCTTCAGGCTCATGTATGGTTTGGTAAAATACTTCTGGTTTTACAATGTTTATTTCTGCAGAGCTGGCTTTTGCATGCGGGAGAGGGTACAACACGCAGCTTTTTTTGGAGCATGCCTTGAACTCCCATGCTGATTGAATTTAAATAGTTGCACCATTCCTCACACTGTAGCCGTGAAAGAACAGGCTTTGCAGGCTTCTAAAGTAAATAGATATGCATTTTTATCTCTGTCTTCAAGCACATTTCCCTTGTTGTTTGTTTACTTAAGGAGAAGCATTTAGTGTTAGGGACCAGCTTACAAATGAAACTGCTGCGATCCCTGGGCAGGGATCCTGCCAAAGCTCTCCCTACTCCTGTTAGGTGGGGTTTTGAAACAAGGCTGTATTTGTAGAGGGTTTCTTATTAGGCTTTTAATCCACGGGAAGTATGAAGAGTCTGTACTGGCAGATTGCACAGATAGAATTGATGGTGAACAATGTGCAATTTAATTCATTATGGAATGACAAATATGCCCATGGATTTTTTTAAGATCTCTGAAGGGGTGGAAGAAGGCTGGGTAGCTGATTCTGCACAAAGCTTTACTGTTTTTTTGGCAAATGAGAGAAGAATCATAATTAATTGTCTAGACAATTTACTCCTAGCCTTAGCTTAGAAGAGCAGCTAAACATGTACATACTGTGCTGAATCAGGAGGATGTTAATCCATACTCCAGCATATTTGTAATTAATTCTGAAAGAAGCCATTATTACATGCAAATCAAATCCATTTCTGTGTAATTTATGTTCATCGGGGTTATTCCGTTCTGAATTTTGTAACTTAATTAAGAGGTTATGATAATCCTGAGAAATGACAACTTGGCTGTTGCAGGAGACTTTTCTGTTGGAGAAAGGCAGGATTTTTTTCTGTTTTATGGCCAACATGCAGTGCACAGCCCTGGCTGGATGGAGAAAGCCATCTTTAGAGATATTTACAGTGATGCAAAAGACTGTTGAAATAGAAGTCCACCTGCACTTCCAGGAATGCCAAGCTACTTTGTCTTTTGTGTTGAACTAAAAACTTAAATTTACACACCAGCAAGTGATTGTATGCCCTGGTGTAGTCAGCCTGCCTTGCTGCTAAATTATTTCTCCCATGACTCTGAAGTTTATGCTTCTGTGTGTAAGTGCCACCTCAACCATTTGTAAGTAATATCAGGCATTTATCATAAATGTCACATGAATAATAAAAGAGTTAATGGGCAACCAGGATCCTAATTAAGGCTATTTTTAACACTTGTGGCAGGCGCTGGGTGTTAGGGAGGGGCGAGCTCAGTTTGGCAGGGGGCAAGATGAGAGGCAGAGCAGATGCTTCATTCTTGCTTGAGGAGGTTTGGTGGCTTGGGTTCATGGAGATGAGGGAAACCTCACTGTGGAAAGACAGCTTTGACAGGGAGATAGATCCTTTCTTTGCAGAGCATGAGGGTAGGAGGACAGGGCATCATTTCCTTGTGTACAGTTTTGGTCTGGAATCTTCTGGAGGAGGGAAAACTTCAGTATCAGCTCTGAGGCATTATAATAATTCATGTTTGGGGTTGATATATGTGGAGCAGAACAAATAAAAGATCCATACAAAAAAGGTAGAAAAGGTACTGTTTTGCTCTAGCAGATAAATGGAGTAGGGATTACCTGGAACAGCTGGCATTGTATCATATGACTGAGTTTTTATCAAATGTGCAGTTCCTGATTTGTCCAACCTGTAAAACTAATTTTAACATGAGACTTCAGAGATGAACATTACACTTGCCCTTGGAAACAGTGCTCACAGAGTCTCCATGGAAATTTCTGACAGTGTGTGGTTTGTATCCTCCTTGCTTCAAACCCAGCCATGTTTTTTGTGATAAAAATTGTAGAGTGTGTAGTGGCTTTCCTGGATAGAGCACAGGGCAAATGTACTGGACAAGTGCAGGAGTAGTTTTAGAGCTGAAGGAGTGAGGTAGAGGCAGCTGTCAATGGATGTGGATTTTCATGAGCAATTTAAGAGATGCCAATTCAATGTGATTTATTTTTTCTTCACTTTGATGAACAGTCAGAAAACACGGATGATTATGATTTGGTTGTTATAGCTGTCATTTTACAGCTTACCCTATGTGTTATTTTTCACTATTTTGGTTGATGTTTTCTTGAATCTTGAGATCAGCCTGATTAAAAATATAGATAAAAGTAAAGCAACATATTAGGCCAAGTACTAAATACTGCAGTCTCCATTAGAAAGGGGTTAAAAATTTACAACCATCACTAATTCCTTTGTAGGTCATTAATAACTCATCAGTGACTGGATTTCTATACTATAACTGCTCAAGTCTGGAAAAATTCAGAGTTCTGCCTTGAGACATGACTTCAAGAATTCTTGAAGGTGGGGTTGTGTTGGAGATTTGCTTTGACATAAGTCTAACCATTTTTGAGTAAAGAAATCCATTAAACTGGAAGGCCTGTTTTAACTCAGAATAGTGTTTTGTGGAGAGTTTTAGTGTGGTAGGATATAGAGTGTCTCTTAAAATTAACCCCCAGTGGATTACTAACTATTTGTTCTTGTTGTCCCCATGAGTGTGCAGCTGTTGTGCAGGTGTTGCCTGATGTGGCTCATGGGGATTTTCCCTGTCACACAAACAATAATGTTACACTATAAATACTCAGAAAGCCAAGTTAATTCTGCAATATTTTACCAGAGCAATGCATTTGTTCTCTAAATGAGGCATTGCAGTTTGCATTATTGTGCCATAAAATCTCTTATTTTTCTAGAGAAATTGAAATGTTATTGTCTTTGGAATAGCATAGCTGCTTATTTACATTCCAGTTAATATGTAAACTAGATAAACCTGGTGAATTATTCATTTAAAAATAAAAACAAAAGGGCAAAATTCAAGGTTTAATTTGAGGATAAAACCCAGAGATGGTAATAGAAGAAATGGCATAATTTTTCTGCAGAACTCTTCAGCTGGTACTTGCAAAATATCTGTAGTATAACTGCCTGCATTTCTTCATCCTCAAAAGCTTATACAATTTACTAGTACAAACTTTTCTTTAACTTGTTTTGGGTAGAAAATAAACATTTTATTACAGCATTATTTTATCATTGTATTAAAGATATCTGTCCTCTGACTGCATGTAAAAGTTGCAATAAGCATTTAAAAAATCTGAAGTATTAAAAAAAACCCCAAAAAACCTCCCACCTTCATACACAAATGAAGGCTATTTAGGAATAGGTTACTGGTTTTATTCCAGTAAGCACTTTATACAAGCTTGAAAACAGCTGTAGGAAGCAAACTTTGGACTTCATTTTTGTAGCTTTAACTCTAGTAATTATTATTTTTAGCAATGTTATGCCTTACCTTGGTATTCAGTGGTGGGGTGAATTAGTGGTTTTACAAAGCTGGCTATTACTGATTCCAGTCCTTTTAGCAAGAGAGAAACCTTCCCATCCTTTGATACTCTTCATTAATTACCCCCTGGGTGTTCTTTCTCTTATTTCTAGTGTGAACTCTGCTTGTTTCTACCACCAGATAGAAATCTAAATTAATGATTTCTTTTCTTATGGGCAGATTCATGAGAACCATGATACTTTTTCTCTCTTGGAAATAAGTGGAGGCTTTGTTAATGGCTTTGTAAGAACCAGGATTCTCACGCTGCAGCTGAAAGTTTGCTCCTCTCCTTCCAGCAGTATGGACACCAACTCCATGCAGTGCTTAATAAGAGTGCTATGTGTAGGAGGAAGAAAGCAAAGCCAACATTCTCAGTACATTTCTGAGGGCTGGATTTATCTCTCACTCTTAGGCCTTTCTGGGGGACCAGCAGAGGCAAGTCCACATTGGTTCAGTGTCTTGCAGGAGGATTTTTTGTTGCCAGCTTGGCTGCTGCTCCTGCCCAGCCAGGGAGCCTCCTGTTTGGCAGGAGAAGAGCCAGGCTGGGAGCTGCTCTGTTCCTAGACAGCACCTACTTTGGGTTTGGATCAACTCTACAAACATCTTTTTAATGACGAGGGGTTTGCCAAAGCTGCAGCAGCACTGCAGTGTTTGAGCTTCTGGAGAGGGAGTTCCTGGCCAGGGCAGAGGCTTGGAACTGAATGGGCTTTGGTTCCCTCCAACAAAAACCATTCTGGGATTTTTTATGCATGTACATAGCACCAGGCTAGGCACAACTATTTTTAAATCTGTATATTTAAGTGGCACACAGTTTGATTTAACCAACCATTAAAGGACAAAACTTATTTCTATTAACCAGTTACTCATCATGTTTTTGGTGACGTCTGTAAATTATGTCTATTAAGCACCAGCAAACACCTGACACTGCCTAAAATGCAAGCTCTCAGAGTCCAAAGAAAACTTTCTTCCTGTTTTGCTTTTGGAATTCTCCTAGCTACAGATGCACTGGAGGGTTGGAACAATGGGCTTTTGGAAAAAGAGCAGCTGTGGTACAAGTGTAGAACAGCCTTGAGTATCTGTGCAGCATCTGACCGAGGGAATTAATTTTTCACTTAATGGGGAAGTGTTTTACTTTCTCTCCACTTAAAGTCGGTAACTGAGGGTTTGGGTTTGTTTGGTTTTTTTCTTAATTTATGTTTTTAGTGTATGGTGGCACCTTAATGACATTATTGTGCCCTCAGAGTGTTTTGGATGTGCACAGACCCATTGTACATAACAGTTTCTGATCCTTTTTTCTGTTTTTCACGTGTATCCTCTAACCCGTGGGAAGTGATGGTGTTCCAAATGTGCCAGTGTGGTTATTAAAAAGAGGAACAAATCTTGGCTAATTTTATAATACATTATTGACTGTTTTCTTTTTGACATAGATGGAAATGGGCAGACAAAACATAATTTGGTTCTTAAAGGATCTCAGTTATTCACACACAAGCAAGTAATATGCTTAAAAATAAGAACAAAGAGCAGACAAGAATGAAAGCCCTTTGCTTTCCAGGCTGTAGGCAGAACTGGGAAGCATTTTCCTTTAGCCTTGATGCTCCACGAGGTGTGTACTGGGCTTCTGGTTCCCCAAAATTTAACAAGTAGCTCTTTAAAACTCAGAGCTCATTTCCTGACATTCCTGTCCTGAGGGATTCTGCCAAAGCTCGTGGGACTGCATTTGGAGTGTGGAGATATCCACAGGGAGCTTTCTGACTCCTAGTGAATATGAAAACCACTGTTTCCCCAAATTCCTACTACAAAATCCTCTAAAAATAGCAAATTTGTATAAAGTTAAGCAGCTTAGTATAAATAGCCAGTTCTTGGCGACCTAGAAGGCATCCAGTGGCATCCAGCCACCTTGGCCATCCTGCGATTCACATAAAGCTCAGCTCTGGCTGGTCTTCACTCATGCAGAAATCTGTCCAGCCTCTCTTCAAATAGCACAGGAATAAAGCATGTCTTCCATTTCCAGCTCTCAGGTGTTGGGGTTAAGTATTAAAGCTAACACCAAATAAATAAATGCCATTTTTGTGGTGTGGTTGGGCAATTACCACAAGACATTCTATTAAAATTAATTTCCCTGAAGGCCGTTGGCTTTTTTTAGTCTCTGGATACTATGGAAACCTGGTTGCTGGATTGGAGCTATATGAAAAACACTACTTGTGCCTTGTATTTAAGGGGAGAAAATTCAGTGTCTTTTAATTGCAGGATGTTGCTACAAACCTGCAAAACTGCAGGTAAGGGAAAGCAGATGAATTGTTTCAAATAGCGGAGAATGAACTGACCAACTCCTATTGCTTAGGACAGAAGTAATCTAAAAATCTGGAATTTTTCCTTCTTTATTTTCTTTGGTTTTCCTTTTTCTGGGGGAGGTGTCTGCATCTTACAAGCAGAAGAAATACCATCACATGTGTGTGTCATGGTTTCTTCCTTTGTTTAATGGACAGTTTTCTTTTTTCTATTCTGAGACTGGCAATCCATTTGTCTGACACTGAAATGCTCCGTTCACCTGCTGGTTGTGTTTCATGAGCCACAAGTCTGTGCAAAGGTTAAAAGGAAGAGCAGGAACATCTGATCATCATAGGCTTCATGAGCAGTAACCTTTCCTATCCCAAGAATTCAAGTTCTCAGGAAAAATAGCTTCACTGATGGACCCCTACTAGGAAAATATATTTTTGCTATTATCTCCAAATTGGAAAAAGCAAATGAGAACTCTGTAGGTGGACATATACTATATTCATGTAGGGGATTTTGGTTGGATTTCTTCACTGTCATCCCCTTTTAACCTTTACTGTAGAATGAGGTTCCTAAACTGTTCTCGAGGTTTCAGAGGGGTTAAATAAATCTCTAATGTTGGTACACACAGCAGACTCCCCACTGCTTCTGTGTGGGTGCTAAGAACTGCAGAAACACTTGATTTGAAGACATTCTGAACTTTTGGGTCTGATCTAGCAGAAGCTCTGCATTCCTTTGATTAATATTCCTTTTATATCCAATCTCTAGCATGTGTCCTCTGCAGAAGACTGGGTTCAGATTTAATCCATTAATTGCTTTTTTAAAAAAGGCAGGAGAAGGCTTCCTTCTCCATTGCTGTTCTCCTGCTAAGATGGCTAATGGTAAATACATGGGAATATTCAGTGTTGGAGTTATCCCAATAGATGGTGGCCATCCCATTCAGAGCTGCTGTGTTCCTCTGGAATTACTGTGCAACTCTGCAGTACAGCAGTAAGGGAGAGGGTGGCTTTCCAAGGAATCCCTGCCTTGTTTTTTTCTCTACCTTCAAAGCATTTCCCCTGCCTTGTGACTGTGTGGCTCAGCAAATTCATCTAATAAGCAAATTGAAATGTACTTTAAATCAATCAGATTAGAAATAACATTTTACATCCTGTTGTGCCACTGATAGAAATCTTCAGAGACTCTTGTATACAATGAAGGATAATAATCATTTATCATTACCTCATTTTTGCCTCATATATTCTGGCAGCTGTCTGGGGAGGATTTTTTGTTGTCATCTTGTGGTAGAAAGTTTTCACTTGTTAGAAAAATATAATTTCTCCATGGTCAAAATACACCCTCCTGTGTTGTCTTCATGGCCAAGTGGTGGCTCCTCCGTTTTGGGTTCTGGATGTGGCTGCACTTGAAGGTCTCTGAGAGGTTTGCTGATCAGAGCACTGGAAATTGTCCTAGCAAATACATGGAAATTTCTCAAGAATGAGTGTATAGAATGGTAGGATAAGAGTAGGTACCCAAGTGTTCCTTTATTTGCTGATTAAGAGAATTTGAAAGCATAGAAGTTCATAAAAAAAAGTAATGGAAGGGTTTATTTACAGCCTGTTACAAAAAGGGCTGGTTCTGGACAAATATAATACAAAAATCTGCAGAGCAGATACAAAAATCTTGTGTTGATTATGTTGTATTTTATTTGAAAAAAATACAAGCAGCAAAATCCAAGAATCCTTTTTTATTTCACCACATCAATCTCCCCGTATTTTTTACTGGAATTCCTTCTTCCAGAATTGTTCTCCAAACAACTGCTATTGTTTTTAATGGACTTGACCTGTGACTTTTTGACACCAGATAGATTTGTGAGAAGCCATGGTCATTGCTGACAGACAGGCTTGTGAGTTGTTAACTGCATCTGGTGTATTTATTTACACTGAGGATGATTATGGCTCCCTTCAACTCCTAAATTAAAGAGGAAATGGCTTTTAAATGATCAGCAAAACATCCATTGTAATAATTTTGTGAAAGTTTCTTGGGTTTTTAATATCTAAATATGCCTTGACTGTGCTTATTTTGGAGGTGGCTTGTACAAAACCAGATAGATTGGGAGTGGAGTTGAAGATGGGTTTTGTCTGGGAGTAGCTCTTTGGTTCCCATAATTCCCTGTGCATTTTTAGAATAGTTTGGAGATATTTAATAGAAATCATGTGCACACCTAAAAAAGTGGTGGTTCTTCAGAGCTGGAAATTATGTAGGCAGCTGTTATCCAAGACTCAAAGACTAGGAATATTCATCTCCAACTCTCCTTTTACTGCTTCTTTGTATCCCAAGCAAACCTCTGCAGAAGTGCTGTTCAGAACTTTTGTCCTTTTGCTCCTTTCTCATGGTATGGCCCCAAACCTGGGTGCCTGAACTTGTTCCTGTTTGGTCTCCCCAAGGGATTGATCAAGGTGGTTTTCTCTGGATGGGTCTTGTTCCATGTGTAAAGGTGTGAAAACCTCAGGCTTGAGACCTGGTGTTTCTCTTTGGCATCTCTGACAGTAAAGAAACTTGCCCGTGCCTTGAATGGTGGCAAATAATGCCAGATTGGGCAGCTGCTGCCATTTGAAGGCTATGACAGCCACTGCCCCTTCCCCCAAGGAGCAGGACAAGAGGAAACAGCCTCAAGCTGGATCAGGGCAGGTTTAGATTGGATATTAGGCAAAATATCTCCCCAGAAAAAAGGGCCTGAAGCACTGCCTAGGGCAGTGGTGGAGCCACCATTGCTGGAGGGATTTAAAAGCCATGTGGAGGTGGCACTTGAGACATTGGTTAGTGGTGGCCTTGGCAGTGCTGCATTAGGGATTGGACTCAGTGATGTTTGAGGGTTTTCCCAACCTAAACCATTCTCTGGTTCTGTCCTCACAAAGAAGTTGGGATAACTTGCAGAGGTTTAGGATTCTGTGAGGCAGTTCCAGCTTTCTGCAGTTGCCTTATCCTTGTGCTCATGTTTCAGCTGCCTCACTGAGACTGGAAATGCTGGATTCAGAACATTCCCGTGGTGGATAAATCTTCCCATGGCTGTGGCTGGATCCTCTCTGAACTATTCAAATGCTCTTAAAGCAGCTACACTAAATCTTGTCATTCAGGCACTGACTTTTTCTTGGCCTTTTTCAAGGCAGATTGAAATGAAAGTTTGATTAATTTTGAGTAGATTAGGATCTTTTAATGTTAATATTAACTGTTGCTTGAATAGGAAGATTGTTTGGGTAGGTTTTTCCATCTCTGAAGGGATTATGTAATGGTAAATTCCTGTCTTTAACCTTAAAAACAGGGAAGGGTTTGGAACATAAAAATGGAACTGGCACAATATTTGACACTGTTGTAAAAGTCACCAAGAATAGGTTTTCCACACAGGAATATTGCCACCTTCCTGACATTATGGAGGAATTTTTAATGAGTGAACTCCCTCCTTCATTTGCATACTAACCCACATCTAATTGTTGGATTACTACTGAAGCTTCAGCGTTACTCTCTGAATATTAAAAAACATTTGATATTTTAAGCAGTTTTATATTTTCTGTTTTGCTGCTTTTAATGTACAAATGGATGTCATTAATCCAATTTACATATTTCTAAAGACCTTTTGATGTAGTAAGATGTAAAAGTTGTTTATTTTTAATTTTTTTTTTTTAGTGACTATCTTATATGCAAAGCTGCTGCTGCCAGGCAATTATCCACCCAGATAGTTTTAACACAGTTACTCATAATCAGCACAGATCAGTGACATGACAGCAGTTTTTGGGAGCTGTATGACCCATTCTAAGCTTTAACTTTCAAATTGGCATAAATGTGCAAATCCACATTTAGAAAGCTCTTTTTCTTACTTATTTGTCTCCATGTGAGAATATCAGGGGTTTGTTGTTTTTTTGCTTTTGGTATTTTTTTGCTTTTGTTTTTTTCCCTTCTAATATCTCAATTTTATCATATTCTATAGACGAGGAACATTTTTCTTCCTGCTTTGGATTTGGTTGCCAGTCCATAGGGATCTGAGTAAAGAAAAGCTGTCTTCAATAAAATATGCCATGTTTGCACAGCAATTTCTTTATTGTTCTGCAGTAATGTCTTTGGGAGAAGTGTCTCTTTTGAATTATTATTTTAATTAGTTTTGATTCACGTTGGTTCCTGTTCTCTCCCGTGCACACTGAGAACTCTCTCAGCACAAAGTTTACTCTGAAAACTGCCCTGCTACGGTGGCATTAAAAAATCACTTGGTCTGTAGTTGTGGGAAGGTTCCTGCCCATCTGGTCCTTCATATACTAAATATCAAATGAGATCTTTAGTCAGACTTGAGAATTTGCTTAATGTGGAGTTTGGAGTCATGTGTGCAAGCTTGGGCTCAATAACCCATTCCCAAAGGATGCTCCTGCTCCCTGCAAGCCCTGTCTGCTTCTAGCACAAGATGGGGTTGATTTTATTTGATGCTTTCAGTATAGATAATCTGTATTTACAAGGTTTTGTAAGATCCAGTCTCGCTGCCTTCTGCTCATCTTTTGATAAGTTCAGCTTTGAGTGTTTCATTCTGATTTGGAGTAAGATCCTCTAAGTAGTGGATGAGCTGCAATCAGTCAGTCAGAGAGACCAAAAATTGTTTAAATGTAATCCCAGCATACTTCTCTTCATTTGTCAATCTTCTTGCTAATGAGGTAAAATAAATCAGGAAGGAAAACTCTTACAAATGTAATCTGAAAAGTTGAAAGAGATGGGAAGAAAACAAGAAAATGGGGAAAAAAGTTATTACAATTTGGGTTTTTTTTTTTCTATCAGCCTACTGAGACATTTTGATCCAATGGTTTAACAGACTGTGAGATGTTTTTTGATGCAGAATAAAGCTTTAAGATATCAACCTGAGGTTCAACTTTGTATTTGCAAGTTAACAACACCTTTGCTGAATGGCTCTCTTGGGATTTTAGGATATATTAGGAGTGGTTGAAGGAAGAAGGTTAGTCTTAGACTTGGAATTACAGAACCTCATTTAAAATGTAATGTTTACTAAACTTACTGTGCAAGGTAGAAAATGCATGGCAACTTATTTCCTGAAGGAATTAAGACTCCGAGCTATGTAAATCAAAATAAAATAGTGGGTTTTTTTTTTAATTCAGAAATTTTGTAGAAATTATTTCGTCTTAAGGACTTCAGGTCACAGCTGAGCACAAAACAAGGGCCTGGTTGTCCCAGGTTAGAGACACAAATGCTCAGAGGACACTCTGGGCAGGAATATAAGTGTTTCCACATAAATACCAGTAGGAAGGCAATGGCAGTACATGTTTTGAAAAATTGAGCATTTGAAAATTGTCAGATTTATGGCTTTGTATCAAGGCACTGAATCACTCAGATTATCAACAGTAAAAAATGGGAGTTAGGCTGGTAACATATTGTTTATATGTGGGAAAAAGCATAAATCCAGTACTTTCTAACATCTGGAAAGCCTGGCCAGTCTTTTAAAAATTATTTTGGTTATTTAAATTCATCACTTTTGGAGAAATTCTTAAAAAGGTGAAACCATTGATTGTATTTGTAGCATTCTCATTGCTCCATTGATTGTATTTGTAGCATTCTCATTGCTCCATGCCTTGTCATCCTGATGTTAGTGCCAGATGTCCCCTTGGATTCCTCTGACAGGGACTGCAGATAACCCTGTGGTTCGAGCAGAGATGTACAAATTCTGCACCTAATTTCAATCCCAAAATAAACTTCAGAACCCGGTAACACTGAGAGAGCTGGAACAGAACGGAGCCAGTCCAACTCCCTGAAGGGCTGTCACGTTTTCCAGGTGTTCCTGGGGCTGTAGTCTGGAGAGATCCCTTCTCTCTGAGCTTTCCTCGTGGCAGTGGGAGCCTGAGCTGGATGTAGCTGCCTCAGCCACCATATGTATCCATCTCTTCAGGCTGTTCATGTTTTGTGGCAGCTTTGGCAGCCTGCTGGGATTATTCTGAGTAATGCAAGTGGTGAGGAATGATAATAATAATACTGTTAACCCTTTGATTTCTCAGCCAGCTGGGAGGGCAGTTTTGGGGAGCAGAGCCTCCCCTGCCCCCCTTTTCCTTGTGCCCCTCCAAAAATGCACCGATGTGTGCGTGTTAGGAAGCTAAATAGAGACAGAGATATGAATAAGCTTTCTAAGGAGGTGAGAATATAAAAAAGGAAGATGATATGATTCTCCCCCTGACAATTTTTTTCCAGCAGTTTGAAAAATACAGAGAGTGATTCGTTGTTTTCCCCTGTTCCCCTTCACTCCCAAGGTCAGAGAAGAATGGCAACCATGGTGGTTAATGCTGACAACCTTTCTCCATCCTTGTCTGGCTCCTACAAGGGAGAGATTTGCAGTGGCAATATAATACAGCACTGTGAGCTTTTTCCCTTGACTGAGGAAAAAGCTTCCCAACTTCTGCAGGGAGTGATTTCCAGAGGAGTCTAATCCTGCCCCAAGAGCTGGGAGCTGGGACAGCTGAGTGAGGGTAACATTATTAAAATATTGACAGCACATCACTGCCGTGGGGATAGGATTGACTGTATTTTGATAAAGGCAGGGCAGAGGAAGGATGAATAAACACTTCTAATGCAGGGAAATGAACAAAAAAGGAGAAGCATGTGGGATCGAATTTCCAGGGAAAAGAACAGAGGACCACAAATGATGATTCTTAGAATCTTCATCAGATTCCTGGTCTAGCGGAAGGTGTTCCTGGTCTAGTGCAAGTGTCTCCCTCATGGCAGGGGAGTTGGAACTAAATGACCTTTTAGATCCCTTCCATCCCAAACCATTCTATGATTCCATGATTCTTTGAGATCTCTGTGTAGGCCCAGACAATTTTGCCCAATATCCTTTGGCTGGAAGATGCAGGTTTTTTCTGGGAAATGCAGATTTTAGGCTGAGTTGCTGCTAACTCTGCTCAGTGTGGAGGGAAAGGAAGGTCCCTGCTGTTGCTGTGCTGCCACCTGCCATGGCCTGTTGAGGATCATCCCCCCCAGCCCTTCTCAGCCTCGGGCTGGTTAATGAGCTTCCCTGGGCTTCCTGCCTGGCAGCAAACAATGCCACTTCACCAGCACTCCAGTCACCACTAATTGAAGCACCACAATTATCCAATCCTTGGCCTCGTTCCACATCTGAAATAAAACAGCTGTGTTATAATGTTACGGTCAAATTCTTTCTCTGTTATATGACCTAATAAATTAACGGTTGGGAATCGTGCATTTGTGACTCAGTTTGTCACTAAAATATCCTAATTCCATCAATGGTCTTTTGGATAAATTGCACTGAGTTTGCTTGTTCTGAAAAGAAATTTGGCCCTAAGTGATCCATTCTAGGACGACTGAGTTGGTGGTCTCTGGGATACAGAAAAGTAGTGGAAAAAATAGAATATAATGAAATATTTCTGCAAAGAATTGGCTTCACAGAGAAGTGCTGCCTCATCAGTTTAGTGAGAGGCACAGGTCAGCTCCGGAGAGCTCTCAAAACTGTCCTGGGTTGGTTTCCAAGGAACTGTCTGGATACACTTTAAGTGGATTGATGGCTCTGCAGAAAGCCTGACCCAGCATGTGGCAGGATAACCCTTGCTACAACAAGCTCAAGGATGAAAAATTAAACAATTCCAGAGCAATACCTGGTTTGAAAAATTATTCTTCTGAATTAAGCTAAACAGGATTTCTCTTTGGTTCTCCAAGTATTTTTATTTGCTCTGAGGAAATTTAGCATCCTTCTACACAGCCTGCCTTAGGCACCTTTTAAAACAAAAGATATCTGATTGGTTTTTTTATTTCCTTCCTCATTTTTTGTCTAATAGGAGTGCAGCCACCAAAAAGACTGTTGTTAAATGGCTTCTAAACAATGTCACTAAGAATTAGGAAACCTTAGTTTAAAACTGGAAATATGACCAAGGGAGAAAAGACTTTATCCCTGCAGAGTTAAAAGTCTGTTGTATGGCTCACCAAAATAGATTTCAAGGAAGAAGCAGTCAAAGGCATAAAAATCTGCTGATAGATGTTTTTCTTTCAAATGTGCCAGAAACAGGGAGGTCTGCCAGAGGTCAGCAGACCTGAAGGATGATGGACCTTTAAAAGGCAGCAGTGTTGAAAGAGAATGTTATTGATGGAAACCTCAGAGCCTTCTTAGTCATAGTCCAACTATGGGGGAATTTGGGATATGGCTGCTTCCTCAGGACACTTAGAGAAGCAACCTGAGAACTGAGTTAGCAATATTCCCACAGCTGGAGAGCTGGTGCTGGTGTCAGATTAGAATTGCTAGAAAAGAGATTAAAAAACCCACCAGCCTTCAGGAGCCAGAATTTATCATTTCATGTTATGTTTCAGGGGCATGGCAGTGTTCAGTTGAAGTTTGGACTTGATGATCTTGGAGGGCTTTTCCAACTTTAGGGATTCCAAAATGGGAAGTCATGTTTTTGGAAGAAATTGGTGGTTGTATGAATAACTGCCTTGGCAGTCTCAGTTTTCATTTGGACATTGGGAAAGATGTGCTTGAAAACCAGCTTATTGTGTAGTAAGAGAAAAGAATCTCCTGGGATAAGAAATAAAGGGTAGAGATAATATTTCGAAATACAGGGAAAAGGAGAACACTTTTTGAGGGCTGGGCTCTATGAGCTGTCCTGTTAAATTTGTACAGCGATGATCAGATATAGGATCTTAGGCATAATTCAAAACCAGTAAAGCATTTGGAGCTTAACTAGAAGAGCAGGGAATGCCAATGTTGAGTATGTCAAAGGAAGTGTACCTGGGGAGGAATCCCCCTGGGCACCAGGATGTGCTGGGGCTGACCAGCTGGAAAGCAGCTTTACAGAGGACTGAGGGATCCTGGTATTTCTGCTTTCTGTTTGTTAAATGTATTTGTGCCTCTGTTTCATGGTTGGCTTAAAATACATGCATGCAAAGTGCAAAAGATGTCAGAAATATTAGTGAGGATAAGCTGCTAAGGGACAGAAAGGTTGGTGGTAAATTAAATGCTTCATATTTCACATCAGGTAGCTGTGACACATGGTATAGATTCATATACATAACAGGGAAACGTATTTCATATATCCTAATATTGAGCAAGAATAAAATGCAGCTACTAATTTGTAAAATATGGCTTTTATTTACTGAGCAAATGTATGAAATATTTCCCTCGTCCTGTATAATGACAATCTCCACATTTTTTCGTGCAACTAGAAAAACACTGTGAGCAAAATTCAACACTGGGAAATGATCAGTGCAGTTTCAGAAGGTTTAATTTGGTATTATACACTGAACACAAATGTATCAGTGAGGACAGAAACCTTCCTAAGTCATTCCCTCCTAAATACCTAAATCTCTGCATCTTAAAGAGCAAGGAGAGAGCTGTGAGCAGTCAGCAAGTACAAGATCCCCCTTGACAGAGTATCACCAATCTGTGCCCGTGGTGCTGTTTTACAGCTCCAGTTGACTTGTAACACAGCAACTGTCTCCAAGCAACTGTGAGAAATACCGGGATGTGCAACCAGGATACAGAAGCCGGCGGGGACAGGGATGGTCAGGCAGCCCTGCACCCCTTCCCACCCAGCCTTGGCTCCTGCCCCCCTCTGGAAAAGGCTCCAGCTGCCTTGGAGGTGGCCCTTGCCAGCAGGAAGCAGCTATCCCTGCGAGTGGGAGATCGATTGGGCCATCAGCTGCCCACGTCAGTCATTTTGCCAAAATAACTCTTCACGTATTCATCGGCTCTGCTCCCTTGTCTGTGCCAGTGGGGCTTGGCAAAATCGTATTTTTGCAGCCAACTGACTCCAAACAAGCTCTCAAAACCAAAACAAAGTAGCTGTAGATTGAATCTAATTCACTGCAATCAATATACAACAAAGAAAGAAAATTTATATGTTTAATATCATTTCTCCCCAGCTGCTTTATCAAATTGCAAAACTAGCAATATATGTAGGAAACATCTTCTTTTAAAAGGTAATAATGTACATTTGCAGTCCTTGTCCTTCTGAGAAAGCTCATAATTTTGTTATTTGCTGTATTATGTTTCATTTAGGACCCATTCCAACTGTTTAAAGGCTGCAGGAATGTAGCAATCCACTTCCCCCAGTTTAATTCCAGCAGAATATTTGGAATTCTTTGTGGAAAGGAATTGTAATCTATTAAATTCTTGCTACAGAACCTTGTAACCTAAAAGCATTTTTTCTTTTTATGGTATAATTTGCGTAGTCATTTATGTCAGTGTTGATTTGGGGTATTATAATTTTGAAGTGTTTTGAGATTAAAAGCTTGAGTCTTTTCTTAGGGGGCATGAAGAGCTATAAAGAGAGGAAAGGAAAGGGAACAAACATGAACTTGCCTTTTGGTTGTTAGTTTGCCACTGCTTTTTTTCCCCAGGCCTAAATTGTCAGGCTTGTGGATGATGCTGGAACATGCACTGTGAGGTTTGCCTTGCTTTTTCTCATTTATTCCCTTTTTTGCTTCCTAAATTCTAAAAAGTCTCTAATGAATGAGTACTATTGGTGACCACACGTTAATAGGAGATGACTCTACTCCCATTTTACAGGCACTTTCTGTACTGTCACTCATCAGTGCTATTTAAACCAGAGGTACTGCTGTGGTCTGAATAACTCAACCCAACAAACTCACTGAAACATGTTTATATCACAGATTTAATTTCCTTCTCCAGCTGGAATTTTCTAAAAGGAAGTAAAAGCTTCTGGGTAGGGGAATGTGGCAGATCATGCTGCAGCAACATCAATGTGCTGACAGCCCTTCATGAGTACTAGCTCCTGTGATTAGCCTCTTTAGGACCATAATTAATACTATTATTCAGTAAAAATGTGTTATTATTATGATGTTCCTTTTTTATTATTCTCTTCATTTTTTATTGTTACAGAAATGGCACACACAGTCAGCATTTGGTGCATACCCAATACATTGTTTTCAAGATGGTCCCATCATATTTGAGAGGAAATGGCCTCAACTTATGCCAGGAGAAGTTTAGGTTGGATATTTGGAAAATTTTCTTCACTAAAAGGATGGTCCAGCCCCTGGTCCAGACTGCCCAGGGCAGTGGTGGAATCCCCATGCCTGGAGGGATTTAAAAGCTGTGTGGATGTGGCACCTGGGAACATGGGTTAGTGGTGGCCTTGTAGTGCTGGGGAATGGTTGGACTTGGTGCTCTTTTTCCAACCTAGAAGGTTCTATAATTCTATGAATATATATTTTTTTTTCTTTATACTTGACAAAGAGATTAAGAGATTTGAACTGCATCCCACCCATTCCACGATTAGATCTCCATTCTGAGAATATGAGATAGAGATATATATATATGTATGTGTGTGTATGTATATATATGTATATATATATATTCTCTTTCTGTGAATACAGATGAAGCTTTCTCCTTTTCTTCCTCTGGAATCTTTTCTGTGTACTGCAGGAAAAAAGGCAGTTCATTCTCTCTAGCTCTGGGTAGCAGCAGGAGAGGGAAAGCTACTGATTCCTGGGGTGCCCCAAGCCTTGCTGGGAGGGATGGGGAGAGCTCTGGGGCCCCTCCAGGGCTGGCACTGCAGGGAGCTCTGAGGAAACTCAAACATGCTCCTCTCCTGCCCTGGTGCTTCCTGCAGGGAGAGATGCAAAATGTGCTGCCAACCTGGAGCTCCCTGCTCCACTCCTTCCCTGCTCCACCCCCACGCTGGCACTTGGAATGAAGCTGTCACCAAATGGATGAGTGTCCCTCGAGCAACAGGCTTGGAGGGAGCTGGGCTTGTTCAGCCTGAAGAGGAGACAGCTCCAGGGAGACCCTGCCGTGGCCTTCTAATGTTTAACTGGAGCTGATGGAAAGATGGGGCGGGGGGGGTGGTGGGATGAGGGCAGGTGGTTTTAAACTAAAAGAGGTTTGGTTCAGAGTAGATGTGATGGAGAAAGGTTTTGCTGAGTGGGTGGGAGGCCCGGGAATGGATTTCCCAGAGGAGCTGTGGTTGCTCCATCCCTGGCAGTGTCCAAGGGCAGGTTGGATGGGGCTTGGAGCAGCCTGGGATAGTGGAAGGTGTCCCTGTCTATGGCAGGGGTGGAACTGGATGAGCTTTAAAGGTCTCTCCCAACCCAAATCATCCTGTGATTCTATGATTTCATTTTGGACTCTCAGCTTTCACCACCAGTTTCATAGCAAACACTGATTTTTTACACACTGACCACTTGTTTTAATGTTACATGATGTAGTTGAATTCTGATTATTTTACTGTTCTATTGACTGAGTTTCTATTTATTAACATAAATTTCTCAGCTTTTCAGAGACAAACTTGATTTCCAGCTACTTTCTGAATGTCTCCTCCTTTAATTAGTCATCTATGAAATTAAATTTCACTATTCAAAAACTAATACCTTGAAACGTAGGCTTATCTGTATAGCATCCATAATTATTTCCATGTATTTTTTCACAAAACAGATCTAGGTTAATGTCAAGTTCAGCTTCCTGCTATAATTTAAATTTTCCTGGTGTGTTTTTTAAAGACTGCAACTGATAGACATCTTTTATTGAAGGAGAACCAATTTTGCAATTGAGTGAAAATGTGAAATGCAGAGCAAACTGTTATCACTGAAGTCACATTAGCTGTGAAGATACTATTTCTCACCGAAAACATTTAAAAAGTAATATTTTTTAGAAAATCCTACTATGGATTAAAAAAAAAGCTGTGTATAAGAATTATTAAGCCTAATTAATAAGCAATATCCTACCTCATAAAAGATAACTGCAAGACACCACTTGAGTTCTGTGGTTGGCAGGGATACTTTATCAGAAGTTTAAATATCTGCTAAGATCATATTTTATCAGGATTGTTAATGTTAGATAGCATTTGTTTTGCAGTTTTAATGCAATTCACTGGTGGCACAGTGTGCACAGTGTTTGCCTCTGGTTTTTTCTCCCTCATAGATATTAGTGACTAGAAATAATCTAGAAACACTTGTATTGTGGCATTTGATTTGACTACTCCAATTACCATCTTTTCCCCACTTTTCAACACTCGGCTTTTTCTGTTTCAACATCAAAAATGCAGAAGGCAAAGTTGTCCCATTAATTCAATTAAGCTCCTTGCTGTATGAACTTTATTGGCTTTATGTGACTCATTTTGGAGTTTATGTGCATGTGTATGCTTTGTCTGCTTAGATCTTTTAAAATAAATAAAATTAGATGTATCTTGAACTTATAAGGCTTTTCTTTCATGGTTTTCCATGTAAAAGGAACTGAAGGACACAAAAAATTATTCATTTAACGGCATAATTAGCTGGGCAAAGAGGCCAATATTATTATTTCAGAGCTCTGAGGTTTGTATGTTGGCTGCTTTTGGTCTATGACAATAATAGGACAGATATTTCATTTGTATATGAGGTCATCAGCACAACTTTGGAGCGGAATAACCATTTTTAGATGAGCCATACATTGACAGGCAGTGTAGTAACAACTTTATTTACCCTGTTTTACCTCATGCAGCTTCTTGTGGGATGGAATGGAAGTTTCTCACCAGAACCTACATTTTTGTATTTGCACATTGGAGAAGATACAGATCACAAAAGTTCACGGTGTATTTTGAAAGTTTTGCTTTAGCAAAGTGCACTTGGATGATTTTACTCTCTCAGTGAACAGCAGTTGAAGTGGGAAATGCTGACAGCAAGGTGACAGGGGGCCCACAGCCACTGAAGAATTGAGAAGAGGATTTTGGGGTAGCAAATGTGGGATCTTAGACCAAAATGTGGTTTTAGCCTGAAGTGAAAGACAAATGTCTGTAAGGCGTATGGGAAGTGTTGATAGCCGAGGCCAGATGAAAAAATCAATTTGAAGTCCTTTCTAAGCTCTTACATACATGACCTATCCATAAGTCACTTACAAGATCTGAAATTAGCCTGTACTTAATGAACAAGTGGGATTTATTGCTGGTTTTCTGTGTGCAGCCTGTTATTTAGTATCTAGTGCCTTAATTTTTAGAAAGTTTGCCTCCCACACTTGTAACACCTCTGGGAAGGCTGCACCTTTCGCTTTGTGTTTCAGCTTGGCACTGGGGGAATGTGACAGGAACAAGGCTGTTTGTCTTCTTCTCCCTTCCACCTCCCCAGAGCACTGCCAGCTGCTGTGGGGAGGGTGCCCAGGACCTTGCCATGGATCCTTTCCATCATTCCCTCCCAAACACAGGGCTTGGTCATGTTGGCTGCTCAGAGAATGGACAGGTCGTATTTTTAACATGCTTATTCCATCATTTGAATGTCTCCTAGCACAAAAATTTGTAAGGGATTATTATGCTATGTAAATCTTGTTTATATTGGGACCATGCTTGGGATTATATGGGATCTGCTTTTTCCATGCTGATAAGCATTTTTATTTTTGTTTTCTTCCTTAAATCTGAATGCAGACCAGGAGCTGATGGATACAGCCTTAATTCAACATCCGTCATATCATAGCAGTAGGAAGCAAACTCAGATAAATATTATTTGAATGAGCTTTGACTTTCTTTTGGTTTGCCAATCTGATCAAATATCCCGAGGTTTAATTGCATTCTCTCAATCAGTAATGCTAATAATTATTTTAGGTATATAATATTATTGGCCACTATCAAATGAAGTCCCTATGATTATTGCATTATATATAGTTATTAGTGAGCTGGAGAAAGTAGTTGAGTTCAAGAGAAGCCTGATATGACGGTATTTTTCCTCATAAATATAAAATTATTTTTTTATTAGATTTAACATGCACAAGGAAAAAAAAAGACACTTCTAAAAAGAAATAGATTTTGGGAGTATGAGATGAAGCAGCCAGAAGTGTCAAACAATGAACTTCTGCTTCTTATGTAAAAGGATACTTATTGGGAATAGTGTAAGGTATTACTTTTAACCTGTGATCATTACATAGAGCTGCCAAGGACTATAGTTATTTCAAATTCTATATGACTAGTTGTTGGGTATTTTTCCCAAATAAATATACTGCTGAGATTTACACACCTGTAATTTTTAGTTTCTGCTTGTGCTCTGTTAAATGCACAACGCAAGTTCCAGCCTCCTGGTTACCCTGAACAAGTTTTTAAATAGTGAAAAAATATTTTGCACAAGTGATCTCGGTTTGATTTACCCTGTAACCCCTGGATTAAGCTTCTTTTGTAGACCAGATGTGCTCTCTTAAAAGACAGAGTTTCCAGTGTTCTGCTTGGGTTACCGGAGGAATTAGATTTTCCATGAGAACCTAGAGTGCAGGAGCATCCCATATTTTCTTTCCAAGACAGAGCACCATCCAAGCCAGGTGCTCTGTTTTGGAGCACCATCTGCCAGGTGCAGCAGGATTTTATTTGGCTGCCTGTGGTCCAATGCCTGCTTTGTTTTAATGCATTTTGTGTTGAAATTCACTGAGGCGGAGGCAGCCTCTCTTAGAGTGTGTCTCAAGCCACATTCTAAATTGGGTTAAGGTGAAAATTGTGCTTTCCTCGGAGAATCCTCCCTTGGTTGTGTCTATGCTAAGAGCTGATGCTCACTCGGTGCTCAAGCCTAGCCCCCCATAAGGGGAACAAAGCCCAAGGTGTTTGACACACTCTCCTCCTGAGCCTGCCTTCTCACTCAGGATAACTTCCTCCTGAGCATGAGCTGCAGCAAGGATGGTCTTTTGAGGTGTGTGTACTTAAAATACTCCTGTGGGGGGATTCCCTGGGAGAACCTGAAAATGTTCCATGAGGTCTGACACTGCTGTGAATCCAGGCCGGGGACTGGGATGTGTGACAGACTCTTGGTCATCAGAAACTTGTGAGGGCTGACCTAGAACAGAGGCTAGACAGAGTTAAAGAATAAAGTAGGGATTTATTAGAAAGCCTAAAGGGATACACCCTGGGCAGTACAAGAGCCCAGCCAGAGCTACACCCAAGATGTACCAAAATGGTCACAAAATACGCGACTGGTCACGGGGTCTCTCATTTTTATAAGTTCTGGTCATTTTGCATATTGGAGTTAATTGTCCAATTACAGCTTCTGGTTATGAAGTCCCATCCTTCTTGTTTGTCTCTCTTCAGTTTACTTTGCTTGTGCTCTTGGCCTGAAACTTGTATTGATTGTCCTTGGTCCCAAGCTAGAGAAGGAATTGTTCTGTCTACCTACTCTTTCATTTAGCTTACCATCTCCTAATAGAAAACTCAGAATTACACACTAAAGCAGTGCAGAATCTGAAAAATATACAAGCTAAAACCTGAGGTATCCATGGAGCTGCTCTTCTGAGCTGCTCCAGCAGGCAGGGAGAGAAGGGAGAACACAGCAGGGATGTGTCCCTCAGGCCCATCTCACACAAGAGGTCCAAGTGCCAGGAGAGATCTGGGATCTCTCTTCTTCTCCTTGTAGGTTGGGTTGGAGCGTGTTCCCCGTGCTGTTCCCACACCCAGCCCTCCCCTGCCTGGGCCTGAGCTCTTTTTGCTTTGCTCAGTGATGTTTGCCACTAGGTTACCCAGTGCTTGCTGTCCTTCGCAGTTGTAATTAGTTTGGTGATCCTGTAATGATGATCCTGGTGCTTTTTTCTAGATTTTTAAAAATTTCTGCCAAACTGGAGTGACAACCCAGCTATTTTCCAGGTTAACTTACTGATAATACTTGGAACTGCAATAATGCAAAATCCTCCATGTCATCTTTCAACAAGAGAGTTCCTTTTAGTCATTAAATCTGCTGAATTGATGGTTATCTATTTAAATCTGTTGCCAGAGTAATTAACCCTGAAAAGTAATTCCCCTGCCAAACCAAATCAGAGTTGTTTTTTCTGAAATTCTTTTTAAAAGACAGTAATTCCTGCCAGTAAAGACCAGGGTCCTTAAGAGAATTCTGAAGAGATTTTAGAGTTGTGCCCCTTTCCTTCTTTCAGGCTCAGTGGAAGAAGCAATTGAGTCTCTTTGCTCAGTAAAAACATTCCCAGCAATCATGGCAAGAGGCTGTGTAATGATAAAGGGTAAATGGGGAAATGGCTCTTGTTGATAGAGAGCTTGTCCCACCCCACACCTCAGCAAGGCACTGACACAAGATTTCTTCAAAGAAAGATTATATATGGAGTTATAAATACAGATGAATATGGGATTGGGCTTTTTTCTTCCCCCCAATCCCCCCCCAAAAAAGAGGCTTTACAGCTTAGCTGTGAAGCAAAAACAGCAGAGGGGTGGCTCATTGCAACAGAAGATGAGGGGTCAAGATGACAAGGCAGGAGGTCAGTGGGACCTGGAGAAAGCTGTTGTTGGGTCCTGTTTAGGTTTTTCTCTGGTTATGCAGACTAAAATATAATTTTTCAGATATGTGGCGCAGTCAGGGATTTTTGAGTATGGAAACTTCCTGCTGTTTGTTTCTACTGCGTTCCCAGGAAATACAGCTTAACTCATTGCTTTTGTAAATAGGCAAGATGATTATTCCAAATAGAATAGCTGATGAATTGCTGATACCTGAGCATAAATATCCTCTAAAAGCCCTCAGGATTAACTGCTCACTTGAAGGAGAGTGTTCAAGCACTAATGGAAAGATATTCTGGGCCTCAGTAGGCACAAGATTTTCTTTAGTCTTCAACTGAGTCCTGGACTCAGGAATGTCATAAAAATTTTAACACTTGAGCTGTGGCTTTTCATAGTTAAAAAAATTCCAAACCACAAACTCTTCTGTTTCCCTAGAACACAAATGTTGACTCCTGTAAGCTAATCAGAGCCATTCTCCCTAAACTTTTGCATTTCTTTAATTAATATTTTTTAAATTATAGCAGCTAAAGTTTAAAACCACATTAGTTGAAAAAAATTGAATGGGGGGAAAAAAAAGTCTGCTCTAGTTTTCTTTTTTCCTCTTTATTTGCACATGGGCAGGATGACATTCCCAAGGGAATTTTGTGCTTATACTGCAATATGCAGCACAACTACTAAAAGTGTTATGGCTTTAATCATGTATGCCTTTGGAAGGACACCAATACCTGATCATTGCCCTCCAAAAGAAACAAAAAGGCAGGAATAGTGCAGCATTGCTCCGTTCCCTCTGGCTGCTCTCTGTGCTCTGGCTTAGCTGGAGAATTTTCCCTCTCCCTCACTGAGTGTGGCTGGAGACCACATGAAGAAGGAGCAGCTGCAGTGTCAGCTTGTGCTGACATCTGCATCCCAAGGAGCCTCGTGCATTGAGCTGGTGCTGATCTCACTCAGTGATTTAAGGCTAAGTGAAATCCTCAGGTTCAGCTCAGCTTCTCAAACCAGGCCTGAATTCTCTTCCTTCATTTAGTACTGCAAAAGCTTTGAGTCTTGTTGGGCTTCAACCCTGTACGTTCTCAAAGGGCTGGGACTGGGTGGTCTTGAGGGTCCCTTCCAACCCCATCTACTCTGTGATTCTAAATGCTTTAACTAAAAGATTTGGAATTAAGACTGTTGGTTTGGGCTTTTTTCCTGGAATGCAAAAAAATCAGAGCCACTGAGTTCATCACGGTGCAGCCAGCGCAGGTCGGGGCCCTGTTGGAAGCAGCACAGGTGGCAGTGAGCAGGTGGCAGGACATCTCTGGGATGTGCTGGCTCTGTAACCTGGGAACCATGTGCTCCTCAGGGCAGATACCCTGCAAGCTCCAGTTTTGGTTTTGTGCTTGCTTAAATCCACCTTATCCACCAGGCCTCAGATCACTGCAGAGGCTGGAATCACAAGCTTGGAAGACATAGAAGGGGACAGGTCCATGGGTGAATCTCAAGACTTCTTTAAATGCAACTCCTGGAACAATCAACTCAGAGTGCACAAGGGGAAAACCATTGAAAAAGAAGTCCAGGGTAGATGAGATGGAGCTCTGGCTCCTCATGGTGATTTCTACAAATCTTGCTAACTCATTGTTTGCCCAAGAAGGTAGACCACAGTCTCTTGAGAGACAATGCCTTACCTTCAGGCTTCTGAACTGTAGCCCTTTTCTTCCCCCAAACTGGAATGCTCTGCCATTTTATGCAGATGTTTTTCCTTATTCTATTCAGTTATGTAACAGAACAACTGGTTACATCTGTTACTGTTCAATTAAGCTTTTTAGGTCACTTTCAGAGGACAGCACTGCCTTTCCAGAGTAGTGAATCCATTGGCATAGCATTATCTCAAACCTAAACAGGGGATTTCACCATTTTGTGTGGCTGTAATTACCATTCCATACAAAAGTGTATAAAATCGACACGTTATTCTTTGCTATGCTGCCTGTTCTCCTAATCTTTGTGATTATGAATTTACAGTGCCTAAGCACACAAAAATAAAGTTAAAATAATAGAAAGGCTGCCTTTTGCTGCATTCAGCTATGAAGTACTTATTAAGGAGGTGGTTAAGGAAATACAAATTGTTACTTGTTTTTATAGATATTACTGTGAGCCACCATCTATGCCTGAAATGAGATTTATTCATAAAGATCTTGACTTCTACCAAATGTCTTCTGTTGGTCTAAAAACACATTATTTAACTTTGGGATTTAATGTGATTTCCTTTATCCACATCCAGCACATAACACAAAGAATAACTTCCCACCTTTGGTGTGAAACGCAGTTCTTTCCTTGAGTATTGACTTTGACCCTATACCAACCTAATAAGAGCACCAAAGAAGTGGAAATGAAAGGTGTCACCCATGGAAAACTACACATGCTCAAGCAGTTTTAACTTGTGATTTCCACAGTTGTTAGCCCCTGGTTTTGACATTATTTTAGGCTGTCTTTATTTAAGGAATAACAGCCCTTCAAAATATGTCACATTTAAAACATGGGTGACAAAAGAGTTTCTATTTCCAGAAAAAGAACTGTTGGGTTTTTTAGGTTTCTTTGCACCAAAAAATAATCATATTATGTTAAATCTTGCATGTCCCAAGCTGTGATTTGGGGGTAGCTCATTTGTTTTCACTGGCTTGTTTGGCAGAAGGGAAAGTCTTCTGGATTCTATTTTAAACATTAGAATGCTATTGTGATTCTTGCATTTAATTCACTACCTGGTGGGAAGAACATTGAATTTTTTTCCCCATCACTGTAGTATATCAAGCTTTTAAATGCATTTCTTTGGTGCTTTCCTGCCTAGAGATGTGGATGGGTTGATAAACCAAGGGATTGTTTTATTTGGGTGTAAACATAATTTATATAGGTCTTTAGGTACACTCCTATCTCCATATATGCATACATATATATCAGAGAAAGCAAGACATGTTGTAGACAATACAAATTGCAGGGTTTAAATTCTTCTAGAATTGTAGGAAGGCATTTTTGCTTTTTGATTGTTGTCTGACAGCATCCCAATCTCCAGCATGTCAAGTTTTCAGGAGAGAACATGCATGTTCCTAGAGACAGCTGGCAGGATCTAATAATGTTTGAGGGCTAAAAATCTGAGTCTACTTAACAGCCTTCCCAGTTTGCTTCCATTCCCATTTCCAAGGTAAATAACATTTTAGCATTCTAATGCTGAGGATAATTTGTGCTCACATTACTGTTTTAGAGTTAAAAAGGTGATGATTATGTTCTTCTGCTCTCTAGTTTTACCTGTGCCGAAGCAGAAATGTCATTGAATGTTTAATTTTTGTCAGGGCTTTCTAGAGATGATGATGTATTGAAGCACAGCCTCAGCTGCATTTCTAAAGTAACCATATGTCCATTGAAGACTTGCATATGTTTAGCAAAGCCTGGTTAACTTGATCCTTAAGCAAGCCTCAGCAGCAGTTTGTAGTAGAGTTTTAAATGGATTAAATGTGGGGAGATGCAGATAGTGGCTAAAAGTGTTGATAGTAATAGCTGGGGATGGAAGGAGCTGACCCCATGGACCTGCTTTTCGAGTCTTGCTGGGGATTGGAATGTGCAGCTTGACAGAGTGAGAAGACACTTTGAATATTTCCAGTTTGGAGGAGTAGGATGGTACCTAGTGGAGGTGGTTCTAGACTGCACATATTTTAGCTATAGCAACGCAGATTTTTGTCTCTTTACTCCTACCTCTAGTATTTTCTGAATACTCTGTATGTGCCCGTGCAGCAGCAGTTAACCTTGATTAAGTGATGGAACATAACTGAAGAAATTAATGGTAGTTCAATGTACAAATGCCTGACTTAAAGCTGAAGTTAACAGCAAATAAATTATTATTGTTCCCAAAGTGTGTTTTCATTGTAGGTGTGGTATGAGGTGGATATTCTGGATGTGGATAGTGACAGGGGTAACCTTTGATCTGCCACATCTTTATCAAACAAGCTGAAAGGGAAAGCTGTCTTCAAAGCTGGAAGGTTTTATGGCTGCCTTAGTTAAACTGAAGTTTGCCAGAGTTAGACATGACCTGCTCTATTTTAACACTAATTTTATAAGTATTGTTTTTCCTACTGATTGCTACAGGAGCAAAACCACTTTTCTGAAAATCTAGGCCTTTCCATGGTAATCTGTAACTGACTAGAAGGATTCTAAAAAAGAGGTAGCACTATAATTTTATCGATGATGTGCTGCTTTCCGGGAAGGTTTCACATTCTGTTCATGCACAGTGTTTTGCATGTGGAGGTTTTAGAATGTTTCTGTTGTCATTCCTTATAAAAAACCCCTTGTTTTCCAAATGGAACATGCAAAAGCCTTAATTTAGACTACTAAATGCAAATGATTGAATACATCTTGAACATGAGGAAGTAACTCTGGCAGCATCTACTCTTCCCTCACCTGCACTGCTGGTGGTCATCTTGATACCTGGTTTGTGCAATGAGTCAACAGACAATCTGGATTGATATTTCTTGTAATAGATGCCCTGCAGGTCAGGGATGTACTGTAGAGGCTGCAGAGTTATTTTCCTTGGGGGAAGATTTATGTTATTCATGGCTTAGAAACATCTTTCAATGGGCGGGAAGACTAACCTTTGCTTTCTAAAGAAACAAAATTTCAGCAAGAGCAGAATTTTTTGGATTGGCATCTTGAGATTCCATGCATCACCTTACGCAGCAGCAGTGAATGTCAGGACATTGGTCTAGAGCTGGATTTTGGGGAACTGTTCATTTATTTGCTGTATTGAAGCTGTGGGGTTTTATTTCCTTTCAGCTTTTGAGCCTCATACTTTTCTGTAGGGAAAGGTACTGTGTTGGAACCTTAAATTGGCAGCTTTAACTTTCAGCACTCAGAGCCAGGTTCGAATTTCACTGCTGGATTTTTTGGATTGGTTTCACACTTGTTCCCTGAGGCAGGTGTGGTCTGTGTTCAGATGTCTTGTCTTTTCTAACATTTTGCCAAGTGTTAAGAGAAAACAACTTGTCTCTGTGTCCTGGAGTGAGAGATTTGCTGCAGGAAGGGAAGGATGGAGGAAACAGAGGCATCTGGGACAAGTTTCTTCACTGCTGAATGAAAGAAATCAGGCTTTTTCTTTCTTTGGGGGATAACTATTAGAGCTGAAGGGGGGTTTCACAGTGAGTTTATTGATAAAAGCCAGGTAGGCATGGAGCCCAGAGGAACATACAGACCATCCCTAAAGCAGGTTTCTAATCCAGGAAAAGGAATCAAACATTCCTTCATTTGTCAGGTACTTCAGATTTCCCAAAGCTGAAGCTGACAATGAAATGCTTACTTCTAATATCCATTTCTTGGAACCTGACTGCTACTGTGGCAGTAGTTCCACTCAGCTGCATAATTTCATGTGACTTCTCTGGAATATTATAACCTAGATTTTGAAGCTATGAGCTCTGCTTCTCCTATTACCAAGCAGCCTGACTTAAATCATTTCACAGGAACAGAAAGCTTTTTGATACCTGATAGAAAAGGGGGGGGGTGGGGGGGTGGGGGGGTAGGAATTTAAACAGGTATTTCCAGGAAAATACCTTACAGACATTTCCTTGGATCCTGGAGATGCCATTTAATATTGGTCTACATTTTAACATATTTTCCTGATCTTTTCATGAGAAACCTTTTATTATTTTTGTTTCTAACAATTATTTGCCATTTTATGGGAAATTGAGAGGTAGGAGACATAAATGAAATGCACTTCTGTTAATGGATTATGACATTTCTTCATGTGGTGACTTTCTGCTTTAGTTCAGTGACTAGTAGTTTAAAAGAAAGAAGTTGAGAACTTGTTTTTGGAATAAACACCATTCCCAGGTGGCTGAGGTTTGATTGTTCATGTGGTCTTGTTAGAACCCCAGATTCTTCTTCCACACAACCAAGACATTTGTAAAATTGTTGTGTCATTAGATTGAGCTCCAAGCCCTGTTTCTCAGTGAGTGTAGAAACACCAGCACTAATACTTGGGTGAGCCTCGAATTTCAGTAGAAAACTCCTGCTGCTGATGTGATGCTCCTGTGCCTGTTGTGATGTTAAAGGTGTTCCACAGAATAAATTCAGTATTTTCTCCTCTGTCCTGCAGCATCCTCATGCTGTGGTCACAGCAGCCAGATGGGGACAGTCCTGCCCCTCACTTGACATTGATACTGCAGCCACATTTTTGGCGCAGTTGCCAATTTGCTGACATGAAGGAGCTTTTGTTTGCTCAGTGAGTCTGAGCTGTTTGCTCAGAGATGATGCTCCAGAGCCAGCAGAAAAGCTCCTCTTATCAGCATTTCCCATCTCTCTGCTGAAGGGGCTCTGCTGACGCAGCACTGGCTCTGTGAACCCTGTAATGGAACACATGCAAAATTAAACTGGAAATTAGAGGCTCATGGAAGAATTTTAGGGAAAGTGCAGCTCAGTGGTAAATAAATGGTAGATTCAAGTCTGCTCTGTGCTGCTGTTCTCGTAGGTTTAACAGAGGTTCGTGTTTCTATCTCCGTGCAGGAGGTAATGGAGCGTGAACTGGAGTGTCCAGGAAACTTCCCTGAACTGAAAATGCTTTTATTTTTTGTGGTAAAGGATGAAGGCAGGAAAAGCTTAAAAGTGTAAAAACCAAGTGGTAAATTTAAAGGTCTCATATGAAGCAGTTTGTATTTTCATACCATCAAATTTAAAAATAAATTATGAAAAGAATTATCTGAAGTTCTGCTCATGTCTGGACAGTGATCATAGACCTGTTGATTTATATCTACATTACTGAGGGTATGTAAAGTTCTTAGGTGACTTACTGGTCATATTATACTTTCTGGTATTTTTTCAGAACACAAATAGGCAGTAGAGATTCGAAATCAGAGATGCAAACAGGAATTTCACTATGAAAGCTCAATTTCCAGTCACAGCGGATGGCAAAAATCCTCATTTATGGTGAATTGAGCTCAGCGTGTGTGAACTGGTTCTTCTCTGCCTGTGTGACATAATCAGGGGTATTTTGAATACACTTGGGATGTGATCTGTGTGTGTTTCAGATCATGCTACTTTCCACAAAGCCTATTTGCTTGGTATGAAATATTTACACATCATTCTACACAAAGATTTGTTAGTCATACATAATGCAGAGTGTTGAGTCTTTGGCTGTGTTAGCATCTGCCATCTTAGATAGCAGTAGGCTTGCTAATTTAAATATTTTAATGAATGAGTCATAACCTTTGTGTAAGAGCACCAAAATTATAATTGTCATTTTATTGTATCCACCAATGTATTTTTAGCAAAAAAACCCCTGATTTCAGTGATCAGTGTGAGGTATTCAGCATAGTTTCATGTAGGACCCAGTTTATAAACCAGTGGAATTCACTTTAATAAATGTGTAGGACAAATATATGAGATAATAAATAACCTACTACTGTATTTTCTTCAAATATATTAAATTTTCTGCTTTATCATTTGACCTTTGGATGGAGTTGCAAATTGCTGATGGGTGAGATTTGGAATCCTTTAGATCCAGATCTCAGGTGGAGAGTGGCTTTTTATTCAGAGGACATTTTTCCCTCTATCACACACAGGAACCAAGGAAATGTTAGATCCAAATGCAGCAATCAGCCTTTTAAGCCTCCCGAGCCTTAGAGGTGCCACCAGAAAATTTGCTGTGCTTGTAAATAGGTACAACAAAGCCTTCACTGTGATTAGCGTAGATTCAACAGGAAGGGATTTGTACAACTCTCTGTTATTTAGGACCTAGTGATGTAAGAAAAAATACTTGTCACAGTCATTATCTTACAGCTGAACAGCAGAAGAGCCAACTGGTAGCACCTGGAGATTAGTCAAAATTTTAGAAAGTGCCTTTTATGTTAAGCAGTCAGTTATGTTGTTGGCTTGAGCTGCATTATAGGCCATGGCACCTTAAGGATTTTTCCAAAGGATTGTTTGTCTCATTTGTGCTGCACAAATATGGAAGAAGCCTGTTTGTCTGGGAGCATCAGGGATTTATTCTGAAGGATGCTTGCAGCTTAATTGGCTTCCTTAGATTCTGATGCATAATTATTCCCTCATACCCCAATAGGTTTTGATGCCCCACTTACTTTAATTGTAAAGTACCACAGGCACTGCATAAATAAAAATAAATATCCAAAGGCAATTTATAAATACATCCTTATCATTAGTCTGCACAGGATTTAGGTGTCTTGCAATTTTCAGGCAAAACATAGTTAGAAATCCTGCTCTCAGCTGAACAGTCAGGCTGCTTTATGATAAAATGAATCTGTGAATCAAAAAATATGATGCTGTTGCAACACAAATCTTTGCAATATTGAGAAATGCAACTAAGATTTGTCTCTGTCCTTTTTTTTTTTTAATGGGCAGGCAAAGTGTAAGCAATGGCTTTTCTTAGAGCCATAAATGTAATTCATCCTTTGCAAACACGTCTAACAGGGAGATCAGACTTCAAGAACAATGTGGATCATGTAAAGAAAATTTACATTTTATTTATTTATTTCCTTTTCAAATTGTTCCTTTTACCATGTGGCAGCAGGTTTGATGATAACAGGACATATGTGTTCTGGAGAGCAAGCTTAATTAGCTTCTTAAATTATGTCCCCTTGGTTGCTACTTTCTTTTTTTTATTTTTTTGATGCTGGGAGAAGAAAGATTCTGGCCTTGTTGCCCACCAAAGAACACCAGCAGGAAAAGATAAGGTTTTTATTTGCAAGTGCTTTTTGTGGAAGGTAAGTGGCTCAGACTCCAGATATCTGCTGTGGAGTAAATGTGAAGAGGGCCCTGTGACTGAGTTCCCCCCCTGAGTTTCTGAAAGGAAAGTTTGCAAACCCTCATGGATTTTATATCTGGGTAGGTTACTGTGTTAGAGCTCTGTGGAAAGGAGGGAAAAATGTGTTGAAGGAGTAGGAAAGGACCTGCTGAGGAGGATGAGTGGATGGTGGCCTTCACTTCTTCCCTGGTTCCTCCTCTGTCTCCCTGCCTGGCCTGCCTTGGTTCAGGGGAGGCAGGGTTTGGTTCTTTGCTGTTGTCATGTGCGGCTCATTTCTGCAAGAGTCTGAAAAGTTTCAGTGCTGAAGTGCCCAAAGTAGGCTCAGAATGTGTGCAGTGGATCTTGATGGCAATTAAAAAAACTCAGTGGTGGGATTGAGACACACTGCCTATCTCTCTATCTTTGTCTTTTACTTACCATGAAATCATGGTTCAGGTCCCATTTATCTCTGTCACACATTTAAGGAATTGCTTTGCCACATCTGAGGGCTTTAACCAGTTCTTATGAACAAACTCACTAAAGTTTTGTGTTGGTGAAATGATATTTTTGTTGCAGGACATATTACTAGGGGCATAGAAAATACACTGCATTTGGGACTCATCACAGATATTCATAAATTGAACCTTGGGTTGAAGATTTTGTGAGAGTGATGGTTTATAAATAAGAGGATTATTATTAACCTAGCAGATGAATTTAGCTGTGTGTAGCATCTGTCCTGAGGAGTCACAGTTTCCTCTTATGCAGGCTTAGTGTTGTACATCTCATTTTTAAGATGATTTTTCTACCTTCTATATTTACATCCCTTCATCAGGATGAATTTCATTGGACAGAAACAGTTTGTGGCATGGTACCAAATGTGTGAGGTGTGTGAGAGTGTGGCATTCCTCCTCCTGTTCCAAGTACACACTTCCTGCCACCCAGAATCTGTAATTTAGCAGAGGAAATTGCTGGCCAGTGGGATTATTACTTCATAAGCTTACAGGAGTAGAATCAAAGGGTGAGAAAGAAGGGGTTGAAAATTGAAACTACCTCCCATTTGCTTGGAGATGAGAGGGAGGAAAAAGGGAGAAGTAAACCCTTAAGTTCATATTTTAAGTGATGCCTCCTTGCCACTCCTACATGGGTTTCTATGGAAACAGAAGCAGAAACTGGGCCATTGGCAGCCAAGAATCCATTTACACTTTAAATTTACTGCTTGAGCAGCCATGCAGTTTTCTTGTCCAAATTAAATCATAATGGAGTAACACATGCTAAGTAAATTGGGGGTAAGTTGAAAACAGCAAATATTAAATATCTTCCATGGATATGCCAAAAACCCCTCCACCTTTTTTTCTGAAACACCATCAAGTGATAGGTCAGATTATATTTTTTAAAGAAGCTGCTTTCTTGTGGCTTTACAAATATGCATTGGAAGTATATTAAGCAGGTAATTATGTTCTCTCAGTTAATTAGTGATGTGGTTTACTCTCTTAGGCCGTGTGGCTGTTTCAGTGCTTGGGATGCAGGAAAAAACCAAGTTGCATTTTCCTTACTGCTCATCCTCTAATAAGTTCTGTGGTGAGATTCTCAGGCACTGAAATGGCTCGTGGATGTTGTGCAATATTTATTTAAGCCTGATTAGAAGATAAGGCCAGCTTAGATGGGGTCCTGAGGAACCTGGTCTGGTGGATGACATCCCTGCCCATGCTGGGGGTTTGGGACTTGGTGATCTTGAAGGGCCCTTCCAACTTAAATCATTCTGTGATAATAAAATGCTTCTACTGCTTGGGATAAAACTGTTGTCATATACTTGCCACTCATAGAAACTTTGCTCAAGTTATTAAGCACTTGTTGAAGCTGTTTGAGTTGATGTTTTCTCCTTTAGTTGGTTTTCCTCTTTTTCTTGATTTTTTTTTTTCTATTCTGGTGAGCTTTGATTAGAAGGATGATAGTACTCCTGTGCTTTTGAGAAAGAAGTTTTCTTCAGAAAACATGCCCAAATTATGTGCTGTGTTCGGTTCTGTTTATCACTTCTCTAACTGCACTTGCTCCCTCAGCCGACTTTCCAAATCTGGTGGAAATCCCAGAGATTTTTCTCCAGTGCTAATATAGCTGGATGGTGGGTACACCTGGAGTCAGGGAGCAGGCTGGGCTGAACCATGGCCTTATGAGCAGCCATGGAAGAGGGACAGGAACTGGAGAGAAACAGGGATAACTCAGGAACCTCATCTGTACGGAGGAGAGAGTTAAGGAGAGAGTCAGAAAGAGAGGAAGAAATAGGAAGAATGGATAAAGAGAAATGGGATGCATCATGAGCAGTAGAGCAGGGGAAATGCTCAAATAACCAAGAAAAGGTAGCAGGGATAAGTGTAGAAGATAAGTGGAACTGAGGATAAACTGGGAGGACTGGGACTTGGCAGAAGATGGAAGCTAAGCCTGTGCTAAAATGTCTTAGGAATGGAGAATTAGCAAGGAATATGATTCTAGAATGAGAAACTGCCTGGGATAAAATTTGGCATGAAGTATCTTCAGAGGCTGAAACGGCAGCTAAGAGAAATGGCAGAGAGCAGTTTAGTCTGGATTTGGGATCTCTCCCAGCCTCTTGCCTCATTTTCCCTGGGGGATGGACCAAGAGAGAGCTGCAGTCCCTGCAGGGTTTTTCCCTCAGTCCTCTGACAGGGCTTCTAAAAGGGTACCAGTGCAATGGATTTCCTGCATGGGCCTCAACATGACGGCAAAATACAAGAATTTGTTTTGCCTTTGTGAACCTCCTTTCCATTCATACTTATTTTTTAATTTTTTTTTCCCAAGCAGTTGGTGGCTTTTGGGTCTCGCTGACACCAGCGAAATCTGCCAGTCGTGAAGGTAGCGGGTGCTGGCAGGCAGAGCAACTGTTTTGACAGAGCAGGAGATGTGCAAAGAAAGTGTTCTTCCATTTTCTCCTGTTCCTGGTCAGGGATAAACACTTGTATGGCACAGGGAGATTCTGCTATGTGGGAATTCCAGAGCAGCTGCTGCTGCTGTGTTTGGTTGCAGAGCACATGGAATAGTCCTGCTCTTACAAAAAATGAGAGGGAAAAGCCAGAAGCATCTGGTGTGCGGAAGGAAAGAATGACCAATCCACGGAGATGAGAAGAGGGAACTCATTAAATATGTCCAGCATCAGAGTCACAGTGAGTTAGAAATGTTTTGAGGATCACTTTACAGGCTTAGAGCCACCTGAGAGATCTGAGTCAGTGGGGGCTCCTGGCAAGGGGAGATAGATTTGTTAGGAGAAGACATATATAGCAGTGTTGACAGCTAAAGGAGGCAATACAAGCCCGTGTTTGAGGAATAGAAAAGAGGCAATTTATTGTTATTACTGCTGGAACAAGAGGTACAGCCAGAGTCTTGCTGAAACAGGTATGACACGGTGTGAAAAATGCTCCAAGCCATTGCAGCTTAGGTGAACTTTAGTGGGATTCCTCTGGAGAAATAACTTGGAGTCGTGAAATGGTTTTGAATGTAATTTTGAACGAATGATAGTGCTAGGAGAGACTTGGGATATTTTATTTTCTTGAGGAAGAGATGGCAGCTTTCTGTGAGGACTAAATATTGCCCAGATACCTGCAGGATTATCAGCCATCAAAATTAAATGTGCAAAGCACATTTAAAATTAGAAAGTCAGCAAAGGAGGCTGTGGACATCTGTAGGATTTTGCAGAAATTTTAAAAAATATTCATTCCTGTTGATATTTGGGGTGCATATAACACATCCATACCTCTCCCAACATGTAGAACCACTTGTTCTTTGAGAAAAAGGAGTGCTTTGTGCCAGTGTTCCGTGGGGTTCACATGGTGCATGTGGGTGATCAGGTGTCTGCTGAAAATGAGCCTGGCAGTCAGGCACAGAGCTGGTAAACTGCATTTGTGGTGCTTGGATTTCACAGGAGTCAGAGTATAGGCCAGCAGGAGAGATGAGTGGTGAACATGACATCTGTGCTCAGAAAGAGAAAATGTGAGGCAGCTGCTGGTTCTCTGATGGTCAATTCTGTGGGAAGTTTTAAGCCAGAATTTAAAAAATTATAGGTGGAAACCTGAAAATGAATGGGAAGCGAATAGGAACTGGTATAAATGGATTTTTTTCATGCTGATTTGGGAAGACTAATGGCAGAGATTAGCTGTTTTTTTAAACAAGATTAATGCAGGAGAGTCAATCTGTTTGGTTTGAAACAAAACATTACTTTATCATTTAATGGGAGATGATTATTGAAGGTGGAAAAAAATTGCACAGGAAGATGGCTAAGGGGTCAACTACAAGCAGCTGTGAACAAAATACAATTTTCAGGATGGATAGAGATTAATGATTTTGTGCCATGATTAGAAGATATTATTAGATGTTTGCTCATTAAATTTTGGCTAATGTGAAATTGAGAGGATTTTGCTCAGATGGAGAAAAACTCATCATGCAGGGCAAATACAAAGGAATTGCCAGCTGGATAGGTGGATATGGAAAAGGTGCAGGGCACTGGTCAAAGTTGTGCCCCAGTGATGAGAATTATAAACTGGGCGGTGGGTGGGGAGATTTTGGAGCTGGAGATACTGAGCTGTGAACCTGCAGCTGCAGAACCTGGGAAGCAGCAATTCCTCATAAAAACAGCTCAGTTTTTGCACTGCCTAATGCCCTCTTTTACTCAGTCTGGATTCTGAGAAAAGGCCTACAAGTTGCTTGGTCTGTGCTATAAAGGAAATTTTCCTTTCTGTTTTTTCCCTTTTTTTTTTTCTGAAAATATGCTTTCAATGTAAGCAACACTAAAAAAACACAGAGCCCTCCTGAAAGGGCTTTTAGGTCCCTCCTGCTGCCAGCAGGGGCCTCCCCACAGTCTAGAACTCACTAATAGACATATTTCACTTCTGTGATCATCTATTTGCCTATCAGCAATAAAAGTAAAGATTTTCAGGTCTGCTTCCTTCTCCTTTAGGAGCTCATCTGAGCAGAAGGACCTGTGCAGTGCAGCCCAGGTCTCCTTCAGTCAGAGCTGACCGTCCCCTGTTCCCTCGAATGAAAATGTCCCTGCTGTCAGACTGGGAATTCACTTTCCCAGCTTTCAGCCTCCTCTTGGAATTTCAGCAAGCTGGAGCTCTGACTAAGAGTGATTGTCTGCTCTGCTGGTTTGCCTTTCTCTCTCAGGCTGGCTGATTCCCATCGGGAAGTGTGGGACATTGCACTTTCTTTCAAGGCTCTGAAAGGGGTGACTCATTCCTCCTCTTTTGTCTGCTCCTTAACCAGCTTCTGCTGCACAGCTTCACCTCCTGCTTCAACAGTCTTTTGCACAGAGCTTGTCAAAGGAGTTTTAAACTCTGAGTAAACTCAGGGAGGTTGAGCCATCTGCATTTCACTCTCCTCACGTGCTCCAGGCTTCAAGTAGACGCACGCTGGGGTTTTTATTTTCCGAGGATGCAGCCATACATCCTTCATTTATCCAGAATTATTTTAATCAGTTTTCTGGTCCCAGGTGAAGCATAGTGGACTGAATGCTGAGGCTTAAAGTATTTTAAAATACTTTAAGCTGCAAAAAACCCTGGAGTGGAGCAGGGTTTTAATCCATGCATAACTTTATTATCTTTATTCTTGCACATTTCAGAAGACTTTTACTTGTTGCTTCCCTAGCTAGAAGTGCTCTACACTGTATACATTGGAACTGAGGAAATACAGACCATACCAATTTATTCCTTGTGTTCAAAATAACTTCTGATCCTCATCTTTGCATCTCAACAGAAAAGCATAATATATATCTCCTATTGGGTTTATGGCTGTTTTTTTCATTGGATTTTGGGTTTTTTTAAAGAAAAAAAAACAAAAAAAACCCCAAAAAACAACCCAAAACCACAATTCTATGAACATGAGACACAGGAACACATTAATTTGATTCCATCTGCTGAATAATTTTTGTGAATTTAATTGCACCCTTGTTCCTTCCAACACATGAAGACATATGTTCCTAAACTAATTGAATATAGCTTCTGGTCTTGGCAGGGGTCCAGTACACTGTTGAATCAACAACAATATCAAGAATTTTTTCTGTTGTAGTATGTTAAATGATCTCTTCACCATTTTCAATTTGGAAAATCCTGTGACAAAATGAAATAGAGGTTCATAAAAAGCTGGCTAAATACCCCAAATTAGATACTAGTTGCCAAGAAGCTTTCTGATTGAAATGGTATTTTTTTGCCATTTATGTGTTTTGGCTGTAAATTTTATATTGCGGCTCATTTCAGGTGCTTTTATTAGGTTGATAAATGTGGCTGCTGTGGCCTAAAATTCCTCCCTTCAGTTCTAAATGAAAAATATTTAAGGATCATAAGATTTCTTATCTGTGAGATTATCAAGCTGGTTATCAAAAAGTGCTGAAAGTCTGCTTCCAAACTTAGATCTTGATAAAATTTCTCAGCTAGGGGATATCCTATATGTACAGAATACTTCCTTTTCCTTTTTTTTCTCTGGTGTTCACCTCCTCACTCCTTGGGTTTTGTGGCTGTTGACTCTTCCTGGACCTGTGCTGTCTGACAAGATTGACAGCAGCCTGGAGTAAACCAGCCTGGAAAATGCAGAGTGGGAATCTGAAAGATCCCTGCTCTTTCCCAGCAGGTTTATTATGGTCCCTGTGTAATCACAAGCATGTGGGATCAGCAGGAGAGGCTGAGCCCAAACTAGCCTGTGTGCTTGCTGCTGCTGTGTCAAGGAATTTCAATAATCTGTCCCAGAATTGCATTATGCAGAAGCAAGTGTGGTATTGAAAGGGAAGAAATAGAAGTAATTGCTTCCTGCCTTTGAGTGGGAATGCACATCTGAAAGTCAAGGCACATGTTCTGGCTTGTATGGTGAAGTTGCAGGAATTTTATTCAATCAGTGCCACTGGAGAAGTGCAGCCCAGTGCTTTGCATATCGTGAAACTGAAAAATCATATAAATGCAGATGAGTTGTTTTACTGTGTACTGACTCTCAGCCCAGTGTTAAGTTAGCTTGAATAAACATATTAAAAACTGCTATTAAATATTGGTATTTAGAGGCTGGGAGGCGCTTTTAGTGCTTGGTCACTTCACAGGGTTGGTGAAGCTACAAAAATGTCCTGTGTTATATTTATCTGCCTAAATGCTTATGGACTGAGTTGTTTTCAGAACAGATTTAAATAATTCATCAGCTCTGTCTGAGTTAGTAATCCTTCCTTGCACAGAATCACAATGCATGTTAAGAATTTTCTTCTGGAAGCAGGAAAAATACCTTAAAACTTCAACACCCCTGAGAGGACACGCTGGAACTCATCTGTGCCTTTTTACTGGTAGTTAATAGGCACAGAATTGGGGTTCATTTCTGGGTTAATGGTTGGATTCCATGATCTCAGAGGGCCTTTCCAACCTAAATGATTCTGGGATTCTGGTGAAACTTCTGTGAAACCCACTCCTGCTTCTCACTGATTTAATCACCTTGGTTGGAGAGTATTACTAATTCCATGGTGACAGTTTCCAACCCCAAAGGTAAGAAAAAATTGGAGACTAATTCCAGGCTTTTTTGTGGATGTCAGGGAGGTATCCAGTTGTGCTCTCTTGCCCCAAGGAAGGATGAAACTGTACCTAATAAAACAACTTGTCATGAAAATGAACTGAAGGCCTTGACGAAAGGCTTGAAGCTCAGGCTCTGAGGTGTGTGGATGTGTTCACATACTAGAAATAATATATAGAATATAGCTTCAAAGTAGCATCTCTGAGGGAAGAGGGAGGGAGGAAGAGTAATACACTGATAATTCTCTTTATTTGAAGGTTAAAAGCATGCTCAAGCAGAAATTGCAGTGTTCAGAGCATCCTGTTAAATGAAAAATAACCTCTTCCATGTCCCAATTTTTCTTTCATAACCAACCTTTCCTTTCTCCTCCTATCAGAAGTATGGATGTAATTCACATGTTATGTGAGTAGAAGCAAAAGTGTACGACAGGCAATCCAGGGTCCTCTTTTTAACACAGCTTCAGGTTTATGGGAGTTTGCACTAATTTTCGTTATTCCCTAAGTCCCAGCAAGAGGGAAAAACAACAGGAGGGGACATAAGCGCATTTATTCCCAGCTCTTTTGGATGAGACCTTAAAGGAATCCTCTCTTAGGTGTCTGTGATATAGTGGTCATCAAATCTCCCAAAAATTCAAGCTTGAAGGTGTCTCACTGCCCTATCTGGGATAAACTTGCAGAGGGAAGGTTGAGAAAGGAGCCTTTTCCTTCTCAGTGCATGTGTTTCTGCCCAGCAGTTGTAGTAAAACTCAGTGCTGCAGGTTTTGATGCTCTTCTTCAAAACAGAGGGTTTTAAAAGCAGATATTTTTAATTTATATTTTAATTTTTAATTTTTAATTTGAAAGGTGCATTTTGCAGCACCAGTACAGCCAAGTGGTTGGGTTCACAGGAGGCAATTGGCATGGGTGTTGTCTGCGTACAGATGCTGTCCCTGAGTGCTTTGAGCCAAGATCACTTCCAAATTAAAAGGGAATTTTAGAATTTTAGCTAAAAAGCACCTGCATGCTGCTTCATGAATAAGCAGCAGCTGCAATCTCTTGTGTTATTTCCCTGCATCTGGCCTGGCCTGCTCTACATGTCAATTCATTTAACCACCCATAATAACAATAAATAATGTACATCTGAAGCGGTATGTGCATGCTTTTCCTTTCCATCTGAAGAAATGTGACCTTTCTCTGCCACACTGATACCACCACTTATTACTCTTGTCACGTTCTTTGATAGCTATCCACTGTTATGATTTAGAAATGCTTTATCTTGGTTTTCCTGCAGCTTAAAAACTGGCCTAGTTGTGCCAGAGGAATGTTAAACACAGAGATGGTTGTATCCTTTTTATTAAATATGGGATAAAACCAATCTAACTCCAGAACGTAGCACTTGCAGAGATCACTTTGATAGTTTTCCTCTCTTGGTGAATTTTAAAATTCCAGTGTCTTATCAATGCAACCAGATTATTCTGAGCAAAAGAACATTGAGAGCACAACAACTTCCCTTTAAAAGTTGTGGTGCTGCCAAGCCAGAATGGGAGCTCCAGGTTTGGATTCTGCATGGTTGCCTCCCAAGCAGAGTTTGTTACTTGACAATCCAGGGGCAAAAGTTTACTGAAAACATTTATTTGGTCTCACCCAGTGCCTTGGGTGTGTTTTTAAATCACAGTGCTTCAAATGGATTTGCAGATTAATTATGTATCTCTAATTCACAAAAGAAATCAAGTCATGTGATTTTTTTTTTTTTTTGCCTAGGTTGACTCGATAGTTGAGAATCAGATAAACACAAAAAGAGGCCGTTGCTACTATGCCACAGCTCCTATACTACATGAAACTGTTATTTTTGCTTTGGATTTAAAGAAAAGCAGTATTTAAAATCTTGTCCAGCTGCAGAATGTTTATTCAGCATCTAAAGGTTTCTGCATTGAATATGCATTAATAAGTCACAAGAATTAATAATTTACAATAGAATAGACAGAAAATGATTGGGCTTCTACTCAGCTGCGTGCAAGTTTAACTTAATTCATCCACACAAGCAAAATAAAAAGGAAAGAGGCTGTGAGACAAATCTAAGAACTACACAGGGATTGGCTCCATCCATCTTTACTCTCTGTGGTTCTGGAGCAAAAAGATGAATGGGAAAAGCCACCAGGAAAAAATATGAAACTCTCTTGGTTTTTGGGGGAAAGAAAGACAGGACTTTTTTAGGAAACACTTTTAAATAAAATGTTGCTGTTTGTTACAAGTGTGCAGAGCATCTAATTGTCTGGGTACATTTTCCGTGCCAGGAAGATAATGAAATTAAATACATAACTAGATTTTAAACTGAACCAGATTTAATTTATGGCCATTAATATTAGAAAATTTAACTGTGCTAAAATGGCAACCTGAAAATCCAATCCTTCGAAGCATAAATTCAATTCTGGAGAAACCAGTTAATGGAAGGTCTACCAGATAGGGCCAAGTGCTTAATATCATCTAGAAATGTGCTATTTTTGGCCACTCTTTTGTAGGTACCTTTTGAATTTCTGGCCTCGAGACACTCCTTAAATCCCTTTTCCATGCCAAGAACAGATCATCTCATAGATTCCTTTCTCAGCCACAGGTAATCAGCCGGAGAAAAATTCAGTAGCGATGCCCCCCCTTCTGTCCTTCATCCAACCAATCTGAACTAATGTGGGTTCTATCACCTAGTTTTGGTTTGGTGACTCTTCTTTTAAATTTGGGGTTAAATAGCTGACTACCATTTTTTTGATGCTTAGAATTCCAAGTAATAATAATTTTTAAAAATTAACCCTTCAGCTACGTAACCCAAACCCAATTTTCAACCTGACTTTGAATATGGAACAATAAATCTCAAATGTTGTTTTACCAGCCCCTTCACAGGGAGAGATTAAGATAAAAAGTTGTGCTTCTGGGTGATGAAGAAATCTGGCAGATTACAGAATACTGAGTATTTATATCATGGCATTTTGCTAAAAAATTCCATTGACACAAACTGTGTCTCAGAAAAGTCTCCCTAAAGCTTCACGTAGTTCCTACTTGTAGCAAGCGGCATTTTTATTGCCTTGTCTCCTGTGGGGAAAACGCTCATTAAAACTCCATTTAATTTGGTGTTAACGATGCCATTAGCTCCTCCACATGTTTCGTGGGAGTCCTCCCCCACATCTGCATTCTTTCTCCCAGTTTTCCTCCATTCACTTTGTCTGTCCCCAGAGTCTCTCCTGGTGTGTTAATGAACACCAGGCAGGACCATGAAGCGTCTTTTGTAGGTTCGGAGGAAACGTGGTAAAAAACCACTGAAAAGTGGGGGTTTTGTGGCATTTGTCACATGGAGGGCTGGGAAAACAGCCTTCCATCACAGGAGTGCTCTGGTGAGCAAGTGACCTTGGAGAAAGTGACTCCAATGTTCAGTTCTCTGCACAGAAAGTCTCTTGCTCTGCTTCCCATCTAAATTTTTAATGCCTGAGATTTCTCATGCAAAAAGAGAGTCTGCTTTTTATTCAGGCTTACTAAGGATGCCTACAGAGTATTTTTTAAATCTGTATCCTTCCACTTCTCTGTTTTGTTTTCTTTTAAGCATCAGTATTGGAATTTACTTAATTTAGATAAAATTTTAGTTGAGTTTTACATTAGAATTACAATTTCACAGGTAGAGGCTGATATTCAAAATGACCCATTTTGATTTGAGCCCTTTTCCAACTCACAATTCTGTGATTGTATGAACAAATAAAATGCAGTGTATGAGAGGTAAATGCATAGCCAGGGTTTGCTGGTAAGTGGAAAATATCTTTTCTTCATTACAAGTCCTGTGCCCTGCATCCCAAATGTGTTTTTCCACCTCCAATAATCTCTACCCAGTCTCCAAAGTGCAATTCCACTGCAGCAGTTTCTCCAGCAGGGTCCAGATTTCCCATTTCCATCTGTGTCCTACTTCAGCAGAGAAAGGATTTAGGATGCACCATGTAAGACACTCTGTACAATGAGGAAGGGTAGAAAGGCTCATAAATAGCAGGTTGGCTTAATTCCTGCTGATATGGAACCGCTGTAAATTGAACTTTGTTTGCTCACATGCTTCGACTGGGGAGTTGCTGTCTGCTCTGGAGGGAAATGGTTGCCAGAGAAATTTAAAATAAATTGATTGTTCACCTAGTTGGTGGGTTTTTTTTTATTTTTAGCCTGGCTTCCTGGGGGACAAATTTTGCAGTCTCCATGTCTGCCTGCTCAGCCATTTATCACTACCCAACCTCCTCCTCGGCTTTCAACACATTGGTTAATTTAATGCAAATGTGACAGAGCCAGAAGTCATTAGATCTAATCGTTAGTCATAAGATCTAGTCATTATATTTAAGTCATTAGTCATAAGATCATCATTCCTACCAGTTTAATAAAAACTGGTGGTTGCTTTGATGATGGAGACCCAAAGTACTGCATTTTCTTGGGGGGAAATATGGGCAGCAGCCACTTGGCCTCTCTGTGTGCATCATTTTTGGGGCTGACACATGGAAATATTTTATTGAACATTGTTTCCTGTAACAGCCAAGATCCTTATTTTTCTTAGTCTTCTTATTGGTAAGAGTGGCAGGCTTTCCAATTCCCTATTGATACTCATCTTCACTGTTCATAATCCCTGTTCCTAACAGGTTCCTCAGGGAATAAATTAACCCAAACTAACCAAGAAGTCCTTGCAAAATTTCAATAGCAGCAACTGGCCTTTGAGTAAAATTTTCTTTCCCAGTCAGTCTGATTTTGGTTATTTTGTTGGGTTTTAATTCTTGCCCTGGCCAAAAAAAAAAAAAAAAAAAAAAAAAAAAAAAAAAAAAAAAAAAGGGGATAATCAAGTGAATATAGTTCTGAAAAGAAAGAGAATTTTGGTTTTCTTAATATAACAAGGTATTTCTAGGCAGACATGACAAGACATGACAGTGAGGTTCATCACTGCCCTAATTCTTTTCACCTGTCAGCTTCTGCTGGCTCTATCAATACTGTGAGGTAATCAATGCAGTTTATGTTTGCCCTTCTGTGCCATAATAGTCTGTGATAAACCACAATGAGTGTATAAATTTAAATAGCTGGAGTACTAACCCAGCAAAAGAGAGAATAGTAATTTCTGATGGGCTTGGCTTTTTTTATTGTGTGTTGGCACACACTCAGAAAATATTTGGGATCAGAAAATCTTGAATTCCCTATTTCATTTCACTGAAGGTATTCTTGCAAATTATTTAGAAATTCTTAAAAGAAAGTCCAGAAAAAAAATAGCATTTTTCAGGCCAAATCCTTAAGTCTATATAGCTCCTTTAGGATATATGGGGTTTTCTGTCAAGAAATCCCTGGTGACTCCTGGATTTTTCAGATGTGGCTTCTTTGCAGAATGCTTTCTGTCCAAGCCTTTTTTTTCCTGACTGTGCTTGTCTCTCTCTCAATTGTTTAAGCAAAGTAAGTCTGTGGGCTGACTGTCACTGCTTCACAAGTACCCTGCGCTTATAAATGTAAATACCAGTCCTTTGTTATTGTGGACCTTGCTTTAAAGCCACTGGTTTTGTCCCAGGACAAATAACACAATCAGTGATGCATTTTAAAAAGTTATTATCCAAACTCCTTTTTGCTTCCTCCTTCCATCTTCCAATGAATGTATCTGAATTGTGCTGTGCTGATCACATGCACAGGGGAAAATTTTGCTAGAAATCAAATTAATCTTTAAAATTCTGCATTCCTGACAGTGAGTATAGGGTGATTAGTGACAAAAGTGGCTTTCTTGTCAGTTCATCCCTTTTAATGGTTCTTTACCCAACTAAATCCGTGGATCCTGGATTAATACCTGTCACTGAAAATGCAGAGATGGGATCCTGGCTCCACTGAAGTCAGGGTGTGACAGGCAAAGTGAATTTTGCATGTTCATTAATTTCTGCATTAGTGCATTGGATTTTTCACTCGTTCTCAGGTATTTATTGCGGTTATATTTAGATGATCAAACAAAGTCAATTCACAGCTTGTTTATAACACACTGACCTCTTTATGCTCTTAGTCTGTCACAAATCCACAGAGTTATTAACAGAAAATCAAACCCTGAATTGACATTGGAGGAACTGGGATTGTTCCACGAATATGCTGGCCCTGTCTTTCAGAGACATCAGGCAGCCTGTTTTATTATTTATTCTTTCAGTTCTTTTAGATTTTCTGTCAGATCATCCTGTAGATGAAAGAAAGGAAGTTCTTACTGCCCTCAAAATGGACTGACTCTTGTAATGCAGCTCTGACGGGGAAGAGAGAACTACATATGGAGAAATGAAGATCCCAAATCTGTTACAAGGCTCTGGAATGTGAGCTGGAAAAGATTTGTTCAGACCACCCGCAATGTTAAACAATGAAATATATGTGGCTGACTTAATTAGCTATTGATGTGTATCATATAACGACAACATCACACAAATGTCCTGCTTTTAGTGCAAAAATAAGTGCAAAATAAGAGGTTTTTTTTAAAATTTGCCTTCTGGAAGGCAGTGATTTGTTATAAACATGAACAAAGCTTATAAATCATATAAAACACACGCTCTTGGGATTAGGTTTATACAATTTTTAGTGTTGATCTGGCATAGCTCTTAAAGAAAGCTGTATCCACTTAACCTGGAGTTCAGCTTTGGCAATAAGATGTGAGAAAGCATAATATTTGCAGCTTCTGTGAGCATGGGAGACATAATGAATAGAAAACTGTAATTCTCCTATTTGGAATCTTTGAGAGTCCTTTCAGGATGCATCATGGTTTATCCCAGTTAAAGCCCATAAATGATCTAATAGAATGTTTCTGCTTTTTCTGTAAATAACAAAAAAAGGCAGCTCATGCCTTAATTCTTTCTTTCTGACACAAAGTAGCCCTTTTGGATTTGTTGTGAATTTCTGTGGATTACAGGGAATTTTTCAGGTTAAATATTAACTTCATGAGAGGAGTTTGAATTACTCATGCTGTTGTTGTGCTATTCCTGGCACAACATGTTGCCCATGAAGCATGGTCCAATAATGAGATAATCAAAGGTGCTTTGCTTGAAATTCAGCTTTTAGGCTCACATCATTTCTTCCCTGAGCTGTGATAATCTGAATCCTAGGTTTCTTTTGTGCTCCTCTTTGGGGATCTTGACTAAACCAAGCACAGGATATTTTCTCTTTTTGTGAAGGTGAGCCCTTTGAGACATCACGTGGCCCTGAGTTTAAAACAAATCCCAGTGTCAGCCTGAAAGCCAGGCATGGTGTCCAGTGACAGATGACAGGTTGGTGTTTGAGATGAGTCTGAGGAACAGCTTCAATCTCTCCATTGAAAGGGAGAAGGAGGGCAAAAAAGCTGAATTCAAGTAAAACCTAGATTGATTTTTCTGGAGGTTGAACTGTCCATGTACTGTGTGGGATTTTTCTGATGGGGCAAGAGAGATTTCCCTCCTGTAAGAGCAATGCAGACCTAACAAGAAGAGCAACAGAGTTTTTAAAAGGGCTGAACCCCCAAATGTTCATCAGGTATACATTCAGCAGGTGCCAGTGAAGCAGCTGAGACATATCTGGAATTTCACAGTGCAGTATCTAGTGTGGAGGACTGTGACATGATTCACTGCTAACTTACATTTAATGGGCAATATTCAGATTGTTTCTTTGATCCCAGTAAAAGATTTGTGGCATAAAAGGCACAGAAAAGAAGATCCCAATCTGTTTGTCCAAGTAATTAAAGGGACAGTGGAAACTGGTGTTGGGACTCAAGGGATGAAATTAATTATTCATATTAGCAGAGCCTTAAAGAAGGAATGATTGCTGCTCTCCTAAGTGGATGTGATTGAAACAACAGGGATAAATTGTTAACTGCCTGTGTGGGCTGCAGGATGATGTGGTTTGTGTAGTGATTGTCATAGAGATGCAAGGCTGAGCTGGAGAAAGAGAGAGCAGCACAAGAGATGAAACAGAGCATTAAATATTTTCTTGCTATTGAGCAACATTCAGTTGCTCATTGTCACTGGAGCTGTAAATAAACAAGTTTATTGTTCTCTGCTTTTGCGTCAGGTTTTAGAGAACAGAATTGTGAGAAGTTCTTAACAGGGCTGCACAAAGTTGTTAGGAGCATGAAGTTGTTGCAGAAGTGGGGTTTTCTGCATCTCCTTGGCATGTAAGATATTAGGCCTGAACTGCACTTCTTAAAACATTAACAGCAGCACACAAAAATGGAAACCTTTTTGGGTTTTCTTGGGGCCTTGATATACTTATAAAATATTGAATCCCATTCTTTTACTCTGGGTGCTTAACTTAAATGAGCCTAAAATGTATTTTGAGCCTGTAATCAGGGGGTGCAGTCTAATGAATTTAATCCCAATCATTACCTGCCTCTCCAAACTCATTTCTAATTGAGCCACTGAGATGGATCCTCCTTGATGGGCTCCTCTGACTTGGGCCAGGCAAAAGTCCTGCAGCAGAGGAGTAACCCCTGGATAAGCCAGTCAGGGCAGCTGCTGAGGTATGAGGTGGCAATACTTGTGCTGGAAAAAATTAGACTGCAACAGGAACTTTAATAAATAAATAGTGGAGGTGAAGGAATATTTTTTTTTTTAATACTTCTAGAGAAGTAATTTTATTTCCTGGTATTGCTACACATTGGAAGGCTGAGTGTTATCTCTGAAGAAAAACTCTGGCTGGGATGGATAATGGGGCTTTTCCACTTTTCCACATCTGACTAATTCACAGCTTCATTTTTACATGGCTTTTTAAATGGCTTCTATCTCTATGATTTTACTGAAGCAAAAATTATTTTACTACAAATCCCAGAATCATAGAATATACTAAATTGAAAGGGACCCATCAGGATCATGGAGTGCTGCTGAAATGTATGTTGTACTGAAGAACTCACCTTTTCTGAAGTGAAAAATAACTCTAAAAAGACCACATGTTTGCCATGAGAGAGTGATTGTTATCTCTTCCTTTCTTAAATTATTTTTTAAGTGCTCTTCAGACAGTTTGGTGATTTCAGGAGTAATAAAGATAATGAAATTTATGTGGACTGTTCTGTGATTACAGTGGAGGAATTCAAGTGCTCGCTGATGTTCTGTGGCATTTTTATCTCTGATTTTAAGGAATTGCCCATGATTCCCTCCTAACAACCAACACTCCTGAATGAGAGCAAGCTCTGCAGATTAGGAGCTTTGGGAGCCAGGGGGAAATGTTGAACCTGGTGGTGCTGTTGCCAGAGAGATGGAGTTCATTGCTTGGCAGGAAATGAGACCAGGATATTTTTCATTTGTTCCAGACATCAGATGGTTTTTCAAGCATTTGACATATTCTGGGAGATTAAAGAACCTTCAGTTATCAGACACAGTCATGTCAACATGAAATGAAATACTCTGAATTCTCTTTTACAGATACCATGGTACCAGCAACAGGAATATCAATTTGTTTTAGTATAGAGGGAATTTGGGAAAGAAAATAGCACTATCACTATAGTGCTTTCCAGCTCCAGTGGGCAAGAGGACTCCACAAAAATTATATTCTTTTCTGTTTTCTTCCAACACAATTAAGATGTATTGAAGTCTTCATAGGTATAGATAACAATATGAATGATGAAAAATCCATACATCTAGAGTAAATATATCTGTATTTACTGCTGGAAACTGGTTTTCTGCATCAGGCCTTTTGTTATTCAACTGATCTCTGTTTAAGTGAATCTACCAGGCTCTAAGCATCAGATAAAATAATGTTCTATGCAGCAGCTTTGGGAAAGGAAAATTACAGTGACCTGTGGCACTTTGCATGGAATATTAAATTCAGACTGTTGGGAGAGCTGACCTCAAAGGAGAGAGACCCCTTTGGACCCTGTGGATTTCTATATGAGCAAATTTTAAGTACAGACTCTCCTGGAACTATTCTGCTAAGGTGATGAATAGAGGAATCATTAAATTTAGGAGAGAAAGTCACAGTCCTTAAAATAGATTGCCCATCTCAAAAACTAAAATGGCTTTGGTCATTCTGTCTGGATTTGCCTTTTTAGAGAGGTTCTTGTTTAAATCAACTAAGGGAAAAGATGTCCGTGGGTGATGGAGGGATTGACAACGCAGGCTGTTACAATGCATTTCCCAAATTTACCTCTAGTGATGCCAATATAAATTTATGGCACACTATTCTATATCCCAGATGTTTTTTCTATAGATCTGGATTTTAGAAGTTAGTGCTGAGTTCCTACCAAAATATCTCTAAATCATTGCTTTGCATTTCACTAGTATTTTACCTTGACCTTAATCTTGACAAAAAAATCTATTTTATTCCATTTAAAAAATGAATGCAGTTTGAAATGTGTTCATTGCACCAGGGTTCAAGAAACCAATGCTGTGTGTCCCTCTGCTTCACATGGACTTCAAGCTTTTTTTGCTTTGATTCTAAAGATCAATGTCTTGTGACGAACAGTATTAATTTAATAAGATTCAGGGGGAAAAAAAATCGATGTCAATAATGAAAGATGTTATCACTGCTTGAATCCCCTCCATTTCAGTAAATCTTTTTTACACCATGTTCTCTGCTAGTGTTTACTCTTTGCTTTATTGACATCTCTACAATATTTCACATTCTGCAGTTACAGAATAATATTCAATTTTGCCTTTGTCATTTGGATTGAATCCTCACTTGGGAAGATGCAATCAGCTTCCCACTGCAAATTGAATGTGTCTTTTGTCTTTTTCTTCAAGCAATTCTGTGTGTCGTCAATATTTTTATCCTGATAACTCTGTTCTTTCTTTCACATCCAACCAACACCTTTGTTTTTCACCTCCAAATATTCAGAAATCTTCTCCCCTTTATCTTGACTGTCATATTTTCTAGCCCTTGACTCGTATCCAGAATGAACAGTTGTGGCTTTATGTTCTTTTCAGAGGTTTTCTGTCTCTGTCTCCCATCTCTGTGATAAATTCCTGTGGCCAGATCACTGCTGACCCTTGGGCAGCTCTGTTTTCCGGGGCCTGCTGGACACTGCTGAATTTCTGCCTCACTTTAGAGCTTTCCTACCTCTGTCTGTGCATTTCTGCTTTGTCCTCTGAGCAACCTTCAGCTTTTATTGGTTCTCTGAGTTTTTCCACTCGTGACCATCTGTATTTTTGCATTCTCTCTCTTATTCTGCCCTTTCCCTTGTGCTGAGTGACCTCTGTTTTCTCTCTCAGTTCTGCTGCTTTCAGCATTTGTGTGTTGACAGTGTCAGGTGGGACTCCTTCCTTGGACTTGTCTTGTCTCAGAAGTAGGTTTTGGATGGAAAATGGAGTTTTTTCCTTGCCAGTGCATTGAAAAATGGCCTTGGGAGGTTCTTCTGGAGCAGCTAATGCACCTAAAATGACTGAACTCCACATTTTGAGAAAAACAGAGAGATTATTTGTTCTAGGCTGAGGTTTGGACTCAATGATCTTGAGGTCTTTTCCAGCCTAAATGATCCCATGATTCTCCAAGACTTTTTATAACACTTTTTGAATAATGGCAGTTTTTTAAAGTCTGTGTTATCAAAGAAACACTCTGGTTTATGTGGGGGGCAATTTCCAACCCACACACAGGGTACCAGAGGTGCCATTAACTATTGATGGATTTGAAAGGGAGCTTGGATATGTTTATCCTTGTACTCACAGGTCATGGTTTCCCAGGAGATAGTGGGGAATCATCGTGGTTTGGGGAAGCAGCTGCTGGATTTTCCAGCTCTTCCTGGAAAATGCTAAATGGTGAGGAGCCTCAGTGTGTGACCCAGATTTTGACCATTACTGAAGGAAACTGCAGCCTGTTGTGACAAAGATGAGCATTTCCATTTTTCTGTGGTTTTACTGTTTGCTCTAATTAACAGCATTCAGCAGGGGATTATTTTGCTGATAGCAGTAGCTAATAGCTGGTTGCTTAAGGCTTCAGTCATGCACTTAGCATTTGGTTTCAGTACTAGTTTTAACTTTTTCCTGACTGCTAACAGAGAAAAGAATTATTACTGAATATTGCCATCATCCTCTTGGAATGCTAATATATATTATAAATATAGGTGGGAATTAATTGAGCTCTAAAGTCCCTTCCAACCAAAGCCATTCCATGATTCTGTGATGCAGACATATGAATTCTGTAGATTTACATCATGTAAAAATTGGCAAAATTTGGGATTTTTAAAATAGAGATATAGGTACAGTTATCAAAGAAGTGTTGAGTAAGCCAAGCTTGTTCTCTGTTTCTGAATTACAATGGATAATCAAAATACACCAGCTGGATTCTTTGCTCTGCTGAAATATAATCACTCTGCAATATTCCATGCTGAAAGTGAACCCAGGGCTATTTGACTGGCCACATACTGGTTTGACTACTGACCCACAAAAATGCTGCTTTATTCAGTGCTTTTCCACACACCTTCATCAGCATGAATATAAATAAATCATTGCCTGACTAAGTTTTTGCTGTTAGATTTTTTTAGCTCTTATTGACTCTCTTACCACCACTCATTAAATTTAGATTAGTTAAAAAAGAGGATTAACAAACTTCAGCTCACAAGAGAATGATCAGCTTCTAATGACTACCTAATATATTGATAACAAAGTGAGTTTTCTTGCTTAAAAAATAATTATAATTCAGGTCTGTATGCTGAAATTATTGTGTATTCAGTAAGCCTAAAATTCACATTTTGGTGCTTGCACAGGAGGGTTCCCTTCTTGCAAATCCTGCTGTTATTTGCATTTCTGTCAATTTATTTAGCAGAATATCTCTGACTTTATTTATCAACACGGGAAAGTTCCAATTTTTTGTTCCTTCCCTAGCAGAGTTTAGTAAATGCAGCATTACTGTATCACTGTAGGCCAAGTAAATCTAGCTAGACTATATCATATTGTTGCTTTTATTTTCAAGAATTCATTAGCTGAAAAACCCCAACAAAACCCTTTTGATTATTATTTAATTATAATTTTTATTTTCAAGGTAATCTTATTTTCAAACAAACTAATAAGTTATTAGTATTCTGCAAGAAATTGTGAAACAAATTCATTCTCTGACTTGATTCTCTGAGTGAATTTGTCTCTAAAAACACTCTCTTGATGTTTTTTCTGACCTTTCTCCTTGAATGCTGAACTGAAGTGCCAGATATTTGAAAACAGTAATAGGCAAATGCACAATACCTGTAATTGGCCATTTAGATAGGTCAGGGGTCTTCCCATCAAAAAAGTTCCGACCTGGATATTTTCTGGATTTCCATGAAGGTCTGGACTCACTTGTGCTTTTTGGAAAATCAAAGTAGTTGTGGTCCAAGGCACATTTTGCATAATCCTGGTCTCAAAACTTTCCTGCTTGGTAAATGGAGAATTATCTGCAAAGAGGATTAAGTCATATTCTGGAAGAAGATGAAACAAAGCTGGAAATTATTTCAGTTACTTCCTGAGTCAATACTGCAGGGACTTCAGTGTTTTTTTAATCTGTTGTAAATGACACCTTCACTTTCCTGTAGTGGAAGCTGATGTAGCCAAGTTGATATGACATGTTTTGCTGTAGCTGTTGTTATTAATTTCTAATTAAAGTGGGGTTTTACAAGTCAAATGTACTGTAGTGGGAAACAAGGACTGCTCTGTAATAATAGTCAAGAAATGGGGCACAAATAAATACATGTTATTTTATCATCTGGAGACTTGCTTGGACACACTTGAACTGTGTTTTCTTATATTTCCTCCTAATGTGATGGCAGTCAAAATCAGACCTCTGACACTTCTAGAAAATCTGTATTTCTATCCAGTGTTTTGTATTCCTGCACAGACACTAATTGGATTAACAGACTTCAATTTTTTAATGTGCTTTGTCCTTCAAAACTTTTCATTGCTCCTCTAGGAAGAGGTTGCTGTACTTTTGCCTTCCTGATCCCTTTTGTGTTTCTGGGAAATAACTTGAGTTTTATGCCCACAATTTACAGATTAAGTATATCTGTATATATATATCTTATGTATCTTATATCTTATCTGTATGTTCTAAGGGCTGGATTTTCAAAAAATAATTTTGATATCCCCTCTAGCCTCTTCTGCTTCAAAGTCTGGGGAGCTGAAAGAGAAATAACTTTAAAAAATTTTCAAGCTTTTGCAGAAAATTTCTAGGTTTCTTTTTTTTTTTAAAGCAGGGGCCAGACTTAGAGGAAAAGTTAGATCACAAGGTTCTAAAAATGATATAGGCAGAGGGAATGTAGGGGTGACATCATGCCGAGTTATTAATGAAGTTATCTCGCTGCTTCAGATGAAAGGAGCACTATCACTGGCATTATTAGGGCAGAGACAGGATCACCCATCAAAATCATGTCAGAAATAGCTGAAGGTTTTGATCAGATGAATCCATGATGCAGGATAAGCAGGACAAACACAAAAAGGGTGATAAATCCTCCTGGATCCACAACAGGCTCACATCAGTGAGGTCCAACCTGGCGTTGGACACTTCCAGAGATCCAGGGGCAACCACAGCTTCTCTGGGCAACCTGTGCCAGGGCCTCCCAACCTCACAGGAAAGGATTTCTTCCCAATATCCAATCTGAGCCCACCCAATGTCAGCCTGAAGTCATTCCCCCATGAGCATCTTGAGATGTTCTTTTGGAATGGATGATCTCTCACATATTTTTCATCTTTCAGAGCCACAGACTTTACAAAATTTTGGATAAATGCTTCCAGGTATTCATCTAAATAATACGTATTTACCTAAAATTAGGTATTTTTATTATTTTTTCATTGATTATTTACATTCTGTTAGCTCTTTGACTCCAAAGGCTTCTAATACGGATAATAATTGTCCAGATGCTGCAGAGAGAGAGGTTAAAAATGGATTATAGATCATCTGTGCCTTCTTCAATGTAAAATGTCAGAGCCTTTTATCACTGGGTCAGTGACAAGGCAAAAAAAATATTAAGGAAGTTTAGGGAATGTTCTAATGGAAGCTGTCTCCTTTGGTTTATCAGTTACAGAGGATGTGGGGAGAAGGGTGTATCTGAGGAAAGATCTATTAAAAATCATTGCTAAGGAAAGAAAATATTTCAATTTCTACCACTTGTTTGTTGTTCTCAGAGGGGTACAAGACTGTGCTGTTCCTTTCCATGTTTTTCACTTGACTTCCATCTGTTCTTCCAGAGGAGAGCTGGAAAAGAGGTCAAATAGCACCAGCAAAATTTTAGATGACAATAGAAGGAGGCAGAAATCTGCATTACAAATTTTGCTCTCTTTTTCTGCCATCTACCAAGGGAATTTTTACTTACATTCCAACAAATTTGTGGTTTTTTTCCAAAGTGCAGCTTTCAATTCATTTGCATGAGGAAGACTAGAGGTACTTCTGTGCTCCATGTGGGGCTGTACATCAGGGGAAGCTCTTGGCTTGATGGCTTATTCCTCCTAGGTTTTTCAGCTTGTTTGCACCTCTGTTGGACAACTTGCATCATGATTCAAGCTCCACCTCCAAATGCACCAGGATTTGAGCACAGGTCCTGAAAGAAGTGTTTCCAGGATCCCATTCATCTCTTCTTAGATGTTCCATGCAGCATTAATCTGACCCCACACCCAGGGAGGGAGGGAATGAATATTTTTCATCACAACGTTGTGTTGAGGCAGGAGTAACATGCCAGGATGGCAAAGCAGACAGTGGTGCCTCAAAAGAATAAAGCAAAAAGGAGAACTGGAGAGGCCCTGATGGATTGTTCTGGCTGTTGGGAAGTTATGAAATTTTTCCCTCCAAAAATGTTAGTGGGCCATGGATTTGCTCCTTTAAAGGTTAAGTCATGTTATGACTAATGCAGTCTGCAGCTCTGAGCAAAGCAAAGCCTCCAAAGTTGTGCCTGGTGTCACAAGAGTGAAGCTGTGTTTAAAATGTCATTTGTGTACAGATAATTATTTCAATGGAATGAGACAGTCCTGGAGCCCTGGATCCAAAGGAAGAAATTCAGAGCTGCTCCCCACCATCCCTGCATACATCTTAATTTAACTCCCTTTCCCCCAGTTTTGTTTTTGGCTCTTACTTCTCCGTCCCTATTTTGCAAAGGCATAAGCTGTCCAGACCCTCAGAAATCTGGGTTTGAGGAATTAATGAACCCTTTAAGCATCCATCTGGGATACTGTGTGGGGAACATATGGTGTGGTGGGAGAGCCATTTGGGAAGGCAAGGCCAGGAAGACAATCCCCACTCCTTTCTGCCATGCAGGTGCCTTCCTGACAGCAGACCTGTCAACCTCCCTGAGAGCACACCTGGTAGTGCTCCACTGGAATATTGCCATTTGAACCAGATTATATTGTGAAAAAGTTTCTAATAACCTATTAATTCACTGCACTGACTTAATTAACTTAGGAGAATAAAGTTTTATATAAATATATGGAAACTTGGAATACTTTCTATACGTGAGGGGAGGGGGAGCATGGTTTAAAGGCTACAGAGAAACCGCTCCTGCTGCCAGGACTATTCCCTTTCTAATCTCAATGCCTCTCATTGCCAGAAATAATTCAGAAGTGCCCAAGAAGCAAGATAAAGTTCCTTAGGTGTCTGGTAAAACACAAATGACATATGTTCCTAATGCCAGAGGACTTTGAGAGTCACGGAAGGATCTGTTGTTGTTTGGCCTTTCTGAGTTTGGCTACGTAATTAAAAGAACTTCACAGAGGAAATGAGAAGCTAAATGGGGATTTTAAGTCTTGGAGAAGCCACCAACAATGTTTTTCTAATGGGAGCCAGTCTTGGTTGTCAGTTTTGAAGGACAATATTCAGTGACCTGACAGTTTGAGGCTTGTAAATGAAAGATCAGTTGTGTTGAACCTGCAGGGCATTCTCTAGTTTTTTCTAAAAATTGCTCTCCCCCCTTGAACAATTATCAAATGTGCTTTAAAAAATTATCATTCTGACCATCTTGAAATAAAACAGCTCTGCTGCAGAGTCTTCCCTGCTGGAATAAGTCTTCCCTGTACAGAGGGCTGATCCTACCCAGAAAAAAATTCTTGTCCATAATGTCTCAAAGGATAACCAGTAATATATCAGGCTCATTGTTCAACTGCTGTTTTAACTGCTCAGGTGAAAGAACAGGAGGTGATTGTTGTTATGGAGAGGTTAGAAGGCTTGAGAGCACCTGAAAACTGTTTAATTCCAGGGAAACCTAAATCCAGGGCAGTTGTCTGAGGCACATTCAAACAGGAAGAGCCTGTCTGTTGGGATAAGTGGGAAGGGTTCCTCATGGTGCAGTTGTAACTCAGGGAAGTTTTCCTTTCCTTGGGTTTATTGAGCTTTGCTGTGCTGTGGAAGGGTTTTTTTTTTCCTTGACTGGTGTTCCCTGGGTAGTCTTCTGCGCTTGAGAAATAGCTAATTTTTGAATTTTCTATAAAGAAATAGTTAAACCCCTTCCTACCCAATGACACCTGAAAGACATGTAATGGTTTAATAGTTTCCTCAAAGTGTCAAAATATAATTCATGTGTTTATTACGGGATGCATATGTTGAAAATATTTTCTCTTTGTACAGAATAGTTCACAGACATGATTTATGTTTTAGGAATAGGAAGTATTCCTGTTTTCTAGTCAGAAATTGAGCTTCCCTTTGGTATCAGTGGCATGCAGAGTTCATGGTTGTACCAGTGTTTCAGGGAGAGAAAATACCCCAAAAGACTCCTGGGCTGTGATAAAGACAGGGAGAGATCACTCACCAGCTACTGTCACTGGCAAAACAGTCGTGATTTGGAGAAAAATTAATTTAATTTATAACAGCTCAAATTGGGGTCATGAGAAATATAAAATAGATCTTAAAACTCCTTCCCTCCACCCTTCCCTTAAGGCTTGCCAGGCTCAGGTTCTTCCTGATTTTCCCCCACAGTGGCGCCCTGGGATGGGGACTGGGGGCCATGACCACCCCATCACATGTGGTCATTGGTGCTCCTTCCTCCTCAGTGGACTCCTAACACCCTCTCCCTGCTACAGAGAGGGGGAGAGAATCCTCCATGAACTTCTCCAGCATCAGTCCTTCCCATGGGCTGCAGTTCTTCACAGACTGCCCCAGTGTGGGTCCCTTTCTTGGGGTGAGTCCTTCAGGAACAGATCACTCCAGCCTGGATCTCCTTCAGGATTGCAGGAGACTTCTGTGAGATCACAGCCTCCCTTGGGCTCCTCCACGGGCTGCAGCTGGATCTCTGCTTCCCTGTGGACCTCCATGGGCTGCAGGGACACTGTGCCTCTGGCATCTGGAGCACCTTCTGCCTCTCCTCCTCCCCTGACCTGAGGGCCTGCAGAGCTTTTTCTCTCACTTTTTCTCACTCAGGTGCTCCCACTATTGCTGGTGGGCTTGGCCATGGCCAGCATGGAGTCCATCCTGCCATTGGCTCCATCAGACCCAGCAGAGCTTTCCAGCAGGTTCTTATGTTCACAGCAGCCACCCACACAGCCCTCCCTGCTGCCAAACTGTGCCACACAAGGCCAGAGGAAGTGTCTGCTCTGAGTTGTCATTTTGATACCATCAGATAGGAAGGTGCAAGCAGCAGAGGTAGAATTCCTCCCTGAGCATGCTCTGCTGCATACTACTGCTTTAGTAATAGAGTAGTTTCAACTGGGGAGGACTAAAGATGCAGCAGCTATTATTAGCAAGGCTGGCTCTAAGAAGGTGTTTATTTTAGTCTTGCATGACTCATCCTTATTCTTACATAAAAGACAAGACAAAGTGCAGTTCACTGACTTTGGTCACTAATCAAAATACTGGCAAACCCTCAAAGTGCCTGGCTTCCCTGTGTCTGTCTTTTTAATCTGTGTCTTGCTGCATGACAAAGGGAAGGAAATAAGTAACCAGAGTTTATTCTTTCTGTGACTAAGTATTATCTAGGAAGCTTTTAACTAATCCAGCTTTTACAGTGAAAGTTCTGCACCTATATAATTCACAGTGAGGTTTTTTTTGTTGTTTGCTGCTTCTTGCTGGCTGTCATGGTGCGGGATGAAATAATCGCTCTCGGCCACGTTACATCTCCTGCAACCTTCCAGATGGGCTGCAGCTATGTCAAACAAAATACTTCATCTCTTCTTGATAAATTATGTGATAACCCCGGGGTGAGGCCAAAAAAAAAAAAAAAAGGAGAAATAAATCCAGTTATGCATAGTTAAGTGAGGGCATTTTTCATTAACCCAAGGTGGGGCATGCTGCAGTAGCAGGGAGTGAGAAGCTGCCCATGAACTTTGTAAAGAGGTGGTCCTCATTTTCAAAGGCATGAAAAGGAAAATATAAAAGCAGCACATGCTCCAAGGCAAAATGAATATCACTTTTCCAGGGAAAGTAAAAACAGGAGCAAAGAAGGCAATTGACGCCACAGTTGATAACTAGGATTTCACGATGGACATATTTAAGATAACTTTGCTAATCTTTGTGTTGGCGCTGTGATGAACTCAGTACTCCAGACCTGAATAAAAAATTAAAAATTATACTGCATTTCCTTCTTAGAAGGCAAAACAAGAAGAAAAACCATAAAATATATGACTTGGACCACACTGGTTTGAAAAGTGAAAGATCACTTTTCCAGATGGAGGAAACTAACTTGATTTCTTATCACAGCCTGCAACCCATCCTTCCTTTTTATTCTTGGCTTTATCCATTTCACTTTCTTGTTTGGGCATGTGCCTTTCTGGCTAAAGAAAACAGGCTCTGTCCTAGTTCTGAGTTATGCTTTGTTAGTGGCTTAACTCCTCAGTGTTATCAGAAACCTTTTCCATAGTTAAAGGATGAATGAGATCCTAATTCTTGCTCCATCCTTGTTTCCCTGATTATTTAGTTGATCTTACTGAAGTGGGTGAGAAAGATTTGTATTTGTCATATTCCTGCCTGGCAAGGGTGATCTAGAATTTGTAAAGTGTCTCAGTGCAGAATGGGAATAGACTTTAATGGCACCAAATTAGGGTTCTGATGAAATGCTCTTAGAGCTCAGAATCCAGGCAGACAGGAATATATTTCCCATGCATAGCAGGAGCTGTGTTATCAAAATAAAGTAAAGGTTTAGTTGATTGATTTGTAGCTAAGAACATCACAGCTGCACTGTCAGGAAGGAAAACTTCAAGTTATAATCACAAAGGTGCTGTTAGGCCTTCTTTGGATTCTGAAAGAGAAGTTTCAATTGCTAAGCAACTAACCCCAAGATCCTGCCTATTCTGGAGCTATTATCAGTTCAATCTTGGTGCAGATAGGTAATGATAGAGTTCTAAGATGCAATCTTGGCTCGGTTTCAAAAGTTCCAATACATTTGCTTAATCTTATGTGCAACAGAGACATTTCTTTGCTTCTAACCTAAGGTTTGCGTTTATGGGAAGGAACTCATGAACCTACTGAAGGATGTCAATGCCCATGGCAGGAGGGCTTCGACTGTAAAGCTCTCTTCCATCCCAAACTATTCTATGGTGCTGGGATTTTATGATAAAATTACTTATTTTTGAGCAATGATGGAAATACATTTGATAGTAACTTGAGAATCTGATACTTTGAGGAGGCTGCATCCTGTTTTCTAGGTCTTTGATCTCTAACCAAAGTGACAAAATGTCTGTTTTTAGAGTTCTTGCATCCACACAACTTCCTACACATGCCTATGCCATAGATGCAGGAAAACTTTCCAGAGAGTTGCTGCTACTTTCTTCCATATCCTCAATTTCTAAGTACTGCTCTGTGAGACACTCTTTTCTTTTCTCTTTGAAAATAACTCTGCTCCTGAATGTCCACAGAGATCAGGAATTCCCAAACAAGCAGCCACCAGGCCCACAGGAATAGCAAGGAAAATCAGGAAACCCGAATTATTTGCTCTAACTTTGGCATAAAAACCTCAGTGAATTTTACAACTTAGTTTTTCCAGTGTTGGATGCAGCCAATTCCTGAATTAAACAATGAGATTCAATCTCTCCTGGAGCATAAAACTTCCAGCCCTTTCTTTCTGAGCAAGAATGCTGAGAAAGAACTGCCATGTAGACATAAGCAAAATGCTTTAAAGCTTTCTGCTGAGGAAACATTTAAATTGGAGTCAATTTGTGCTTAAAAGGATGATTTTCCCAGTCCTTTGTCCTTTTGTTATATTTTTAAGTAGGCCTCGCCTGTTGTACCAACATTGGCCATTTGATGGAGTCGGTAAAGTCTCTATGAGATTAGAGCTGCTCTTCCCCACTTAGAAATTAGAAGGAGTAATTAATGGCATCTTTTTGTCTGCCTGATTGATTGATTTATTTGTTTTTAAAGTGCTGCCTTGGAACCCCCCCAGCCTTTTGCTGTTCTCATGCCTTTTAGCAGTTATTTCTAGTGCCTCTAGTGCACACACCTACATTTTTCTCCATTCCTCTGGACAAAATTGTGCTCCCTCAGTAAGGAATGTGCTCTGGGTGATAAGCATGTATTCTATATGTGTGTGAAAGGAACTATGTATTAGCAACAATGGCTCACTTAACTATTTCAGACAGCATATATTTAGGGTGGCTAAAAATAGTTTTAATTTCAGAGACTCTCAGGAGCTTTGGTCGTTGATCAGGCATTCCTTGCATTCTGCAGGAAGATGCTCTGAAGGCTGACATGCAGCAATCTAAGCCAGTGGCAGAAGATATTTTGCCCTGAATTTGGGCAATTCCAGGAGTGCTGCCTCTGCAGGATTTGGGGGACACAGTTGTAGGAGTAGTAGCACACACTAAGGTTGCTTTTTAGAATGTTTCCTAGAGCTGAAGCTTTTATGTTGCCTCAGTCAGACTCCAGAATCTAAATCATGTCTTTCATGGCTGTCTTCCTTGTAGTCTTAAAAAAACCCACCTGGAAATCAATAAAAAGCATATTAGGATGCACTGAAATTATCCCTCTACCATTGCCAGACTTTTCAATGCCAGTAACTGGGACAAAGCTGATTTAGGTCAAGGTATTTGGAGAGAAATCAGATGTGATGCTACTACAATTTGGGCAATTAAGCAAAGAGCTCAGAGGCTGGAATAAAAAAGAGGATGGCACTCAAGGAGAATCAATCTAAAATTTATACATTAGAGCTGTGAGTGTGCCTCCTTCTCACAGTTCTGACTCCATGTGAGGTGGGAAAGCCATGTGAGCAACGTGGCACAAAGGAATTGTTCTTCTAGCTGTGAAATGAAATTGGTAACCTCCAGCAGGGTTACCTGGTGCATGTTTGGCAAAAGGCAAAGTTCTTTTTCCCAAGTTTATCTGCAGCATGTAGAATTCACATAGGCTGGGAAAGTCACGTATTCCAGGTTCTCTGGGATGTGTGGCCGCTGGCAGGGAGCAATGTGCTGTCACACAGATGGAGTCAGGCTCCAAAGCAAGGCAGCTGCGCCCACCCAGTCCCTGGAAACAGTCCCCAGCCTTTGCTGCTTCCCAGATCCTGCAGTGGGAGTGCCCTTGGAGGTGCTGGCCAAGCAGGATTTAGTAGCCCAGCAGAGGGTCAGTGCTCAGGAGGGGCTGCATGAGGTGGCTGACATTCCATCCGCATTGCTGTCCCTGGACCTCCCTGGGATAGGGATTTAGGATGAAGTTTTGGCACAGCAGGTGCTCACAGGAGTCATTCCAACACCTTGGGTGGTTTCATCTCCTGTGCAGGGGGATGCAGGTTGCTGAGCACCTTGGGAACTTGGGCTCCTGGGTGTCCCTGAACCCGTCCATCAAGGGCAGTATCCAAGTCACCCTGACACAGCTTTTGGCAATTCCAGCTTTGTGGGAAACATTAGCTCTTTCTATAGTGCCTCCAAGATTTAAACCTTTGCCTAAGAGCTTGGTTAACGTTTAAACTCCATTCTACAACACCCAGATACAAATTTAATTTGAATTATAAGGGATTTGCACAATATTTGGTGTTTAAATCAAAGTTTCCCTCCCTTAGTTTTGGAAGCACATATCATTTCTGCCGTTTGGTGGGGCACCACCATTTCCTTCTGTTCTTCTTAACAAACTCTGTTATTTTTCTGATCTTTCCTTGTGTGCTTAAGACTTAGTTCACATTCCAAACTATTTTGCATAGAATCAAACTCAGTGGGGCTTCGCTGTTTGTTAATTTTGGGATTTGGGTTGCAGAGAAAATTTAGGTGGCAGGAGAACAAGTCTGCAAAATTGTGATTTTGGACATCTTTTCTAGTGATTCTAAAATTACTGTTGGTACAAATGAAGCTGCTGCTTTCTGACTGAAAATCCTGTTATGTTGTTGTTGCTTGGGCTTTGTTTGGCATTGTCTCCCTCTCTTCACTGCCTGTGCTCAGGTTTGGGGCATGCTTATCTCCACAAGGCTCTTCTGCTGAGCTGCTTTGTTGGCATGAGGTTGTGCAGCTCTTGAGGGAAATGAAATGAACTGTCAGTGTGTAACAGCACAGACTCGCCCCCAGCATCCCCCAGCTGACCATGGTGCTGCTGGCTCCGGGTGCTGAAAGGAAGCAGGTGACAGCTTTGGCTTCCTTCTGGCCACTAGAAGGCAGGAAGTGTCTCCAAAGGAGTTTTCAAAGCTTTGTTTGGATACAGAACCAGACTGTGGAGCAAATGTCCCCGAAGGAGAGGCTGCAGCATCTCTGGCTGCTGTGGGCTGGGAGCAGTGCAGAAGGCAAAGCCTTGCTCCACTGCTTCTGCCTTTTGCTGGGAGTGTGTTCCCTTAGGACTGGTTCTCTCTGTAGCCAAGGTGGGGCGTCTTTAAAGGGCAGGAAATTGCCTCGTGCTCGGTGAGTCACCAGATCATCCCAAAATAGATTTTTATTTCCAAATTATTTACAAACAAAATCAAACCTAATGAAAGGTTTGTTGATGATTCTTATTCGCTGTGACAAAATGCTGTGAGGAATCTGCTGTTATCCTCCTCTGATGCTTGTTCACTCACCAAAATAAATCATTCCCTCTTAACAGAGGAGCTTTTTGCACTTGTACTCTTTCTTGAGAAGATAAAAAGTGGTTATTCTGTGTGGAGAGTAAGTAAATTAGAATGTCGCTTGTTTGAAGTGGTAACAAAAAGCCTTATTATGAATTAATGAAGTTGCTCTTATAAACAAGTTTGTTTTCTTTAAAAAGAGCTGTGAAAGTTGTCTTGGGTTGCTTTTGTTGAGTTAATGTTGTGTAACATGGAATTTGTGTCTCCTGTCTGTTTTACATTACAATTGTGCCTATAGATTTGGATGCTCTATTGAGGTTGTTTTACACTGAGCATTTCCATGTAACTATGCTGTGCAATGACTCCACCACTGATATCTCTTCTTGGGGTTTATCTTCAATTTGGGAAGTCTGACATAAAACACACACAAAGCTGCAGTATGGTTGGTGCAATCAGAAATTTTCTAAATTGAAGTAGGACACTCGCATATCAGCGGCTGACTGATGGGTGTTTCTTCATTTTGATCTAACAAAGAAAACATTTTTTATGTGAGTTTGATTATTTTGTATGTGCTTAGACACTCCTCAGGCCCAGACTTCAGTCCTCATTCCCATGGCCCCCAAATTAAATTTCCAAGGGATTCCAAGTTTAAGGCAGCCTTGTTAAAACTAACGTGGCTTTAAGGAAGAATTATCTCCATCTGCTCTAAGATTAGGCTTTCCTGCATAAAGAGGGATGCATGAGCAATACATTTTTTTTTAAATATTGTTCTTAGAGCAGATGCATTTTCTGGAAAGTGACTGTATGTGGGAGGAGGAAATATAGATTATCAACACATGATGACAACACTTTCTGTCAATATATCTGTGTAATCTCTGGGAAGGTTTTAACAGAAAATCATTGAAATGTACAAAACCAGGCGGTTTATATCCCATGTACAGGGTTTAATTTTAAATTGTGTTGCCTGACTTAGGGTGCTTACCTAATGTAAATGAATATTGGGCTGTATTATTAATGCTCATAAAGAGATCTATATTTTGATCCATATTTTAGAATTCTCTGCCTAATGGTCTTTAGTGTAGGTATGCACAGCTTTAAAAATAGAAGGGCTCAGCCTGAGAGCTTCTACCTCCTGTAAATACTTATCAAGTGGTTCATTCAGAATTCAAATAAAGATCCATTGTCCTCCCAGTGCTTGCATAACAGCACTGTAACTCCCCATTTGAAAAACTATGATATTTTTAGGGTGGAACACAGCCTCCTGTTTTCCTCCAGCGTTGGGGTGGGAATTGTTTCATGGGGGTCTGAAGCCCTTCATCCCTTTGGGGGCAGGGTGTGCAGGTGGGCGATGTTTCGAGGGCACAGCGGGAATGGTAATGCTGCCTCAGCTCCCTCTGCTCCCCATCCCTGACCCACACAGCAGCACAGGAGGAGATGGAGCTGCTCCAGGGATGGGCCTGGCTTGGACATGCACTCTGCCCAAAGGGAATCCTGTTCTTCCTGCTGCCCTGGAGGAGTTGTCCCAGAGGAGCTGACAGAGGCAACAGGGGCCGAAAGGAGGCTCATCCAAAACTCATCAGCAGAGCAGCTCCACCTGCTGTGCCACACTGAGCTGGCCCAGCTCTCAGATCACAGTGACAGTCTGTGATCCAGACCAAAATTATCCTCTCAAGTTTGATTATTTTTTTCCCTCTGGAGTCAGTTTATCAGAAGAGCCTTGTGAAGCATCAGTGACTGTGCGGAGGGAGCAGCAAACTGGGATGTTGGGTGACTGGCCATCAGAGGAGCATGGAGGGATGGGAGTTTGTTTTGCCACTGCTTGAAGGAGCAGTTTGGATCCTTTTCCCTTTCCCTTTCCCTTTCCCTTTCCCTTTCCCTTTCCCTTTCCCTTTCCCTTTCCCTGGAGCACCCCCAACAGAGGAGGATGACTGGATGTGCCAGGGGAAAGAGATGGAAGCAGCTCTGGTTGCAGTGGTTAAGCAGTTTTAGATTTTCGTGCATGCTTTAATCTGTGAAGGGCAGACATGCTAGAGAGGTTTCTTTACCATATGGGTGACCTCTAGTTTGCTATTTTTGGTACCCTATTTTTGGTGCTGTCTATGTACCATAATTTATAGGCTATGAGAACAAATTCAATATAGGAGGCATGTTCACAAGATGAATAATGTAAAGGTACTCTCTGTTGCACTGCAAACTTAATTTTCATTTCACTGAATTTTAAACTAGTACTTTTTTTTTTTGAGAATTGGAATGTGGGGGGAAAAATAGTTATCGACTTATCTTCAGTGAGTTTATTTTAAGGAAAAAAGAAGCAAAACAGATGTTCCCAGCTCATTGGATATTTTTTTTCCCTGAGAGAAGTTCAAACATGAGAAGCTGCCACCTCTTGCACCTGGCAGACATTGGACAAATTCATCTTAAGTGCCACTTAATTGATTGCGGAACACTGCAGTTCAATCAACTGCAATAAAGTTAATTGAACCTCTCCAATGAAATGTGACTTAAACCAAAGGATTCAAGACAGGAACAGGCACTAATTAATGGAGGCCATTATTTTTAGTAGGAGAGGGTCCAAGGAATTGAGTGATGTTTAAATGTTCTGTGTAGTCTCATGAGGATGGAAGTCACTTGCAACAGCTTTCAGGTTAGATATAAGTATGCAAAATCCAAAATTTTAGATAAGAGTGCTAATTTAACACAGTTCTGCCTTTTAAATTGTGCTATGGATAAGAGAGGAAAAGCAGCCCTTAACCCATCTGCTGCTTTTTTGGGGTATCAGCTTTGATCCCAAACTAATCCAGTGAGTTTGTACTTACTAGAAGTAAACAAGTTGTGCATTCCCCTTGAGGGGGATCAGACACTGGCATGAGGCCAGTCTGAGGTGGGTGAAACACAGATGAGTGTATGACCATCTTTATAGCTTGGTTTGACTAAAGTTAGATACATTAAAAAAAAAATTTAAAAGGTCTTTGAAAGACTGACAGCTGTTACGCTCCATTCAGGTTTTCAACTTTGCCATATTATCAAAACATGTGTTTGACCAAGGCAGGACATAACTCCCACATATGTTTGTAGAATGCTGGGAAAGTAAGGGGAAAATAAAGTCTATTTATGCTTTTGGTAGCTTTACACAGGAAAAAAATAGTACAAACTGGTTACACCCAGGACAGAAATTACAAAAAATAGCGCTTCTTCTCAGAGGTTCTGGGCCTAACAGGAATAGCAGGGACAAGAAAACTGAGAAGTTCCGAGATGGAGCTTGGCTAAATGTTAAGAAACAAATTTTGTGATGCAGTTGCCATGGCAACCAAGGAGTCTGGAGTTTATGATCTGAGATGCCTCTTCTTTCCAGTGCCTCTCTCAGAAATAGATGCTCCTGAGTGCAACTGCAGCTTTGGTGTGACTTGTGGGGATGAAGTGGCTGAGCCCTTCCTCGACAGCTCTGCTGTCTCCAGGCAGAGACCACATCCCTCAGCATTTCTGCCACTGCTGGATGAGCCCAGGGAAAAGTCTTTGCCTGGCTGGAGCAGCCATGCAGATCCCAGGCTCCATCAGGCTCCAGCCTGTCCTGCTGCCCTCACCCAGAACAAGCACCAGGCAGTGACATCTCCCTTTGCCACAGAAGCTGCAGCAGAGAAGGCACAACATTCCCCATGTGCAATCAGGGGCAAATGTGTTGACAGGATGGAATCCAAAACTTCAGTACATTCTCTCTCCACAGGGTGTTTTCTTTCAGGCATCTTATCTCTTGTTTGTGTGCCCCAATATTTGAGTTGATGCCACGACATTTATACTGTAGCAAGGCTACGAATGATTTTGATGTTTTTCCCTTAATTCATATGTCCTTTTTTTTCTGAAAGGCTGTCAAATACTTCCTAATAATATTTCTTCTTCAGGAGAAACCCCATAATTGACAGGATTCAGGTGGGAGGTCACCTCCTTTGATCACCTAGTCCAATTCCATGCTCACTGGCTTCATCTTTACATCATCCCATGCACCAGGGCAGGCAAATCAGGTGGATTACTGCAAAAACATCATTAATGAAGATTCAGCTGGAATTTCCACATCCTTGTATCCCTGCTTCTGTGAAGCTTTTTGTTGGTTTTTTTTCTTTTTAAAGCACCTTTTAGATCAACAGAGTGCTTGAAGCCTCTGAAGCATCTTTTAAACCAAAGTAGATTAAATGGGATATGGTTAAACACCTGTGAGAATCAGTGATGTTTATGTGGGAGATCAGAATGTAAACAAACTTCCCATTTCTATTAGAAAATCTTCAGGAATTTTCCAGAGACTCTTCAAGGCCTGTTTCAGAAACTGTTAAAATAAATGAATAGTTGGAGCCTGGTGGACTGAAGCCATTTTCTTCTCTCTATTTAAGCTTCTGTGGTGGGATGGGAATAATTGGGTTTGCAGAGACAAATTAATAAATTAACTCCCATTATGGGACTCATTTATATATTATATTATTAATTTCTATTTAATCCAAGACACAGGTTAAAGTCATGTGCTAGCTTTTTGAGACAGTGAATCTTGATATCATTTGTGGTGAAGTGCATTTTGTAAGCACATAAAATGTCATTACACCAAAGCATCTTTTGGCTTTGGACCTTTTTAACTTGCCTCCTCCTTTGGATCTGTGTTTTTTTTGCATTCAGTCCTTTCCTGGGATGCTCAATAAGAAGTATGCTGCCAACAGAATTTGCTCAAAATTACTTTCACAGAAGCCTTTCTGGATTCACTATGTACCCTTGTGCTGTCCATGAGCCCGTTAAATCCAGCTTTAGAATGAATTTAGAAGACAAAATAATAGAGTTTTTGACACTAAATATTCTTCTTAGGTGCAAATCTGGGACATTTGTGCTGGTTTGTGCGAAATGCTGCTCCAGCCCCTCCCAGTATGGCCCCAAATACCACAACCCCTTGCTGGTTTTCAGTGGGCGACCCCTGGGTTGGCACTGTGGGTACACTGAGAGCATAAATAACCTCCCCAAAAGTCTCTGGGTCACTGTGTCTTTCTTCCTCTCACATTTGAGTCTCCAGATGGGAAACTCTTACTGGCTGCTGACAGGCAGTGCCACGTGCACAGCTCTGTGGTTACTTGAAATGCAGAAGCATAATTTGAGCCTGCAAAATCACTTGGGAGCTATTTATTTTCACTGGTACAAATTGTGATTGGGTTTGTGTGTGTGAAATATTTATCAAAAAGGGTGAATTTTAAAAAGTGTGTAGGCAGGGGGTTGTAAGTGTGTGTAACGGGTTTGGGGGTTTGTTGGGGTTTTTTTTCCAAGTAGTTCAGTGGATGAGGAAGAGCTTCTGAGAAGCTTCTTCTGGGAGGATGTGATTCCCAACTTCAACCATTCTGCAATGGGCATCCCAAGCATAACAATGGAGTTCTGTCTACTTAATTGCTGTTAAAAATGATTGACTGCCTTTTCCACCGAGGGAATGTTTTGGTAATGGAAGGATTAGGATGATGCATTGAAGAAATCAAGATTTTTTTTAATCCTTTTTTTTTTTAATTAAGAGAACAAATTCTGCAAAACTCTCTTTCTCTGCTAGTGGTTATTTTTTTCCTTTTGCACCTTCCTACAGGAAGGCTGCTCTGGTGAATGTGTTCTAGCTCATGCATCTGCCAGCTTACAATGTGCAGGTTATTTTACTATTATATTGTATTTTAGTATATTAAATTTTATTATATTGTACTGTATTATATTACATTTTATTATATTCTATTATTTTTCAACCTAGTGCATAACTGCATTTCAAGGGAAAAAAAAGTTTTTAGCCAGCCTGTTTAGACTATTTTTAAAGACATTCATGAGATCATATTACTTCATCAGTTAATTCTCTCAAAGTAATTTGCATCCCACTGCCCAGTAAGCGGATGATAATAAAGAAAGATTTTCAAAAATACAGAATTCTGAGGCTTTTCCCAAGAGCCCAAAGAGGATAGAGTAGAGCTGTTGAAATTGTGAGGTGTCCCAAAGGACAGTTTTCCTTACATTTTGTTTTTTGCATGACCAGATTTCATTGATACAGCATAGACCCAGCCTCCTCACATGTCTATTTCTATTATCTATTTTCACTTTTTTATGAAGGACATGGCAGAATAATGTTTTGTGGAATTGTAGAAGGAAAATAAGAACAAAATAAGGTTTTGCAGTGAAAGATTGCAGAAAATATGCAGAAAGATCGGGTTAAAAAAGAGGGAAAGACAAATTTGTGCCTGGAAAACAACTTTACTCTGTTTTTAGAGCTTCCTTCCAGACTCCGAGCTGCTAAAACAAAAAGAAGTTTTTGAGTGTTTAAAGAGTGGGATTACATTTAATACGGAGAGGACAGGTGATTATGAAATGAATTGGCACAGTGGGAATAGATACCTGCTTTACTGGTTTACAAACTCCCCCTTGCCAAAGCTTGAAGTGGAAGTCGAGAGAGATTTGCCTCAAATTACTCACACCTGGAAAAGTTTTGTTGAATAAATCAAACTAAAACTGTCAGACAAACCTGCTTGAACTCTGGCGTCTCACTGCTTAACAACCCTTCCTGCAGCCATTTGGCTTCTGGATGAAATATTGAAGAAGGGTAAAAGAAATAATGTCACTTATAAGCTATTGACAATTCCCAAGTTATTACTATGTAATCATGCTCGAGTTTTACCCCCTGAGGTGCTAAAGACTGTTAAGATGAGGTTCTGCTCTTCTGGTTCCATGATTCTTTTGTTCTCTAGTATTTCTGCAGGACTCCGAGTTAAAGAACCTCCAGCTCTCCTATCAATATTTTTATTTTATTTATTTTCGGATCAATCCTTTCAGTCCCAGCTTTTGTAACTGTGCCTTTTCAACAAAGCTGCTATAAACAGTCATTTACAGGTTCTGTTTCTGAGGCAGCTTTAAAAAATGTGTTGTATATATTTGCTCCTGCTCTAAATGTTAAATATCATTGCACAGAACGATGGAACAGATGGGATGCTGCATAAGCTGTTTATCATATTACACATTTATCACTTTACACTAGTGAAGTGTACATGTGTTTGATTAATATTGACTTTTGATTTATTTGGAGGGCTCTATTTTTTGACAGCATTACGGATTACATGGTAATCCTTACTGGCTTCCAAGATGAAATTTAATTCCAGTAAAAATAGAGTGGATGCAATTCCATAATTTTTAATTACATGATTTTTTTTTTCCTGTGAAAAAGAATTACCTGTTTGAGGCTTTAATAATGGAAGGAATTCAGAAGTAAATGGATAACGCTGTTTGCTTCAGTATTTTAGACAGATTAAATTTAGATGTCATTGGTCCAGCTAAATAAATATCTCTTGGAATTAAATACCAGATGCTAAGGAGGTGTAAAATAAAGCAAACCAGCAAGAGTCCTATTTAAATCAATATTCTTTTATACCCTCCACCTACAGAACAAGAGAACTTCGTCTTTGCCTGCTCAACAGGTCTGGATGTTCAGCATGTGTTCCACCTACGTCACAGTGCATGGAACCAAAAAAGCATCTCCAAAAGCACCCCGAGCTCAGGCACTGAGCACACAGCTCGTCCTGGAGGCTCCCACTGCAGCACTCTGCTGAAAAGATGGTTTACCAATGCACTGGTTCATTAAAATGCATTTGGCTCAGCTGAAGCCTAAAAAAAGGGAAGGTTTTCCTTCCAGACAATGGATGGGAAAATGATTTCAAGTTGGAGTGGGGCAGCTCGTGCTGTTTGTTCTGCTAAACAGCAATAATATTTAATGAGAGACTCTGCTCTGAACTGTAAATCCTTCAGAGTGTGAGATGCCCAGCCTGTCAGAATAAATAGAGGAGGCTAAAAACACGTACTTTGAAAATGACTGTTCATTTTGGGAGGCATTGAGTGATCTCAGTGAAATATTACTGAGTCAGTGGAATTTTGGAGAGAGATCAACTTCCCAGCATGTATCCTGGCAGCAGCTCTTCCTCCATTCCTCAATATCTTTTATGTTCAAATAGCACAGGCAGCACTTCAGTCTTACATGTTGTCATAATTCAAATTTCAGATAACTTTCAGTGACTCCTTATAGATTGAATGAATAAATAAATTACTTTTGCTGTGCTTATTTACAGTTTTTATGCGTCTGCTTTCTTCTATGTCTATTAATTGATATTATGAAAAGACAAATCCAGCAAAAAGGATGATTTAGCACTAGAAATTACTGAGAGTGTATATATTTTTTTTTTGTGTGTTTTTTTTTTTTTCCTAAGCTATGTCTTGTTGCAGTACAGTTTGAAGTTTAATTGGCATAACCACAATAACTGCTCAGGGCTTTGTGTATTTAACTCTTCTTTTCCCATGGACACTCTTTGGGCCTCCTATGGCCCTCTTGCCTTTGCTTCCAGGACAGGAGATCCTTCCAGAAACTTGCAGAAGGAAAACGCTAGTCATTGTAAATAAAATATGTAAAGGGCAGGATTTGCTTGAATTTATTAGATGTGCATGTCCCAAAGGAGTAGCTTTGTTTTCTGGTCATCATGTCAGCTATGTACTGTTCCTTAAATACATATTTCATTAAAAGGCAGTAACCAGAAATTCTGTTTCTATCTGTTCCTTCCACGTTCTTTTTATAAAAATGATAGAACAAAAATTTTCTGCATTTTGGTCTAAAGGACTCCTTCCTTTCTGTGCAGGTTAATAATGAGAACGTAGTGAAAGTTGGCCACAGGCAGGTGGTGAACATGATTCGACAGGGGGGCAATCACCTCGTGCTGAAGGTTGTCACAGTAACCAGGAATCTTGATCCAGATGACACAGCAAGGAAGAAAGGTACATTTTTCTCTCTTCCTCATGGACTCTTCTGCTCTTCCTTCACAGAAAACTAAGTATGGGCATGAAATTTCTGTTTTCTAAATTCTGATTTATTAGACTTTGCTTCTCAAATTTGAAATGCCCTGTTCTTGTTTAATTTGGAGTGATTTAATTCTGTTGGGTTAGACATTAACAAGTGGCCAAAAGGGCAATATTCTTTCATCATGCTTGGCATTCATCTTTATGAGTTTTTCACATGTATATGTTTGAGGATCTTGTAGTAAAATTTCTTGCACTAGTGAGAGAGGAGAAGCACTAAGAGATGATCTTTTATTAATTTCAAATGTACTTGAAATGGGGGTAGTTTAGCAGTGTTTCTCACCCACCCATCCAAAAAAAACCCCACGAAAACTTCACCCCAAAAAAAAAGAGGAAACAACAAAGGAATTTACACTGTTTCCTTCACCTTAGATGCCCCAGAGTTTGGTTTCCCAGCTATGCTGGGAAGTCATTAGGCCCTCATAATTATCATTAAGCAGGAAAGATTGCTGCTGCTCATTGGCGCTCCTTGCAGCTGCAGCACATTGCTGAAAGTTCCTGTTCCTCCCACAGTCCCCTGAGTTCTCACTCACACACCTGGCTCTTCAGCACGGGGGCAGGTGAGGAGCTGGCACTGCAGGATCCCTCCTACTCAAAAAAATTACAACTTTCTGTCTGTGCTGGAAGTGTTTTTCACCTCTACTGCTTATTTAAAATAATAATAATTAAAAAGTAAAAAAGAGTGAGACCAGTTTGTGGGGTGGAGGGGAAAGGCTGTATTAAACTAAATCATGTCCCAGCATGGTGCTGCATTATTTTTGGCTTGATGGAAATACTGTTCACACATTTTAAACCTTTTTTGCCTCTGCCTTTTGGTATGTATTGTATTGACCTTAAATGTAGTGACAGGACAGGAGGCAATGCTTTAAACTGAAAGGCAGCAGGTTTAAGCTAAATATTAGTGGGAAATTCTTTACTGTGGGGGTGGTGAGGCCTGGCACAGGGTGCCCAGAGAGGCTGTGGCTACCCCACTCCTGGAAGTGTCCAGGGCCAGGATGGATGGGACTTTGAGCAACCTGGGATAGTGGAAGGTGCCCCTGCCTATGGCAGAGGGGTTGGAATGAGATGATCTTTTCTGACCACCAGAAATATTTGTTGCCAGGATACTAAAGCACAGATGGTAGTTTCTGGGCTAGATTATTGCCTGGATATTTTAAGACCTTATATATTCTGAGGATCACCCATTTTCCTTAGAGTCACCTTAACAATTGAGATCCATTTGAATGTTCTTTCCTGTATTTCTCAGATTGAACAGTTTCTTCAAAGGTTAAATTAATTTTGGCTGGTGCCCAGGAGGTTTTAGCCCTGCATATTCCTCAGAAGGGGCACCACTGTTGCGAGGTCCTTTCTCTAGAAAGCCCTTTTCCTGCTGGGAAACAGAAGTGCACAGTTATTTAGCTTTAAATGTTTCTATGTATCCTGTTACATAAAAGCTTGCGGATGTGTCAAGCAACCTACGCTAGAGCCAGAAACAGTGGAGAAATTCAGTCCATGAAAAGCATCTCAGGGCTTTTTCGTCCACATGTAGGTATTTATTCTCGCCTTATTTCATGGAGCTTATTCTTTTAAATGGCTATAGAATTGTGGCTGTGAGCATAGGGCTTCCAGAGGGTGTGTTTTGGCTGACACTTGTGTGTTTTTCTGTTCCATGCACAGCCCCACCACCTCCTAAGCGAGCTCCAACCACTGCACTGACCCTGCGCTCTAAGTCCATGACCTCAGAGCTTGAAGAGCTTGGTAAGAAAGTGTTTTTTGGCGAGCATGCTGGCTTGGTGGAGATGTAAATATCTATATGTCTCTATGTGAAATTGATGAAGGGAGCTGCACTGTGTACAGTGTCTAGAGCAGAGGAGGTTTTAAGAATGCTGCATCTTTGGAGAGTTCAAAATGTGCATGACTCGCATGAATGATTTTTGTGGAGACTTGTGCCTTTACTGCTGCGCAAGGGAATGTTGATACATTTTATGCATCATCAAAGTTTGGCACATCTACCAAAAAAGAAAAAAAAAAAAGAAAATAAAAGAAAATAATGCTGTATCATGTTTTGTTAGCTTTGCTTTCTAAATTTTCAGTTCATCTAATATTGTTTTATTTTAAATTTCTGTGGCCTCTCATTAGTGGATAAAGGTAAGCTGCAAGAAGCTGTTATTAAAAGCTGACAGTGTTAAAGCAGCTTCAACTTCAACTTGTTTCATTTGATCTGAAAAAGTGCATATTATGATATCACTTTGACTTCTGTGCATGATATAAACTTAATTCCTCTCACTATTGGTAATAAAAATTATTGAGCATTCAGTCTTTTATTTGCTAGTTTTGAGAAATGTGGTTGTAGATTCCTTTGCTTGATCATCCACGTTCTAGATATGCATAATTCTTCAGGAATTTGTATTCATTTTCTAGAAATGAGGAAGGTAATTGTCCTTTTCTTCCTGGTTTTAATCTGTTAGGTCATTAAAAGGTAGAATTTCTGCAGCTAGACTAAGACATGGAAATATGAATAAATCCCATATAAAATGAGAAAAGCCCAGTGCATATTTCTATGCGGCTATAACAGTAAAACAGAGTGTTTAGCAAGTGAGAAATGGGTATAAAACCAAACCACATCCCTCACTGCAGAGTAATAGATGATAATAATCCACACAATAAAACCATTTTTCCATGTAATTCTCCAATTAAATACTTAATTTTATGATCTTGGGGTTCTCCTGACATGGACTCATCTGAAGGCCAACTAGAAGAAATCATAGCCTTGTGGCCCCTTTTTTCCCCTGTAAGTCAGTGTTTTTTGGGGCAGATGGACCCCATCCATCCTTTAGTGAGTCTAGTCCCATAACTCCAGTGGGAAGTCTCCCAGCAAAGTGGTGCTGAAGTAGGTCTTCTCTACAGTCTAACAACCAAATGAAGACCAAAAAAAACCACCCCAGTCTGATTATTTAGCTCCAGGAAGTCTCAGAGAATTTGGTTTTTACATACAAGGAAGTTTAGGAGCTTAACTCAAGGTATCATCAGCTTGTGAATGCTCCATCATTTTTCTTCCAAGATTAAAATGTAAAATATTATTTCTGGAGCACCCTTCGTGGGTCTGGGTGTTTTCCATTTTCTTTTCTTTCATGGAGTGCTGAGAGCTTGTAAAACTTTGCTGGTTTATCAACCACCTTTCCCAAGGGGACAGCAATACTTAAGCACCATTTTTGCCCCTTTGTTATCCTCTTCTGCCAATTGCTTTCAAGCTGAGGATATTCTTCTATTTCTCTGACTTTTCAATCCTCCACAGCAGATATTGATCTTAAAGCAGAAGCAGCACTTTCCTAGAGGAGAACAGCTTGTTAATAGTAATGTCCCCAGTGGAGGCCATCATATTTTAGCTTTCCCACTCCCCTGCTCAAGCTGTGGCCCTTGCTCTGCTGTTTGTCCTCACCAAGTGGCAGAAACCACTGCAACTCCTTTAACAAGCAGCCATGGGACAAATTTTCATTTTAAAGCACATTTCCCATTCATGCCTTTATCCAGATGGGGCAGACATTGCAGTGGCAGGAGTTTTCTGTTCTGAGTAATAGTCCTGCACCGTGTTCCAGAGGTGTTTGTGCCCTAGGAAAGCTGTAGTAGTGGCAGAAATTTTCTTTCTTCCTAAAAAAGTCTGGAAATGCTACTTCTGTGAGACTCTGAACATTTGCCACCCTAGCAAACAATGTGACTGCTGTTCCAAATAACATCTGTGGTCTACCAATTTTCATATTTGCCCTGGAAAAGGGCTATTATCAGAAGGGACAAGAATTCTTAAATTGCACAGCAACTGAACAAGCTTCCACAGGGAAAGTGTTGTCCCTATCATCAGTAAAAAGTTGTCTCCTGACATGAAACACAGCTTGTGTGTGTGTATTTATCTATAATTTATATATCCCTCTATGTATTTGTGTATATATTGGACATCTGTAAGAGCTATGAGAACACCCACATTTTTATAGCCATTAAACTCTCTAATGAATAAGCATTCCTTTCCATGCCATATATGTGCAAACCAAATAGGAAGAGCCTATAAATAAGCACTGTGGATGTTCTCATCAATACCTATGTGTAACCCTTTTTCCTGAGCTGGAGAAGCTCATGGTCTCAATAATGTCTCGTGACAAAGAATCCCATGGGCTAATTATGTGCTGTGTACAGATGTATTTCCTTTTTATTGGTTTTGAATGTGATGCCTTTAATTTTATTGAATGTCCCTTGTTACGTAGCAGAAGAAAAATGTAAATAGACACTCCCCATTTGTTTTCCCTTAGAATGCATAGTTTTGTAATATCTTCTAGCTAAGGTAAACTTTTTTTTTTTTTAAATTATCCATCTTGCAGTCATTAGAGTCACTTCCTTTGCCTGGCTCTGAACCCTACTTACAGTTTTATCGACATGTTTTGAGCTATTCTGTTCTTCACAATACAGAGCAGACCATCTGAGCTGTTCTCTTTCAAATTAATTAATCCAAAAGATGGCAAGTGTGCTAATGATTCCTTTCCATTTCAATCCGCAAAGATTTGGGAATGCCTGATGTTGTCGTAGTTTGACAGCCCTGGTATCAATAAGTTGCCCCACTTACTGCTTTTAAAAAAGAACTTAGAAAAAAAAAATCTGCATGTATCCCTAATAACTGCAGGGGAGAAATCCCTCAGAAACCCTGATAAACAGCTTGGCAAAAGCAGATTTTATCTACTGTGGTTTGAGAGATACCTGTTTAGCAGAGGTGAGCAGGGAGAGACTGGCATCTTAGAGGGAAGGATAATGTTTGCACTCAAAATGACAGACGAGGATTTAGCATATAAAAAATTACCTTCAGAATTGATTCACAGTTCCTTCCCTTTCTATTTCCAAGCTTCAGTACGGAAGAAGAAGGGTAAGGGGAAGCATTTTGTCTCTTGTTTAACCTGTTTCTCACCTTTCCATAGTGAAGGATAATAACAATGTAAATGTTGGCATATGGTCCAGTTTATTTTATGGTGTCAAATGTACATTAATTATTGTATATGTTTTTTTAGTTATTTAGTTAATAAATTGCAAACACACTAAGAAACTCAAACAGAAGACCACATTCGAAAATATCCCCTGCATTTCTTCCTTTTGTCTCCTTTCCTTCACCTTGCCTTTTTTTTCCTTCTCTGTACCCAACTCTTCTCCAACCCCTTCCATCTCATCTCCTCACAGTTCCTGTGCTGACTGGCAGCCACAGAGAATTAGTGGCCAGTGACCCCTCAGTGCAGTCCCACATTAGTGACCCCGCTCGTGTCCCAAACAGCCACACATTTTCCCATGCCCACACTGTGTCTGGCTCAGGAATCAGGGATCTTGCACACCACACCTGAGCTTCTCACCCTCAGAAATGCTGCTCTGTCTGGTAGAACATCTTCCACGCTGTCCTGTATGCATGGAGTGCCTTCCCTGGACTGATTCATGAGGCCACCTACCACCTTCTCCTTGAAATCTCTCCCAAAAGACCCACCTTCCCTAGATCCCCACTGAGCAATCATCCCAGCACTGATGGCGAGGCAGGGGGGCAGGTAGAAATAGCAGTGCTATTTTAATAGTTTTCATGAATGTATTTTTGTGTACAGAGAGTTTGTTTGTGTTGAGCTGTACTTTTTCCATGCTCCTGTATGTCATTTTGCTTCCCTAGACTGTGAGCTCTCCCAAGCAGGGGCTGTTCATTTCCACCTTCTCATGGAGCCTGGCCCAAGGAAGAGTCTCCCACTTCCCTGAGCCCCTGGGTGGTAGCTGGTGAAAAACAGGCTGTGTCCTGCTCTTGGATGAGGTTCAGTGTCATGGAAAGGAAATCTAGGCTGTAGGCAGTGTCTTCTCTCAGCAAGGAAGCTTTCCCTTTTTGACATTTAATAGGATGGAATTGGGTTATTTTCCACTCTTTATTTTCCTGCTCTTTCCTGACCTCCTTTCAGGTGGTTAGCAGAGGTTCCAGCTAGGGATATTTGCCATTCTCCATTCAGAGATTATGACAGAATAAACCACATTGCTACTGAAAAATATGTTTTGGCAGCATATAAAAAAAAATCTTTGCGTTGTTGTGTAGAGTCTTCTGTCAACCACGAATTCAGTTTTCTGGGTCAGAGATGATGGAGGCATTAAGATAACAATAATGGCTTCTGTGGTTCTTGTCTGACTGGTCTTGTTGGTTATCTCTGGAGATGGGTTCTGGTTCATTGGGAAAGCAGGGGAAAGGCAGGACAGGACATAGGCTGTATTTTTTGATATTCAGGATAGAAGATAGGGTATTTGTGCCTAAAAAGGTGATAAAATCCTTATGTTTGGAGCAGCATGGCATAGGCAGTTCTGTCATTTTACTGCAGTTACAAAGCATAAATTTAACTAAAATTTAACTTCATCTGTGCCACTGACTTTCTGCTTGCAGTAGTTGCCTGACTCAGAGGTAGCGTCCAACCTTGAAATGCGTCTGTGGAAGGGTCGTGTTTCCAAACTACTTTCTGGATTTTGTGGGATACCTGGGATGGGGGAGAGGTGTTCTTCTTTCCTGTGCCTTGTAGTTTTCCAGGAACCATTGTATGAGTAAGTTATGGCAATGTGTAAACCAAGAGTTGTAGCAGCAATTTGCTGGAGGCAGCACTTAAAATGTGATTCCATTAATACTGAACAATAACCAGGATATTTGTGCAGCAAATTGAAATGAAGGTTTGAAAACACTCTGAAAATGAAAGATTAAGGGAAAAGTTTGAGGTCATAATCTTCATCATCATGACGGGAAAATAGGTATCAGAGCTTCAAAATTAATATTTTAAAATATTTTAAATTTAACTCTGTTCATAATAAGTTTATGCAGCTGGTGGAGAGCTTGGTTTTAAATGGCTTTTCTTCAGTTTTTGTTTTGACTTATGAATAACTCCTTGTGGAGGAAGAATTTGAAAATTATATGATCCTTAAAGAACACATCCATAAGCTAAGATCTGTAAATGTCTAGATATCTGATTTAAATGTTTCCTGCTCCTCAGCTTTCTTTGCTGCCAGGAAATGGGTTTAATTTAGTGAGTAATTTGGGATTTTCAGTGAAAGCTGAAGTGGACAGTGTTGAATTTTAAAATATCTAATATAAAATCCTTTAAGAGAAAGGACAAAATGAAGAACAGAGCAGGTTAAATTTCCACAGCAAAATGGAAATGACAAATAATCCTTCTGCATTAATAAATAGTCTGCTGGCAGTGTCACATGGGTGTCAATTGTGAGCTGGGGTGGGGCTTTGTTCTTAGATTTGATATGGTAATCAATATAAAATATTGATATATACCATACACTGATAAAGTATGTGTGTTGGTCCTGGTCTTTGGGCTTTGGTGTGGGCTGCAGTACCAACTAAAAAATAAAGGATTTTGTCCTTTGAAGGGTTTAGATTCTGTCACCACCTCACAGGTACACAATAACTGTGGTATCATCAACACAGAATATTGTCGCCTGGCATCAAGTCTGACCAGCATTTGAATAGAAAAAATATCAGTTGATGGCATTCAAAAGAAATATTATTAGCTCTGTCTGCAATAAGCATTCCCACTTCATCCCATTCCTGTTGTCCATTGTTTCAAAGGTGGCACCTTCCAATGGCATCTGAAACAATGAAATTGCAGAGCAAATACATATAAATGAATGCCAAGCGGTGGATTAGCTCACAGTGTTCTGTTCTGTTTGAAGAGACCACTCCCAAAGCCGTCTGGGTTCAAAACTCACTTTCTTTATTTCACTGTGGTGGAGGTGATGATGGAGATTTGTCTGCAGGGAACAATGGGAATACCACCAAAGCAACTTTTACAGCACTCACCACAGCAGCTCCTGAGATAACCCCAGCACCTACAGTACTTCTCTGTAGGAAGAAGGTTTTCAGATCTTCGCCAGACACGATTTCAGAAGATGAGAGCAAAAGGCATCAGGCTTCATGAAGAATTCTTGAAGGTTATCCCTTGTAAGTAATTGATTCACGTTACATATTTGAAATTCTAATGAAGTGGCAGTGTAGTAATGAGGAAGAGGTTGTCATCGGGTTGTCATTTATCTCAAGCAGAAAGCAGTGACTCTGGGTGGAATTTGTCAAGTCTGTGTGAAGAAATGCCAGCCCCATTTGTGGTTGGTGCAGCAAGGCTGCAGATTTTATGGTTTGTAGTGTAACTTGGGGAGTCCACAGCAGTGTAAGTGTAGGATTAGGACCGTGGCTATAATATAAGTACTTGTAAAACATTTTGTGAGAGCATAGTATTGAAAATTGGCATGTTTCAAAAAGGGAACAATGCTAAACCTGTGTTTTCCCGAAAAATAACTTGGCAATGTGCTGATTAACAACTTGTGCCACAGAATCCAAACTTAACAGGTAACTCCTGGTACTAAAGACTTCTTCAGACCAGGATTTACCTTTCATGAGATGCTTTAACATTTTGGAAACACTGGGAATCCTGAGTAGAGGCTGCTTGAGTCTGTATGGGTGTTCTCATCGACACCGTTATTATTTTGAATTTATCAGCTTATTCTTGAGGATGTAGTGCCCTGTCATGATACTTGTTTTTCTTTACTGCAGGACTGTAATTAAAAAGGTTTTCAAAACCTTTCTGCATCAGCCAAACAAGACAATGGTACAAAAGAAGTTAGAAAAGGAATTGTAAGTGTTACAGAAAATGCGGGGTTTGTAGAGACACATTAAATACGTTGGTTTATGTGAGTGTGGCTATGCTCAGATATTATCAATTTAATATCTAAGCACAAATTCAAAATCATGAGGGCTTGAGGAACAGTTAAAATTGCATGTGTTTCCCAATATGGCACACTTAGGGCAGTGGAAAACTCTTTCAGCACTTTTAATGTGTTCTCTCTCTTTTTCAGGAGCCAGGGAGATGAAGGACTTATCTCCCTCATCTCAAAACTCCCTTTGCTGCTATTTTTTTTCTTTTTCCTTCAAATGTTCACATATCCATGTTAATTAATTTCTAATCTAATTAAAAATAAATTGTTTTAGATAATTCCTCATAGTTTGTTTGGTTTTTCCCCTTGGTGTGGAAGTGTGAGAGTTAAGTGTAAGACCAGAGAATGCTGTAAGTGTCTTAGATCCTCCACTTTCTTTTTGGTTTCTTTGATTTGATTGCCTTTCTTTTGTGACTAGGCCAAATTTTCAAATGCTGTCTCTTAAACAGAACATCAAATTGCCATTTAAATTCCACCTGGCTTGCAGGGTAGGAGTGGGTATTGACTATATTCTCTGCTTTGTTTTTGTTCTTGAACAGAAACCACTGTTAGACAATGACCATTCCTCTTTCAAGGTAGGCTGAATTGCAAGGCTTCAGCATTGCAGGTGTATTTTAAATGCCTGTATCATTATTTCTTTAATAATGAACATGCTGTTAAAGAGCTGGTACTTGAAAATTATATCTCTAGAAAGAATTTGAACATATCCGTTTTCTGCCTTCCTTAAAAATTACTTTTGATGGTGTGGTTATAATGTGTAAATGTGACTTGTGTAATAATGTGAAGCTATTTTCAGCCCTAGAAACACAAATAAGGCTTTCCTTTAAGAAAGTTTTGAGAGCTCTTTATTGTGAATACCTACAAAGCATTTTCATAAGTCATGTAATGGTATTTATAGATACTCAATGTTAAATGATTAATTTTAGTAACGAAAGTTTTTATGTTTCATTGATTTATTTTATATATTTTATTATTTTATTTTATTTTAGAGGACTTCGTAGAATTTACAGTATCCCAGAGAACAGACAATTATTTTTAGTTAATTTTCATAGAAGAAAAGTGTTTCAAGTGCCTTTTGTGTTTGACTGTATTGCAAAGCACTTTTAATATTTCCTCATTATGCTGACTGCTAAAATAATATTCTCTGCCTGTTGTTTGCAGTATGGTAAATGTGTGGTTTGGGCATTGTGATTTAAGCACAGTCCTGCAAATTGTTAATTTGGGGTGGGGCTGGAAAAAGGTAATTCCAGATTAAAATATAGTGGTGGCAGATTGATGAGGATTAGCCTAATTGTCCACATGAAAACTCAGGTCGTTCCATTTCTGTATATTTTTAACTATATATTTACAGGACATAACTATAGGCTGAACTTGTTGTTTCTTTCCTCTAATTTTGATCATAAACAACTAATTTGGATTTAGAACTTAACCTTTAATGTTCTTACTCTGAATCCATGCTTCAGCTAAGGCTAGTCTTTAAATGCTCACTGGTGTGTTGAAGGCCTTGTTATACTTTACCTACTTCTGGTCTTTGATGATTTTTTACACATCTGCTCCTGTTTGAAGAACTGAAAAGAAAGCAATTTGTTCTCAGCGGGCACAGATCCATTTTTAACCATTTTAACCAAACATGAGTCACCTGTTTTTCCCCCAGGGACACTGTCAGGTGAAATTGCTTCTGTGCCAAGCAACATTATCAGATGAACTCCTGTGGTGTGTCCAAGCTCTCTATTGAAATCAGTGGGTTCTCACCTGCCCGTTAGCATCGGGAAGGTGGTCCAGAATTTTTGTTCATCTGCTTCTTTGAAAGCCTTGCCCAGATCCCCAGACCCACTGTTTGCCCAAATTGTTGTTTAGTAGCTCTCCCAGCCACAGACATTCCCCCTGAAGTTTTTATCCAGTTACTTCCCAGCTATTCTTTTACAAATTAAGCAGGGGAAGGCCTTTGGGAAGGTATATATGGGAAGTGCCAAAAACCTAAAAGGAATGAAGTGCAAATAATTGCACCTACTTGATTTAGATGCTGCTTTTTTCCCCCCAGACATGGAAACTTAATTATATGCATAATCACTCCTGGTCTTCATGCTAAAAACAAGCTAGTAGTTAAACAAGCTTGTTGTTAAAAATAAAATAAATTGGGATAAAAAACTGAATCCATAAGATGAAAGCAACATCACAGCCTTATTTTTATGTCATTTAAAAGGCATTTCAAATAGGCACATGTGAAGACCACCCCTTTAGTTTTGGTGCAGCTCCTGTAACCTGTTTTTGCAGATAAGGAAGCAAATTTTATTGGCCAGCAAAGGAAATTAAACTAAACCTGCAAACTCATATTTAGGGGAGGCGATGGAACAAAACCCTTGCATGTGCAGTGCCTGACACTAAGGGCTGCGTGCCCAAACCTGTTGCCACCAAGGAAGAATGAATGTCCTGAGTTCCCATCACTTTTCCAAAGGAAAAATGCATGTGCCCAGTATTTGCCTGCAGATGCTGGACCAGGTGGGTGATCCTACAGCACTGAGGTGCCATTGGCATTGTCTGAAGTGTTGCATAATGCGCCTGGTACAGTTTCTGTCTGTATCTATCTTAGGTATTTACAAGGCACCTATCACCTTGGTACCTAAGCAGTTTGAGAAATGCACCCACCCCAGGAGGGATGATGAGATATACAGACAGAGGCGAGGTCCAGAGCAGCAGAGGCAGGGCCCGGGAAGCTCCCCCGCTGTGTTCCCGCTGTTGTTGGGCTCCTGGCCCTCTTGTTGTGGCCAAGGGACATCTCCACCCACCTGTCTGTCAGCAGGAAGAGACGGTGCCTGCCCCAGCCCTCCCGTGCAGCTCCGCTGGTGGGCAGTCTGAAAAGGAAAGATAATGGAAAAGGCAACGATCCGGTAGCAGAGGTGAAACAGGAATGGTGGGATTTCAAAAGGAGGGCTTCTTAAAGAGCAGCACATCTCAGGGGAGGGATCAGCTGCCAGTCCAAGTGGCAGGTAAGGCACAACACAGGCATAAATCTCAAATGTTCTTCAGTGACCAAAAGTTAAAGAAATACTTCCAATGTCTCTAAAGTTTGTGTATATCCAAAGCCCTGCTCTGTTCTTGGCCTCTGTCTCAGTCCTCTACCCCTGCAGCTGAATCAACCATTCAGTAATTCTCTGTGTATCTCAACCCAGTAATTGCTACAATCCTAAAAATGCCTAATGACCGACACAAAGGATTCTCAGTGGTAATGAACGTTGTTGTGCAAAGAATAGCACGGAATAGCAGTGCTCCAAAATAATGGACATATTCATGTACCTAAAGGCTGGAATAAACTTGGCTTTGATCAGCATGCTCAGGGCAGGATGGGGCAAACCACAGCTCCCCCCTGCAGGCACCCCTGGAGCAGCTCTCCTGTGGCCTCCAGGAGCACCTGCTGATCCACCACGTCAGACCAGGCTCTGTGTCAGCCCAGGGAAGTCACCTGGATAGGCAGCAGGAACAGAGAATCTGTCTGGCAGATTCTGCTCCTCTGCAGAAACAGAGAACCTATTCAACAGGAGAGAAAGGGAGATAGCCAGGACTTTGGTGGAGGCTCACCAGTTCCTATTGCATGGACCCCCTCAATACCAGATCTCTTTTTTTCCCCTTAAACGCAGCACAGTCACTGAGGTAAAACAAAAAACAGCCTTCAGAAACCTGTGAATCCCAGGGGGCTTTTGGAAATAGCTGCATAGTACCCACAGTGATCAAACACTAAAGCTGAAGTGCAGTGGGTGACTGGCTTCCAGATGTTTCTGCTCCCTTTAGCACATTTGCATGCTCCTCCCCAAGTCCCTTCCTCAGCCATTTAAGGTTTGATATGGAAGTCCTGTCTCAGCAGAGCAAGGGAAGTGAGGTTAGGAACATGAACCTTGGAGGCTGCAGAACTGATGGCTGCTCTCACTTGGTATAAAGATACCTGTAAAAGACAGAAGTGACCTGTTTTGCCTGTAAATCATATCTATCACCGAGAGCAAAATGCTGCATGTAGGAATGGTGTGTCAGGTAGAAATTGCTAGAAAGATCAGGGAATCTGACCTCTTCCCTTTGCTTCACACCCAAGGAAGCCAGCTGTGCTTCTTTGTACCCACTCTATTTAAAGCTTGAAAAGAAAGAGACTTCTTTTTTTTTTTTTAAAGCAAATTAACAACAAGGTGAGGTCAGCCATGTTGGTGCATGGTTTGATCCATGGCCAATTTTGACTTCACAGTTGTACTGGCCTCTCTCTTTCTCTTTTTTTGGAAGTGGCCCCTTTTCTAAGGAGTTAAAGGCAGTTAGTTGAGGTCACTCTGTCAGCTGTTGAAACATAAGGACAGTTTCTGGCCAAACCCAGTTTTGCAGTGCCCCTGCTGTGCCTGGCACACCTCTCCCACAGCCCCAGCCTAGGCACCGGTGTAACCAACCTGACCAAGGTCTTCCCAGAATTCAGGGTGACTTTTGGTCACCAAGGAATGGATTTCTTGGGCAGAGACTCACATGTTCATCCAGGTGATGTCAGCCAGTGGCCTCCAGGCAATTTTCCCATGATTGCTCCTTAGTGAAGGAAAGTTTGTGGAAGGCCATGCCTGTAACACACCCTTGGTTCCCCATGCCCATGGCAATGTCCCAAAAGCTTCCAGAAACCAGAGTTGCTGAGAGATGCTGAACACCTTGTTACAAATAATAACAGTGATGGTTGTTCCTCCTTCTCATTGCCAGCCAAGTTTACCAACCTGACCTAAAGCCTGTGCATGTATTCATTATTCAGAAGTATTCGCCAAGAGTTTCCGCAATTAACCTCCTGCCCAGGGGTTTTCACAGACTCTTTGCCTTTTTGTCATTTGTGTCATTGGTCACCGATTGCCAGATGCTGTTCTTTCAGCTCTGAAAGGCTGAAAAGACTGATTGGGAGAATGGCAAGTGGTAACATTTCATAGGATGTAAGAAATTTAGCAAAAATTTATTTTTGTGATTTTTCAGATAAATTTTTCTTTACAAGCCTCTGGCAAATGTGTAGACATGCACAAATAACAAAAGTGTTCTGGTCCCCCTGAGTCTGAACAAATTAGACAATGATGCCATTTACAGAAGTATTCATAAATCAGTGTTGAGTTTGGAGGTTTTTGATTTTGTTTTGCTTCTGTTTTTGACTTCTAGTATAGCTTGGTTCTACTACTTACCAGTTGTTAGGTGGGCTCTGTTTAGAACACTTGCCAGCTAAATGGGGTTTTTAAATATGGGGTATTTTCTGTTGACATGTCAGAAGAAATGCCAAGACATTCAGTATGACCAGTGGCTCTACCAGAATGAGTATTTATGATCCCTTACCTCACTCCAATTCCACAGACTTTAACTGAAGTGTGTGTTTGCTTTGTGTGGTAAAATTAGGTCCCCTGTTTTTTTGGTTTGTTTTTTTTTTCATGTGTACTCAAATAGGAAAATGCTGAGAAATCATTTCATGATCCTACACTGTAGTTGTTAAGAGAGCTTTGCTAATGAAGGAATGCAGCTATGGCTGTATTAGACAAAGCAGGAGAAGAATTGCCATGGAAGAAGCAGTTCTTAGTTAGGTTGTTATATAGTCCCTTTCAAATCTCCATGGAGTGGAAGAGCCAATGATTGCATGACAGTTTGTCCCTAGAATTCATTTCCATAAGGAGCTCATGCCTTTTTACAAATACAATTTCATCCTCACTTTCCATAAAACATGCAACTGGACAGTCCAGCCAGACGCAGAGAGAATATGAATACTTTGAATGTGAATACTTTGAAGTAGTGAATATGCTAAATGCACGAATAATATCCATTATTTTAGCACTTAAAAGTCATCATTCAATGAAGTCACACAGAATCCCTTTTAGAGCACCATAATATTGCAGGCACATGGGTGTAGAAATAATGAGTACCACACTGTGGTAGACAGGGATTGAGATATAGGAGGAGGGATCCTTGGGTCTGTCAGAAAAAGCTTTTCATTTCATTATATTTCACATAAAATAATTTTTTAATGAAAAATCAAACAAAACCCTGCCCTGATTCATAAACAGAACCAAAAGTATGGTTTAACATGACCTCAGCAACACCTTGCAGATATAAGCTTACGGCTTCCACTGAGGTCTGCAGAGCAGTATTTCAAAAAGCAGAAATTAATCCTTAAAAACCAAAAACCAAAAAGCTTTTTTCTATGCTGGGATGCCAGAGAGTAGGCACGGCACTGATCTGGCCCTCAGGCCGCTGCCGTGTCAGCAGCAGCAGCCTGGTTGGGTCACAACCCTACCGAGAGCAGTGCTTCTCTCAGCTGTCCCTTGCCTGAGCGTGGGGAATGCTGGGCTTTGGGCTTTGGGCTTTGTGCTGCCTCCTTCAGCCACACTGCTCCAGGGTGATTTCTCATGACCAAATTGGCTCCCTTCAAAAATAAATTAAAAAAAAAAAAGAAGCGGACTCATTATTTTAATCTGAAGAAACAGCATGTGTACAGAGTCCTGGCCACAGCCTCAACGTAATGCAGAGAGGTGCAGGACCAGAGCTGGGCAGATCACACTCCATTGTGAGCTGGCGATTCCTGTGGGTGCAAAAGCCTGAGCCTTTCCTGCTCTTTGGGAGGGCATTTTTCTCTAGAGTTGCCATGGGGGAAGCGTTTGCACCCAGATTTCCACCACGCACCCTCAGGCAAGGGAAGAGGTAGCCAGGGGAGGGCAAAACTCAGTTCATTTGCAGGAGACAAAGAGATCCCGGTGAGCAATGCCCTCAGATAGCATTTCCTACTGTTTGGAGAAGAGAGCAAGGAAAATCTGGCAAATGTTGGGAGGGCATTGCTCACGGGATAATCCCACGGACGGCCACCGTCGCGCTGCAGCAGTTATTTGGGAGAGATTTTGGGTGGGGTGACGTGAGACGTCGGACAAAAGTGAAGATAGCCAGCAGTGCTTCAGAGCAACAAAGGGCTGCCCTCAGCCAGTGGTGGAACACATCTGGCACCCCAGGAAGCTCAATTGGACCCTTGGCCCTGAGCTCGTCCCAGGGATTTCTGACTGACACCACTGCAGTGCATAGGTGAGCTTCTCGCTAGGTTCACTGACATTTCCTGTCACAGTCACGCTGAGGGGAATTTGGTAGCTCCTGCCTTGGGATGCAGCATGGCTGTGTGTGTTCTGGGTACAGGACAGTGTGCACTGAGACCAAAAGTGCTTAATGACGCCAATTACCACGTGCCCAATGCAGTCACTAAACTTTAGTCCGCCCTTCCGTTTGCCCAAACACATACACTCTGGCTTCCCAACTGGCTTATTTCTATGTGTTGTCCAATGCATGTAGATACCTCCATCTGCCTGGCCTCAGATACAGTGGTTGTTGCTCCTCTATTTGATTGCCAGATGTCACTGGGGAGCAAGATGGGGAGGTTCCTGGATCCTCGGGGCAAGCCAGCCATCACCGAGGGAGCTCGCTGTCCACGCCGGCCGAAGAACAGGAATCCTCGGTGCCTGCCTCTGACGAAGACTCGCCAGCCAGGACCACAGAGAGCTGGCAGTGGCCGCTGTCCTCATCTGAAACGCACAGCAACGTTGGGGAGGATTTTGAGGGATTTCAAACGCCGGCGCGGACTCCAGAGTGCACCATGGACATACAGTCTCCCGGGGATCAGTCACTCAGTAGGACTCCTCAGTTTGAAAGTGACTCTCCTGAGGAGGAGGGAAATGATGAGATGAATGAAGAGCGCTGCGGTGTTGAGCCTGTCCCTAGGGATCGGGGTTGGAGAGGGCAGCCCCAGCTAACAGAGGGAGAGAAGCTGTTGATGGAAACCAACAGTAGGATTGTGCAGCTGCTGGAAAATATCAAGAGGGAGCATGCACAGTCCATGGGTCTCATGTCCCAGTCCATGGGCCGTATGGAGCTGCAGCTGGGCATTGTGGCTACCTCCACAAGAGCCATCCATAACTACCTGTCAGAGATTTTAGCTTTCCTCAAGCAGCCGAGGACACAGGTCCTCGAAACACGCATCTCCCAAAGAGCCACCCCCCATGTCGAGTTGACGTGTGCCTCGACATGGACTGGTGAGGACGCAGTGGCATCCTCCACTGTGTGCTTACCAGGGGCCGAAGGGACGAGCGACTCTCGCGACCCGCCGCAGGCCACCCTGCCTTGTCGCAGTGGCCGGCTGCAGAGAGCCATAACCGAGAGGGCCTCGCTGCCCATGCCTCCACGCCAGGCAAAAGGGGGAGGGAAGAAAAAATAACCACTCCATAGGATTTTTAGAGTTTTTTTTAATGTGCCTGTCCTTTTAATTCTTAGCCATAAGGCCATCGGTGGCAGAGTTCAACCATTTCCTACATTGGCTAACATTGTATTCTGGCTGACTAGATTAGTCTAACATTTTGTAGTTTATATTTGCACTGTTAACGATGTGTGCTGCTGGTATTTGAAGAACATTTGCCTCTGTTCTTTCACTTTAACTTCATACGAGCATTTTTTTACTCTGTGCCAGGCATTCATTGCTTTTCTTACAAATACAAGTCATTTCTTGAGGCAGCTGTTTTTTGAGTTTTCTTTCTCCATTATCCCACCCCTCTGAGCAAGCACTCGGGACATGGTGGTAAGTATAGAGGTCTTGGCAATACTCGCCTCCCAAACTGTGTTCGATCAGTCTTTGCCTGGTGTTTCTGGCATGCCAGCCTGAGGTGTTGGGGTATAGCCTGTACTGGATCATGACCATTCTTATCCTCTGTGGGTCTCACCAGCTCACTTCCTAAGACCCTCGGTGGAGCTAATCCACATGTCTTGGCTATGTCGTACAATAAGTAATGTTGCCAGGATCATACCTCATATTTCTCTTTTTGGGGGCTGTGTAGTGATGTGCCACCAGATCTATCTGGGCACCTGACTCTCGTTTTCAAAGTTCATTTGATGATGGATCTGGTGGCTTGATGGGCAGCATTATACTTTTTCCTCTGAGAGAGTCTGGGTATTCGGAACAGGAGTCACTAAGCAATGTGTTCTATGGGGATAAGAGCCATCTCCTGCAACAAATCTATTAGGAGGAGACTGTCCCCTGTAATTATCACAGATATTAATTATTAAAGAAAAAGAAAAAAAAAAAAAGGCAACTTGCCTGGCAGCCAGACCTCTTGAGAATGTAAAGTCATGACATGCTGTTGGGTACTGTGCTACTCTGTCCGTGATTTAAGAGCTTTTCATCAGAGACGAGACCTGCATCTTGATAAAACAGAAGTACTTTCTGTGCCTTTAGGCCATCCAATTTCCTGAGGGCTGGCACCCTGAGCAGGGCACGGGTCCCATTGGTAACCCAACAGGGCAGATGGAAACGCACTTTGGCAATAAATTACTTTATATCTGTTGGTGCTGCCTCTCTCGGGGGAATTTAATATAGTGGCATTCAAATTGCTATATGCATGCAGAGGCATCAGACTGGCTTTTACATGTGGTATCCCTGACAGTTCTTCGGAAGGATGCTGCTCCCAGGAGGCCCTGGAGCAGTGGGGACAGATTCTCACAGGTGTAGCATGGCTCCTGTGTTTGACTCTCAACACGCCGTTGCGACTTCTCGGGAAGGTGCAGAGCAGTTTCTATGGAAAATGCCAGGGAATAATCATAGGCTTAAAAATCCTCTTCTGTGACTACAACTGAGCCATGCTCTTTGGTTAGTGAGATGTAGACTCTTCTTCCCTGTCTTCCAGTGAGGCTGAGGTCATTCAGGGCAAAGCAGATCAGAGTTTGCTACTCTACCAGCCAGCCACAAACTTCTCCTGTAAAAGTGTGCGTGCGTGTGTGCTTGTGGCTGTATTCTGCTAAATGACTGGTTCAAGGAGGAAATGCAGCTTGCATGGCCAATCTCCAGTGTAGGCTTTTCCCGCATTCCTTCCTTTTGACCTTCATCCAGCTGCATTCCTTTTAACAATCCCATTGGAGGCAGGCTTCTTTGGGCCACTCTGTCAACACACCTCACAGCAGGTGCCAATTTTTGCATCCATTTTTTTGACTTTTTTCTCTCTCTTTTGTCAGGATTATTTGTAAAGTTCTCCTCAGAGAATTTCCAGCACAAGCTTGTGAGCTTCCCCTCTTGTTGGTATGAGGAATGCGTGCTGTAGAGTATTTGAGCTCACAAGAAGACTGAGAGGAGAGCTAATTAGTGAGCCTGACAAATTATTCCAGTAGGAGTATATTTGGAGCGTGTGGTTTGGATGCAGGAGGGGTTTGCACTCTGATGCTGTGGAGACAAACAGCTCGAGGCACAGGCGAGTGACGGTTTGGCCCAACATGTCTTCTTTCTCTGGGATGAGTCTAAGTGAGGCTAGCTGTGGTTCAGCCAGTCCATTTCCTTGGCCAAAAGAGCACGTTTGATAGGGCACTGAGGATGTTTTTGTTTCACGTCGTGCTTTCACTCCGGCAGGGTGGGGCAGTCGTGGCCAGACGTTCAGATTTTGACATTTCCCACAGGACCCGCCATGTAGCTGCTGCCATTTAGGATCAGTCTCCATGTTCTGGCTGCTTCTGTGGCCTCACATTTTTTGTTGTAGTAGCTCCAAAATGACAAGCTCCAATCTACCTTTGCTTTCTGATCCAAAGGCGGTAGAGCAAGAGAAAGAGCTGTGCAGCGCTGCCATTGGAAGTGCCACACAAGGAAGCCCTAAAGAGTTCCTTGCAAAGCAGCTCAAGCTTTAACCTGCCCTCCTCTGCCATTTCCAAGTGCTTTGGCTAAATGTGGCAAATGGGAGCAGCCATAGGGTGAGAAGGACTGAAAACCTCTCTACAGACAAGAAACCTACAATAAACTCACCAAAAAACAAGGGGTTTTTCCCCCTCGTGGAAACAGTAGATGGTTTTAAGAATGGGTGCCAACTGATATTTTGGTCAGATCCAAAATTAGGATCTGACTTCTAGGATTGTCTAGAAAAATCAGTGCAGTTGGAGGGTATGTATGTTTCATCCCCAACAAAAATTTTCATGCTTTTCTAAGTGTCTGTCATGGCCTCATCACTTTTTCCCTGTAGCTTTTTGTTGTCTGAATGGGTATCTGGCTACATGTGTCTGTTTAAAATAAAGGGGATCACTTCTTACGTGGTGTATTTCTATTTCTCATGTGGAGATTTTGAGTGCTTCAGTCCAAGGCTTCCTCCTTTCTGTATCCCAAAGATTAGTTGTTTGGCTTCTGGGATGAGAACAGGGGTAGGAGAGCCTTAAGAGGAAATCTCTGCCCAGTTGAAGCTCTTGGTGATAGATCCCCTTATGAAAAGCCTTATGAAATGTGATGCAAACATGTTTTTTTATTTTTGAATACATGTGACAATTTTAAGATTTTTTTTCCTTTTCTCCTTCCACTGGATGATTTAAACCCCACCAAAAAAAAAAAAAGAAAAAAAAAAGCAGACCATTGAAAAGACTTGAATGCTAACTTCAGTTGAAAAGAAACAACAACACTACTCTTGTGAGACAGTTCTCAGCAGTGTTCAGCTTACTGGTCCTGCTCAGCCTTTCCTTTCCTGCCTGCTCCCTGACCCTCTGTGGCACTGAAATATCCACTTCCAGGACAACCTTCTTCCTAACCCGAAGGCTAAAAGTTCTTCCCTCTCTTCTTCTCGTGTTTAAAATATCATCCTTGCCAGATCTACTGTTTAGAGGGATCAAATGCTCTTTTCCTCCTGCCTTATTCCCATCCATATCAATATCCAGGGCTCTGAGTGTGCTGCTCTCCAGCGAGAGGTAAAATTTGAATCCCTACATACAATGCTTGGGGTACTAACACCAGCTCTAGATCACCAAAACCCTGGGGATTTTTCAAGTCTGCAGTATCCTAATGAAGGAACTATCCTTGTTTGATAAATAATCAATTATTTGGGAGATGGAGCTAATTGCTGAAAAGTAGCATTGCTCTGACTCGAGTTGTGGAAGCCTAGGAGCCAGGCTGAGGTGTTCCACTCACAGAAATGCCACAGGCTATGAAATTAATCCTAGTTTTGGTGAAACTTCAAAGGAAACGACACTAAATTAACATGATACAGACAAGCAAATGCAAAGGAAGGCATAGCAAAGAAAGCTGTTGGTGTGATTCCAGTTTGTATTCTAGTAGAGATTCCAAACTCAAACTCTCCTGGTGGCATTGGCTAGTGATTTAATTTCTCTGTGCCTTGGTTTTGTAGCAGTAGAAGGGGCAAAAAAAGGAGCTGTCAGGCAGTAATTAGTGGCTTATACTGTACTTCAAGGTCTTCCATGTGAGGGAGTAGAATTTTGTATTTAATGCTGATGAACCTTTTTTGTGACCAAAGTTAGAGACGGGGCTAACACCAGCACTCAGCTTTGGAATGTCCTGATTAAACTTGTCCCTGTATTTTGCCATCACTTCATGCAGTAGATCAGAGTCCCAAATCCAAATATTGAAGTTCTCATTCAGATTTGGACTTTGCCTATTTTTGGTCTGCTTCTGACCATGACTAAATGCATTCCCAAACTGTCCAGTTATTAAAAGAAATTTTAAAAATTTCAGAACAGAAATGCAAATAAAAGTTTCATTTAAACAAAGGATGCAGTTAGCAGTGCTAGCCTACGAGTCCAAGAGTGTGAACAAATCAGGATGTTATTATTTAAGGAGCATAGGCATGAAAGAGCACTTCTGGAATACTTGTTATTGTCCAAAATATCACTGAAATTCTGATGACTAAGTACAGTCTGCTTATCTCTATTTGAAACAGTGCTCTACGGATTCATTATTTCTAAAGGTCTTCTTTCCATTTCTATATAGATATTCTCCCTTCACATTTTGAAGGTTTGAAGAAGAGGATTGTTTTTCGAGTCACACTAAGTAAACATTAAATGCATGCAGGCTTAAAACTAAAGCATGCATGTTATGTAGCAGCAATTAAAAGTGCTCGGCTTGCACGACTTATGATGCTCAAGCGTTGCCTTGTTAAAATGCCAAAAAAACTTTTTCTTTGCATTTTTTTGAAAAGTAAATCTCTTCCTTTGACCTTGCAATACTTAACTTTTCCATTTCTTTGAACAAGTGATATTTATTTTACTGAATGCTTTTATATTACAGATAAGGTGGATGAAATAGTGCCAGTTTCCAAGCCATCAAGAATTGCAGACAATGCAACTGTGGACTCCAGAGTGGCAACTATAAAACAGCGGCCTTCTAGTAGATGTTTTCCCTCAGCTACAGATATGAATGTGAGTGGGAGCCACGAAGCACTGCTTTAGTCCTACTAATGTATCTAATTCCTTGATTAAATAATGCCCAATCCTTTGTAAGGGAATAATTGACATTAATACTGTAGCATGTATTAAAAATTAAATGCCAGAACTCTGAAATTGCATCATTCAAGTGCAGAATTCAATCTTACAAAACTTGCAGGTAAAAAAATAACTGGTTTTATTGCATTTTGGGCATACTTTTCCATTACCCGCCTTAAGCTGTTGCCTTGTAAATAATATCAACGCGCTCCACTTACGGCTGCTGTCCTTTCATGAGTGTCTAAACAAAGCCCAGCCTTCCCTTTCTCTCCACCTCCTCCCCAGAAATAACCCCAGATTTAATATTTTCCATAAGAATTCTCAGTGAAAGGGGTAATGGATGAGCCATTATTTCCACATGGGAGAGACTTTCATGCTTTAATGCTGTTGGGGTTTCTGTTTGCTCTTTTGTAGTCCATGTATGAGAGACAGGGTATTGCTGTGATGACACCCACTGTCCCAGGGAGCCCTCAAGGTCCTTTTCTGGGTATACCTCGGGGTACAATGAGAAGACAAAAATCTATAGGTAAAATGCCTCTCTTGTATGGTTGTGTTCATTAATAGCATATTTTTAATAACTTTCGTTCTTTCCTAAAGTGTGTTTCTCCGACATCTTTACCCCAGTGAGTGGCTGTTTAATCTTTATACAAAGCTCATGAGAAAAGAACTTTGTGTTTAAGGTGATGTGATTTCCACATTTGGCAAGTATGGAGTTATAATTTGGTTATTTTCTTTAGAATGTTCCCTCTAACAAGGACCAAAAAAAAAAAAAATCAGCACAAGCCTTTTGCAAAACATTAGGGCAAAATATGATCCTTTTTTTTTCCTTGTTATTGAGGTGAAAGCTTTGTAATGCTGTGTAGTTTACAAAGAAATCCTGTTGATCAAGTGAACTAAAATTCACCTTTTTTTTTCATTTCAAATGATAGCAATAGATGTTTTTACAACAAAGTAATAAAGAACAGACAACATTTGGTCTTTCTTTGTTCTTGTTAGTAAACTTTGCAGTGACTTTTATCAATTTAGAAATGCATTATGCTGATATAAAATTAGCATCCAAACTATCCCAGTATTATCCAGTTTATTTATGTTAAAAGCCATATTTGTAATGATATAATGCCATCTTTTGATATGCAACATTATGTATAGATCCCCAACAGGATCTATACAGTCCCTTTGCTAAATTTCAATTGCATCTTAAAAATTCATTAAGTTTCTGAGTTTTTTTTATTATATGCATTTGTAGAGTACTAGAGCAAGGCAGAAGCGTCTCCTCTGTGCAGAATATCTTCCCTGTTCAATAGTTTTCAAAGAAAATGTGCTTTTCTACAGCAACCTTGCTGATACAAAAACCCCAAACATTTGCCTATGCATCAGTTTAATTAAAATTCCATAACGTCATTTTCAATCCCGGCACCTGGGATGTCCAACAGGAAAGAATGATTATGGTAGGAATCAACCTAAAGGCCTCTTTTGGAATTTTGCATACTCCCCATGCCATGGGGAGTGCACCCTGGAATTTTGGGTCGGATGGAGAAATAGTACAGCGTGAGGGTTCCCAGTGGATGTGGCAGTATTTTAAAAGCACTCTCTGATTTTTCAGGAATAACGGAGGAAGAGCGGCAGTTTCTGGCCCCTCCTATGCTGAAGTTTACCAGGAGTCTTTCAATGCCTGACACCTCTGAAGATATCCCACCACCACCACAGTCCTTACCTCCCTCACCACCACCACCTTCCCCCTCTCTGTACAACTCCCCCAAATCTCTGACATCCCGGAGCTACGGAACGATCAAACCTCCATTTAACCAGAATTCAGGTGCAAAAATCTCTTTGGTTAGGCCCGAGAGCGTGGGGACAATGATAAGGGACAAAGGGATCTATTACCGGCGGGAGTTGGACCGGTACTCCCTGGACTCGGAAGACCTGTACAACCGGAGTGCCGCAGCTCAGGCCAATTTCAGGAGCAAGAGGGGCCAGATGCCGGAAAACCCCTATTCCGAGGTCGGGAAGATTGCCAGCAAAGCTGTTTACGTGCCGGCCAAGCCAGCCAGGAGGAAGGGGATGCTGGTGAAACAATCCAACGTGGAGGACAGTCCAGAAAAGACCTGCTCTATTCCAATCCCAACCATCATCGTCAAAGAGCCATCCACCAGCAGCAGCGGGAAAAGCAGCCAAGGGAGCAGCATGGAGATCGATCCTCAGTCTTCAGAGCAGCCCGGCCAGCTCAGGCCTGATGACAGCTTGGGAGTCAGCAGTCCGTTCGCTGCAGCCATCGCAGGGGCTGTGAGGGACAGGGAAAAGAGGCTGGAGGCGAGGCGCAATTCCCCAGCCTTCCTCTCCACAGACCTGGGAGATGAGGATGTTGGATTAACCCCACCAACACCACGGATGAGGCAGTCCAAGTTCACCGAGGAGGCAATGTTCAGCAGCGAGGATGGTTTCAGACAGCTCATGTCGCCATCTCCGATCCCCACCCCCAGGGAGCCCGAAAACCTTTTTAACAGCAGCGAGCCCAGCAGCCAGAGCGACTCAAGGACTTTGAACGCTCCATCCAAAACGAAAGGCACTGACAACAGTATGGTGGCAGCCAAGCCCACGAGTGCTCCCGGCTCGGATAGCTATGTCCACCCGGTCACAGGGAAGCTGTTGGATCCAAACTCTCCACTTGCCCTCGCGCTCTCTGCCAGGGACAGAGCCATGAAAGAGCAGACACAGCAGATTCCAGGCAAAGGGGACGCAGTCAAAACCGACCTTAACAAACCGCTTTACATCGACACCAAGCTGAGACCCAACATGGAAACGACTTTTCCTGTTACTGCCACTGTCACCAGGCAAAATACCCGCGGCCTGTTGAGACGGCAAGAGACTGAGAACAAGTATGAGATGGATGCAGGGAAAGAAAAGAAAGCTGAGGAGAAGAAAAACATGTTGATAAACATTGTGGATACCTCACAGCAAAAATCAGCTGGCTTGTTGATGGTGCACACAGTGGATACGGCAAAGTCAGATGATATGCCCGAGGATGAGGAGGAAAAGGGAGCTGAGATGGAGCCAAGCCCTGAGAACTCCCCACCGGAGAGGCCGGAGGGCAGCGAGGAAGCGGAGAGCGAGCTGAGCGTCCCTGCCGCACCCGAGCCCCCAGCTTCTCCCTGCAAAACCATCGTGGCCGCCAGCTCTGTGGATGACCCCGTCATCCTGCCTTTCCGCATCCCCCCACCGCCCCTGGCCTCAGTGGACATCGATGAGGAGTTCCTGTTCACTGAGCCGCTGCCCCCTCCCTTGGAGTTTGCCAACAGCTTCGACATCCCCGATGACCGCGCAGTGCCCGGCTCGGCACTGACAGACCTGATGGCACAGAGGAAGAACGGCACCCCTTCGCCCAGCCAGCCAGCAAACTCCTTGGATGGCAAAAAGCAAGTGGGTCTCTCAAACTGTTTGCCTGCATCCTTCCTGCCACCCCCCGACAGCTTCGACAACGTCGCCGACTCTGGGATCGAGGAGGTTGACAGTCGCAGCAGCAGTGACCATCACCTAGAGACAACCAGCACTATCTCAACAGTGTCCAGCATCTCTACCTTATCCTCGGAAGGGGGGGAGAACGTGGATACTTGTACAGTCTATGCAGATGGGCAAACATTTCTGGTGGACAAACCCCCAGTACCTCCTAAGCCAAAAATGAAGCCCATAATCAACAAAAGCAATGCACTTTACAAGGACGCGCTGATTGAGGAAACTGTAGACAGCTTTGTGATCCCTCCTCCCGCTCCGCCCCCACCTCCCATCAGTGCCCAGCCCAACCTGGCGAAAGCTGTCCCCCAAAGGACATCCAAGCTTTGGGGGGACGTGCCGGAGGTGAAAAGCCCGATTCTCTCAGGCCCCAAGGCTAATGTCATTAGTGAATTGAACTCAATACTCCAGCAAATGAACAGAGAGAAATCCTCAAAGCCAGGGGAGGGATTGGAGTCACCGACTGGAACGAAAACTGCGAGTCTCAGTACAAGGTAAAAGTAATTAACCAAATCATTTTCCAAAAAGGCTTGATCTTTTTTGCTAACTTCTTCTGCAAATCACATAGATAAAAGAAGAGTGTACTCTGTATTTGCTTAACAAATAATCTGTGTCAAACAAGAATTTCTTACGCTGTCAACTTTTATGTTGCCTGCGTGATAGGACAGGAGCTTTCTCAGCCTTCAACTTCAAGGTTTGCACATACCTTTCTGTTGTTTTGATGTGAATTTGTTAGGTTTCTCTTTAATTTTTTTCTCTCTTAATTTTTTTTTTCTCTTTAGTTTCTTCCCTTTTAAAATGGGGTGATAATTTATTTTTTCTTCAGTCCCATGAGGTATTTTGGCTTCAAACAGGTAAAAAGTGTTTTTGCCAAGGGTTGCTTTGCATTCACTGTGTGGTCTCATTTGATTCATGCTGAGACCTTTCCTAATCTACTTAATCATAAAGTATTTCAGAGAATTGCTCATTAAAATCACTTTGCACTGTCCATGTTATTACTAAACCATATCTGTATAGAATGTGGACATAATATCCTGAAAACCACAATTATTAAAAAGAGAAAGCTAATTTTGTATGTTTCATTAGGAGACTGAGGTACTTCTTCTTGCAAAACCACCATGCTGGCTTAGATTTTTTTTAAAAAGGTGCCACCTAAGTCAATTTTATTAGAATTATTCTGGTGGTTAATAAATAGCATCAGCTTTGGAAAGCTGATGTACTTAGCAAGCATGAAGATAATTTGTTTTTAAGGAAAGGGCGTCTCTGCTGATTGCAAAGATTGCTCATTCAGAAAACAGTGTGATCCACAGCCTCAGCATCACACAGTTAGATATTATTTCCTGCAGGATGGAAGTCATCAAACTGGTGACAGTGAGGGAATTCAATTTTTAGAACTGAGAAATGGGAATAAAACACAGAAATTTTGGAATTCCTCTCAGTGGCTCTTGATTAAACGGAGAAGAAATTGAGTTGGGTCTGCAGGAAAAGCCTTCATACATGAAAAAAATCCACATTATTTTTGCTAGATGTGGATCATGTTTCTTGTTAAGCCCCATGAACATGTTGTCTATAGCTTCATGTGTATAACATTATTTATCAGCTTTTATTTTTAAACTGAAAGGCATTTCCAGGTTACAGTGGAGATCTTTATCATCCCTATTTTATTAGAAAATAACCGAGGGTACCGACTACAATGCACTATAAATATGTAGAAGTACTCTCATTACTGAGAGCAAAATGAAAAGTAGAAGTAAATGGAAATATTTTTTCTGTGAAAATACATTTTTAAAGGTATAAAGGGTGGGAAAAACTTGAAAAATTATAGCACTTCACTAGAGAAAAGCAAACTGTTATGTAAGCAGAAGTAGCCCCATATGTTACCTTTTAGAGGAAGAGCTGACTTAGTGTTACAAACGTATGTTGGTTTTTTTCTGTCCTTGAGGTTTTTTAATTTTTCTTACTCAGCTTTGGCAAATTGCTACACCTTCATGGTAGAATACAGAGGCTCAACTGCAGGGGGGGGAAACCCCACCCAAAGCTTTTCAATGGGGCTGAAATCCTGCTTCTTCCCTGAAAAGTAAACACAAACACCCATCTTTGCAAGCTGGAGAGAGGATCTGGGATGTACCTGAGCCAAAAGAGCTATGAGGGGATAAATGGGATAAGGTGGCAGAGGCAAAGAGCAGCAAAACTCTTGGCTGTCTTTTGACTGTGGGAGAAAATGACACCTCCACAGTGTTCCCAGTGGGAACAGGGGACAAGAGGGCTGGGTTTTCTTTCTTGCCTTTTTCCAAACTGATGTGATTACTTCTTAATATGAGCTGGATTGAAGCTGCTAAAACCACCAGGAAAAGATTTATTTTTTAAGCAAATAATAATCCAGGAGACAGCAGAAGAGAGCCAGCAATCTACAGATGCTGGAACTGTGTTTGAAAAGGTGCTGCAGGCAGAGTCTTTTAATCTCAACCAGGGTAAGGCAGAGAGATGGAAGTGGAGATGTTCACTTGTAGAATCAGAAGCCCCGTGGGTTTTTTTCACTGCTTTTACTCCAGCTTTCTCTCTCTAAAAGTTAAATAAATTACAGCCTTTCTAGCCCAACTGCTCGACTGACACAATTTTTTTACAAAGCTGTCAAATATTATGACCAAGGATTACCACCTTGTGAAAATTTCAAGTGTAAAACTCATGTTTAAATTTCAAAGGTAAAATTCCTGGAGTTCCTTGATGTTTTTTCTCCCCTTATACTCTAAAGCTTATGACAACCAATTGTTGATCTTGCAGCCCTTCCCTGTGAGGTAGCATTAGAAAGGAACCAAGGAATTTTGGCTCACAAAAAGCAGAGATTATGCTAAATTAAAGAACAACTCGTTAGCTCTGCAAACAGAGCAGTGATAATAAGTGGGCCTGTTCCTATCCTTCAGCCAAGGAGAAGGATTGGGAAGGGTTATAAATAGGAACAGCATTCACAGGCTCGCTTGGGCGGTGTTCGCAGCACAGGCAGCCTGATGAAATTAAAAATATGTATCTGCTTATGGGGACACACATGAAATTATAGGCCAGATTGGAATCCTAAATCCCACTAGAAATTCTCCTTGTGCAGCCAGTAGATGTAAAACTGTGGTTCACCGAAGGCAATTGCCCTGTTAGGGTGGCACAGGGGGGAATTAAACTACAGACAGTTGGGTAATGACTGGCTGCAGTAACCCCTAAAAACATCTTCTTTGTGTGTTTTCGATAAATGGGGATTAGGAAGAGATCATTCTATGGTCCTGAGCAGCATTTCTGAATTATTACGTTGAAACCACCCTAAACTTGCTTTTATTCTCTGCATCTTGGTTTATCAGTCATTTTCCATGGTGTATTTATAGTTTTCCTGTGGTTCTTATGGAGACACCGAGCTTCAAGATTTTTAAATAGAGCATGGAAACGCTTGGCTGGAAACCATCTGCTCCTCCATCCTCAGTGGTAGTGGCCAGCCTGTGGGATAGGAAAAAGGAGCCCAGCAGGAGAAGGGAAAAGAGGAAGAAGTGAGAGAATACCCTTGCTTGCTTTTTACTAACTGCAATGTAATTAAAGGGTTTGATCACAAGGTTCAGGAAGAGAGCTCCAGATCCTACTCCCAGTTTTGGCCAACACTTACTTTGAGGAATTATGGCCATCAGTTGTGGTGACAGAGGTTTATCTGGTTTATCCATGTCCTCCTGCAGGCGAGGAGGACAGGATGTGTCAACCACAATAAATGCAGCGGTGCTATAAATCCACTTGAGAGACCCCTAGCTTTTATAGGCAGCTGATGAAAGCAGGGGGAGAAGAGCAGAGCAGGGCTTTCACTGGGAGAGAGGAGGAGTGTTTGTTCTGTCTGTGCCCCTGCAGTCCTGCAGCAACACGACCATCAGGAGGCAGCCCCTGAGATCCAGGGCCTAAGGCAGTGTGGCTGAGGCAGGATAAACCTGGGGCCTGCCAGGGACAGACAGCTCAGCCCCCAGGGAGCACAGCATCCTCCCTCCCTCGTGCCTCTGGAGCACTGCTAAGGAGTAATGAACAGCCGCTCCTGCCGCTGTCCACCAGCACCACGCCAAAATGATCCACGGCTTGGCCAGAGGGAGAAACAGTTCTAGTTTTTCTGGTTTTGCCCAGCTGTGTTTGCACAATCCCATGGCCTCTGGGGCACACTGGCATCACTGCTGGTGGTGGGAAATACTCATGATCAATGTGGGAGTTATGGAGGATGCTATGGAATTGAGTCCTCTAGGAAGAATATCCTGCACTGTGCTGGAATAACAAGTTTTAAAAGAGAAACTGGCCAGTGATTTTGGCCATCAATTAATTTGTTTTTTTATGAGTATTTGGAGAAGTTCCTTTTATTTTTCCACAAGCATGTAAGGGCAGAAGAGAACCTAGTAGTGAGTCCTTTACAGGGTGTGATCCTGTGTTTGGTTTGTGGTAAAGGATGTCTGGGTTTGGCAGAGGATGAAATAAGTGCCTTGACTTTTCACTTGCTGCTCTCCCATTAGACTCATTTCACATTGTTAACTGTTTGCCAGCCAATTTCACAGGATTGCTTGCTTTGTCAGTGATTTCTGCAGCGTTTCAGTCATTCCATTTTGTCATTTTTATTTGCTGTCATGACTGCTGTTGTCAGAGGAGGGCCATGCTGAAGTGCCATGAAGTAAGTGCCAACCATAAAGCATGGACTATTCTGTGTTGTACATTCTGCTGCTTTCTAATGCTCACCCATTATTATTGCATTTCAGTGACTTTGGTGGTGACTGTGTTTCTCACAGTGCAGTGTGGATTAGATCATCCTAATCCAGAAATGGTAGCCATCCTAAAATGGGACCTAGGATGTCATCTCAAGGTGAAATAAAAGCCACATTCATCAGAGGAGTACTCAGAAAATGTGTTGGTAACATGAGCATATAAGACCAGATTCTTCAGGATGTGTCTGAGCACCTAAACAAGGGGCAGGACTTTTCAGATAAGGCCAGATTCTGCCAGAGTTTGGGAGGTGCAGGGGTGGGGAGGGATGATTAATACATTTTTACACACCTGTGTGAGGCTAAAAGTGAAGGCAAACCAGCCTGTGTGGTCGTCTTGTTCTCGAAAGCTGTGGAATTCCCCCCATTCTCCTTCCAGCTTCCCCTTCCCCTGCAGTTATCGAAGCAGAGAGGGCTGAGGCTGCCTCCTGGCCTAGCACTATCCCCTTCCCGCTGCTTTCCAGACATTTCACATGGAAACTCCTGCTCCTGCACAGACAGACTCCCACAGACCTTCCTGACTGTTCCTCTCTGGCAGCAGACACCGAGCAGCTCTCAATTCTTCTCCCCACGATAACGCCCTTGTGAGGAGTTCTGCATCCTGCCAGTCATCATGTCAGCCCTTGTTCTTCACCTGCCCCCAAAATAGACAATTCTTGCCTTACTTTCCTGCCATGCAATTTGCCTCTGAAAACAAAGTAAAAAAACTAAGAGGTGAGCGCAAAGTTTGGGGTTTGTGAGGCTTTAAAGATCTGTAAGAATTTAATTTCTTGCAGCACCCCTAAACAGCTATTTCACTCTTGGTTTTTAAGGTATTTTCGTCTGATACAATGGAAAAGCTGTGTCAGAACCAGCAAGTCTTCTGGAAAGTTCTAGGCTAAAACAGCTCCCAGGAGCTGAGAATAATTTGGGATTTTTATTTTTCCATGGGAGCTGCTGCACTGATTTGCCTCTGATATTAAGTTAACAGTAAATTTGAATCTTGAAAATATAATTTAAAATTTAAAATAATTTTTTGGCTACAAGCTGTGCTGATGGCTGTTATACTTGGAGGCCATGTGGTTGTGACATATAGGTTATATATTTTGATTTTAATATGAAGCAACATAATGGGCACTGCAATCAGTGCAGGCTCACAGCAGCAAATGTTTATAAATTACCACCATATGCTGATTCTAATAGAGCAACATTTATTTAAAATAATTATCGGACTTTTCACCTTTTTTTTAAAATTAAGTTTGGGGTTTGGCAGGTTTAATATGGATTTGACATATTTAGGATAACAGATGATCAAATAAAGCATAAGAAATTGCTCTGATTAAAGATCCGGAAACCCCATAACACAACAAACCCTGCCTGCTCTCCAGCTGGAACCTGCTCCCTCCTTATTGACCAGGCTGCTAACCAACCATAAAATGCAAGACAGATGATGGTTTCAAGGCTGCGTCTGCACCCCAGATCATGTGGGAGATGTCATAAATTATAATTTAGGATGCATAGGAGTTACATAAATATCCGTGGTTTTTTTTTTTTTTTCCCTTAGATTACAATTACAGTGCAGCACAAAAGAATGGAGTTGATATAGCAGGTGGAAAAGGGGGAAAAGAACATGGGAAAATAATCTTGGAGTGAAAGGCATGGAACTGAAAGCCTGGCAGTGCTTCAGCAGACTTCCCTGAGCTTCACCAGGGCTGTGCCCGTGCTGTGAGATCTGAGCATTCACATGGCTATGAATTGAGTTGGTGTTGAAACCTCTGCAATCAGCTAAAAAAATCTCATCGCTATCTCAGAGTTTTGTTTTTATAATCATCAGGCCTGAACCTCTGGCTTGGAAAAAGCAAGATGCTTTCAGTTCTCCTGCTGCTGCTTGCAGCCCTGTGAAGCCAATGTTTTGATCCAGGCTGACAGGAAGCAAAGGACCAGGATGCCTGGGATGCTTTGCTCACCCTGGGTATTCCTGCCCATGGGACTGAGAAAGTTGGGAAACACCAGCCAAGGAATATTTCAAATGAGAGCACAGAGTTTACTTCGGGGGGGGGGGGGTTGTTTCCTCTGTCTTAACATCCTTTCTTTAAAGGAAGAGTGACAATAATTTCCTGAGCAAGGCTGTGCAGGGAGTCTTTAAGAGGAGCAGTCTGAATGAGAAGCAGCAAAAGTGAGTTGCAAAGCACTGAACCTGGAGCTGTCAGTCAAGCAGTAGAAATTATCTTTCATCACCTGGAAGAAAAGAAGGTGTATTTTCATCATCCGTTTGATCTTGCCACAATAGGTGTAAATACAAAACCCTAATTTCTAGTATTTGCAAGACAGGAAAGTTAAGTAGAAGGGTGATTTCAGGTAAAGATCAGGGATTCATTTCCCTATCTATACAAAGCTCATTCTTGCCATCACTAGGATAGCACTACCCCGACCTTTCTCAAAGAAGGCTTATTCTTGGTTTTAAATTATATCATGCCTTAGTAATGAGTGTGAGACTCCTAGTGCTGAGGTAAAGAAGGTGGAAATAACTTGTTCCCCTTGGTTAATAGAATTTAATAGTCTCTTGCCACAGACTTTTTATATGTAAGAATGCTTAGCTCCAGCCTTGGAAAACAATGAGAGCCATTAGGTGCCAAAAACATCACAGGAAACACTCAGAACCTTGCCAAGTATTTCCTTTCTGTGTTAAATTACAAAGCCTTAAGTGCTGGAAGCATTGCTCCTACTGGGTTTTAAGTGAAGTACCAATCTTCCAAAGAGATCCCCTGTTCCCATTGAAATCCATGGAGCAGCCTGTGGGAAATCAGTGGGAATGTTGGTGCGAATTAGATGTGAGTTCTCCCAAAAGTGATTCTCGGTGCTCTTTTCATGACAGGGAGCTTTATTTGAACAAGACCTGCTGAGATGTCAGTGTGGCACAGCTGCGCCTCCCTGGGCTCTGGGTTGGTGTGAAGTGCCAAAGCCCCAGGGGTGACTCAGGGAACACTCTCAGGGCTCTCCACAGGCAGCAGCCAGCCAGGGAATCACTGTCTCCAGCTCAGGGCAGCAGTAGGGGAGAAAGGGATTAATAACCTATTTGCTAGCACTGCCCCATGTTACCATTACCCGGCTTTTCCTTCATCTCCTTGAGTTCTTTTCTGCACAGCACTGCAGAATTAATGCTGTTCTTGATTAATGGAAGCATTTCCATCTGACATCATGCACCCAAGCCATCCTCAGTTCTGCCCAGGCAGGACAGGCCAGGCCTGGGGACAGAGTGGCACTCAAAAACAGAACTCAGAGGGCTTCTGTCAGGGTCTGCACTGGAAGTCTCAGTACAGCATCAGCCACATCATCCTCTGGACTCCGTGGCATTGCTCCCAGGATAAATAAACCCGTCCTTTGGTCTGCAAGTGCTTTAAATTAGTTGTCTGAAGGTTTTCCCAGTTGGCAGGTTATTTCTGAAGTGAAGAATGCTGGAGCTCCAGGCATGCAAGGGCTCTGTGGAGTGTCCTGAAGTGTGCACACTGACCAGCAGGCTCTTCCCATGGGAGTGAGGGCCTTTGATGACATGAAGAGGCCCAAACCTTCTAAATTTGCTTCTGTAGCCAGCAGGCAGAAGCAGAGGGTCGTGTTCCTTCACCCACCCTGTCAGGCTGGGCATCAGAGCGAGCCTCTCAGCGAGGTTCATGCCTGCTTCATTCCTAATTTGAAACTCATTTTCTTTAGGCAGAACTTGACCCCAGCTACATCACCTCCAGTCATGCACAGGAAAAAGAATTTTGTCTCCCTAATTTTGTGGTGAAACTGCCAGAGTAGAATTTCTCTGTGGAAGGAAATAGACACTGAAATGTTTTAGGCACCTTAGAAGAACTGTTTATGAACTAGATAGAACGGGAAAAAGAGCAGCTTGTTCTATAAACTACAAATATTCTTCAAAATTCACTGAGTGAAGCCCAGAAATCCAAAATCCAATGCTCCTGAAACTTTCCACAGCTACAATTATTGGCTATGTTATGCGTAAAACCAGAACTGAAGGATTCCAACCCTCCATGTGGTAAAAGGAAGATCGACTCCTGGTTGTGCTTTGCTGAGAGTACAGAGTTCTCCTGTGCTTGTTCCACTCAGCACTTCTCATTTAACCAGGAGTTAATTTGGGAACAGGTATTAAAAAGGGAGAGAATGTGCTCTGGAAGGTGTTTTTTCCTGGACTGCTCATAAGGTTTTGTCTTTAACTATGGCTTACCATTGGTGCTGGTTTCCTGGGAAAGAGTCAATGATACTAATTTTGTACTTTTAGTTAAAATGTGAAACTCCCCAAGCATTGCCTTGCTGTAATTACCACCTGCAGATGGGGCCATCCTGGTGGCCAGCAGCTCTAACTGTGCCTGTCTGTTTGCCCTTGCAGGAGCACGGAAGTCATGAGTACTGTCTCAGGTACACGAAGTACAACAATCACTTTCACTGTCCGACCCGGAGCCAGCCAGCCGATCACACTGCAGAGCAGGTCCCCAGACTATGACAGCAGGACCTCAGGAGCAAGGCACGCTCCCAGCCCTGTGGTTTCACCAACAGAGATTAATAAAGACATCCTGCCTGCTCCTCTGACTGCTTCTGCTTCAGCCTCATCTCCTTCTCCAACTCTGTCCGATGTATTTAGCCTACCCAGCCAGCCCCCTTCTGGGGACTTATTTGGCTTGACCACAGGGCGCAGCAGGTCTCCTTCTCCCTCCATATTACAACAGCCAATCTCAAATAAGCCTTTTACAACTAAGCCTGTCCACCTGTGGACTAAACCAGATGTGGCAGATTGGTTGGAAAGTCTAAACTTAGGTGAACATAAAGAAACATTTATGGACAATGAAATAGATGGCACACATTTACCAAATCTACAGAAGGAAGATCTGATAGACCTTGGAGTGACTAGAGTTGGGCACAGAATGAACATAGAAAGAGCTTTGAAGCAGCTGCTGGACAGATAAGAATAGCTATCTCGCCTCACAAACTTCTGTTGATAACTAGAGATGGGCTGGTACTGACATACCCCAAATGCCTTGTCTGTCTGCGAGTGCCAGCAAAATTGGGGGGGAGGGGGAAAACAGATGAATTCCTGGTACTCAGGAGATGTAGACTGTCTGCTACATGCCCAAACACAAACCTAAAGATGCTAAAGAAGTGGGGCCATTTTATTTCAAAGCTGTGGGGAGATGTGAGAGAGAGACAATTGTTAACTTTAAAACTCTTGATACTGCCCTTGGCTGGGACCGTTGCATGACAGTTTTCTTTTAAAATTGCAAACATTTCAGGGTTTCTTTTACTGACAGGAAAAAAAAAAATTGCATTTTATTTTATTCTCTCCTTGACATTTAGTCTCCAAGCGGGCTTCCTTCCCCACCCCTTGGTTCATTTTAAGAGGACAGGTTGCTCCATTACCACTCAAACCCAGTTTTATCAGTGGCAGGGATATTGAGGCGGGCACAGGAGTTCATATTCCTCTTTTTTTACAGCATAGCTCCCTGATCTGTTGGCAGTGAAGCTGGTTGTTCTGCTGGGGTCAGTCCAATGGTAACCTTGCTCTGTTTTACCTAGTATTTCTTTATTTCTGCAGTGGTATTTAGCACTCTTCCAAGGTGGCAGAACAAGTTCAGTGCACGCTCCATTGACGTGGCCTGTAGGATGGTGCAGACGTTGAGTAAAGGCTGAGGAGAGACCACACTTAGAGGTACAGCAAAGTGAAGCTAGTTTGAACCTGAGACCCCTCCCCTGCCCAGTTCTCAACCAGCTCAGCTGATGCTGAGTCCAAATATGAACTCCACGAGCCAGGACAAACTTTGGGCACAGCTTTGGGACTTCACAGTGAGACCCTGAGAGAGGCTGAGCCCTGGGAGGTGCTGCTTAATTCAGTGAGTGGTAAGTGCCTGGGTATTTTGAACAGCAGGCTGAGAAGGAAGCAGAAGAGAGATGAATGTTTCCATTGAAGTCAGTGGGAAGTGTGCCAGGATCTGAAGTGAGAGAGGGATTTCAGCCTGTTAGGATGGAAATGCTTCAGATCCTTGAGAGGAGGCAGAGAGGTGATGCCAAGATGGAAAGAGCTGTCGAGTGTCTCGGGGTGCGTGTGTTCCGAGAGCCAGGAGGGCTGGAGAGGGATCCAGGCTCTCATTTTATCACTGCTGGCAGGAACTGGCTCTGGACAAGGACAGAGGGCCGGGCACTGGCCCCCAGCCCATTCCTTGGCATGAGAGGTGGGAGCACCCTGCCAGAATCCAGGGCTGGGAGTGGGGCAGACAGAACTTTCCGGGAGACTTCCGTCAGCAGGGGAGAAACACCCATGGCTGGTTCACACGGCTTTGTTTAAAAAAAAAAAATTAATATTTATTTTTTCAACTTTCAAGTTAACAAGTCTCTCTCTGCATGTTTGAACTCCCCCTTGTAATTAACACCTCTGAATATCTGTGAGTTTTGTAGGACTTTCTGGACAGAATATTCAAGATGTTCAAGGTGGGTAAATTGGGTGTGGATGGCTAAACTGCCTCCCTACCAAACTTTCAGGTTCCCTTACATTTTGCAAGGTACCTGAACTTTCTTTCCTTGATATGGTCCAGCCTATCTCTAATTTTTTTATTATTGTGATTATTTTTTGCTCACAAACAAGTGTCTAATTAGGTCTGCAACAGCCCTAGTATGAGTACATAAAGTTTAGCATTTTAAATATCTTTCTTTACTGCAAGTTTAAATAGTTGTACAGATAGTTTATAAGCACAATATTTTAAGAAAATAAGTGGCTGGTCTACTGGGCAGCCTTTGTGCCACTTCAGTGCTAGGAAGTTAAAAACAAAAAAAAAACAAACAAAAAAAAAGAAAAAAAAACTTTTTGTGGTTTACTACTATTTCTGTGGAATAATTATAAAGTCTTGACCTTTTTAAAATCAACCTCATTTGGATGCATCTGAACCAGCAGAGCTGTGTTATATTTTCTATCTTTGCTAGAACTTCTACAGAGGAGGATGAATATTTCTTCAAAAGTGGTTACAGTTACCAACGCATTGGAAACTCATAAAAATCAACTTATTTAAGCCTCCTGCCCCCTTTATGGAACAGCAAATCTTTTGACTTAACATCTGTTACTGCGCTCTGTTTGTATTTGGGGAGTTCCAAGGAACCTTGACATAAAAACGAAGCACTGAGGCATTTTGCTGTTGAGGAGTGCTGAGTTTTTCCATGGGAGGTGTAGAAAATGGCAGTTCCACTCAGACAGGTCGATGCAGGCAACTTGAGGCCATCACACACTTTAATAAGTGGAAAAAAAAAAAAGAAAAAAAAAAGAAAAGGTAATTTAGCCATCTTTTGTCTTCCATTTGGTGATATGACAGAATCCAGTAAATAAACCACTAATGCCATGCTCTCTCTTTTTTTTTTAAATTTTTTTTTTTGTTTGTTTCTTTGGGTACAGTTGCTATTACCTCTATAACACGTGCCAGAAATATGTTAGGAAATAAATACAGTAGTAAAAGAAAAAAACGTAGAAGTTGACTTTTAAAGCTGCTTTTTTTGGATCACAACCTTCCTGTTGGTTGAACTTGCCCTGAGCAAGGCTGACACACCCAGTAACTCCCAGGTGGGACCGTCCCTTCCTCACACAGGTGTGACTCCTGCTCGGGCATCTCTTCAGGTACTCCAAGAGCAGGTACAAAACGAGCAGAAGAAAGAGCTGTAAGGGAATAGTTTTACTTTTCACCTTGTGTCCTATGAAGCAAAAAGGTAAGGAGGCCTGAGGGGACCTACTTGGACCACCAGAATGCACCTCTGCCAAGTCAAGTTCGGTCTCCAGCTCTGAGGGGTGGTTTGAAACAAAAAAAAGAAAGCAATAGTAACAGATAACGCCGTGGCCTCCGAGTATTTTCACCAGGGGGGAGGAGAGAAGACCCATTTCTTTCATGCTACTCTGATAGTGAAAAACAAAGTCATTAGAAATCTATGATATTCTGGGTTTTAGGATCAACTTTTGTTTATATACTGTAATTTAAATAAATTGCATTTACATGCCTAGTTTCTGTAATATTTGTGTATACAATACCAAAATCTTACAAGATGTAAATTGTGTATAACTGCACAGACTCCTTGCCCTAGGTGTCTGAGAACATTTTAAGTTTAATTCATATATTATAAAATGACTAGATGTGACTGTTGATTTACAGAATTTACATATCACAAAGAAGTTAATTATTTGTGGTACTTAAGTTAATAAAAAATAGTGATTTTTTTTTTTCTTTTCCTCTCAGTTCTTAGAAAGCATTACCCAGTTGATCTGGCGATGATTATGTGTATGAGCCACAAATATTGATAATTTTTCCATTACATTTTTTCTTTTCTTTTCTAGATACTAATATGTTTCTCGCTATAGTTTGTGTAACAACTTGTGTTCACGTTATCTATGTTGCTGTAATTTTTGTGCTTTAATTCCTCTTATTTCGACTGATTAAAAAAAAAAAATCAAGCTCCTGTAACTTGCACTTTTCCCCAATCCTTAATACTCTTGTATGGCAACCAAAATTACTGTAAGAAATAAATATAATATTGCACTAAGGGTGTGGTTCTGATTGCAAACAGAGAACACTGTCTGGATTTTTATTAAAAAAGAAAAAAAAAAAGTTGCCAAAAATATTTGCAATTTGTTATTGAAAATGCATAAAATGCTTTAACAAAATGTAGATAGAATGAAGGGAAATTTATTGATTTATTGTTGGGAAAAGCATTTCCTGTTTATTCCTTTTTTTTTTTTTTTGTTAAAGCATTCCTTATGCCGAATGTTCTGTTCATTTACTGAATTTCAGGGGTCACACTTGAAATCTGGAAAAGCAGGAAACTTTGAAGAGGACAAGTAGAAAACTGCTTTACCTGTTTTTTTTTTTTTTTTTGCCTTAAGGTGGAATTCAGAAATGTGTGGAATGTTCTTTGTTCGGGGGAACTCATGCCCCGAGCTTCAGTGCTGCTGCTGCTCTGCGATTTCATGGGGCACTGAAAAGTGGGGGTTTAGGGATTTTATTTTTATTTGGGGCTGGGGTTTCTCTGGGGCAGAGCAGCTGTGCAGAGGGGAGGAGGGAACAGCGCTCCTTGTCCGACTTTGTGCATCTTGTGACTTTGAAATCTGTACCAGCGGGCTCTGTTTGTACTGTGAATAAACAAGGCTGCAAATGGAAAAAAAACCAACCGAACAAAAAAACCACAAAAAACGAGGAAAACAATTCTCATCTTCTTTTGGCTTAAGTTAAAGATTTGTTTTTCTATCTTTAAATGGTGATGCAATGAAGAGTATTTTTTATTTTTATTTTCTAAGATATTGGAATAAATGCCTAGAACCGTTGCCATTTGGTTTCATACGTTCCTTAACTATGAATCTCTTCTCAGCTGTCGTTCTAGCTCATCATTTTTGTAGCCCCCTGTTATTATTTCTCTCATGATTTCCCAACAACAATTACTTGGCAGCTTTGTTTTGTTAAAAACATAAACTAGAACCAGCCTGTTTAGGGTTTTTTATTTACTTATTTCAGGTATTGTGGCAAACATCTGTGTATCCAAATAAAGTCAGGTATTTCCAGTGCAAAACAAAGAATGCTTTGCAATTGTCACTGCTTGTTGGCCAAAGAAATGAGAAGAGTTGATCATTGCTGTCATTGTGTACATTGTATCAATGTGTTCTGCTTTATTCTTTGGTTTCTGTATTTTTTTCTGTATTTTTTTTTCCTGTATTTTCCTGCATTTCGTGGACTTTCATCCCCTCTGTCCTTGGCTGGGCCACCCAGAGTAGCACGATTGTAACAACGCTTCAGAATGTGTGGTTTTTTAAAAAAAAAGACAAAAACAAAACAACAAAAAAATTGTACGTGCCTTATAATTTTCCACCTGGATCAGCTACACTGTATTTCACATCAAAAGCTTTATCTTCAAGGTGTTCAGTACCTGACAAACAGGGTGTGCTGGGGTTGGAGTGAGCTCCGTGTCACTGCTTTAGGAAACACTGAGGAGCTGCAGTGATACAGACCTTATCTCACCACATTTTTGGCATTGTGAGCCTGATTTCAAGTCTTCTATTCAAATCAGGCAAGCAAGAGGGGGAAAAGAAATGAGATGAGACTGTTATTTTGGGTTCAGTTCACTGCCATAAATCCTGGGTGGTTGGTACAATTGACATGGGCTGTGTTTCACAGACGAGGTAACAATGATAAATAAATAAACCAAGTGGACTTGATGCCATTAAGTCTGCCACAAACTGGTTCTGTGCCACTGACATCTAGTGGAACCTGATGGACACTGTCTCAGAGCAATATCAGACCTTTAAAGATATTTATTTATTTACTTTCAACTATTGTCATTCTTTCTACAAGAAGCCGTTTTAGAAAATTTTGTATTGTTGTTATTTAGGTTGGCCTGAGTATTTAGGCCTTTAGTATTTTACAGAAAGGCTGACTGTATAATTACACAAATTATACACGAATGAGAAGTCTTTAATGTGTTTTCTGGTCTCTCTGTGCTTATGTTTTCTCAGTTTTCTGTTTTGAACGTCAGCATCTCCATGTGATACTTCATTTGCATCCGACATGTTTTTAATGGGAATATAGGTTTTGTCTCCAGTACTGTAAACCTTGGACTGTTTTGAACCATTTCTTACACTACAACCTGATGAACAACAGCCTGTTCAGCTCCAAATTGTGAAAAAAGGGAGTTTTGAGGTTGGGAAGCAGTTCAGAACAGCTGGGGGGGGATTTCCCTGATGCGCTTGCAGTGCTGAAGTTTGGTTTCTCCAATAAAATTCCAGTTGTTTTTTTCCTCAGGACTGATGCCAGGAGGAATCCGTGCACGTGTGTGTGAGTTCTTGTACGCTTTCAATGTAAAGGTCCTTGGGCAGCCTTAGAAAACAATGTACAGATAGGACACCAGTGTTGCATGTGCTTAAACCTGTACTGGAATCAATGTCGCCGTGTACCTGTTTGCTTTGGAAATCTGAAGAGAATACAATATACAGAAACCTCAAAATCTACCTCATGTTTTAATGGGTTCTTTTCCACTGGTGTTCTCCCATTACCTGAATGTCTCTGAATGTTCCCTGCTGGCTGCAGGGAATGGCCTAGCCTGGCTCTCCCCACCCAATCCACCCCTAGAAAATCCCAAGTGAGGAACTGCTGGGGCTCTGTCATTCTTCTGTCCTTTTGTTTGTGACCCTGTGCTGCAGCTTGGGGTCTCCTTTGGGGTCAGACCTGCTGTGGCAAGGGCGAGGTGAGAGCTCCAACAGATCAGACAGAACTGAGACAGAAGTCACTTATCATTTTCTCATTTCTGTTATTGATGTATTTATCACTTACCATTTACTTGTCACAGTGCTGACAAGTGAACAACAATCACTTCATTTTTATCTGGGCATAGTCAAATAGTGCAAAGAAATACTATTATGTTTAGAACTCTTTTTCAAGCTGTGCTGCATCCCATCTCTCCATTTGCTCTGTCTCAGCAACTTTCTTTCCTTCCAAAGCAGTGGGTGTCAGCTTTAGTGTGTGCTGCATTCTGTAGGTTCAGCTGGCTGACCTGTCAGACTTTCAGTGCCCCAGTAAGACATTTACAGGTGTACACTTCACCCGAGTTCATTTGAAATGTCCAAAAATGCTCATTTTCTGCATCACAGAGAAGGCACAAAGCAAGGGCAGGTAACTCCCTGAAGCTACTTTCCAATTTCTAGGAAAAGAATTTTCTTCCAGAGGCCAATTCCTCCCCTCTCTGTGCATTTGGAGCAGACCCTGGACACACTTTTAGCTCTGTCCTGTGGGCACAGCTCCAGCCGCTGACCTTGGTGCTGTTCTGGCCCCCTTGGGGACAGAGAGCCACCCGCAGCAGAGCTCATCCTCTGGGTGCTGTCTGTCTGTCTGTGCTGCTGACCAGGCTGGGTTATCCCAGGGAAAACCAGCTGGAAAGCTCAGAGCCACGGGAACAGGGAAAATTTGCTTGTGGCCCATGCACGGAGTGGAGAATCCCACCAGGAATTCCATGGGACCACTCTGTTGAAGGGGATGGGGAAGAAGAGAGATTTGGCTTGGCAGAGATGTGCACAACACCCAGCCCCCAAAAAAGGTCAAGGAAATTCCTTACACCAAGGAATAAACCTCTGTAGGTGCCAGCAGCTGGAGGGTGTTCACAGGAGCTCGGGACCAGCAGGACAAGGGTGAGAATGAGCTGCTGTGCTGGAAGCAGGGCTGGGAAGGACTTGCTCTGTTTAACCACAAGATGGAAGGCTGGAAGGAGCTGATTTTTTCCCCTCACGTGAGGGGTGAAGCGCCAGGGGAGGGGGGTGACCTAAGGGAATGCTGGCTCTGGGATGACCCATCACCAGCTGGGGATGGATTCAGACTGGAAACTGGGAGGGAGCCCAAATGGGGAGGAGAATGGGGCTGTGCTGGGGCGTCCTGTAGAAAACAGCCCGGGATTTATTCCTTATGGCACACAGCAGATCCTGGGGCACCTTCCTGTGAGCTCTTCTGCCAGAGCTGTGGGCTGAGAAAAACTGGATGGAGGGACCCCAGGTGCCTTCCCTGAGCAGCCTGGGCTGGTGGAAACTGCCCCTGCCGTGGCAGGGAAGGGGAATGAGAGGGGTTTGAAGGTCCCACCCAACCCAGACCATTCCAGGGGTTTGTGATTCTATTGAAAACTATTAGTTAGATTAATACTGAAGCACCAGAGCAAGCTCTGGAGCAGAGAAGGAAAACCTGGGATATTGCACCTAAAATATGCCAAATGTAAAACCTGGCTGCAGCATTAAAGAACTCCAGGAAAAAGGGGCAAAAGTTTCTTTGGGAAAGATAAAATTTCCACCTCTGCACAGTTCTATATGCTCTTGTCAGCACAAAATAGGTGCAATAAAACAAATAAAATAAAACAGTGATCTGCAGCTCCTTAGAGATAAAATTCAAGGTTGCACAGGCCCCAGTATTCCTGCTAATAAGTGTCATTTAGTCCTTACCTTCAGGTTCTGTTTGATTTTGTGGCTTGTTTTGTTCTTTTTTTATTTTTTAAAGAAAGAAAGAAAACAGCTAAACATCATTGGGGGATTTATTCATTGTCCTTCTCTGCAAAATTTATAGCAGTTTCTATAACATCTAAAATCTTTAGCAAAACACATAACATCTATAACATCTATAACATCTATAACATCTATAGCATCTAAAATCTTTAGCAAAACACATGCATTTCCTTTTTCTTTTTTTACATTATTAAATAACAGATAAAGGAAATGTTCTAAAGTAAGGATGTTCCATCAGTCTGGAAAAAACTGTCTAATTAACCACAGTAAGAAACATAAAGAATTTCAGAGATTTTAAAGGCAAAACCAATATTCATTTAAAAACCCCCAGAAACAAATGTGTGGTTATGGGTGATTCACTGTCCCCTAAAGGGCAACAGGGCCACCTGGCAGGACACCAGTGGACTGTGCCAAATATTTCATTATATTGCTTACTTGCACTACTGAAAACACAAGTTTTATCTCATTATTTGAAGTTCTTTGGTTTATTAAAAGGCTCAGTTCTATCCCTGTACTGTAAATAAAACCTCCCACAGAAACAAGCCCTGGCTTGTCTGGGGTTTAAGAACTGTTGAATATTTTTGCTGTATCATTGCCCTTTTTTGTTGTTTTTTTTTTTTTTTACTGCTCAGGACACCTTCCTGTTCCTGACTGATCTCTTGTTCTTTCTGGATAGATGAAATTCCATATTTTCCCTCATGATATCCAATATAAACACAAGAACATTTGGACTTGTTTGCAGTTACCAGCAACAAAAGCTGAAGGCCAGGACTGATATCTAGGCTTTACAGAAGGAAAAGGTGATTCCAGTGCAAATTAGCAGCAATACAGTTTAAAAAGCAGAGGAACTCAGAATGAACTCACTGGAGGATCTGTTTCCAGATTGCACTGGAAATAACACCCAATATTCAGTAGAGAAATCTCGTTATCAACTTGCAATACTCCCAGGCTGTGTTTGATGGCCTTTATTTTTATCAGTGCTTTGCTGACCACAATAAAGTTTTCTGCACTATTGTGTAAGCACAGGTGAGGCAGAGCCATAAGTGGCTTGGTTAATGAGGAATTTTAATTTATTTTGTAGCTGCCACACAGATGAATTGTGGGTAAGGTGGTAGCTTGTCTTTTTCCAGGGACTGTGCCTGGGAATAATCAGAAAATTGTTTAGGTTGGAAAAATCCTCTAAGATCATCCAAGAGCTGCCAAACCCTCCATCAAACCATGCCCCCAAGTGCCACATCTATGTGGGTTTTAAATAATTTAATAATTCTACATAATTTCAATAACAATTGATCTTGAACTTGAGCTACTTCCCAGGCTGGGATGTGCCAGTGTCCAGGGCTGCCTGGCACAGAGGAGCAGGGATGTTGCACCAATACCAACAGGCAGAGGAGCAGGACAAGCGTAAATGTGCGCCTGATTAGATGAGCACACACTGCAGAGGGAATGAGCAAAGAAAGGACAGGCAGCAGGTGGGAAAGGACCCCTGGCTGCAGAGCTGACCTTCCTGCCCTTCTCCCTTGGCTGGCCTGGCCCACAGAGGAACCTCCCCTGTCACACTCGGAGTGACCCGGCTGCCCCTGGCTCTGATGTGGCACAGGAGAGCTCTGAGCGGTGCTTGCAGGGGTGAACCCAGCCACAGAACCAAGAGCTGCTCCCGGCTCTGGATCTGGCAGGGAGCAGCTCCCTCCTTTCCAAAGCTTCAGCCAGTGCTGACCCCCGGCCAAGATCCAACAAAAGGCTGTTTTGGGAATGTCTTTGTACTCCTGCTGACCTACCCATGGTCACTCTGGCTGTGCTTTGCTTTCAAAGAAAGGCCAATAATTACTGGTGGCAATAATTATGGCACTGGGCAGGCAGGAAAGCAAAATGCAGAGTTTCTCCAAAGCTTCCCTAGGCCTTCCAGACCTTCTAAAAGAAAACCCAAATAAATGACATTCCCAGCGATGCCCCAGCTCCTGACTCACTGTTAGCCTGATGCTTATTCCTCACTTAGGACTCCTCCTTGTGCAGTGCGGTTTGCAGGCCAGAGAATGAACAAATCTTGTTTAGCTTTCAATTTCAGTATCTCTGCCACAGTGCACTTTTGCCACCTGAAATTTCCAGAAGCCAAAACCTGGCATCGGGAATTCCAAACACTGGTCTGGGAAGTCATGTAAGCCCAACTCTCCAAGGATCATTTTGTTTTAAAGTGGGAATTCTGTTAGAAATAGCTGAAATGGATGACTTAAAGTTTCTGGCTACTTAAAAGTAATTATTTAATCAATTTTGCCTGACTCCACCAGGCCATTAGACCCTGCTTTTGGGGAAACTGTAGCAGAGCACCACACTCCTCCTTTCAGGGCTGCCTTGCTGAGTGAGGCACTTCCTGGGCAGTGGAAGATGTAGTGCTTCTTTTTCTGTCCCAGCTTCCCGGATCCTGGGACAGATCTATCAAGTGAAGCTGCTTTGCTCAATCCAAATTCCCTTTTTGGAAGAGATCCAGGGCAGTACTCTACACTTGGCCTCCAGATCGATCAATTCTTGCTCTTTTCCTCTGCCCATGGATTAATGTCTCATTTTGTCCTTCACCAAGGGAGTTTGCAGCAGCTTCTGTAGAAATGTGGCCAACGTGAGAGGAATTTGAAGCAGCTTCTTCAAATTTAGTACAAATCCAGCTCCACACCACAAGCATCCTATTGATAGATATGGACATGACTGCAGCTTGAGTTTTGGAGGCTCCACATCCCTTCCTGACAAGGAAAAGCCTGCAGCAAGGGGAAGAGTTCCTGAACTGCACCCCAGCAGGAGCTGACTTGGAGTATTCAACATCCATAGGCTGCACAGGAAAAACTCCTGATGCAGACTGGATTTTCTCAGAAAATCACAGGTGGCTTCAAGTCTGCACTTGCAAAGCCACACCAGCACTTGGGAAATGCTCCCTGAGCTTCACTTGGTGATTTCCCATGACTCCTGCTCCTCCTTCCTTGGGTAAAAGTAAAAAAAAAAGCAACCCAGTTTGGTTGATTCTTGCTATTGAAAATCTACTTAAATTAAAAATCAACAGCCAAGAGCAGATTGGACAGCCATGTGTGTCTAATGACAGAATTTCTCCACTCCATGCAGCCTTCTTCACGAGGTGAGGCAATCCACAAATAACACCTAGCATTAATCATCAGCACCACTAAAGAATCAAAAAAAGGCTGTTGGGACGTTTCCAGTGGTGCATCAAGCACCAGATACCAAGAGAAGTTCAGGGTTGGAACTGTAAAATGTGGACAGCAAGGCAGGACGTTCCTGCTGGCAGGAGAGAGAGGAGCAAAGCCTTAGGAACAACCCACCCTGCCATGAACAAGAGCAGAACAGCTTTAAAGGGATGGAAAAGTTTATTTGATGTAACCCCACATCTGTGTTTGCAAGAGCAGTCAATGCCCTGATGGCACCAGCATTCCCAAAATCCAGGAGCAGCCACAAACCCTACAGCCCACTGGTGTGTTTAGCAGAAGTAACAAGCACATAAAACAAAAGAAAGCTGAGCCTGATGCTGACATTTTTCAAAAGAAAAATTAAAAAAAAAATTATTCCATGCAAATGGTTCAAAAAGTTTATTGAATATTTAATTTACAAAAATCATATCCCTATGAGGTGTTCTAAAATTGGATAAAATAAACTGCATATAAAACCCAACCCTAGTAATGCAAATACAACACAGATATGAGACCATGGAAAGGAGAAAAAAATAGCAATAATCATGACACACATGTGACATTCATGAAGGATTGTCCCAACCATCCAAGAACTGGTTCAACACGATGCCTTCTCCCTTGATACTCTGTACAAGTCACCATTTTGTACAGGCCTTCCATATTCCATTGGTCCAAATTTAGATCTGATAAGAAGTCTTTGCCTTCTCTCTTGGCTGCTACACCAGATTTGACATTTTCCTTTTGATCAGAAGGTGGAAACAGACAGTACAGACACTGAACATGTGCACTATTGGATGCAACTTGCTATCTTTGGTAGGGACCCTAAATCTGCAGTGGTCAGCTTTCTACAGTGACAGGAATTTCAGTTTTGGCAAAAAAAACCCCAAAAACCAAACAGGTTTAATTGTGTTGTTTAGCAGAACAGTATTGGCAGTTTTCCTTGAACATACAAAAAAAAAAGTCTCTTGTCTGGTTTAAAAATGGAGATCACTTACATGGGTTTCAAATCCAATCCTTAACATTCCTGGACTTGAAAATGGTTCCATAAAATGTTGCTACTGCACAGCAGGCCCTTCCTTCCTTGTGTGAGCAGGGATGCACTGCACACAGAACACAACTGCAATCCCACCCCTCTTGCCTTTTCCTCCCATTTAAAGCAATGGGAATATTCCTGCAGATCTGGATGCCAGTTTCCTTCTGAACAAGCAGGAATCTCCTTGGGTGACTTAACATTTGCACAGTAACTTTTCCAAGTTTTCCTGGGAAAAGAGGAGGGTGAAGCAAAAACAAAAGGGTGAAGGAATTTGGGACAATCAGTGCTAGAGAGTTTGCAGCCCTCCTCTGGGATAACATGAGCAGGAGGAGCAGGACCAAGAAAAAATAATTAAAAAAGAAGAAAAAAAAATTTAATTTAAGAGCCAAAAAAACTCCACTTTAAAGGAGAAGGAAAAAGTACCAGACTGTTTCCTTCATAACATAATTATTCCATAAATATTGGGCAGTATTTGATTAACTGCAACTGTAAAACATTTTCTTCATTTTTTTCAAGCACTATCTGGAAAAGAAAAGAAAAAAAAGGAAACAAAAAAAGAAAAGGAAAAAAAGGAAAATAAGAAAAAAACCAACTCTGCACCTTCCCAGTCCTCTCCACTTGGTGGAAATGCAAACAGCCTGCATAGCCATGACTTTCTCAGCTGCAAACGCTTAGTGGAAGACTAACTAGACTTGAACACTTGACTAAATCTGCTCACTTAGGAGTAAAACATGCAATATTACAGCAGACAGCTACCTGTCCTCCAAAAGGCTTGGCTAATTTGGCAGAGAAGAAACGTTTCCAGGTGAAAATAAATCCCAAGAGCCTTGGTGAAAGACAGAGTAGTTACAATATATTAGCGATTTCTGTGGCATAAGTGTTTTAAAAAGCATCAGCAAAGTATTAAATATAAAAGCCATATGCATATACCCCCTCCATCCTTGGGAAAGCCTCGTGGTCTGTCTGTAGTGTGTGAAGTGGTGTGTGGGCTGGGAAATTAAGGCATGAGCAGCAGCAGGAGTCCCTACTGCCTGAGCTCCACGTAGTTGGCGGGGAAGAGGCCGTAGCGGCCCTTGCAGACCCCTCTCCACCAGCCGTCATCGATCATCTCGATGTTGGTGATGATGTCGTCGGGGTCGAAGGAGATCTCGTCGTCACCCGCTGCAGGGAGAGCCCAACAGGGTCAGCACCCACCCTGCCAAGGGCTCACAACAGCCCCAGCCCCTGGGTGGAAGAGCTCTTTGGAAATTGCCACCAGTCCCACAAACAGCACCCGGTAATCTGCAATCCACACCCAGATATTTGCAATCTGTGCTCTTGTTAAACCTCCCAAATCCCTGACTTTTCATTTGCCACCACAAGAGACATAGAAAGGCAAAGAAAAATCCAGATTTATCTCATGCAGGACAGTTTTCAAAGCCAAAGGGTGAAAACAAAAGCTCTGCTCACCAGCTTGGTAATCGTAAAGGGCTATGGCTGTGATCCCAAGTTCATTTTCATACTCATCATACGCATTTTCTTCTGAAGAGAGGAGGGGAGAACAATTAAAATATGAAGTACATTATCACCCTCAGTTCTTTTCTGTGGTGCTTCTCCTTCAATTGCACTGCTAACCCACACAGGAAGCAGGCAACAACCCATGCTAGGTTTCAGCAGTGCTGACATTCCTTCTGCATGGACTTACTCCCTCAATCACACACAACTGAAGCATGAAAAGAAACATTTACAAGAGACATTGAGTATGGGACTACATAAAACCAATCAGCCCTGTACTGCTTCTTTAAAATGTGACAGGACAGCTGAGCTCAAGATCGCTGTGTAAGACAATAATTAATACAAGTGGTGGCATGCTGGGGAGGCAGAAAGAGACCTGCTTAAAATTCCCAGTTTTTTGTACCAGAGCAGGTTCATCTTTCACAGCTCATTTAATAACCAGAAGAAGTGAGAAAAAAACAGGAATTCAAAAGACTCTTATCTTGCAGTTTCATAGATCCCTACTCCACTCCCTCACAGGAACAGAACCCAACACTTCAATATCAAACTCCAAGAATTGTTGATTGGATTTTTTTCCTGGTGTGGCACATGTTTAATCTCCAGCTCAGTGCTTTCTTCTCACGTTGAGCTACATTCCATGGGGTGGGAATGGTTATCCCTGAATTTCTTTTTGAACTGAGACCCTGGAAAGCACTGTAATTACTCCAACATCATCTCACAAAAGTTAACTAACTTCAACACCTTGCTGCAGCCATTTATTAATTTCCTAATTAAAGTTTGCTGGTGGGGAATGTATAAAGTCTCACTGGACTGTGAGTTCAGCAAACCCGGACAGTGTGCTATCAGCACAGCTGCTCATTAAACTCTTGCACAAGGAAATAATCCCTATCCTAAAGGGTTGGCTGTGAGACACAAACCTGCTTGGTAGTGGTCTGCTGCTCCTGCCACCTCATAGACAGTCTCTGGCTCGTACTCTGCCTCCCGCTGGCTCACTGCTTCCTGGTATTCCGGCTGTGCTGCTTTGTAGCCAGCCTCTGGCTCCTGGGCAGCAGGGTAGGATGGGCTGGAGCTCTTGTAGGCTGACCCTGCTTCGTAGGAAACTGCATCCTGCAGGGAGACAGGGGAGCTCTGTCAGGGCATTGTGAAAAGATCACAGAATCAGGATCCTTTTGATCAGGGTCAAAGCCCATGTCTCAAAGGAACCCCAACAAACCTCGTAGACTGGGCTTGACGGTGCCTTCTGCTCCGCCACCTGCACGACAGGAGAGGGTGGTGGGGTCTGCTTCTTGGCTTTAGCTTGCTCCTAAATCCAGGAGAAAGGAAAACTTCAGTGCAGCTCAGTCACTGATGAGGGACCAAGAAACAACCCTCAAAAAAAAGGACAGGCAATTTATCCTGCAATGAACAGCTGTGGTCAGAGGAGGACTGGGCTGCCTGGTCTGAGCAGAGCACCAGAAATGCAGCACAGCAGAAGAAAAACAAGGGAAGAAACAAAACCCCCATGGCACATATGTTTAAAAACAGCCCCAGAGTTGTCTGGCCCATCTCCAGAGGAACTGCAGGGTTTTGGTGCTCAGTGTATTCACTCTGCTCATTAGCTGGCTGGGCCTCATGTCCCATTTCAGCCTGAGTATAAAAAACCTGAAGCCCACAGATGTTCTGGGTGCACAACTGATGAACTGCCTTTGGTGAGAAATGGTCGTGCAAGCTCTGGCAGGTCTGCAAAACATCCTGCCAAGGGAAAGGATGGAACAGCTCAGACAAAAGTGGGCCCTATACAGTGACAGGATTCCAGTGTTCAGAGGAATTAAGAGATGTGGTAGAAATAAAAGCGGTACTGCTTTTGTGTTCTGTGACACAAAGAACATGGATCTGTTCTGGCACTCAAGTGCTTCATGCTTCACTCAAGTGCCATCCCACCAGTGAATCACATGGCAATTCCACAACCATTGGAAAGCCACTCATTATGGAGGCAGGACACGGAAGTGCAAGAAATCCTGTGTTGCTAACGTGACACAAAACAAGATAACTATTTCAACAGGTTAACTTTCATTTTGCCTCTTTTTACCACAGGTGAAAAGTAAACCATGAATCCAGGGCCAAAATGTCTTCTTCACTGAAAAAAAGGAGGAGAGGATGTGTGCAATGGGAATTTGTGCACTCCAGTAGTTTAGGCCCATCAAGCTGTAACACCCCAGAGGATTCTCAGGAGATGGCGGTACAGAGATGCAGTGATAGGACTCTCTTGCAAAAAATTCTTGCTTTTCTTTGCTTGTCACGGCCCAGAAAAAAATACATCCGACAAGGAAAGCAAAACGTGTCTTGAGAGCAGAGCCAGCTTTGAAGACAATTCAAAGCTTAGTGCTCTACTTTCTGGAAAAAGTCTCTCCTGATGCAAAACCTCCCTCACTTTTAAATCCTATGCTAGAGATCAAAAGATTAAAAGGCACCAGCAAAGTGAGTATTAGAAGTCAAACCTAAGTTTGGGGACAAATTAAGCAGCATCAATCCATTAATGATGGCAAATGTGGCAACAGTTTGACTAATCTGCCCTAGGAAATGGGTCTGCAATCCAGATGATAGTTTAGGAAAGACACAGTGTAATTGCCATAAAACATTTAAATTGCATAGTTCCCCTCAGGCCGGGTTTTGTTCCACAGTGAAATGCTCCATGTGAAAGAACATCCTGCCTTTTTTTTGCAAGGCAGCAGAGCACAGTGAAATCATGAGGCAGCACTGACTCAACCTAGGCATCAAAGAAGAGCTCCCTGAGCACTCTTTGCCTGTGTGACATTTGTGAAAAGCAAACCAGAACAAGGATTACCAGTAACCAGGGCTCTGGAAGGAATGCAGTCCATATGTACATTCCCATTGTGGGAGGGTGTATGCCCACATATCCTCTGGAAGTGAAGAAGTTCACTGATAGAAATAAAATTCACTCCAGTCAGAGTCCACCCCTGCCCTTTGCACTCTCTGTGGATGGTGTGGATCACATCTCTGCCCTTCTCCTGCTCAGCTTGGGTGCAAGGGGCAGTGCCAACAGAGCCATTTCAGTTCCCCTCAACCTCATCCTCTCTCTCTGCGTCTACAGAATCCCACAATTAACCATGGAGATGTTCAGGCTGTAAGAACATTAATCATCCAGTTACGGGGAAATTTAAATACCAGCTTTGGGGGAAAAAAACTTCAAATGTGTCCAGGCAACAGAATCTTTGATGAAGCACAAGAAAAATCCAGCAAAATGGCTTGGATTTAACCCACACTCACAACAAAAATACCAGCAGAGAAATAACATAATTACTGAGATAACAAAGTAATTAAACAAAAAAAACCCCAAAAGACATAGCAATTAAGGTCCCTTCCAATCCAAACCATTCCATGACCTCTTCCTCTCCTAGCTTTTCTCCAGCACAGTAAAGAAACCCCAGGAGTGTTTGGGGAAGGTACTAAAAGTCCACGTGGAGGAAAGGCAGCATTAGAATGATGCACAGAAGATGAGCTCCCATTCAGCTCGTGACACATTTCTGCAGTGAACATATGCTCACACTGCACATTGTGATGCTGTAAGGCAAAATAGGTGATAAGCTGAGAGGAAAGGGGGAAACAAGGAAAAATAAAAGAAAAAAAACAATCTCTTTAGAGGAAGAGAGCCTACCAGGCAGTCTTTCGTACTCTTAAAACAAGTTAATTACATCAAGCCTTAGTCTCCTGTAATACAAACCAATACAAACAAATATGCAAATTCCATAAAACAGATAAGATACAGTTTCTGACTAAACATGTCCTGGAATTACCTTGCTTATGAATAACAAAAAAATCATGACGCTTTTACCCATATCAATGCAAAGTCAATTTTTTTAATTCCCTAATTTTCAATTAACATTTCGAAGATTATCTTCCGCTGATCTCCTGGTTGTTTGTTATACCACCTCCATCTCCCAAAACACTGATCCCAAAGGAACAGCATCACCAGCTCTCAGCATGGGGTGAAACTTCTTGAACATGCAAGGTGTTTTGGGGACCACAGAGCTCTCCCCTCATGAGCTCCACCGTGCCCAAAGAGAATGTGGGACTGCCAAAAGGCAGAAATACAGGAGGAAAAGGCCAGGCTGAAATCAAACACAGCTAAAGCACAGGCACAAACACACACTCTGAGCTTTAAAGGCCAGCTGGAAAGAAGGAACCTTTTCTCAAAGATTCCCTTTTCTCCCAGCATTGCATTGAAACCAGGCTGTTCCAATGGGATTTGAATCTTACTGACCTCCAGTTTCCTCCGAGCCTCCTCCTGTTCCTGCTTCTCCCTGGCCATTCTTTGGGCTCTCTCAGCCTCTGCCTTCCTTCGGTCTTCCTGCTCTTTCTCCTTGGCCAGGTTCTCAAAGTTAGCTCGGATGCTGCTTGTTTTATTGGCAACTGCAACAAGGAAAAGAATTCAAGTCAAATCATGGTTCTATAAAAAGAAGCCTGGAACGAGTTTCTGCTACAAATTTCTGCTTTTCTCCCCTCTGAGTTTATAGTTCAGTCAGCAAAGTCGCTCTATACCTCTTTCTTCCTCTCCCTTCCCAGCTCAATCTTACTTCTCTTCCAAAAAACCTCTGTAATGCTTCTTCCTCCTCTCCTTCATGGTACAGGTCCCACCATTACCCTACACAATTTATTCTTCCTTATTCCTTCCCTATTCTCACACTTTTTCTTTTCCCTTTCTTAACTCTGATGAGCCTCAAGAGAAAGAAACAAACTGGAACAAAGCAAAACAATTTCTAAAAGAAGGAGGGAGAATATCTGAGCTTGCTAAAGAGATGCAAATACAGTAGTTCTCTCTGGATGACCCTTATGCCTTACCAGCTTCTACTGGCTTAGTCTTCTGGTATGTTGATGATGGTTTCTCTATATCTTCAAAAGTTGCTGCATTCTATCAGTGAGGACAAAAAGGATACACGTAAAAATCCCTAAAAATTCATGAAGACATTCACACAGCCTCAGCCTGAGATATTTTACTGTGGTACCGTCCCTAAGTCTTTTAGCAGAAGATCAAAACCAAATCAGGAAGGATCAAAACTTTACAAACAGAATAATCCTTTCTGCAAGTCAAGCTAGAAAGAATTAATCTTCAGGAGCAGTTCTGAACACATCAAAATCCTATTAATTAAAAATAAAAAAGTTTATGAGTGACTCATCAGAACTAAAACCAAGGCAATAAAAATACATTGTGTAGCTGTTGCTGTTCTAATCCATATAAGCTGGCATCAGCTCTGTGTGTATAAATTTGCTTTTTAAAGGCCTAGAAAAGCACAAAACTCTGCCCTTAGACTGGAGAAGTGTCCAGAAATAGAGAGCTGAGCAATGCAGATCTAACCAGGCTGCTCTGCCTGGTCAGAAGTCATGGCTCTTTGAAGCAACTTACCTTGTCCATCCGATCTTTCTGGACACCATACTTGCCTCCAAATCCTTTGGAATAATCTAAAAGCAGGACAAAAAAGGTCAGAACAGGGAGTTGGGTGGCCCTCCCCCCCGCTGCCAATTGCAAACAGCCACCTCAGGTGCAAAGAGCCATTTCAGCCTCATGCAGAGCCACAGCGACAGCCACCAGAGAAAATGCTACTCGGCTTTGATGCAGAGAGGACACAGAAGCCCAAGAGCCCTCAGGAACACCAGCAAAAGACAGACTGTGGGCCACATGCATTCCCTGAGTAAACACAAAGCTGAGGATTGAACAGGTATCAAGCAAGGAGTAAGGGAGGAGCCCTCCTGATGCATCACTTCTGTAACACAGCCTTTGACAGCACCAATCCTGAGCCCTCTGCAGGAATAATGGAGCCTGAGCCATTTTGCTTTGCTCAAAGCTTCGGTGACCACAGAAGTGTTTTGGTTTTGGCTTTTTTTTTTTCCTCTTTGTGAATGGCAGGAAAATGTAACAATTTTCTCATTCCAGTGGTTTTGGTTGAGATACTCAGCTGGTGAATATTAAAGCCATTGGTGGTAACTCCTGCTCTACACACGGAAAGGGGAAATTACATAGGCCAGCTTTACCTGCCTAAGCAACTCACCAGCAGAGAAATGGGGTAGCTGAGCTATCCCATACCAGCCCTGAGCTGCACACTCTTCCTCCCAGCTGGTGCTGCCCTCAGCACTTGTCACACTCCCAAATTCACTCCCAGTGACATTGATAAAAACAAACAAACCCAGACAGGAGGGGGTTTCTGCTCTCATGGGAACATCTGAGGAGCACCAGAGCAGCACAACAGCAGCAGCAAGAGCGTGTGACTGGAAAAAGACCTCTTTGTGGTGTGTGAGCTGTAGGAATGTGCCCTTACACTGCCCATGTTTCCTAGCCATCCCTGGAATCCTTCCCTTCTCCTCTCAGCCCCCAAACCACTGGCTCTCCCTGCCAGCCATTGCAGTGCTCGCATTCGGGCTCTGAAAGCCTGAATATGTGTCACTAAAGCACAGGAAAATGCCAGCTATCAATGAACAACCTCATTTTCTTCAGCTTTGTATGTATTTTCAGCCAGAATAAATATACTACACTTACATTTTCCTGCTCCAGACTCCTCACTTTAAGATAATGGAAAACCAGGAATTCGTGGGTTGTACCCCAACTATTTCACAATGAATAAACAGAGCATTATAACAGCATTTGCTCACCCAAGAACCACAAACATTCCCTACTTCTTTCAAAGACTACAATAATTTTGAAATGATCTTGCCACAGCCCATTTCTTGTTAATGGTTACATGTATGGTTGTTATCTGAATATTTTTCCATTAATTTACCCAGTCAAAACTTTAGTCTCTAAAACTCATTCCATTAACATCATACTAACAATAATGTCATTTTTCCCCTGCATGTACAGCTATAACTAATTCAGGACTTTGCAGAGCTGTTGACTAAACACTGGGTGTTTCCTGAACACAGGCTTGCTTGAGGTAATATTTTAAGGGTAGAATAAAGAAAACAGCTGGATGATGGAAGAATAGAAGCGCATTAAGTGTCTGCACATTCCTGGCATTGATCTACTCAGAGAACTATTTCAGACTGTGTGAGAAGTGGCTGCACTGGTAAGAAAGTAACAAGTGAAAACGGTGCCTTGTTGAGATTCATGCTTGGCTAGTTTCTCCTTGTAATCAAACCCCACAGCAGATGGGTCCTGCCTTTCTGTCTGTACACCAAATTTCCCTCCGAAACCACTCTTATAGTCTGAAAAAGCCACATGGGATACGTTAAAACCAAGGCAGGGAAATAAAGTTCAGTCAGAGACACTCATAATAATTTCTGCAATATTTCCAATTATCAGCAATTTTGCATGGTGAAAAAAAAGAAATACATCAAGACACTCTGCAAGAGTAAACTGAAAAAAGTCTCAACTTGAGATCATTTATCAGATACAAGAACACCATTGTGAAGTCACAGAAAAAAAGCATTTCTCAACGTTTTTCATCCATACTGCATAATGCACTTGCATTTGATCAAAGGTATGAACACAGGTACACAGGTAATTTGTTCATCCAAACACAACAACAGCAGATACAAGAGAAAAAACAAAATAAACACCAAAACAGTACAAGAGAATCAAATGAGCTTCCTTCATCAGCATGGTTAACATTTGTACAGAGAGCTGACTTTTAGAGAGGTGTGAAGATGGGCCCCACAAAGTCCACCCTCCAGAAACTCCTTAAAGGAAAGAGGAATGCTCCTGCTGCCACACAGCTTGAGGGAGAAAAGGTTTCAGCTAAGAGCTGATCATTCCCTACTGCTGCCTAGGGAGCAGCTGTTTACATATATATATTTATCCATTTACATATTTATTTATTTATATAAATATATACATGTACTATAAAATGAGGGATGGCACAGAAAAAAAGGGATTCAGGTAATCCTCTCACAACAAGGCTGCTGGAGCACCCAACAGAACAATATTTTGAGGAATAGCTTTAATTTCATTACTTAAAAAATACTGATTTCTTTAAGTCAAGAGCAGTGACAGGCAGAGGGCTGAGGAGCAACAGCTGCATTTTACAGGAAGTTGAATTTTTACTGGGAACCAAGTATTTCACAGGAATAGGTACCCCACAGGCCACCAAAAAAAAAAAAAAATCAGCATTTGATTTTAGACTCTTCCTGCATGGAAACAGGGATGTAAACAACAGAATTCAGAAGGGAAAATTTATTTGTGGAAAATACAAAGGAATTCCTAACCTGTGGTTTGCACAGCTCAATTGAAAAAGTAAAATTACCCAGCATACTTGCAGGCCCATAAAGGGAAAATTTAGTCCTGAGCCTGGACTTTGAGGGGCTGGGCTTCAGCTGTGCCAAAGCTGCTCTGCAGCCACCAGTTCACCCAGCAACAGCAAAACCTGACACAGGAAAGGAGCCCCATGTCAGCTCCTGTGAGGCTGTGCCCAAAGACACCAGGGCAGGGCTCACACAGGCAACAGGAGGTCAAAATGAGGGCAGGCAGAAAGAACAGCAAGGAGCTGAGAGCTGAGGTACCTTTCTGGGACTCGTGCAGCTGCACCTTCTCCTGGTGGTCCCAGCCAAGGGCACATTTGTCTTGTCTGTCTGTCTGCACGCCAAACTTGCCTCCAAAGCCCTTTACATAATCTGTGAAGTTTTCAGAAAACATTATTGCAATTCATAGCTGCAAACTGCATTTAATGAAAAAACTCAGAAATATGTTAGGGGATAAGTGGCCCTGTTAATAATCCCTTTTTAAGGGATCCAAAATCTGCACACACATGGGGCAAACACACATTTACCACAAAAAAACCCCTAAACAAACTAAAACCTCCCACCCAAACCTCCCCCCCACCAAAGTATTTCTCCCAGGTTTAAAAGGATCTGAACTACTATTTTTAAAGAAGATGATAAAAACCTTTCTGTGATTCATGTTTTTCCGTTTTGCCTTGATATTCAAAGCCAACAGCACTTTTATCCACTTTGTCCTTGTCAACACCATATTTACCACCGAAGCCCTTGGAATAATCTAGAGATAAGAGGGAAGAGTTTTGTTTGTAAGTGTTCAGCAACAAAATCATCACCTTGAGAAACTGTGATAATCAGGGCTGCTAGCACTACACTGTGTTTTAAAAGAAGCACTGAAATCCACAGCTAAACTTGATTTCAGACACTGAAGTCAGAAATCCTTCGGAACACATTCTCCAAAATGGAAAATAAAACAGCATTTTGCTGGGCAATACCAGCAGTTCTGCTGCCTGACTCCTTGGTAAAATTCTGAAGACACTTATGGCCAAGTGAACTTCTAAATCCATGTCAGCAACAGCTTGGATGCTTTTAAACACCCCCTGCTCCTTGTCAGCATTTCTAGAGTTCAAACATTTCTTTGGGACAAAGAGAAAACAGATGGCAAAAATGTCACCATTTTTCAATAAAATGGTCAATTTTTGATTAGATATGCCTGGAAACTTGAGCAGCAACACAATATTAACTCTAAACACTCTTAAGTGTTTTAATCTACAAACAGCTGATTCTTTTAGAAGCACTTCTCTGTGGTGGTTAAGCTGCTCTCAGTCTGATTACTTTGATTCACAGCTTTTAAAAGGAGCTGTAAAACCCTCCAGACAAACCTGTGTGCCCTGGACCATCCCTTAAAACCAGGCAGATCATTTTGGGCTTTTTTTTTCCCCAGAAGTTGAGGTTTTCAGCAATATAAATTTTACCCAGCATTACCTTTCAGCAGGTTAGGAGTGCAAGAGGGGTAAAACATGAGTATTTTACAACATGGGCTATGGGCAGTGCCCACAGCACTAGGGAAGGAGCCTGCTAACACATGTGTGTCTATTCACCCTTCTGGGAGTCGTGTTTCTCAGTTTTCCCCTGGTAATCAAACCCCACTGCACTCTTGTCCACTCTGTCAGCCTGTACTCCGTATTTTCCACCAAAACCACTTGAGTAGTCTGCATTGAGAGTAAAGCACAATAAAAACAGCATGAAAGCAACTTGTCATGGATACAGCATAGCCTAGCAATTGAGGGGAAAAACAAGTTATTTCAGATCTCAAGTATTATGAAGGCTTTAGCACATAAAATTCAGTTTAATTTTAAGCACAAAATAAGCAACAGCTCATGATGGTCCTACAGTTTATGATGGTTCCCTTTAATTTTTTTGCCTACTTCCAGCAGGGTGCAATACAGCAAAGAGCAATTCCCAGTCTTCCTGACATGCCCCTGAATCTCACTTCAGAAAGAAAAATTAGACTCCTGACAACCCACTATTCCCTTGTCTTAAAACCTCATCAACTCATGAAACTGCTAGGAAAGTAATTTTTTCCGCCTCTGTTCCACCAAACCCACCACTTGATTCATTGGGAATGCCGTGCAGAGGTCTCACTGAAGGAGGCACTTCCCACACAGTGAAAGAATCTACTCTATTTTTTATAGAAGATGTGCCCACTGAGGTGACCACCTCCCCACTTTACCTTTTTGGGAGGGATGCTTCTCAGTTTTGCCCTGATATTCAAACCCAACAGCTGACTGAAAGAGAAATAAAATGACAACTGTGACAGTGTTAGGCATTAGGAGAAAAACTGCACACATTTCAGGGGACACAGAGTACAGCAAATCCCTGTGTCTCTCCATACTGCTCTGACCTTCTGAATTGGGAGCATAAATACCTCTTTAACTTATGGGTCATATTCATTTACATGGCAATTCAGTGCATGTGTTCGTGGCCAGGGTTTTGCCCTCCCTTGCCAAGGCAAATTGTACCAGCAGCACACTCCAGCCTGGCCTTGCCAGGTCCGTATGACAGAAATCCAGCATTTCCATGCAGGGATTGTTACACAGTCTTGGAACACAATATCCTGGCCAGTAGCTCATGTTGTGATACAGGACAAACCATCCCCAAACATTCTACAGTATTCACACTGACCTTGTCAAAGAAGACAAAAAAAGTAGATTTTAACATCTCTTTTCAGCTTTCTTTTCAATTCATCTCAACTTCACATGAGGGCTTTTTTCTACTGTGCTTTAAACAGTAATTAATCTCCATAACAGTCAGTGTTAGCTTCTGCTAAACTTCAAAAAGAGCAGGAAGAGCAGCCCACACCAGCATCCTAAGGCACTGGAATTCTGCAGTTTTATGTACAAAGGAAAAAATCAAACACTCTGGGTGGCTGCAGGAGGAGATGAAATCACTCACCTGGTCAACTCTGTCAGTTTGCACTCCAAACTTGCCACCAAACCCTTTCACCGAATCCACTTGGGAGCAATGCTTAGAGAGTTTGGATTGGTATTCATGTCCAACAGCTGACTGGAAGAAATTGGTGCAGTTCAGAGATAGCAGTGCTACACAGTCCTGTGCGTCAGACAAAACACTGCACCAAGCAGCTGGAGGGTGAGTTTTGTTACCAACATGCATCACTGCCACTCCTCCTGCTGAAACCAACTTCCCTGGGAATTCCTACTCACTTGGGAAGTCTCCACAAGGATGCTGCCATGCTACCAATCCAGCCTAGGCAAGGGAAGTGACTGCATTTTATGGGAACTATTTTATGCCCTGCATTTGCACTTCAAAAGCACAGGAATGAAAACAAGACAGGTACAGAGGGAGTCTTGATGGTGTTCATGCAGAATTTCAAGTGAGTTTCAGGTGAAACACACAGCCTTGTGTTTATTTAGGGATCTGTTTTAGCTGACAGGGGACTGCAACAAATACAACAATATTTTTGTACAACAATACAAATACAACCAAAGCCAGCTGCCGTTGGTTTAGGGAGGCACCCAAGTCTCCTGCATAAATCACAATTAGGCATCTTCCTCACATGCAAAATGGTGTTGAACATGAGGAGATGCATCCACACCTGTGCCAAAGGTATCCCAGCCCTGCATCCTGACCCTGGAAGTTGAGCTGAACAGAGGCTGAGCTCCATCCATCCCACTGGCAGGACACAGGGATATGTAATTACACACCTGGAAGTGCCTCCACACAGCCCTTGCTAGTATTACACTGACCTAGTGCTAGGGAGCCCTTTCAGCTCCTGGAATTGATGCTGGAGCCTCACAACTTGAGTAAAAATGTTTTTTCCTTGCCCAGTGCCAACACTGGGAACTGGCTAGAGCAACCTGCAACTCACCAGTAACCCAACACTGCATAATCTGTGACAGGCAACTGGACCAAGGTGAACTAATTCGAGGACACAAGGTGTCTGCACACCTTGGATTTTACAGTGTTTGCTCTTTTTCTTCCACACAGGGGCTGGAGGGAACATTCCCAGCAGGCTGGGAAGCAAAGCATTACTGGATGAAGTCATTGCCAGGTAACAGGCCAAGGAGATCAAGGATGGCAATAAAAGGACACTACTTTAACTCAAAAGCATTAAAAAGCTCCCTTCTTTTCCTGACTGAAACAACCACACTCCTGTCCATTATGCAGGTGTTCTGTAGTACAGTATCTGTGAAATGTGTCAGAAAAGGCTCTCACCTCCCTTTTTTCTTCCCATTACATTTATGAAAAACATGAAGCTCTGAAAATTTTAGGTTTTACATGGTTTTACCTGATCGCCCTTTTGTCACAACAACTGAGGTATAAGCGTGGTGTTTTCTTGGTGGTACCAGGACTTTCTGCATTTCACTACATACCAAGCATTACAACAAAACCTCCCTTAGAAAAAAAATATTTTTTTGGTAATCTGTGTTTCAGAGTCAAACACCCTCATAACTTTTCTATACATTTTACACCAGCTCAGGAGGTATGGCACACAGAGTGATGGAAATGTTCAGTTTAACTCAGAAGCAAGGTTTTGCACTAAATGCAGCAAAACCCTGCACCATGACAATGCTACAGCGACCCTGATTTAATGGCCAAGCTTTAAAGCCAAGCTTTAGGAGCAGCACACCTGCACAGATACCTGCAAAGGAGACATCTCAGCCACAAGGCTTCAGAACTACAGTTACAAGGGAGAAAGATTCATTACAAACAGAAATTGTGAACACCTCCTGCCACCAGCATCATTCACATGGGCATGACCAGCATGTTTTTCCCCACGATTAATTCTGGCCTATGGGAAACACTGCTGACTTTTGTTCCTTTTTTTTTCCCCACAGACAAAGGTGAGGGATAAACTGCTGACACTAGAGAGCAGCAGCAGAACAGGCCTGGTGGCTGAACCTGCTCAGCAATTCCTTTTCTCACATTCAAAGGTTGGCCCACTGAGAACTGGACAGCAATTAACTCTGGAATATGAGAATCCAGCAAAAATTTAAGGCTGTCAAATTACCAAGAACACAGAAAACAAAGTAAGAAAACTTTCTTATTCAGAAATGTTTTGATTCTTATTCTAACAGAGCTCACGAAAGAAAGCAGCCAGAAGTTGATATGCCTATTTATCACATAACTAAAGAAGTTACACTAGAAATTATAATTTAACAATGAAGCATAAGCGGCCATCAACTCCTTATATAAAAAACTGCCATCAGATTAAAGTATAATATTTTAAATACTGGCATTATTTGTCACTGTTCACAGTTTGTTCATAAGAGCTGCACTCTGACTTTAATGCAGCAGCACATCCTTTTTTCATTTTTTGGCAGTCTCTATCTATATGCATAGAAGAGCTGGCCCAGCATCCAAATAAAAAGATCATACTGGATTTATTAATGCACCAAGCCCTTTGTTCATTTAGAAACATAAACTTAAAAACTTGAATCCTGACCCCAAGGCAATCATCTCCAGACTTGGCATCAATCAAAAACCACGTGGGGCCATTGCACACCCCAGAGCAAAGCTGGAACAAGCTCAGCTCACACAGAGAGTGGTGCTGGCCAGGCTTCTCCTTTCACTGATCCCTTCATCCCAAGGAAGCCCTGTCCACACTTACTTTATCCATGCGATCTTGTTCCACGCCAAACTTCCCCCCGTAGCCATGGGAAGCTTTTGGTCCTGTTTGAAGCTCCCTCTCTTTGAGGTTCTGGTGCTCTTGGAATACATTCTCCCTCAGCTGATGAATACTTTAAAAGACAACAAAGAAGCAACTTTTACTAAGGAAGTTTCAGCAAGCAACTTCAAAAAGATGCAAAATATAAAGCCGACAAAACTATCATCTTAATGAGAAGCTGGATCACTTGTATTTTTCAAGCCCTTCCTCGTATTTTGAGACACTGGATTTGTCCCACTGCAAAATGTTGTTTAAAAAAAGAAAAGAAACTGCTGGTTTTAAGAAGAATGTAGAAGGGAATTTGCTATTTTAACAATCCTTTATATAGAATTGATTTGTGCCTGAAATATAATTTTTTTCCTTGTGTTATAATTTAAATTATTCTCAACACTTTCTATCTAGATGGCAACTTTTCAGAACAGGGATCATCTCTTATCACACAGCCCCTGTGGTATCAGGACTAATTCTGGACAGCACTGTACTGCAAAATAAAGATGTAAGGAAACTTGCACCTCCTCTTCCCAAAGTGATCCCTTAAAATTTGCAGAATTGAACTGAGGACAGTGCAGGCTATGAAAAGAGGAGTAACCCAAGGTGTAGTCTGTACTTAAAGCACTTCCCATCTGAGTTTTAAGCTTTCTCAGGCGTAATTCAACCAGCAGGAATTCCCACTGCCCTCAGAATAGAGCAGAGCAACACTGATCCCTGAAGTAACCAGAGTTCCGTCTCCTCTGTTTGCAACATCACACATTTCCTAAAATTGCTTTAAAGTTCTGTCCTAGACACTTTCTGTAAGAAATACAGGATTCAGGAGATGCATCACTTCTGTTTCACATATCCCTCTGTGATGCACTTATTTGCTTTTCCATCAAACTGAGAGCTCAGTTTGTTACTTTGCCAGGGTTTTTATGAGTTTGATTGTAGCAGTTTTCTAATCAAAGTGTAAGAATTAAGAGACAAAACGTTTCCTTCAAGTACCAAACTGAAACTGCTCAGATCCCTCAGCGTCTCCCCGGCACTACATGCTCTTGCACCAAAACAGCACAAAAAAACCCTTTTCAGATACAGAGGCAGGAAAAAATCACATTTCCAGTGACAAAGGAAGATTTAAGGGTCCCTGCACCATATTCCTGCTCTTAATTTCAGCTCTGAAGACAGACAGATTTGAAAGACCAGCCATCTGGCAAATAATCTTCTACAGGGACTCTTGTTTTAATTATGAAGACACAAGTAACTGAGATCATGAGTTGATTAAAAGTTGCCAGGGACTGGGCCTGTTAATACATTCCACAAGAGAGCTGCTTTACTTGATGTGCTCTTGGTGGCCGGACCCATTCACGGTTTTAGCACCCCAGCGCTGTTCCTTCTCGCTCACATCATTCTGTGAAGGACACACATTAAAAGAGAGTTAAAAACCCAAAGGAATCACTAGTAACACACATTTCAGAGCTCACAGCAAAAGCTTCCAGCAAAAGCTTCCAGCAGTCACTGAGACCACAAGTGTTGGAAAAGCAGCTTCACTTCCCCTCCACTCCAGGGACACGCTCCTGACAGTTTATTTGGCCAAGACACATCCCCCACCCCGCAGAGCTCCTCTGGAACTGTCCCAGAACAAGTTCCTGGTGGATCAGTAAACCCCAAAAGCCATACCACAAAGTCTGGATCTGTCTCCCAGTCATCAGCTCCATCATCCTGGCTGACAGACACGGTGTGGCCTGCAGTAGCCTTCCACATCTGCAACACCAGCAGGAAAAGAAGGGTCATGCTCCAATCACCTGCCAGCTCATTTGATTCATGCAGGAGCTGACAGAGGAGATACAATCCAAAATTCCCAATAAAGTATGTTATTTAACCACATCACCAAAAGCTGTGCTTGCAGTGAAAACAGGTTTGACCACTGGAGCTCAGGCTGTCTTCTCAAGCTGGCTTACAAACCTGTTTAACTCTCCCATTTGCACTGTAAAAACATTAGGAGCAATTGTTGTTTCAAGAGAACAAAGTCACCTTTCTTTGCTCAAATTAATGTGTGCCTTTTGTGCAGTCACTGCACTCAAAGACTTCTGCTCACACAGGTTTCCAAGCCAACATGCACTTCCAAAGACTGCTGCTAATTCTGGATCCTGTGCATACAATTAAGGTGTAGGAATAGGTGATTTCCCCCCCCCCCAGGCGTTAAAAACAGTGAGCACAACATTGTTCTTCACCTGCATTACACCTGCACAACCTCCTCTGCCACGCAGGGAGTCCTAGCGTGGCGACAGAAATCCCAGCAACTTTAAGAACTTGCACACAACCCAGACACTGCTCCAACAACAACAGAGAACAGGAGCTCTGTGCTCCCTGGGTAATCCCCAGTGAGACACGGTGCTCACAAACTCAGCACCTTGTCTGGCTTTCAGGGGAAACAGAGGGTGACTGCAGGAAGCAAGACTCATAAAAAAAGCAAACAATGACTTCTAGAAACAACACCCAGCACTTTCAAGAGGTTAATGATTTGGAGCCTCTCAGTTTCTGGAAACTTCATTCCACTTGGAGTATCAAGTTGGATGCTTTTAATTAACAGTTCAGCTAGTTAGCAGAATTCCTGATCTTCCCAGTGCTAGTGGCCAGATTTTACTCACCTTATTCTAAAAATCAAAACAAACTCATTCCAGAAAGCAAAACTTTAACATCAAACTACAAGCTGCCTGTCCTCCCAGCTTTTTCAGAATACACTTCAGAGAAACGATTTTATTTTTTCTTTGCTATTCAACTAGAGTTCAGTTTTGTAACATACCAGCATTCTGTCCACTTACCTTTATCTTCTAATTAAGAACCGATTACAAAGATAATTATCATAGGCTGTTTAATTCACACAAGCATAATTCAGTGGGTGGGATGAAAACTCACTTCCTCTTAAATGCATAAGTAATAATACCTGGGTAAAGTCCACAGCTCGTTCTGTCAGGCTCGTTCTGCAGCCTGGCAGAATGAGCTGATGAGCCACTTTTATGGAGCATTTCAGAAATTTCATGACTGGTGAGTGAGAACAGCTGGAAAACTGACAAACACCAGAGTAGCAAATGCTGGAGTAGCCGGGAAGGAGGGTGTAAGAGCAGAGCAAGTGACATATTAACAGTATTGGCATATTTCCCCTCATGTTTTTTCAGGTCTCCCATCTCCAAGTTCCTCTGGCAGGTAAGGAACTAACCTTTATAATAGTACCTCATATCCAAAAAACTTCTGAGACTATGAGTTTATAACCCAAACTTTTAGAACACAAGTGGTTTAACATCGTTCTTAAATATACTCTGTCTAAAACCTTCTCTCACATGATTGTCTGATTGTCCTACTCTTTCCTGCTAAAATCCAATCTCTCACCAAAAAAACCCCAAAAGCCTTGGAAAGCAGAACCCAACCAGCTCAATAATGAAATTCAACATGGGTCCAAGTTCTTTCTAACTTCTCCTAAGGGGGATGTTCTGTATCCATCCTTATGTGCTCCACCACGCTGTGCAAGATGTTTAGGAATGGAATTCAAGTGATAAGAGTTGACTCAGGGGTGCTGTGTATGGTCAATTTCTTTATGCTTTGTGCCAAGCACAACTTTTCTGCCCCAAGTACTTGTTTCTTATGCTCACTTGATTAATGTATTTTGTTCATTCAGCTGTGCTTGGACATTTCAAAGAACAAAAGCTGGATCCTTCAGTCTAGGTTTCACTGCTTCCTCCTCAAGCTCTCACAAACAATAGCGCAGGGAAGAAGGATTTCACACGCACCCCCGTGCAAAATCCAGCACCCACCACGATTCTCTGCAAACCATGCCCACAAACGCCAACATTTTCCACAGCTCAGCCCCGCATTCTGTGAATTCCACAAGGAGCAGAGCAGCCCCGGCGACCGGGGCTCCCAGTCCGCAGCCAGCAGGAATAAGCCTGGTTTCCGCCGGCTATTCCAGCACCGATTCCAGGGCAGAACGAGGAGAAACACGATCTATTCATGACTCACTGGCTCACGTGGTCATGATTCCTGAAGGAAGAAGCAAACGCTACGGTTCGAACACAAACCCAAGCTAAATATATGCCTCGAATGTATGCGCTGCCCGGCGCTGCTATGACTAATCAGCACACACATCATCCTACCCAGCACCTTCAGCGGCAGCCTCGGCACCCCCCGCTGCCCGGGCCTAGGGACGAGCTCCGGGCAGCAGTGCCGAGGCTCGGGGCGCAGCCGAGGGGAGCCGGGAGCAGCTCCCAGGCCGGCCGGGCCCCACGGCCTGAGCCCGGCACTGCGGCCGGGGGCTCTGCCCTGAGCGGCACCGCCACTGTGGAAGAGCCGCAGACTCTTCCCCTCAAGTTCCCAGCTTCGGAGTTTAAATATTTTTTTTTTTTAAGAAAAAAAAAAAAAGACACGGAGCCGCGACGCCCCCCAGCTCTGCCTTACGCTCCCCTGCCGCGCCCGCAGCCCCCGGCCCGGCTTCCCTTCAGCCCTGCCACGCTTACTGCGCCTCTGCCGCCGCCTCCTCCTCCTCCTCAGCGCTGGCTCCCCGCCGGTGCTTCCCGGGCTGGCGGCGACTGCTGCTGCTGCTGCAATTTCCGCTTCTCCCGAGCTCCCACTTCCTCTTCCCGGCTCCAGGTGGGAGCGGGACGGGCTCCGCTCCGCCCCGCCGGCTGCGGGGACGCCGCCTCCCCCGCGGCCTGCGAGCCGCTCCAACCATCATAAATACTTATTTCTGGAGCTGCTCCGTCCCCCCTTTCTTTCAAAAAATGCAGCATCAGTAGTTTTACAATGGCCACAGGGGAGTTGCTGGTGCAGTTGGGAACATCCTTCTTTGTTTTTTAATACTCACTTTTGCACCGTCATGTTTTGGAAGTCGCATCTACTCCGTCCCCGGGGGTTTTCATCGCTTTTTATCAGTTCCCCCCTGGCTGGGATCCGATCCAAATGAAACGGATGCCAAAACGGAAACTACGGGGCTTTAAAGCACTGCGGAATGAAGTGCTGGTTTGTTAGAGTCTTCTAAAGGAGGGGAAGTCCCCAAGGAACGCAATTTCTACAGATAAACACACAAATTGAAGCTGTAATAGAGGGCAAGATGATAAAAAATCCCGGTGAATACAAGTACGACAATTCCAAATGTAGCTAGTTCATGTCATAAATAGGTCCGTTACTTTTTCCTGGATTACATGCAGTGCAATTTACCCTAAAAACTGAATACAGCATATTTGAAAAGGGCTGAACTTATTCCAAAACACTGTCTGCTAGGGGAGAACACAGAGAACCTCAATCCTTTAGGTATTACTTCTGTCTCCTCTGTGTCTTTTTGGAGTCTTCACCTGTCCCTCCATGTACAGGTAGAAATACCAACCACATTTATGTATCACTTTTCAGCCATCTGTTCCAACATCTCCTGTAAAACCAAAAGGTACTGCCATCTTGGGTAACTAAATTGCCCTTTTCCTCCCAAGTCCACTACTATTAACAAACAATAAAATTAACAAAATGCTGAATAACTTGTGCACCAAACCTACAACTGTGACAGTGGGAAGTGACAAACTTTCCTTTAAAAGGAAAGTGACTCTGTAGTTTCTTTTTAAAGTACCACCCCCAAACATATAGTGTCAATTTTTATTTACCTGAAAATTAATTTTGCTGCCCCTCCCTCTCAGTCTTTAGCCAACCAAGCTCCAGAAATAAATTCTGTTTCGAACCAACTTACCTGTTCTCCAAATCTTGGCATGATAAATTACTACTGCCACAAGACAAGACACTGCTACAGCAGTTTAAAAGACAAGAGTTAAAACATCTGTTTTGAGAGTCCCTGTCCTTTAAACATGCAAAAATTGCAAATTTAAAGTTCACTCAGATAATTCTGAAGCATGCAGACAGGATGCAGAGCCTAATTTTTACAGCCCTCTTTCCAACTGAAGCCTTTAAAGATATTTGGCAATTTGCAAAACGTATTTAATCAAGCGTTATCTAAAGCTCACTGTAACAGACCCAGGTGCCTTTTCCATCTGCATTTTCTTTCAGGGTGTGTGGGAGTTATTAAAATTGAGCAAGACACGTTTTTCTGGATCTCTGCAGCACAGCTCTGCTGTGTAACTCAGAAGGAAATCACCACACACATTTTTGCCAGTTTGTGAAAGCTTTCGCCATTTCACTCATTTATTCTACCTCTCACGTCAGTTCCATTGTTCCATAACAGTTAAGGTTTTACAGCCTCAAAATAATAAACGCATTTTCTGTTCACATTTTACAAGTCTATCCCACATTCGTTTCACTTTTGAGAAGCAACAATACATGACTGTGAACACCTACTATCATTCACATCAGTGACCAGCAACGCCTAGGCAAGGTTTCTCTAAACAGCAAAGTTTAGCTGAGCAGTGAGTCAGGACTTCCTTCTGCAGTTCTGTTTTAGGGTTTTTTTCTAGAAAGATAAATTCTCTGAGAATATAAAAGAGACTGCAAATGAACAGACAGCAACTCGTACAGACAAGCCAGACAAACAGAGATGCATCACTGAACAAAGGCTTAGAGCATCCATGGCAGTGTTTCTCCAGCCATTCCACCTCCTGCTGTTGATCTGGAGGACATGACGAAATATACTTTACTACTCCTTTCATCATTCTGCAACTTTATCCCTCTGTCTTCCACTCAATGAAATGGTTTACAAATATATCAACATTGACACGAACAGCCTTATTGTGACCCCATTTTGCACTGGCTACCTCAACTCCTATGTTTCTCCCCAAATATCACTATGGCCATGATTTCATTTTATTACCAAAGCAACTGTTGATGCTGTCTAGGACAGCATTTCCATCTTCACCATGCGGACCAGAATACACTGAAGTTGTGTGTCAGGTCTGGTTTATTATTTTAAAAAGCAAATCATAGCTCTAAAGATGAGTAGAAGTAGGCAATAAAGCAGTTTTTTCCCAGAAAACTGATATTAATGCATGTGAACTCGAACAGTTACAAAGAAAATGTCACATCTACTTGAATATTTTTGCTCCTGGAAAAAGGTCATCATTTGAAACCAGATCTACAGGGCAGCAAACAATCATTAAGATGCTTTATTGACAATATCCACTCACTGCAAAGTTTCTGCCTGCATACAATTAGATCTTAGCTTTTCCATAGTGTTTTATTGGCAGTGGAAAATGCATCAGTACTTTATTGAAAGCAATAAATAATACTGTGATAAAAATAGTTCAAAAGTAGACTGTACATATTGTTACATAATTTGAAAATACACAAAAGATTAATAGAAAAACAGAACAGTAACAATGAATTTCAGTTTTACAAGTTAAAAGTGGAAAACAAAATAAGAAAAAAGACATGCTATATATATTGTTGCATAATAAATAATGCACCATCTGAACAGATTCTTGCTGGCTTTTTAATATGCCATTTACAAGTGTCAGATACATTTTCTACTCATACAGTCCAAAATGGCTACAACCATCCAAATTAAAGTCCAGACAAGTCTTTAGAACAAGTTTACAAAACACATAGGATGACTTACATAAGAAAAGTAAGGCCTTTATTAAAGATGCACTGCTTTAGTTTTCAGCCCATTGTACCTTCATCTTTCACTACTCATTTGACAGGAGGCTGCAGTGCTTTAGGATTGGTCCATTAAAACTGGTTCCACCAGCATCTTTCCACCAAGTGTTTTCAAGCAAAAAGGTCTAGGACAAAAAAAAAACCTCTCTGTGGCCTGTGGCTCACGACCAGGAATCATTATGAAGTCTATCTTCCTCAGGGAAGGAAAAGCAAAAACAAAAACAGTCCTCGGTGTATGGCTTGTTTTCAGTCACTGCGAAGAGTCGCTACACAAACACAGCAGAGGGTGTGAGCACTGAGGCAATCACTCCTACAACGCGTCCCGCAGGCTGAGGAGTTCCTCCCAGCTTTTCCAACCAGTTCTACTTTAAATAAAGACAAATTGCCACTACTTGGCACATCCTCTGTGTGGAAAGGTACAGCTCTGAGAAGAACAACACTTGTGTACGTGTACTGTCCCTCCTACGTCAACAAAGGCTCACCTGAAAAAAAGCTGGACTGGTTTTCAGATCTAAGCTAAGCACTCCAAAAGACAAAATATATACTGCTCGGTATCATGATACTTTTACAAAGGTATTAAAATCCTTTTCACCTTCAGTTTCATTATTAAAAAACAATGATAATTACAGTTACTGCATAATTTACAAAAACCCTATATTGCTCATAGGGACATATACATACAAGCATTACAGTACATTCAGCTGGAAAGACTAAAATTAGAATAAAAAAATCAGCAATGATTTGATTTGTAGACTGAATAGAAACAGAAAAAGTAAGTAACTATATAAATGACAAGTCACATAAATATAAGAAACATTTAGATTCTAAAATATTTTCTCTATAGTACTCATGAATTTATTTGCTAATTAAAAACTCTGTAATAAAATATCTCAAAGTGTCCATTTAACAAGTATTAACAGGTTAAGGGTTCCAAATGTTCAAAATGCTGCATATCACCGGTAGAAATAGTGTGGGTAAACTGCAAAAACAACAAAAACAACACACAAAAAGAAAACACAGAAGATTCCATTAGCAGGTTTTAACCACCATTGCATTCCAAGATTGTCACAAGCAGCTCAGCAGTGATGCACTGAATTACTGCCATGCCATGCTGGATATTTTATTGCCTCCTGCAATCTCCAGCTGCAATGCAAATAAAGCAATGAGGGCAAATGTTTCTGCCTCGAGGATTTCCATCCCATGTCATGTGACAACAGAAAATCCTGAACCAGGGAGGAGAATCTGGGGGAGAGACTTAAAACTTCAGTTTCTTGCAACTAAAAATACTTTAAAGAGAGCCCCTGAGATTATGTATGAACTGACACACTCATGGTCTGAGCTGCTACGTGCAGAAGTTTCCTCTCAGCATTTCACATGTAAGAACTCTTTAGAACTCAACTCATACATGCAAAAAGGTTCTGAATTTGAGGAAGCAAATACATGAGTTGGAAGGGATGCTACCAGTAAGAAGAAAGACACTGCAAGCAGAGAAGACAGGCAAATTTACAGTCCATGAAAGATATCAGTGAGGGGGAAAGAGCCACCGAGTTGATTTTTTCAAACAAAAAAAAAAAAATCATTTTTGGGCTTGCTTGCAAAATGAGAGAAGTACTGTGCCATGAGAAAATACAGCAGAGGCTGCTGCAGAAGCATTCCAGATCCTAGAGAAACAGGACTAGAGCTCTTTCACAAGACAGAATACATGGATTTTGTGTTACAACACATCAACAGCACTGCTCCCCAAGCTGAGGCTGCAGGTAGCTAAATCCAAGCAGCCAGCCCAAGCAATCACAGCAGTATGGAGGGTCCAGGAACTGGGAAACTGCAGTTATCCCTGTAACAATTCAGTACTGAAGCATGTTTTAGTGGGACAACTCTGACCAAGCAAAGACTTTGTGACATCAACAATCTGAGCTGCAGTGTCACACAGGGATTATTTTCTTTTCATCCCTAATTTATTCTCTTCCCCCACTCCCCACTTCCACTAGCTGATTCAGCTGCTTCATCCAGCCTTTGATTTCAACACTTTCTATAGAGCTGCTTAGCACAGGTCCATTTTGAAGCTGATTTAAAAACCTCACAGGAACACAGTTCTGACAAAACCCAGTATTTCAACACTCAGTCTTATTGTAGGAAATAAACTCGGGATTTCCAATATAATGACCTACTCTGAAAACCTGGACTATTTTCTAAGTGTGTAAAACCACTGTAGGAAAATCCCTGCTACTTTATTTCATAAATAGCTGCTTCAGTGTTATTCCTATCAGCTTTACTCACCAGGAGAAGGCTTTAACAGGAGTAGGTCCTTACTGTGGCAGAATCCAATCTTTGTGTTCCTGATACACTGCCTATTCCAAGAAGCATGGGAAGACATGCAGAACACAGCATGCATGTTAGTTTTCAAAACAAAAGAAAACCCCTCCACAGCAATGGTGATTACAGCTTTGGTACTCACCCAACTCTAAGGTTACAAGTTAGAAAAGCAGAATTTATTTTACAGTTTATATATTAACCACTTCTTATTCCATGGGCTAAAAAAATGTATTCTAAAAAAAAATCTTCTTGCCAACTAGCACAGAGAAATTGGCAAAGGTGATATTCTAAGTTATTTACTACTTTATGTAGTTTGTAATTGTCTAATATTTTAAAAAGAAAGTGGTTTTACATGGTAAAGACTTAACTTACTTTCATTTATAGAATTTTCCACATTAATTTTGGTAAATATTTTGTGCTAGTGACAGTACTTAAAATTTAGAAGAGCTTACTGAGAATAGCATCAGATGCAAAAAATTGGTTTTTTGAGCTTTATGAATAAATAAGAGTTTTCAGAACCTGAGGCAACTCCAACAGATTGTGTTCTCACCCTGTCCCAATAAAAAAACATTTCATATTGGTTTCTGTGTGTCTTTTGTGAACTAAATTCAAGTCAAAGTTTATTCTTATGTTGCTACAGATACGGTTTCTAAACAGACAAGACCCCTCATGTGACAGGTGATCAACCTCCACTTCCAGGTGGGATTTTTGGGGTCTGCTTTTGTTGGTTTGGGTTTTTTCTAACTCATATCTGTGTGCACACACACATGCCCAAAGATCATTAAGTACACAGCAATGAATAAAACAGTGATTTCAAGTATGGTCAATACTGAAGTGATCACTGCAGGGGGGGCAATGCACCTGTTACTGAAGTTTTACTCATCTGAAAATTATCTGAGGGGGTTTACTCACATAATTTTTGAATGCATTTTATTGCATTTCAGAAGTGGGGTTCATATTGGTCTAATTGCTGCTAATCAGAAATGATGCATCATGTGATTAAAAGACTCCTGCTAAGCTGTCATTTTACTTTCCTAAATTACATTTATTTCTAGCTATGATTCTCATTTTGTTACTCCAGTGATGTAAAAAAGAAACTCCACCTCTAGTACAGCTTCCTGAAATGACAAAGCACCCTATGGTTAAACACAGTGTTATAAATACAACCATGCACAAGGCAGATGCTTTTATGCAGCAAAAAGGTCATTTGGACTTAATTCCCCTGGAATCTCAGGCAAACAAAAAAAAAAAAAAAGAACAACATGCTTAAAATTATACAAAATCAATACCATCAATCTGCATCTTCTTTGGCTGCATAGAGGGTGAAGACATTGAGGATGTAACTCTGAAATTTGCAGGAAGAGTCTCTGCTGATCCAGCAGCTAAACCTCTTATGTCCTTTGGTCTAAACTTCTTTCTCCACGAAGGTGCTCTCCTAAAGCTCTTATCATCATCCTGTCACATTGACAAACAACATTAGCAGTGCAAAAAGTGCTACTGGGGAGTGCTACTGACATTAAATGGGTTACTGACAAACTTAAGTAAATGTATCACCACTGAAGAAGGTAATTGTGAGGAAATAAAAAGTAAGTGTATTAAATACTGCATTGCCAAGCAGGGTTTTCCTTAAGCATTTGGATAAACGCAATTTAATTACCCAAGTGCATTTTTCTTCCCCCATTAATATATCTGCATCTTTCAAGCAATATTCCCACCTCAGAAGTATAATGCTACACTTACTAAATACAGTTTAAGTCCCACTTCCAAAAACATCTTTGGTAGAGAAAGTATTGTGTCAATGCAAATACACCCACTGGGCAGCTCCATTTGCCAGCTTCCCATTTAGAACCAGTTAAATCCTTTGAATGCTCTTTTACTTCAGATTTATTCCCTTGTACAATTAGGAGATAAGTGTCTATATTATTTGGAGAGATCTTCATGATCAAACTGCCCTGTGCCACTAGAACAGAGCAAACATCTGTTCCTTAAAGCTACTTTTGCAGTTTGAAATCTCCAAGGAAAATACTTTAGAAAACCATCAAGGCTTTCTGATGGGTTGTTAAAACCTTGGTAGAGATGCACAAGCAAACAGAGCTGTCAGGAGCTTCCCCTTCCCCTGTCCTCTTCCTCTTCCCAGCACCAATGTTTCTGAGACTGGTTTCCTGAGCTGGTTAACCACAGAAGGGTTTTGTCACTTCAGCCTTAATCTGGAACACTTTTGCCTACATGTGCTACCCCATCAAATCTCATCAGCACCAAAGATGAGGCAGCATGGAGTTAATGCTCTCCTGGGGAAGTAACACCAGCTTGAATCTGTCCACTGAGCAACCTACAAGGCTAAAGATGGAACATTCTCTGCTTCTGTGGGTGCACAGCTTAGAGAGTCACATTTAGAGAGTCTTACACTCATTTCAATTCAGTTTGTACAATAAGATCATAGGCTGCCCAACAGAAATTACTTTGATGTGTAAACACAACTGGTGGTCCTCTGCACCAGTATCAATCAAAATTAACATAATATTTCTTAAAAACCACTCAAAGCTCTTTGAAATACTGCTCTTTAGGATAAAGTGCCTTTCTCTATCACAGCTTGTTCGTTGCACTGCTGGTCACTAATTTTCCCATGTTTGAGATAAAGAGGATTCAGCCCAAAAAAGTGCTGCTATTAGACATTAACCACACGAGTTAGAAAACCAAACTTGCAAATCTTCCCAATACTTTCATATTCAAGGTCATCTTACCAAAATACATAAACCCTGCTGTATTTAGAAGCCCTCGGAGACAAGGAGTTTCAAATTAAAGTTTCTGTCACTGTTCTGTCAAAAGCTTGAAGAGGTTCAGGCTAAATTCTTTCACTGAGCAGTTCTGATAAAATGGTCAACAACTCGATTAACTTACTTCATCAAGTCTTCTGTCAGTGCCCATAGCAAGGAGGTTATTGAATTCCCTCTCCAGAACAGCACGAGCCTGAAGTTTGTGGTATGAAAGAAATGGAAGTTAATTCCAAAAGATTAGTAATTAGTAACCAATATGATTTTAAAAACTTAATAGGACCCAAATTGTTTAGTGCTTTCTTATCAGATTGATAAATATACTTCATACTTGAAAGGTCAGCACTTGAAAAGTTACAATTTAATTTGTAACTTATTAAAAATTTAAGGAAAACTTAACAGCTCTCCTCTATTTGTGATATGAAAGTTCATGACTCTGCCTCAAACTTAATTATTTCAGAGTAAAAATTAGCAAACAACAAAAATGATTAGTTTCACACTACTGTTGTGAAGATGGGCTGTGAAGAAAATATTCAAACAATTTTTTTCTCAAGCAAATTTACCAATGAGAATTGTTATTATGACCTAGAAAACCATTAGAAAAGCACGATTTTAAGTTTTTGTCTTGTGTGACAATGGACAACATTGCATCTGTTTTTAACCTTCCTAGGAGACCTAAAGTGCCTTGTCCTTGGTTACCTGTGTGTTTTGAGTGGGGATTTGCAGCAGGAGAGCCAATGCATTGTAATCAAAGGATTCATCTAAGGCCACAAGCGCGCCGTGAACGCCGCTCTCCAGCAGGTTATTCGCATATTCCTTAAGGCCGATGGACACCACCCAGTGGATCATCCTCTCGTTGCTCCACACCAGGACATCTAGGGAGGCAAAAACACAGTGCCAGACTCATTGCAACACCACTTCTCTGAACCAAATCATCCACAGTCATGAACTGGATGATTGGAGTGAAGTGGAAAGTAAACATGTTAGAAGTCTGTTGGAAGACATTTCACACCATAACTTAAATATTCCAAGGAGCAATTCTCTAGATGCAAGAGATGCACCCATTCCATTTGGGAGGTAAAAAACAACCAACCAGCCACAGCCCTGGCTTGATTGCTACCAACTAGTTGTTCCTAGGAATGATCTCAGGCACAATTACCAAATTAACCACGAAAAAGTATCAATGGTTTGAAAGGAAAGGGAAAGAGCAGGCACAGAACCTTCTAAGCAAGTTTTTAGACTCAGATATCAGAAAATACTTCTGATGTTAAGCAGGGAACAAAATTACTATGGCAAATCTTGGAAAATCATGAATTCCCACCCTACTTTCTCTTACTCCTTCTCTCTTGTACAAGAATCATCATGAATCTGGAAGATATAATTACCTAAGTCATTTGGATATTTTTTCATCAACTGCTGGGCAACAAGTTACCAGCCACAAGCAAGAATACAATTATGCAGATGTAAAGTTACGTCAAAACAGGGGGGAAAGAAGAAAATAAGGACACCCCTCCCCCAACATGTTCTTAACTCTCATTCTCCTAAAACATTTCATTTCCAACTTCCAAGCAGTATGAGTTTCAAAAATGTTCACATTTGTAGCATAAGTGATTTAATCATGTGGTTTATCATTCAATGTTCAGAGCCTACATCCAGGCCCGCCTTCTGCATTTAACATTTGATATTTTATAGATGGTTCCATCCTCTAAAGCCTTTTCTTTGTTTATGAATCTTTGAGGCTGATCAGTGAAAAAATGGCAGAATCAGACTGAGGTGAAGACAATGCACTAACCCTTAATTTCATTCTGGCTTTCTTCTCTTTTTCTTTCCAGTTCTTTTCGATCATAATTCAGTCTTCGGAGGCACATAATTCCACACTGAAAACTGTTCCTGTTTGGACCAGAGGAAAAAAAAAAAATCAGAAAAAATATTTAGAGATAATGGAAACATTTAACTGTGTGTGAGGTCTCTAGCTTCAGCCTCGTTACCTGTGAAAGCTGTCCACCATTTTCAGCTGCCCACGCAGGTCTTTTTTAGTTAAGTGGTCCAGCATCCGAGCATCCACCAGACATTCCATGAAGTAGCTGCGGTACTGAGGGAGGCCCAGGCTTGGCAGCCACTCATTGCCAATCCACTCGTGGTTCATGTCACCATAGGCTAATGTCTGGTTTGAAAAAAAAATTAAGGGACAAGCTTATTGAAATGAGAAAAGAAAAGCTGTTTTAGACAGCATAGTTTAAAGAAATTGCTTACTTGATTCCTAGCCTGTAAAGATAAGCACATCAGAATACTGAATACTACGTGTGTGTTTTCTGAAGTCACCTTCATGGAGAAAAGCAAGCGCAGATATTCACATTAGCAAGTGAAACTGCCTCAATTTATATCAAGAAATAGTACGACAAAATATGCAAGAACTGATAAAATTTTACAGAAAGACTAATCTACGTGGTTGGATAGCAAAAGCCATAGAATTTCATTGTGTTGAGATGTTGTAAATAATCTCTCTCTTGAAAACTGGAGGGGAATCTGATTTTTCATGTGACTTTATAAAGAAAAGATATCAGAAAAATAACTGCAGGCCTTTTTTTATATATGGTTAGCTGTTTTCAAAAACTGATAAAACCCTGTTACCAAAGAACAAGCCATTCTAAATGCTAGTCCTTATCCTAAAAGAGACTTCTCTCATTACAGTTTTGATCTGCAAATCACCAGGCAATTTTTTAGAGAAAACATCTATAAAGATAGGAGTTTGTAATCATACATCTAATCACTCCTTGGGCAACAAAACCCAGGAGCTCCTTTTTTCAAAAGCATAATAATTCAGACTTTTCTGTTAAAAGGCAAAAGTTTTTTTTCTCCTCTAAAGGAAGCACCTTCCAGAAAGGAACAAGGCCACAAGGAAATGCACCTCTCCAAGCCATCAGATGGTGGAAGCTCCTTACTCTGGACAATCAATAAATGAGTAGCTGAGATGTAGTTAATGGGACTTAAACCAGCTTTAAGCTGGAGGGCAGCCAAGAAAGAAGAGCCCACACTGTGCAACGATATGGATCATGGGTAAATACCAAGTTACGTTTCCATCCCTGTATAAATACTCAGCTACATCAATGCCTGAGAATACAATTAGGATTTGCCACCACTTTAAGGCAAAACAATCAATTAAGGGGAATTACAGAATTAGTGCATAGAAATCTACTTAACCACCCAGGCCGAGAGTATCTTGTGGCACACCTGGGATGGTGGCTGGGTTGGACAGGGATATTCTACACAGAGCAGATATTCCTCTTGGAATTCTGGCTTCCTCAGAGAACCATCCCCCACCAAAACATTAAAATATTTAAATCACATGTATTTCCCAAGTGTGCATTCTAGAGAGATAAGGCTGCAGTTTTCCCCCTTTCCCAATCCCCAGGTCACACCCGGAATGATTAAAAGATGCTGGCATAAAGGAAAAACAGCTTCTTTCATGCTCTAATGATTGTGACAGTTTACATACAGTCTGTAAAATGAGATAAAGTTTCCAACCTGAGCCCAGCTTCCCTCCTCATCTTCCTGTTAGGTGGTTAGGAAAGCAAAAGAACACACATATATTAATGGTTAAGTTTAGTAAGGAGGTCAAAGTTAATGGTGCACTGCAAGACTCTAAATCTACTGCATACCAAAAAAATCTAGATAAACCAAGCATCATGCAATGTAAAAAATTATACATAAGGCACTTATTTTTGTATGAGAAGTTGCAAACCCCATCTACTGATTAAGTTTTCTGGAGAGAAGAAATTTCTGAACCAATAATTCTGTTTGTCTATTTGTCAATCAAGTCACAGCTCCATTTTACAGATTAGAGTTTTGTTTACAATCTTATCAACATTGATTTTTTTCCTTCCTCCCTTCTGGGAAAAAAGCTATCAAGATGCAGATTGCAAGGTTAATAGTTAGAAGAAGCAATGATCCAGAATTTTAGTGCATTAATTTGAAGGAAACAAAAAAAAAAGAAAAAAGAAAAAAAAAAAAAAGACCAAAAGGTACTTGATTCAAATGTTCAAGAAGTGGGAAAAGCACTCTAAGGAAGAGAAGTGGCAACACTGTAAACTAACCGTTTGTTGTGTGGCTGTAAGATTTTCCATCTCTTCATGTGTTACCCAGACATTTCCCGTGGTCTAACATGAGCCCACAGGGAACCAATCCCATCCAGTGAAAGGAAAGCAGTAACAAAGAGGAGAGGTTGCAGAACAGATAAGCAATCGGTACATGTAAGGAGCAGGCATGGGCAAAGCAATGGTCTCTAGGTCAGGTACAGCTACTGACAGTCATGGCATGCAATAAAACCTGCTCACAGGGATCAACTTCCCTCACAGATATTAACAAAACTGAGCAGAAGAAACAGCTGACAGAATTTCATTAATGGGTAAACACTGAGCTCTGTTCTAATCCGAAAAATACATTTGTAGCCTAGCACATAGCCCCAGGAATAACTTTAGACTGCAGAGCAGACAGACTGAGAGAAAATTCCCACTACATGCCTAAATTTACTAGAGAGAGACAGGTGCCTCCTAGATCATGTAATCTGAATTATTTGGAATTAATGGCTTTACAGCTACATTAAAAGAGCCTCCAACTATCCTACAATTTTCTGTACACACTTTTAGACTTCATCTGTATTTTAAATTCTCTGGAGGCCAAAATGACACATACTCTAAATACTTTGGATTATATACTTAGACTGAAATAAACTACTCTATTCCTCGAGAAAGAAAATTGCAGTTATTCCTTTAGTTAATTTCCATGAAAGGAAGGAACCACCTATATTTAAATAATGTGTTCCTTTCCAAAAATTCTTAATAGCAGTTCTAAGTTTACAGTCAAACATGGGGAAATTCTAGTTGTTTATTGCTGCACAAGTAAGTTTCCTTACCGTCCTTGAGGTGGGAGGGGCAGAGGGGCTGGTTAGGGACATGATTTCCTGGATGGCCAGGCGGAGCTTGAGCCTGTGCAGGGGATTGCTGATGCCAATTTCCCGCTGGATTTCCGTGTCAGACAGGGCTGACATGATAGCACCGCTTTTCACATTGGCTCGGCAGGCAGCCACGTACCAGGCTGGCATCCCCACCCACAGCTGGAACACAGAGAAGGAAGTAAACAGGATATGCAAAACATTCCTGCCTCCAAACCCACACAGTCTTTACAAGTCTGTACATTGAGGGGGCTTTTTATTCATTTTGGGAGGACCACTCACCTCCAGCCACACCACCACAGTGGGCCCATCCCACTGTGCAAAAGGCAAACCTTGTCTTCTGGCTTCCTCCAGCAACTCGTGCCTACAATTACAGAAATAGTCATTAGTTATAATGAATGTTACAATTCCAGCACTGCACTCACTTTACTATCTTCTTTCCAATAATTATTCCCTTTCCAGCCAGCCTTATATGATGCACCTCTTCAGGCAGGTACAGCACATGTACAGGGACTATGAAGGGATGAAAGCCGAGCTGGGCAGGAAATCTGAGAGCAGCAGAGATGTGGATCTTGCCTTTCAGAACCCAGTTTCTGAAGTCACTACTGACACTCCCAGCCCAACGTGAAGATGTCAGGCTTATTTAGCAATCAGATTCTCAGCTGCTCAGTTTTCTGCCCAGCAAAGCTGAACCAAAGCAGTCATTTCTCTTCAGTGTGTGCAGATTTGAAACCTGTGGCCACACATGAGCACATCAGACACGCCTGTCCATCATGCTGTCAGGGCTGGGACACTGACCATTCCCCACTGGTGAACATCAGCCTGTCAGAACGTCTGGCACAGCTTCACACAACCAGAGTTGTGTTTGGCAATTCTATCCTGACAGGCTGTGTACTGAAACTCAGCTTTCATCTCCCCTGATGACACCATTTCCTTTGTTGTGCTGAAACAGAAACGCCTGAAGTTTCATATTCACAATTCAGCTCCCAGAGACAATGGAAGCTCACAAGGTCCCTATAAATAGCTACCAAAAATGTTTAATAAACCAAAGGACAAAAACTAGCACTGTGAGTATAAGCATGCAATGCTGCTTGGATATGCCTGGCTGAAAACATGGAGAAAGCCTAAAAAAATCATTTTTACACTGCCTTTGAAAGCCAGTTATATATGGTTAAATCTCCACTCGTTCTCCTTTGAAAATCTGAAAAAACAACTGCACCTAATTAGAATGATTTTACTGTTCTTTATTCATGCCTGCAAGCGTAGAGTTAAGATATGCAGCAATACTACAGAGTCAAGACCTTACATTATGTATTTACCATTTCCTCACTATTTCAAATAAAATCTCCTTGCCTTTTGAACTGTCTCACTGGATAGATCTAAGATAACAGTTTTAGAAGTTATAGGTATTAAAATACACAAGGCATCTTGAAGAGTGATTACTGACAGACAAGGAGCTGCTTTGCTACTCCTACAAAATGGAAATGCAGCATTCAGCTCTTTTAGACATATTTGGGATCCTCATGTTATATTGATAGGTAACTAAACATTAAAAAGCAATAATGAAGCAATAAATATACTATATAGCTATATACTATATCAATATAGCACTTTTTCACCTGCACACCAATAAATTCCTATTGCTCTGGAAGAACCTCCCAGTAATTTGTGCTAATTAAATATGCTTTCCAGGAATGGGAAAGGAGAGGAAGGAAAGCACTGCCAGACAACTGGTTACAAATAATCATTCAGGTACCATTTTGGGATCCATCTATTAAGGTGGAACAGTGTTCAGCAGTCAGCAGCTGAATTTCACTACCAAGAAAGACTGTAAAAGCTTAGACATATTTGTACATTTCAAAAAGACACATATTTCTGAATTTGGAAAAAAGGATCAGCTTTTCCCTGCTACCGTGGAACACATTACATTCATTCCACAATAAATTAACCCTGAACACATTTCATTCTGCTTCTCTTTGTTGTTTAAAGATTTTAAAATTAGAAAAATAAATTGATAAGATCATATGAAACACTGTATGGTAAAAACAGAACAAAGTGCTTAATACTGTATTTGCCAGAAAGGAACACAAAGTTTCTTCTAAGTACTTTAGCTTCCAAATTGGTGCCTATGCCTTTCTTTTTGGTGGTTGTATTGTGTGGAGTTCAGAGAATATCAGTGTCATTTCTGGCAGTTCTGTTAAGTCTCATTGTATACTTCATGGTAACCATGAAACAGTGAATTCTTTGGAGTAGAATACAAGGAATACATCAAAAATGTAAGGAGAGGTTATGATGCCAACTTGAAACTCATGGTAGTAATGTAGAATGAAAATAATTGTGTGATGGAGGAAAACACATAAAAATAAAAACAAACAAAGAAAAAAAATGTTTATGAGATGAGTTTATGAAGAAATTATTCAATGGATCCAAAGAGGAAAGCAACCATGAAGTGGAAAATTAATTGCAGAATTTGTTCATATGCAGTAAGAGATAAAAAACTTCCTTGCACAGGAAATCCTTAACCCCTAAGCTCAAGATGTAGCCCAGCCACAAAACATCTCATATGAAGAATTCAGAAGCAGCTGCTGTTTCATCTGCAAGTGATGCCTTGATGTTTTCTTCCTATAGCAGAGAACTCCTTTCCCACTATTCCGTTCAAACTCCACCAAGACACTCACTGCATTCCAGTAAAACGTGATCAGATCCCTGAGAGATCACAACTGCCCAGCCAACTGAGTCTCACAGCCCAACCATTATTTATACCAGTTAGGAAATAGGTGCAAAATCCAGAATCTTTGTGAGGAAAAAAATATTGCAGTGGTGTCAGTAGCACTAACAACTGGTACAAATCTGGCCCTGTGAAGTATGCAAGAGTGCCAGAAGAGTAGCTGGCTACTGGAATAACTCCTAGGTGACCAAACCAAGGGAGAGATGTCTGGAGACTTAATAAAAAACCTGGCTGAGCTTCCCTTGGAACAGGAGCCCTAACATGCTGCTGCAAGGGGGGAAGGCTCGCTGTTAGACACATTCCAGAGGCATCTCACAGCAGCTGGGGAGGACAAAAGCTGTGGTCACAGGGAGTGAGAAATGATGTCAAAGCTGCAGGTGGTGCCTGAGGCAGCAGAGAGGTGCACAGGACCCTCCAGAGACCACTGTGTGAAATAGCTGTGCTCAGAAGGGCTCGTGGCAGGAGAGCACATGCTCACTCCACAAGGAAAATAAAGCAGCCTGGATCATTTGGCCACTGGATCAGGAGACAACATGGGAATGCATACATGGAGAGCTCATAGCCAGAGGGGAATGCTGCATCCCAGATTTCTTGGACAGAACTGAAGAGGACTGATTTGGAAGAAGTTCAGAAACAGTAAATACTGCAGTGTGGGGAAGAGAGTGATACTGATGGAAGTGACTGAGCTTCAGGGTGTAAAAACTGAGAAGCAACAGCTGTAAAACATGAGATGGAAATAGGCAGAGCATCAGGGGAAAGTTAATATCCTTATTCTAGACTGAGTTCAGGGATGCAGTAAGTGCTTTGTGTGTGAGTTCTATTAAATTTAGGGTTGCCTTCCTTTTTGGTGAATACAGTACTAAGTTGGTGGTGCTGTAGCCAGAAAAGCACAAACACAGTTGTGGCAAACACTGTCACTACCACAGCTCACACAGGAGATGAACACAGCACTATGAGCCACTTAGGTTTAGTAAACACCAAACAACACTTTTACAGAAATACATCTACCTTGGAAACACAAATACCTACTATCGCTAAACAACTTTCAAATCCCAGATTACAAAAATAATCTAAGAGGGTTTAATATTTCCACTATAAAAGCTCACACCATGCAAATTTAGACAAGACACCAAACTAGCTTTCACACTGAACTAGGTGACACTGGATTTATTTCAGCAACACATTTTCATAATATATTCTTTTGAATCTAGTATTTCCTCTCATAATCAGACTTTTTTGAAAAAAGGATAGAGGTTTTAATATATTGCTAAAAAATCCAAACGAGTTTTATCATACTTGCACAACAATCCTAATAAAAGAAATACAAACTTACCCTGATTTTGCACTACCACATCAAATGGTAAACAAAAGGAAAATAAAATAATGAAAGACAAATATAAAACTAGGATTAAACTGAACTCAAAGGCATACAAAACCAGACAGATAATATGTACTGTAATTTAATTCTGTAACTATAAATACATTTTTGTTAGCAGACACTGAACACTGCCCTCAGCCTGTTTGTGCACATGCAAGCAGAAATCAGAAAGATAAACGAGCAAATAGGGATTAGAGAGCTATAAATAGAATGAGCTCTCGTTGTTCCAAGCATTCAGGTAGCTGGAATTCTTTTTGCTGAATACAAGGTTTTGTAAGCAAACAGCCAGTCAGAATTTGTTTTAACCCACCCTCCTCCAATATCAGAGTGAAAAGCAATTCAGAGCAGCTCTGCCACTTTTTCTTTTTGATAAGGAGCATCTCAAGAAGGCAGCAAGGGATCTTTGAGCCCTTGTGATAATACTGCTTCCCATGTCCAGAACACCCCTCAGGATTCTGAACAATGGCATGACAGCATCTTACTTGGGATTTTTCAAATGATTGTTTTAATTTCATTGAGTGGTAGAAAACAGAAGGCCCCAGGGAGACCTTAAAGCCCCCTCCAGCACCTAAATGGGCTGTGGAAGAGATGGAGAGGGGCTTTGGAAGAGCTAAGGAAGGCAATTCCAAACTAAAAGTTTTCATTTGTTTAATAGAGACAGCTGCCTTTTAAGCAATCTGCAACATGCAGCCATAAATTGTACTTTAAGTAATGCCAGCACATATTTGAAAAGCAGAATGTTTACAAGAAAAGCCATGATTTATCTGCAACTGCACTTCTTGCATTTCTTAAAGCAAGACAGTATGGATTGTTTCACTTGAGAATGAAACTTGTGGCTGGTATTGAGAAATACCTATATTGCTCAAAGAACAGACCTTACCACTCCTTAGATATGACCAGACTAAAACTATTTATTCAACCAAGATGTGGTATGACTTTAAAGCTCTATAGAAAAGGGAAAATACCAGATCATAATAATATATGATTGCCTTCAGAGCAGCAGTTTGAAGAAAAACAGCTGAGCCTTCTGTTATCCAAACAAACTCACATTCCATTCTGACTTTTCAAACCAACACGCTGCTGGTTTTCATTAGCAGCCACCAGGCATTATTCTTATTAGTTAATAGAACTTAGGTACTGCAAGAAATAGCTCTCAAAGGGAAAATTAGCACCCTTTCTTTTCAGCATTTACTGTCTGTCTTCAGAAAGCACGGAAAGTCTGACCTTCATCAGTTTTTTGACAGCTGAACAGAACAGAAGCAGCAGAAGTTTAAGGTATATGGTTCAGCATTGGAGGAAAAAAATGCAAGGAATGCCTGATCCTACTTATATAAATATGAGTGTTTCCTGTATTTCCATATAAGCATCAAGTCAGGATTTCTAGCAGTAGCAATGTCTCTTTTTCACCTATGATTAGTCTTTGCTTCATGTGTTCCAAGTCTGGAAACAACAAAGCATGCAAACAGACACTCCAAAAGTGAGCAGTAAACTAAAGATTTTCTGGGACAGAGTGAAAAAATTCTCATGACTAGGAAAGGGTAACTGCATAGAAGGTGCCATAAAAAAGAAATAGTCACAATTAATTTAAAAAAAAAAAATTGAAGAAACCAGGGCAATATGGTGCAAAGAAAAAGATTTCAACGGACAATCTTAAACACAAGTGAAAAAATTAGTGAAGAGAGAAGCTGCCAGCAGCTGCAACACAGAGGGACAGAGAAAATATCCAGCAAACTCATACACAGGGAGGGATGTCTGCACACAGCATCTCGTGCTTCCCTTCTGACAATTCCTCCACAATCTGGAGCAAAGAACAGCCAAGGACAACTCTGGGAAATCTCCCATTTGAATTGAAGGTATTTATAATTTATTACATTTAATACCTCCCAAAGCAGGTATGAAATATAATAAATTTAGAGGGAATTTGATAAGAGTCCACTTCTATTTCCAAATTTCTTTATTACAGCAGTCCAATTGTAAGTTTTCAGCTTAAATTTCTTTCAAATTTACCATGACCTATGCTGCTATTAATGTTCTGGAAAAATAGTAAAAAAAAAAAAATCTACAGAGGCTTATTAGCCATAGCACCATATTAGGCAAAAATACCCCAAAACCAAACTAAAAACTAAAACCACAGCATTTTTAAACAAAGCAACACATGAATAACACAGGAATAAAAATATTTGATAACTTACTTTTTCTGCATTTTCCTGTTTTTCTCTGCCTGACCTCCAAGCTTGCTGAGGCCTAATGCATCCTGAGAGGAACCATCTGCTTCTCCCAGGCCACCTACGAAAAACCCCAAACTCAAATCACTCTCAATTTAATCCTTTGTAATATTACTGATCAGGAATGTGTAAAACCAAAGCTCCAGGGCCATCTCTCTCTCTGTCTAAGAAAAAGCAAACCAACCTTGTCCTAGAGCTTCCTTGCTTCCTTGTCCAGGTCGTCCCTTTTCCTTCTTGCCAAACAGGCGGCCAATGGAGGATTTGATCCCCTTCTTTTTGGGGGCTTTGTGAAGGGAGTCTTGACTGCTGTTACTGCTACTAGGATTACTTGTTTGGCCATCTTGTGAACCTGTTGAACTGTACCAAAAAAGTGTCATAAAGGAGCCCATGTACAACAAATTCACCAGAGGTAAATTCAGGGTTCTGTGCAAGTTAATCAAAGTTCAGTAACTCACTAATGACATTTAATTTCATTTAATTTTATGAATTATGAAAAGAAATGTTGAGGCACAAGTTTCTGGCTGAAAGGGGCACACAAAGTTCAAAATACTTGAGTGGAATCCATCTCAGATACTTAGGTACTTTGAAAAGAGTATCTGTCCATCAAAGTGATGGCAATTTTGAAAGTTATTTCTCAATTTATAGCTAAATAAAAACTTAAAAGAGTTAAGAGTTACATTTTTCATATCCCAAGCATGAAGAAAACTTAATGCAGACTTTGAGTACCAAAAGCATTGCCATTTCTAAGCATTAGCAAAATCTACATTCCTAATGTTTATGTAACAGTCACCCATTTAAGTGTTCACACTCCTGACTTTTGAGAAACACTCAGACTAAAATCCTACAGGCTGAACAGCTCTGCAGTTTGGGGTTTTATTCTGATACTGTGGAACACTGAATTCCTAGTATGTCTGATTGATTCCCAGCTTACTTACTTCCTGATGTCCCTGATATCTTCGTGGCTCACTGTGTGCAGAGCTCCTTTCTGGACTCTGTCCAGGCGCAAGGAGCGAGGTGAAGAAGGTGGTGATGTCTCACATTTTATGGTGGTTTTGTCATCTCGTACCTCTTCTCTGGAAGCTGGAGACTGATGGGAAAGGAAGGAAAACTTCAGGGGCAATGCCAAAACATGAAGGCAATACCAACACTACGCAAAACAGTGAAAGGAAGAATTTTATTTTAGTGTTAAAGGATCACTCTTGCCCTTACCCTTCTGCAGTTGCCTATTTTTTGCTTGATTTCTTTCTGAATTTCTTGTTACCTTCAGTGACAAATGACTAAATTCAGTCTTAGCTACTGAAACGAGAAAGTAGCACTTATCTTTTATTTATTTATAGGGCTAAGAATTAAAGTAATGCCTTCAGCGCCATAAAATGAATATACTGTGCCCAGTTCAAGCAAGTGCAAAGACAGAAAAACTAAAGACTAAAGAGACCTGTGGAAAGAATTATTAGCAAAATCATTGACTCTATGAAGTCAGTTTCTACACACCTGCGGCTACAACAGTTTGAGTAACAGAAAGAATAACTTATTTGTGTGTGCACTGACAGCTTTTAAAATTCACCACTGATGCATGAAGACTACAAAGCAGTGGTTGCAAACAGAAAGCAGCACAGCAGTCCTCCACACAAGCAAAAAAAGGCAAACAAACACAAAAACCCACAAAACAAACGCACACTTAGGCTAAAATAATAAACCATAATCTTCTTTTGTTACAGAGCTACTCTGCAAATGCTTTATGTTCCTGTTACCCGCTAATGAGTTTGGGGACAGGGAGGGAGATGAAGGGGCACACCATGAAATAAACTAAAGATTTTTACCTTTCTACGGTGTTTCCTTAAATCACTAGGCTGACAGATGCATGCAAAGAAAAGAAATTTGGAAAAGCTGTATTTATTATAAACTGTAGCACAGACTAAGACAACTAGTACAGACAAAACACCTTGGGGAGAATATAAACAACAATTACAACAATGGCACAGAGAGATACTGGGTATGAAATACTCCTTAAATCACAGATTACTTAAATGTATCCCTGAAGTGAGGAAAAGGAAGCAAAACAAACACTTAAGAGTTGGTTATCTACCAAAGTACCAGAGATGTTTGAGTGTGTTGGGACCATTGGCAAATTAGCACAAAATATGTGCAGCCAAAACCCCCAATAAGATGTTTGGGGGTGCAAGGTGCTGCTTTGAAAAGATGAGACCTGCTTTGAACCTCCAGATCAGCCACAGGAGCCTTAATAAATCATCTGCACTCATCCCTCCTCACAACCCAGGGATTCCTGCAGCTGTTTCCTACACTGCACAAAAAGCAGACAAGACTTTAATAATGTCAAAGAGTGCCAACAATAGCCAATTTCTATACAGTAACAGGATTCTGTTCTTTTTGCAGCTTTCTGGTGCTGGAATGTTTGAGCAGGAATTCACCACCACTTTTATTTTATCCTCCATCCACTGTACCTCACTCCCCAGGGAGTGCTCACCTCTGCCAGTGCACAGAGCAAGAGTTACACAAACAGCTTATTCAGACTGATGCTGACAAAAGTTAAATTTAGATAATTTGTTTAATAGCTCTCATTTAAAAAGCCTGCAACCAAAAATAAAGTTGGTCCCCTTTGAAGTGGGACAGCGGGGAGGGATGTTGTTCCCCTCCCACACAGGATAACTTTTAATTGTTTTTGATTTAGAATACATGTAAATTTTGCAGCATTAATATGGAAAGTTTTGTTCAATCTGACTGTACAGTACTACATTACTAAATCATAAGTTCACTGAATCATAGAAGGGACCTTTAAATATGATCTAGTTCCTCCTCAAGTTCTTGACAAAGCACTGCAGACTCATTTTACCATTACTGGATCTTTCATCTATTAAATCTGATGAGCATAAAAATGAAAATGTTCACCACATGGAATGAACTGCCCACAAGCACTTGTCAAGAGAGCTGTGAGCTTCACCATGTATCATGTTGATGCTTTTTAATCATGAGGGGCTTTCAACTGACTGAGCTGCATAACCACAGGCATTAACCTAATTTGCCTACATGATCAAAACCTAATGCAACTCTCTATTAAAACACTGGAAGACGCAGCAGAACTCAGTCTAATAATCCATGATAGCTCTTCCTAAAGTTTCTAGAAAGCTCTTGTTCTCTAATTCTTGATTTCAAGCTTTCACAAATCAGTTGCCAGGTACGAAACTCTTCAAATACAGCTACAAACACCAGATCAGGTGACTTCAATGCACAATTAGGATCTAAAGGGAAGTTATTTACAATTCACTTTCTTCAATTGCATTGGATTTCAGACCAGACACAATTCTCCTGATCTAGTTTTGGGGAAAAGAGCTACTTAAATTTGTATATGGTTTTCTGCATGAGAAGTATTTAGCATAACTAATAATTGTGAAATGTTAGAAGATAAAACACTCCACAATCTGAATTTTGATAGCCTTTGTTTTTAGAAGACTGCTTGCCCCTGGACCCCTGGACATATGGCTAGAGCCATATGATTTTTATTTTAATGCAAAGAAGGCAAAATTATTCCCTTTTATAAAAAAATACTTTTTGGTGTATGTGCACATTAATTTTAAAAAGCCAGCAAAACTACTTAGCTGAAATACTTGGTTTTAACTGTTCGTTTTATTTAACATGTCTGTAAACAAGAAAGGGGGAGATTTGTATCTTAATTTTACAGATGTGTTTACATGCATAAAGCAGCTCCTAGAAGGATTAATCTTCCTCAGAAGTCATAGGAATGTCAAAAGAAGGAAAACATCTTTCTCTACTCTCTGAACTCCTAAGACTAAACTACTTTATCAACCACAAGGTCTAACAGGTATTTCTTTTACCTATCAGGCTTTAATAGCTTAAAACAGGACACTAGCACTCATTAATATTCAAATAGCAGTGATACCATCCCAGTCTTCAAGATTAAGATGCAAATCACTTTTTAGCTGAGTATTCACTGAAATAGTGGACTACTAAAAATAAAGTCTAAAGCAGATGGAGAAAGTGGTTGAAAAGAAAACATTTTTTCTTCTAGAAAGAGGAGTCTGAAGAAAGACCATAACAACAAAAGGAATAAATACTTAGGGCACAAGATGTTGACCAAATAATAGACTCAAGCTCTGAACATTTTTCCTAATCATTATGTATCTTACACTTTTTATAGAAGTTGAAAGGAAGCAGTAGAAAAACCTAGAGAAAGGAAAAATACAGCTGAGTAAGCAGGAGAGGAAGGAACAGCCCATTTCCTAGAGAACAGGAGCGCTCCTCCAAGGAGCCTGCAGGCCGTGGTTACCCACCAGTGTCATGATGCCCAGCCTGTCCACCTCCCTGGCAGGGCTGTGCGGGACGCGCCGGGGCGTGGAGCGGCCGCTGCCGGGCGGGGAGGAGCCGGCCAGGGCCCCGCCGAGTGCAGGGGCCACGGAGCCCAGCGAGCGGAACCGGCCGCGCGCCTCCAGGCTGCCGCTGCCCACGCGGCTCTCGATCTCCTCCGCGCGCTGCTCCGTGTTCTCCTTCTCCTCCTGGATCAGTCTGAGGGAAAAAGAGCATCACAGGAATGTGACATTCCAACAGGGACTGTCACAGCCATGTTTTCTGAAAAATCCCTTCGCCAGGATTTCTTCTCCTGGGAAAGCTGAGAAGCCTCAGAGAAAAATGAAAACGACATTATCTCGTTTGCTTGTCCTGTGTTTTGCTGCTTTGAAATGTGGTTTGGAGATTGTTTATCCAACAGGCGGTTGTTTGATTGGTTTCATGTGAATTGCTTTAACTTCATGACCAATCATGGGGTAAGGCTGTGTCAGGACTCTGGAAGGAGTCACGAGTTTTCATTATCATTCTTTGTAGCCTTCTCTCTGTATCATTTCTCTATTCTTGAGTATAGTTTAATATAGCAGATATTAATATAATATAATATAATATAATATAATATAATATAATATAATATAATATAATATAATATAATATAATATAATATAATATAATATAATATAATATAATATAATATAATATAATATAATATAATATAATATAATATAATATAATATAATATAATATAATATAATATCATATCATATCATATCATATCATATCATATCATATCATATCATATCATATCATATCAGCCTTCTAAGAACACGGATTCAGATTCATCAATTCCTCCCCTTGTTGGGGGACCCCAGAAAATACCACAAAGGACCTCACAAACAGAAGCAGCACTTAGCAGAAAAACGTGGGAAAATTCACACTTTCCAGCATACTTTTATCAAAAGCTCCACAGCAGACAGGCCATACCTGATCTCTTTGTTGATTGCATCCAACTGTTCCTGCAGCATTATGGCCAAAGTCTGAGCATCAGCCTGACCACTTGGTGACAGCAGATCAACAGAGCTGAAAATGGTCTCCCTGTCGTCCTCCATGTCAGACACATCCACATCACTCTCAAATGCTTGTGCCACGTTTGCCAACACACTGGCTTGCTGGGCCCGCTCCCAATCCTGCTCATTCAGGGTCTGAACCTACAAGAATCCATTAAAGAAATAAATCCAAGCTCAAATGGAAAAAATGTGACATCTCTACTACTTATCAAGATGTTTAAAATAATTTATGTAAGTCCACTTACATGCTGAATGCATCCATCAAGACAGCAATGTTTAGAGAAATGGATAAAAAAAACCAAAACTATAATGTAGGAAACTTTAAACTTCATTTAACTGCAAGATGAAGAACACACATTTAATTACAGTAGAATTTTGCTATCAATTCCATGGGAACTATGGAATCTGTTTTATATAATGGGTGCCCATGCGTCCTGAAAGTAAATGAAAATTACTTGCAGAATAGTAATGTGTTAGATAAGAGTATACAGACACTAAAGCAGGACTGCTTCAAATTGTGTTTAACACACTTATCAAAATTTTAAAAACCAAAAACCAAAAAAAACCAAAAAAAACCAAAACAAAACAAACCAAAAAAAAACCAACAACAAAAAAACAAAACAGAAAAAACCACACCAACAAAACAAAATAGGACCTCCAAACTGTAATCTTGCAACTATTTGCTAACAATTAAAAGGACCAGCAGTCCATGAACTGGTAACACAAGATCTATAAAACTGAGGAGTTTTTTGCCAGGTCCTCCCAATTCTAAAACCTCCTCGCACCTGATTAGCCTCATGCACTGAAGAAATCTGTTTTGTTACTTGTATTTTCCCTCCTTACCTTGGAAGGCTCGTCCCTGAGAGCAGCCAGACGCCCCTTCTGGGGCCGCCTCAGCACAGAGGAGGAGCTGTAGGAGTCTGTGTGACTGTCCCCCACAGAGGAGGATGGCACAGGGAATCTGAAATCCGCTCTGCTGCAACACAAAAACATTTCATCTTTACAAAGGGAGATACAAAAAAAAAAAGTCACCCAAAGGATTTCTCTTGTCCCACCACTGCCAGTTGTTTTTAAGCAGTATAAAAACTGTTTTATATGCCCTCTAAAACTGAATTTATAGCTATGACTGAAATATTTTCATTTATAATATACAAGATTGTATTTAGCATAGTGACCTTAAAGAAAATAGGAAAAAACCAAACTATTGCTGGTACCTATGATGAAGTGATGTGGCTCTGAGCCTCACTTGGTCATTTTCAGCCCTTAATGCATCAACATTTAATACAAGTTGATCCTGGAAAAATAAATAGAAAAAACATATATGCTTAAAAAAAAAAAAGTGTCAAATACAAATTTATAATCTCACATTTAGGATTTTTTATCTCATTTCTCTGAAAATTTGAAATAACAGATTTTAAGATATAGCCTTTACCTATTTAAACATTGTTTTTGCTACACACAATACAGCACTGTCACAAAAGGGCACCCCAGAATAATCCTGCTGCCTCTCTACCCTGATTCTACTAATGACAATATGTATCTTAAAAAAAGCTATGAGTTCACATGCTACTAAGTTAATTATAATAAAGTGATGATAAGAAACAAGAAGATTTGTTCAAGCTTTCTGCACAAAAGGCTCTAAAAGCATTCACGTTTAACTTGGACATTTTTGATGCTCTAGAAACTCGGAATTTAACAGCAGTTAAATTCAATACAATGAATGAGAAAACAACAAAAGCCTAAATAAAATAAAAAAGTGGCTGATAATGAACATCTGTGATGAGGGACCTTGTCATTTCCAAGACAAGCAGAACACCATGCACCTTAGCTATTGCTAAGGAGCAGCCAAGCCTAATAAATATTTCTCCCTCTGCTCCCCAGTTCTTAAAACTTAAAAATCTTAGCAGTTGCATAAGCATGTCATGATATTCAATGCTTTGAGAAAACCATATGGAAAAATACCCAACCTTAAAAGTATTTCTCATTTGGTTTTGCTATTCAAGGTCATATGTACAACAGTATAAAAATTCTACACAATCTCCAAACTTTGGCCAATTGCCAACATATCCAGGCCCTTCACATATTCAGAAGTGTGTTAAGTCTTGGACTAAAAGGTTATGTATTATCTGTAAAATTCCCCTAAAACTGTGGCACACAATACCATAAAATAATCAATAACAACTCCTTTCTCTTAAACAGAGCAGGAAATGTTAAGTTTTATGAGGAATTAAAATCTGATCCTGCTATGTAGCAAGGCAGCAATTAAGTTCCAAGATAGTATTTCAGAAATGCAGTCTACCTTTTCATGCTGAAGTTCTTCGATTTGTTTTTTTGCATTTTCAATTTCTCGAAGAAGTGAATTCTGAAATGAAAGGCATCACAAATTAAGTCACTCATAAGCTTTACACTTTTAAACCATAACCATGATGACTACCAAAAAAATGCAGTCAACACTACACAAATGCATCTTAAATTACACATCCCTGATTGCTTCCATCATTTCACTTTGATTATAGTTGAAGGTTTATCCTTCCAGGTGTACAGCCCACTAAATAATGAATTTAGCAATAGTACTGCTTCCATAAATCTTTAATAGCCATAGCAGCTCTTTAAAGCTCCATTTCACAGTCTAACTAGTAAAAAAAAGGGAATAATTATGGAATAATTCAAAGTAATTCAAGAAAGACCACATGACCAGAACAAAATCTTAATGTCACCTGAATGTTTCTTCCCAACTTAGTATAAATGAATGAGCTGGAAGCCTCAACAAGAACACCTTTCTAGAAGCTGTTAACTACAGTAAAGGACAAGTAGATTTTCCTCATTATTTGCACATGTAGTTATGGTTTGGAAGATAAGAGGGAGTCAGGCTCAACCCTGAGACACCACCTATTATTCAAGCATTATGAATGCAAGAGGAAGCAAACATTCAGTACAAGTCTGGAAACACCATTTGCATCCCAAAGCATTTTATTGGCATGACTTTAAAACCAAAGACACTCAGCTTTTCCTGAAACATTTCCCCAGATGGTCATTTCACCCTCTAGTAAAAGAAACCAAATATATTTTAATCCAAGGCCAAGCAACTCAAAGTCAGCATCAAGCAAAGTGCCACTTCAGAAGACATTACATTGCTGGACGAAGAATAAGGGATCTAACTGCAAGCTGTGCATGGAAGACTAATCCATAAGGATCAAGATCCAAAAGCTGAAGGGAAGAAAAGGAGTGAAAAGTGTGTCAGAAGAGATGAACTGAGTGCAGGGGAAGGCTCCAAGATGTGCACTAACAGTGCAGGAAAAACCCATTTACATGCATATAACGAGTCCCAGAATGAGCTACCGGAGAAAAGCAAATGACAGGAATCCCACAATGACTCAGGGGAACTAGTACAGCCAAAAGCAGTGGGAAACAAAGCAAACTGAACTGGAAAGGTCAAAGTTCCAATGCTTTAGGCTTCCTGTATTACACTGGATGAGCCTATTTATGCAATCTGCACCAGTCAAACAAAAAAGGCTAAAGCTTCTTAAAAGCTGCCCTCTCAACACCACAGTGCAGTGCCCAGGGACAACCTCAAAAATTATTTTTACAGGCACATTTTCAAAATCCACAATGAAAAAGAGCCTTAACAGCAACATCTTATTAATAAGGGTTATGTGTTTATTTGCTGACGTTTGGGACATGTTGCAAAAGGCATAATCATTACAGAATTACACATTAATTACTGGAATGTTACCTTGTCTTCCAGGGCAGCCATCCTCTCCTTGAGATGAAGCTGGAGCCTTTCATTGGATTCAGACAGGAGCTTATCAACAGTTTCTGACAAACGTTTATTATGCTCTTCATTCATCTTCTCTCTCTGTCTAGCCTGAGATACAAAGAAGCTGCTGAAAAAACCTCAGATTTTCAATATCTCCAACAATTTCCAGGTTATGAAGGCAGCAAGCTTTCTTTAATCCAAATGAATTTTTTTAACAGCAATATTTTTCCACAGAGGAACACTGCATGTGCCTCCAGGGCTCTGTAAAGGGAATCTAAGGGACACTTCTGTCTTTAATAGATGATCCAAGATCAGAAGTTCAAAAATCCAAGCCTACATTAAAAAAAAATTAAAAGGCACAATTCAGAATAGATTCCATTATCTGTAACCCAGGAGCCAATTTTTCCATAGTCATTTAATTCAGCAAGTTTCTTCAAACTTTTATTGGAGACTTTCAGCACATTCTCCTTGAGATTTAAGGTTTGCCACAGTACAGCGACTCACTGTCAGCCAGCCTAAACTCTAGCTTTATTTTAAAGCTGAGAAACAAAAGAGGATTAGGTTCTTGCTTTCAGCTTTTTATTTTTGTCAAAATGAAGTGCAGTACCCTTTGCAGTTCTTGATTCTTCTCTTCAAGCTGTGCCTCCATCTGTCTCAGCCGCTCCTCGATATTGCCGTGTCTCTCCTCAGCCTGTCAATTTGAGAGCAAAATTAGAATTTGGGTGGGTTTTTTAGGCTCCAAAAGCACAGAAACACTGAGGCACAAGAATATTTCTAACATGCTTTGCACAACTGCCATTTATGATAAAGGACAATGCAGAACAGATGCTTTTCTGTCACCAAAAGGACCTTGCAAGAGTTCACATGGGAAGTGGCAAAATGATGAAACCTCTCACCCCTAAGTACCATCATGAATCAACAACTACTATTTGCAAACAAGCTTGCAAAGTTCATTCATATCCCCAAGAAATAAAAACAAATAAACGAAAGTAAAGACTGAGTGCATTTTCAGCTTCTCCTCACTAGCCTGGACGATGGGACCCTTTGTTAGTAATCATGGCAAAGCAGAAAGCAGCAAGCAGAGACAAGGACTAAGATACAAATTCTACCTTCCTAAGCTTGGTGGCAAGTTCCAAAACTTTAGCATCTTTAGCAGCAGAGCTCCCAGGAGACAAAAGGTCAGACTACAGAGCCAGTTAGGGACAGGAAAGATAACAGGGAAAAAAATGAAACTAAGGCTTTGAAAGAAAACACACGCACACACACTTGAAACGGCTCATTTGTAGTTAATTAATATAATTCTTCAGATTTCATTACTCCATTTGCAGCCCTCTAAAAATCTTGGTATTTGGTAGTACCACAATTTCTCTCTCTCCACTTGCTTCACTTAGCAGTGTAAGAAATTTAGGTTCAGAAACAGTTCATATTTAGAAGACTTTATACCTATTGTTGAATAATTTTAATAAAAAGCACCAAAATAGTAATTAAGGGAGATATTTTTATAATGTAGAAGAGTTAACAGAAAACCCACTTGAGTTCCAAAGAGCAGAAACTTAAAAAAAAAAGAGATTAAAATTTTTTAAAAAGGAAAAACTAAATCATAGTGTCTTCAGAGAGATGAATGGGGAAAAAAAGTAAGAAATAAACATTTTCTGTAGGAAATAAATATTTTCTGAATATTTCTTCAAACAGGGAAATCTGGAAATCAAATGTAACCAAACCAACCCTAGGAACAGATTTCCTGCAGTGGGACACCAATGAAGGAGGGAGTCTGGAGGACACTGTGCCACCACCTCACCTTTGTAAGTGCTGCTACTCTCTGTGCCAGCTCAGCCTCCACCTCTGGCAAAGTCTCAGCTTTTCTCAGGGTCTGCTGCAGCTTTTGTTCAGCCAGTTCCAGTCGCTCTTGCAGTTGCCTGTTCTTATCTTCGCTCTGCACAGGGTTATGGCCAGCAAATGTTGAGGGTTAAAGAAATGATTAGTTAGAAAGTGGTTGGCTAAACAACCATTTCTGGCTTATAAAGTTGGACTATTTCATGTCAAGCACTTCTCAAACTTCCTCTTTCACTAAGGCAATAGCCTGCAAAAACCACTACAAGCTATGCAAATCTTAGAAGTTTAGCTCAGAATGAGTAATTCTCACCCACAAAACTAAAGATGCTTGGATACCCACAGTAACTTTAAAAGCCACAATTAATAGGGACAACAGCCCTGCTGCCCCAAGATAATGTACACTAAATTTCTCAAAACCATTTCCCCTTCCCAGTAAAGCTGTCTCATCTTTATTCCCAGGGTAAAAAAATCTCTGCAATGTATGACTCCAGCTCCTGAAAAACAATCACTAATAACAGCACATTACAGCTGATATTTATCTCCCTAAAAGCAAAGTGCTTCAGCACAGCATGAACATTAATTATCTCCATTAGCTTTATGCTGAGCAAAATGTACTTCATCTCATTTGAAACCACAACCTGTCGGTGCATGGAGTCTTTAGTGGCAATTTCATTTTCAAGTTTATCATTGAGGTCATGCACAGATGTAGCTTCACGTTGTGCAGCGAGGTAGCGTTTCTCCAGAGTGGTGATCCTCTCCTCCATGTCCTCCTTCTGGGCCAGAGTCTGGGCAAGACATACAACAGAAGTCAGAATGTGAGAGATAATTTCAAATAATTTTTTTAAAATCAGGTTATTTTTCTCAGTAAAAAATGAAGTGGAAAGAAATGGCTTTTTAAAATAGTTAATGATTAAAACCCACTGGTCTTCATTACCTTACACCACAGATCTGCTACTTTCCTTTTCAATGGTATACACACAGCAAATCTTGACTTGCTGGGGATGGTCAGAGTGTGTTCTGGGATTTAACTAAGCTCCCTTTCTATCCAATAAGGATATGTGGGACCCTGGAGATTAGGCATTCAGCAGTGACAGGAAATGTCAACCACACCGCTGAAATTAAAGGGATTCCTCAACCAAGTGCATTTTTTAAAAAAGGAAGAAAGAGTAATAAGCTAAGCATGTATGACAAGATCAAGCATCTCTTCCAGAACATGCTGAAGTTGGCAATGCTAAATTCCAATCTATTAATGAAACATCTAGTTAGTCATAAGTTTATCCTGAAGACAGATTTTTTGAGCGGACAATGGAACCCTTTGGTCTTTTAAACAAAAACTAGACACCCATCATGTCCTAAAAACCATTTTCTTCTCATCTATCAAACCAAAGACTTCCAAAAACAAAAAGGTTCAACTGAGCACCAGTGAGACTAAAATTTTATAAAGGTGGCATTTGTGACTCCCGAAATCCTGACAGTTCCTTCCTCACCTCTCGTACATCCCTCTGTAACTTAGTGTTCATTTCTTCAGATTTGATTAAGTCTTTTCTTGCTGTGTCTAGATCTTCTTCCAGCTCTGTTACTCTGCTGGACAAAGCAGTGAGGCGTTCTTTCATTTGTGTCTGCTCTTTGTTTTGCTTATCTATGATGTCTTGGAGTTCAATCACTTTAGCCAGGTTTTCATCGTGGCATAATGAACCATCAGAGGATCTCTATTAAACAAGGGGGAAAAAACTGTATTAGCATGATGCAAATTAGATTAAAAAACAAATTGTTACTCACCTGAAAACATCCCCCCCCCCAAAGATAGTTTTATTATTGAACAGACTGCAAAAGCTGAAATTTCAATAACTATGACTTTTTAACTAGATAATAATACAAAAATATTTTATTATGGTTTAAAATTAAAATGTTATAGTTAATGATTAAAACCCATATGTCTGCTAAGCAAAGTAAATAGCTGTACCTTCCCATTTGTAGTTGGTGTATTTTCTTGTTCATGATTTATATCCAGCATCCCATCTGGAAGTGTTTTCTTCTGATTATTTTGCTCTTTCAGAATCATTAACTAAAAGAAAAGTTTACAGACACATGTTTCAAGCCAATTCCTTTTTCACTAATAATATAAGGAACAGCTGCAAAAGCAAGGGAGCAAAACAACAATTACTGATTCTACTGCCAGGTATGTATTAATAAAAACTGGCACAGGCACTCAAATACCTAATGCCACTGCAAACCCTTATTTTAAAGGCACAGGGACTCTTTGTTGGTTTGGTTGGGGTTTTTTTAGGGGCAGAGAGGGTGTCAGGAGATTGAGGTTTGGTTTTTTCCTCTCCTGCTCTTTCAAAGCAGCTAAGTTAAAAATTAACAATTATTCCATTGGCAAGAAATCAAAAGGAAGAAGTGAAAGTGAAACTTAATACTCTACAAATATTGACTGAAACACCCAAAATGGACATATGAAGCCTTCTTTTAAGACAGAAACTTACCTCTTTATGTGTAGTACCTAGTTCCTCTTCCAATAAGCTACACCTTTCAAGTGCTACTCGTAATCTCTCCCTTACCTGAAAGGGTAATTTCAAATTATTTGAAATCATTCAAGTAAAAAAAAAAAAAAATCTATTTTACTTCATGCTATGTCTTTACAGACAATAAATGACACTTTACAGACAATAAATTACATAAATTAGAAACCTTCTTAATCAGTCCTAATTACAACACATGCTGCCAAAAAATTAACCAAATAATGTGGATCTTATAATCTAGCTTTTCTTTTCTTCTGTCATAAGCAACATGACCTGTATGTTTAGGCACTAAAAAAAACTAAACATACCCAGAATTTACTTGTCCTTCTGCAAGGCACAGACTGTGTTTGCTTTTGCTCATTTACAACATGGAAGAACAGGTAAAATTCCACTTAAAATAATTTGCCAGATTTTATATAGAAGGGTCACAAAGTCAGGTAAACTGCAAGTTGGCAACAAAATGTACAGTGAACTTCAGCAGTTGCATATCCTGCTAATATCAGGCACAACTGAAGGGAGGAGTTCTTTTAATTCAGATTTCTATCCCAGTGTAAGCAGATTGTTCTCCTCCTCTTCTCTGTAGCCTATTTATTTTATTAGATAATCAAAAGGATAAATCCTGATGTTGTACAGGTAAGCAGCTGTGTGCATTCCTACAGCAAATATATCGCTCCTGAACCATGCTGACTTTACACTATTACAATTAATGAAGTGCTTGAATAAAGAACAGCACCTTGCTTTAATTAAGTGCAGCATCTTAATTTAGGAAAGCATTTACCAATGTAGTTACACAGCAGAGATTTCTACAATTTCAGTACAAAAACTGCCTGGCCCACACAAAGGAAAGAGGATGAAAAGATGCTAGGTACAATACTTCATTACCTTTTCATCAAGGGCTTTGTGGTGCTCAAATAAGGATTTTAGTGCTTTGAGAACTTCTACTTCACTGGAAACTCCTGCTGGAGACTGAGCTTGCCTCTTCACAACAGTCATCCTGAGGGATCGCTCATGCCTGGAGACAAGACACTCCAAATGTTCCAGTAATAGCTAAAGCAACAGGAAAAAAAAAAGGAATAATGTTTATTCCTGTTCTGTACAGCTGCAGAAAAATTTGCCTCCTAGAACATCAAATGTAGAGTTCTAAACTTCAAATTTCAGAGACAAAGGATATTGTATCGAGCATAAGGACTTGTTGTTAACATTTCAGCTGTATTAGCAGTGTAAGCTGCTCAAACAGATCACCACAACCTGCCCACTCTGCTCCTCTGATCCCAGAGCTGCAGGATTACAAAACTTTAACAACAAGAAATCTGGATGGCAGATAGCAGTGCAGTCTTACAAGCTTTTCCTGATTCTGCACAGCAGCATTTGGAGCTGTGCACATGCTGCCAAACCCTCTTAATCAACACACACACATTTGTACTTCCATGGGGATTCATGTACAAGCATCAGAGGAAAAAATACTTTTAGCTTTTCAAATTCAACATTTGTTTTCCTCCCTGTAGCTGGATGCTGTAACAATGGAGAAGACAAGGAACTGACCCTCGTGTTATTCCTTTCTGCTTTCAGCTCAGCAATTTCTTCTTCCCTTTCAAGCAGCTGCTCCCTGCATACATTCAGCTCTTTTGTGAGTGCTGCAAATTCCTGGAACAAACCAGACAGAAATATAAGCACATCAAATATCAGGACACAGTGAGAGTCGATTCATATGAACACTTGACAGTTCCTTGAAGCATTCATTTCAGATGTGCAAAGCCAATACAACTGTATAGTCATGCTAAGCCAGCTTCAGTTCAAACATTTAAAACCTTTATGCTGCCAACTGTAAAGACAAACGATGTTTCACCAGGACTTTGAAAACTTGCTTGTGTCTCAAGGCAATTATATTGCCTTGAGTTGGGGTTTCCCTGGTAAGCAAAAGGAAAAACATATCTTTATTATAGTTTCAAAGAGTTGTTAGTTTTGTGTGTTTTGTTTGTTGGTTTTTTTTAACAACTGCAGAGGGAGACATGAAAAAACAGAGCACTGAGCACAGCAAAATAAGGAAACCAACAAATATTACATATTTCAAGTCAGTATTGAATTGTGAGCAACAATGAATAATCCTGACATGTACCAGATTACAGCTAAATACAGGAATTTCATTCAAGGCTTCCTTCCAATCTCACAAAAAGGAATGAAGCAGCCCTTTCCCTACAGTCCTGCTAGAAATCTCTGAGGATTAGAATCAGAATTCTCTGAAAGCTGAGCCCAGGGGCTCAAAGCCCTCACAAGGCTCACCCTTCAAATTCAATAAAGATTTCACCAAACAAAACCCAACCAAAATGAAATAGTACAGAGTGAAGTGTCAACAGGGAACTGGAGTGGAGCTAACTCACATCACTTACTGCATGCTTATTACTGCAGTGAACACAGTCAATATGAAAGAATATCCTCCTACAGTTAGGGGTTTCTGTCAGGAAATGATTGAACTAATATGTGCAAGAGCCCCCTGCAGCCTAAACAATTTCCTCTCTCTATCAACAGCCTCACTAAAAATAAAATAATATAAAACTCAACTTAATATAAAGACATTTAAATATTCTATTAACTCAGGGAGCATACTCTGAATAGAACAAGGGGTACAACTATACACCACATTTATAAGCAAACACAAAGCATAACTTAATCTATCCTGGAAAAATTTAAATTCTAATCTGAACTGCACTGGAAATGAGAATTGACAGTGTGAATGTGAACAAGTCCATCCTTTAGAAAAGAGCCTTGCAAGAAAACAACCCTCATGTCTTGTCAATGCAACTTTATAATGTGAAAATAAATATGCTTCAGTCACTCCAGTGGCCAGTGAACACACCAGGAGCATTTGGATAAGAAAACATCAAAATGCTAATAACTACCACTCCTTTCTGTTCTCCAAAATAAGGGAAATACTCATAAGCAAGAGCCTTGCCTAATAAACAATGGATTTATACAGCTGAACTGGTGATTAGCAGAACAAGGTGAACACAAATAGCCAGTTAAGTGGAGACAACTGCTGCTTCTCTACTTTTTCCAAACTCTGCAAGACACTACTTATCAGCCAGCAGATGCATATCAAGTGAAAGCTTAAGATGGAGCTGTTCTGCAGCAAAATTCAAAGTGACAGAATACACATGCTTAAAAACAAAAGGCCACATCAGCCAATTAATTATACTAAGCACATCTGCAAATCCTAACATGCAGCTAAAATAAGCAGGCATGGTCAAAATACACTGCAATTACCAATACTCATTTGGTAAACCTTATTCTAAAATATACACATGACTGAAAAGACAAAAAATACATTGCACAATATACAACTGGAGTGAACTCTGGAATTACTAACATATCAAGCTTTTAAAAGTTGCTGTGAAAAAGACAGCAATACTACCACCACCACAGATGCAGAGTCCATTCCTATAATCCCTCTTCCTAAATCAAATCCTGCTCATTGGAAAAAAGTTTTAGTTCCCCCATTTAATCAGCAAAAAACTGCAAAACATCTTCATGTATTTTCCTTTCTCAACTGCTAAATTATTTGATTTCTCTAACACACTTAATAATTACATTCATATAATTTCACTGCAGTATTTCATTTGCACTCTTTAAAAAAAAAAAAAAAAAAAACAAAACCAAAAAAGCCTATTATTTTCAAAATGGCCAGGAAATACTTCCAAAACAACCTGGTCTGTAAATACAGCTACCAGAACTTTTACAGCCACAAAACAAGCTACTAAAGGGTCCTGAGTGCAAGGTAAACCAAGAGAGGAAAAACCTACTTCAAGCTTCACTGGAGCTGACAGAAATATTGACTCTACTACGAGCTTTCCCAGCAGAGTGCTCCTTCATATCCAAGCTTTTCCTGCACCTTCAACACACCACCTGTGGAAGCTTCCAAGACTCCCAGGGAATTGGCAACACACTCCCCTTTTGCTCTCACATGAGCTCAGGTAAACCAGAAACCAAAGCTGCCATTTTTCAAGGGCAGTCCCCGCTTATCTTTACAGATTAGATAATTATGTAATACTGAGAAGAGCTTGGTATGAACTTACTTTCTTGGTGTGTTTCCCTTCCAAATTAATAATCATATAAGAAGGGTAATTTTTAAAACCCTAAAAATGCCAACATCAACATTTAGAAACATCAGTATTGCCCAATTCTCCAGATTACACTGGCCTGAAGTTTTGTATTTTCCCTGCCTCTATCTCAAGTCTTGACAACAGGATGAAAAGCACAGCAAGAACTACCAGACACTGTCTCATCATCCCTTTTCAGCTTCAAATCACTGCATAGCACCAATATATAGATATATTTTATCTGTATGAGCTTCTCCACGTGAAAACTGGGAAGCTGTATATTTGAAAGGAAAGCTATTCACTCCTCAGATGGTTACAGGACACAGAGTTCCAGTCCATTGCATACTCCTGTGTAAATATAAATTGTGGCACAAATAGATCCCAATTGTGACATGAACCATCACGCTGTCAGATGACCCAGAGCAAGAGTGCACACAGGAATTTATATTGCTGCTGCATAAACACACCGACAGGGATTGCTGGCATTGCATAACACCTCCATTGCTGTTTGTTTTGACATAATAGAGTTGCTTTGAGTCCCGTGAGCTGCCTAAGAAAGAACATTTGAATGTCCTTAGTTTCAGCTGACACTGCCAAAAGACATGTCTTTTCTAGTTTTAATACTCACCTTCAATGGGAGACAATTTGTGATTTCCTTAAGCAGTTCAAAAGCAGAGAAACTATTTGCAGCTTATCATCCCAAAAAAATTCAAGTTGTCTCATAATTTCTTCCTTGGCATTAGATGAACGTACAGAAAGAATTAAAAGAAAAAGGAAAGAATCCTGAGAGACTTTCCCACTTGTCCACAAAGCTGTGTCACTTTCCTGTAATTGAGAAGACTGAGAGCAACAGAATGAAGTTCTGCTCAGTTTCTGGCTGCCATCAAAATAATATATACACAGTGCAGGGGACTGACAGGAATGGAACTCACAATGAGCACTTCAGAGCACTCACTCAAATCGGTGGGAGAGTGATGAATTTACCAGGGAAATACTCCCTGCTGATTAGAACGTTCTGGCAAACACCCATACTCTACACTAAACTGAAATGTTTACTGAAGAAAGTAACTTTCTGACCCAAGTGAATCATTCCAAACACATCACTCTTGCTGCCAGAAAAAAATATTCTCAACAAAAAGTCACATTGAGCAAGTAAGTTGGTTCTTGTTCAGTAATGCATTTTCTGGGGTTTTTTTGTCCCCAAGCTCGAGGATTTTTTAAAGCAATAGCATTTCTTCTACCTCAGCCTTCAGAGCTGACCTTCAACCTTCAATATTTAGATGCCCCAATATAAAAATCCTTCCAAAAGCTGGATCCATTAGTGCTGAGCTGTCAAGCCTGGCTGAGCTGACACACTTGGGAACTCCAAAATCCCAAACCAGGAGCATTTCAGCTTTCAGAGAACAGGTTCCCTTCATGTTCATTACAAACGTAATTCATAGGTCTCACAGACAGCTCATCACAGACAATAAATGCTACATGACAGGAAGATAACATTTAACCTAGGGGAAACACTTGAAAGAAACAGAGGTAATTCCTGAAAGTGTGTTAATATAAGTTGTGTATTAGGGATGCTCTATAAATAACTAAATTTGTTTGGAATTTGATCAAGCAAAAAAGAATCTTATTACACGAGAAAATGGAACACCACTCAAATGCACAAATAATCATGAATTACAAGCAACCACATGGCCAGAAAATTTATATAAATTATGAAAATATATGTCATAAAAACAGAAACATTTTGAATCCATCAAATATTAAATACTGTAAAGTAGTAACTTCAGGCAATACAGGATGAAGTTGTGACTGTTAGATCTTTAGGAACATCTCTGACCCAAATATACGATTGGAATTTATCTGTTTAATCTCCAAGTGATATTCTGGTTTACTGTTATCATTCTGGTTTGCAGACTGAATATCAAGCAAGCCACTCACAAATCTGAGCTGCTGAAGAGAGCAGGAAAAGAACAGCTGGGGGAAGTGCAGGACATCGGGGTGAAAACCAATGGGTCTGAGATAAGTTTCCATCATGATGTTTGTACTAAACATGAACCACAATTAGTCCAAATGATGACTGCATGGAAATGGAAAAAACACAGTCAAAAAAAAAAAAAGCCAAGAAAAGAAAATTTAAATATCTAGGTTATTTCACAGTCCCTTCACTTTGAATCCAAGGGGTTTAGGTAGCACAGTGACCAAGAGTCCCAATATATTTGAAAGTTCCTAGCAAGCAAATTTTCATACCTATAAAGTTTGTTGAGGGATTTTTTATGCTAAGAATCAGAACTATAAAATTATGAAACAGTTCAAGGATATTGAGAGTTAAAACTAAGGAGAACTGACTTGTTTTCACCATTAAATCCAACCTTGGAAAAAACCACAGTCACACACCAACACAGATTGTGCTTTGCCTGTTCCATGTAGTTAAACACACTGCTTTCAACCTTTCCATATCTCTGGCACTTGCTAATGGGAAAGAGAAAAATAAGCATGGAGTGTGCAAAGAAAAATATTTTCCTTTTCACCTCATGAAACTAATTTCCAGTAAGTATCGAGCAGCCTGAAATGACTAAGCTAGAAACATAAAACTTATTTCAAATATTATTAGAATCAATTCTATGAAACAAATTTATCTTTTGCTCTCAAACCCCCCCAGAACTTAAAAGGGTGTGTAAGAGAATACTTTAAGTAATACTAAAACATGGATATGACAAATTCTTGTGTTTTGGAACACTGAAAGGCTTTTCAGTCTCAAAGTAGCTGTTTTTCCAAGTGGAGCTAACTACCCACCAGAGTGAGAACACACTGGAGCTCATTACATAATTAGTGTATTGGCCTCCTTTCCTATTTCTGTGTATGCATAAGATGTTTTATAACTCAAAAGACAAGCACCAAAACAGAGGTTCATATTTCTTTTCAGTCAAAAAAAATTCTCCCCTTCCAACTAGTGGCACTGAGATATAGGAAATGTTTAATACCACCTCTGGTTAACTCTCAAAAATCTGTATTTTCTTTGAAAAAAACTACCTTTTTGTTTTCCTCTATCAAGAATTGCAACACTGCATGAAAACACTCAAGTGAATATTGCTGCCAGCCAGTGATCAATACTAAACCTGAGTCACATCCCTTTTTTTAGCAGGTCTCCTTCAAGTGTCCCTCTTGGACTGACCTATCTAGGCTTTGTCATTAACGCTGCTCAATCCTAAACAGGCAATTAAGTTTTAACGTGTTTACAGTTGCATAATGTTATTGCTCTAGAATGAAACTCTGGCTGTTCCCAGCCCACTTTGGAGCTGGAAGCAGAATCCATTGCCTGGCATTTGACAAGCCAAGAGCCAAAGGACTTCTCACTCACAGCCAGCAGGTACCAAACTTATGCCCAAGAGCAAAATGGAAAAGCTTATATAGCAAGCCCAAGTCTCCATGGCAATAAGTCGGTTTCCAGTTACCATCCTGAGTGAGTCGCCCAAATTTATGCACAGCTCAGTTCCCTGAGCTTGAACTACAAAGCACAAAATCCAGACTTCAGCACTGGGAGCTTCCAGAAGTGCAAGGAAACATAAGTGGAGAAAGGGAGGATTTGGCAGTTTGGCAAAAGGAATGCAGGAGTAGCAGGAAAAGGGAGGTAGAAACACATCAGCTCCACGTTCTCCCCCCTGTAACTCCCCTTCCTTGATCTAACTAACACATTCCAGACATGGCCTATCTGGGGTGCAGGGGTACCAGAACCCAAACCTGGATGCAGCCTCTTGTTCCTCTGAGAATGAGGGGTTTTCCTCTTGCCACATGAATCCCTGCTCAGACATCACACACACAGCAGCAAAGTCTGGAGTGGGAGCCTGCAAACCCCTGTGCACAGAGCAGTGGAATCATTAACTCCAGCCTGTCCAAATCTGGACTAGCAGAACCCTCACTGCCGGGCCTCCTGCATTTCATTTTCCCTAAACCCAGCAGAACGGTGCTGTTATGTACACAAGGGCAGGGGCAAAGCCTTGTGCAAAAGCAGATCTTTGTGCAACACTGAAGAGCCAGCTTTCCCTGGTCACACACCATGCTTGGGACTGCAGGGACAGAGGGCAGCCTTCCAGGCTCCTCCCTTATAGCCAGACCTCCATCCATCCACCACGGGGAACACAAGTCACACATGAGACACAACACACAGTCCCTACAAGCCTGTTTGCAGCTAATGTGGGCAAAAACAAGACATAGCTGCACCCTACAATTGCTCTGTAGTCTGAGAAAATAAGGAAAGAGAACAATGAGGTTGTTTAAACAACTCAGAAAACCTCATCCAGTCACTCCTATTAGAACCTGCAGTTTGTTCTGCATCTTCTGTAGAGTAACCAGCCTTGGGATCATCACAACATTCAGAATCTCTAATTTCTCCAGATAGTTTGTTAATCTTTGTGCCAGCCTTAACAAATCAACACAGCTTGTTCAAAGCAGGGCAGATCACACAGGGTGATGATCAATTAACCCAGCGCAGACACAACCCGGTTTTATGCCAGCCTTTTAAGCCCCTTTTAAAGCTACAGATGTGTATCAAATAAACCAGTGAAAAACTCTGCCAAAGTACCTGGTTCTCCCCCCAGGGCTTTCTCCAAATATTCAATTGACAGGGCAAACCCTGCAAGTTAGCAGCATGCACAGAGGATTAACAAGAAATGAACATACTGAGCACTAACTTGAAATACCAGTTTGAAGTTATTTTCTTCACTTGTCTTTGTAAAAATACTTATGAAATGTTGCCTCTATTCAGGGCAAAAACCCTGGATCTTCTCAGTAAGGAAGTTCAAAAGCTGAAGCATTAGAGAGCAAGCACAGGAAATACAGAAGCAGCCTTCAGAAGTGCATGAAACTTGGCATCTATTCATAGGCAACAGTAGCAGAAAACCTTCCAATCACTTCATTGTGGCGTGGCTATGCAAAGAGTTCCACCTTAGTTGCTCCTCAGTGTACAGGAATACGCCCCCTGACAGGGCAAATAAGGAACAAAAGTATTTAGAACCATACTGAGCATGTTTTTCTTGGAAAAATGTCCAAATCAGCTAAAATATGCATCAGGAAAACTTTAGTCATTGTTGAAAAACGGGATTTTCAACTTGGGATAGCTACTTTGTGCAGAGCAGTAACTGTTGAGAAAAGCTGATAACAAACTAATCCTTTCCAAAACTGTACCACTCCAACCACCAAGAATTTAACACAGAATAAGGCTACAGTATTTGGGGGGTGTTTGAAAAACAACTGTCTTTCAGTGACACACTGAATCAACGAATTCTAAGGGTTTCACAATCAGACTTACCACATTCCTGCACCCCCAGCCTAGTCTATTTTGATGAGGAACTACTACAGTAAAGTAGCTGTACAACTTCTTAGGTGTAGCTTTAGGCATCTCCATTTTTGGAGTCCATGTTAGTGAAGAAACCTACCCACACCCATACCCACCATGGCAAAAGGAGAATACACTTGTACTTAATTAAAGATAAAGAATCTTGCATTACCAGTTTGACAAGGTATGGGACCAAAACCAGTCTCCATCTTTAATATGAGAGTAGAGGGATTTCACTGAAGTTTGTCCTCTCCTCACACAAAGCTGGTCAAGATTTCCTGGGATTCCATGCTGGATAGCACAGCATGCAATCCTCCTTGGGGATGCCAAACTGTAGAACAACTGTAAGATGTACTGAGAAGATTTAAGAAGCTCTGTAATTTTCCTAGGACCCCATTCTGGAGACTAAGCAGCTGTAGCAAGATATTTTAAGTTGCAAACAACATCAAATTTAAGTTTACCCAGACAAGAAAAAAATATTTTTCTGCACATCAACTCTAAACATACTGCACTTACAAGAAGCAGCACAATTCTAGCTCAGCTGGCATTAAATATAAAATTTCTATGACTTTTATGAATTAAAAATAATTTAACCCTACATGCTACATTCTAGTCAAGTTACATGACTAATACTGCACAGTCTTTTTACAAACAGACCCAGGACAAGACCCATCATGTACAACTATTTCAATGACAAGATACTCCTGCTTGCAAAAACTCCGAGCAGCAGCTGAGGCCCTGCCCTACTCTAATCGTTCATCTTGGCCTCTGGTTGCCAGCTTTAGTTCTGTGGCTAGCAGCTGAAAAGTACATTTTTCACACTCTCTTAAGAGGGAATGCTTGGGAATATCTGAATAAGGCTGGCCAAGCCACCCTCATTAAACAAGCACCAGCATGTACTTCCCCCTCAGTGCTCTCCTATTATATATCTGTATTTATTATTTTTGCCAAGTGATGAACACTTCAGACTTATAATTTCAAACTTGTTTAAGCAAGTAATACTCACTGAGGACAGATACGTGCCTTCAGCAGGAAATTCAACTTACCAGCTCTTTACATTTTGTTTTTCCCTACTTCTCTGTACTCAATCACCCCAGTTTAGAGGCTGTGTGGATTTATTGGGCTAACTGAAACGAAATATGTCCAAATCTGTGATATTCTGAATAAATTCTACTGTACCATTCTATGGAAAAGTTGCTCCATTTTAGCTAATACTCCAAAACAAAGCAATTCCAAAGTCCACACAAAAAAAAGCACAATCTCGGGTTCTACAACAGACATGTCTGCTATCTAAACACTGAAAAAAAATAGAAAAAAAATCAGGAACACAGATTAAACATTGAAGGGCTGTTTTAGGGGGAGGGGTAAAGCTTTATTTAAAGTTCAAAGTCATTTTTGTGTCTGCCACAAACAAAAAAATCCATAATGAACAGTTCTAAACTTGATGATACCTGAACCCAGTCAGTAGAAGGAAACCAGGGAGATGAGCAAGGCTATAATGCAGAGAAGAAATAATTTTTTTAAAAATCAATCAATAAATGATAAATGAAAAATAAATAAATGAATAAAAGACAGGGGCAGGCTGTCAATATGGTGTTACCACTAACAAATGGTGAAATGAAAGATGGGCTGGTGGGGAACCTGTGAAGCTCCTGTTCCACACTGGACTAAAAACAAGGGAAAGATGATGCAACAGGGAAGCCCTGCAGCCTCCTACTCCGCTGAGACAAAAGAAATGCTTGGCCCATTTCTCCTCCTCTATTTCCCAGGACTTAATCATTTATAACCATTGTACAAAATTCAGGAGAGGGTTATGCAGTCTCCACAAGCAACAGCTCCAATGGGGTCAGAGTTACACCAATGTCAGTATCAGCATAAAAGAGACCCTGGGAGGAGAAAAGGACAGCTAAAATCCTAAAAAGCTGTTCCATTTCCACTTTACATGAAGCAAAGTAATTCCAGATTTCTTGAGACAAAGACTCAGCTTTTGGAAGATAATGGTGTGGAACCACACCCTGCAAAGACATTCTGAAAACTCAAGCAGCATGTTTTAGAAAATAAATTACTGGATGCACCTGCCTCATGCTCTTTAACACAAAGCTAGAAGAATGTTAAGACTTTCCAAGCTTTTTCCCATGAACTACAAAAAGGTGATCATGTTGTATGGAAAATACATTATTTAAGAATAACAAAAAGATTCACAGTGGTATCCTAGGGCATCCCTGAAATTATCTAAACCAAACTTTTAGTCATTCCCCCAAATGTAGTACAGAAAACAGATCTTTGAAGGGAGTTCACCTTACACAGGCAGAAACATGTGGAAAGCCCAACCAGATCCACCCACACATCCAATACCACCCTCCACACGGGCTCTGCTCTTCCAGCCTTGGGTCTCCTGAGTGCAACACCATTCTTTACCTCCAAATTAGATTAACTGAGGAACTCCAAATATGAGAATCCCATTTATTAAATGTTTAATTTGGATCAGAAGTTTCTTTTACTGCTGGGTTTCCAAAGCAGCCCATGCCTTAAATCCCATTAGGAGCAAGAGATTGAAGCATGAGAGGCATCCAGGACTTCAGATACCCTACACAAGAGAACCTTGAAGTATATAAAATTACAGAGTCCAGCTTCCCACTGGGAACAGCAAATTCACAAGCACAAGCTACTGTGAAAAGCACAGCAAATAACAGAATTTAGCTCTGGTACTATTAGTTCAGCAAGGTTGAGAGAGTCCCATGACTCCCAGCATGTTTAGCTCACAGGTTTCCCACTTACAGATAGGAATGCAAAGAAAATGAGAGTTTTGACTCCAATATCCTACTGGCAAAGTATATATTGCTAAATAGTTGTGACAGGCTCACATAGGACAGTTGAGAATCCACAACTCAAACCAACAAATCCACAGTTTAAACGCTGCCACTGATCAAGACAGCAGTCCCTTCAAATGTGTACAGATCTCCCTTCTCACCCAATTTTCTTTTTAAAGGCAGTTTGGGGTTGCACAGTGAAAAAACTTTCATATCAAACATTCTGTAAAGCAAATGAGCAATTTCACTTTGAGATCTCTCCCTCCCTTTTCATGACGGTGCTTGGAAATTCAGAAATAGCTTAATAAAAGTGGTCACTATTTATGGATATAGCACCAATAAAAAACCAAGAGTTTATGATCCTCTTTATTGACTGAGCCCTCTCTACATTGAAGAATGTTTGTTTAGCTTTTACGCCAAGCATTTTGGTGGCCAAAATTCCTTTTCAAGTAATTCAAAATAAACCCCAGTTTTCAGCACTGGACACTGTCAGTGTTGAAGACAACGATCAATGGACTTCATCAATTGCAAGGCAGTTTCTTCACATGAACATTCACAGATCTTTCAACCATACATCAAGCCAGTCTCAACCTTGTACAAGCCAACATAGAAATTCTTTGTTTAAACTACGCATCTTACAGTGGCTTTGTTTTGTTTGGCTTTTTTAACTAGGTAAATTACTCAGCTCCACAGGATTATATAATTAAATCCTTATACTGTGCACTGTTCTGTAAATTAGAAGTAGGAGAAGAAAATCTCACTTCTCTCAACAGTACAGTGTTTCTGTATCTCCATGCTTTACTCATTTTACCACATAATCTACCCTGCCATTCTATATAAAAGGTAAATATGCCTACACAAACAATGTTTTAAACATATAGAACCAAATTTTATATGCATTTATGTGAGAGGTAGGATTAAAAAAAGCCAAGCACTGTGCTTCAGATTATTTCTCTACAACTGGATACCCAACTCTACTATGTACTAGCAATAGGAGTGAAGCAAAACACAGCATGACTCAGACCATACGCAAAGAGAGATTACTGCTCTACAGAGAGGAATAAAAGAAAAAAATGTTAATTAAATTTAAAAAGAAAATCAAGAGCTGCCCATTTTCCTATGGCAACAAAGAAAAAATGCTTACTTTCTAAAGAGAAGTTCTTTTTTCTCCTTAACAAAACTCAAAAGGTCACAAATCAAATTTTTCAAGCTTTTTTCTAAGTAGCCCTTTAAACAAGCCCTTATTTAAAATCTGTCCTGAAAGTATCTGATATGCTCAATACTGCTCATATAGGGATATTTTCACTAAGGAATCACAGAATCCTAGAACAGTTTGGGTTGGAAGGGACCTTAAAGTTCACCTCTGCCATGGGCAGGGACACCTTCCACTAGACCAGCTTGCTCAGAGCTCCATCCAGCCTGGGCTTGAACTTTGGTGCACTTCACAGAATTTGTAAAACAATAGACAAATTCTAGGTATTTATCTTTCTGAAAACATAACCAGAAGAGAGGTGAATTACAGGAATGTGTTGAGTATTCTTATTCATATGTATCCATCCATAGCCATGGCACATTTTGGATCCAACCAAAATTATATTGCTGTTAAGATCTCCACTACCATCCCCAAAAACCATACCCTCAGCAGACAGGAGCATAAACACATGAGCAAAGTTCAAGGTCACTGTGGAACAGCAAATGAGAAGATTAAGCAACAAAGCTTCTCTTTTGAAAAATGCTGCAGCTCCAGCCACTGCAGGAACAGGCCACAGAGCCTTGTCAGGCTGATCAGAAGGAAAGGAGCTGATTTTATGTGAAACCAAAGGTCAAGTCTGAAACAGATAAAGGTCACAGGCAAAAAACCAAGGGAACCAACTATTCACGTCAGCTTAGAGGAAAACAATACATCAGAATGAAAGTGAGCATTAACTTGGACTTGTAATCACACCCCTCCAATTCTAAATATCCAAACTCCCAGAACAATCTCCTCAAATGACCTACAGATATGGATTCCTACACAATCATCTGGAGTTTCCAAAATGTGGAAAGATTATTTCCCTGTGCTTCTGTGAAAAAGTCAAGCTGAATAAAAAACTCACTCCATTCAGTAGCAAAATAATAATTCTTCTTTCAGCCCAGAGAATACGAAAACATTTTTCCTGGCAAGAATTGCATTACATTTACATTTGGGGAACCCACAGGCAGGATTATTAAAAAAAGACACTTGGAAAGTGATGAGCATCCAGATTACCTGACATACACACAACCCAAATTTATCCCTTCTCAGTATTTGTAGCTTGAGATGTATACAGACAAGAGATGATGGTATTTTCTAATATATGTCAACAGATACCAGTCAGCTTTACAGACTTTAAGTGACTTAAGCTGCCTAAATTGCCACAAGCAGCTTACACAAAGACCTCTGTCATATTCCTTTAAAAATGGAAAACTAAAATATAAATCCCCAAATTCAATTGTGAAGTATATTCACGCAGTTATGAGATGCAATGCTAACTTAGGGAGAGGAAAAAAAAATTAATAGGGACTTAAAATGTTCTTTCCAAAAATTCAAGGTCTCTTACAACACTCTTACCTGTAAGTGGCCTGCATATATTAAAACACAATGTGTCCTCCTAATTCCATGATCAAAACCTACAGTGAATAAAACCAACATTCAACTCTCCTAAATATATTACAGAAAGGATGAAACAAAGTCTTAGGCCAGTGGACATTAAAACACTAAAAATTTGTAAAGGGGTAGGAAACTGTTCTTAATTCATACTTGTCTTAAAAAAAAAAAAAAAAAGAAAAAGGATTTGGTTTTTTTATTCTGGAATTGCAATTATGTAGCCACGTTGACTCTTCAAGTCTTACAACTAAACATCTTCAAAGCACTTTTCAGTTACACTCAGAAAAGAAGGAGGAAAAAAATAAAAGGTAACAGAGGAAGAATTCTCTAAATACCAAAAGACACTACCTCTTGCAACAGAGGCTACAGGCAACTGATGAGGGTACACATGTGATGTTCACCTGGTTCTAAATATATATTTTAAATACTTTGTTTTGATTATAGTTCTTTCCACCTTATATACAGCCTGTTTTTAGGCTGCAGGTCAGACTAGAGCGCCCCAACCATTAATAAACCCACTGACAGACGTGTCCACAGTAGAACAAGAGCAGGGAAAAATCACTAACTCCTGTTTCACAGCTTCATCCACTACCAAAACAAATAAAAAACATTTCTGTGCAGTCACCAAAACATTCTTTCTACAAATAAACTAAGGGAAATAAAAACAATAGTTTCGGACTTCACCAAATCTGCTTGTTAAGGGGAGGGATGGGACATCACTCAGCAGTAAAACCACAGTAAATTTCACCCCAAATTTAACAGCAGTAAAATTCACCCTCAAATGCAAGGAAACTCAAAATTAATTCCAAATTTAATCTAGCTAAATAGTCTATTTATAATCGAGCAAACCTAAATTAAAAGCACAGTATAAACACCAAGTTGCTAACAATAGGCAAACAGATGTCTGCTGAGCAGGGGTGGGATGTTTCAATAAACAAACCCAAACACATCCACATGAGAAACCAAGAAGACAGAACCAATGCTGAAGACTCCATTCTCAATATACTCCTCTGCAACATTTAAGTGTAGCTACTCCTTTTTGCCCAAACACAGGGCATTACTTCAGACAAATTCGTACTTGGAAGGTTTGGAGCAAAAGGTATCTGTTTCTATGTCTTTAAAACAAAGAAATGCTAGATAAGCTGAGGCTTATTGATAATCAGTGAAGAATTCTGAATGTTAACTCCTATCTCCATCTGACTTAAACTAGTGTAAAGCCAAATCAGTTCAGTAATTTACTAAGAGTAAGAGCCAAGTATGATTTAGCAACTGAAACTCAACATAGATGTCTGAAAACGCAACAGGAAGAGTCCTGTTCATCTCTGCTGTCAGAACGGGGTGAGAGCAATGGAGGACGTGCTTGCCCCGACATCCATGTGAAACCCTTTGGCACCTCCAGCATTCCTGGGCACTCTGCTGAGATTAATGGCTGTTATTCAGAAGTTAGCAGCAGCTCCTGCCAGAGTAAGAAGTGCAAGCCATAGCACCTCAGGGCTGAACATCTGGGAATGCTGCAAATGGAGCTGCACGGAAGTGCTGAGGAAATTTCAGCTGCTGCAGTCTGCTCAGGTCTTTGTGTGTTCTGCCACTGTGTTCTTCATATTAGGTACAAATCAAAGCCTCATTTCTACATCTATGACATCCTGTATTACTCAAAACTTGTCTGGAGGAAATCCAAATACCGCTATTCATAAAATAGCAATGAAATCCTTACGTCCATCACTTCCAAACAATGCCAGGGCAGTCTTTGGGCCAAGTGTTTTGATATTTCTTACAGGTGAGGCATTGAGTGTTTCTGAGATTGTCTAAGGAACATCACTGTATAGGGACATACCTGAACTTCACTGAATGGAAATATGAGCAGACACAAACCATTTTTAACTGAAGTGTGAAGTAGTGATAAAATATTTACTATGGGTAGAAAGCAAAATTAACCTACTGTTTGCTTACCTTGTAGAGAAAAATATGAGGCATGATAAATTTAAGGCCAAAAGATCAGAGGTGCAAGATTAAGATGGATCTTAATATGTGTTACTTCATTTGTATTTTATTTATTAGCTTATAAAATTAACATACACGTTAAAATTTTCATCCTGATAACAACTGCTGTGAATTCACCGACTGTGCATTTGTTTGTGATAAACCCAGAGTCAGATTAAACTCTGGTCTTCACCATCCAAAACAAGCATCATGTTTTAGAAAACATCTATGTGAAATTCTATCAGCAAAATGAATGCTGGCCTGCAACACTTTAATAGCAAGAAGTGAGGTAACTTGGGCCTTATCTACCTTAGGTTCAAAATTTAACCTTTAAATACAGTTTTACAGATTAACTTATAAATTTGAAGCACACAAATCTTGAATTCTGTAGAATACACTCTAAAAGGCACATAAAGGGAATAATCAAATCCACTAAGACCATCATTAGAATTATAACAATGTGTTTATGTTATAAAGCTCTTCAAGTAAAAAGTTAATGTTCTTTTTTTCTGTGAAAAATTCTAGAAAGCATAAAATTAAGTTCTAGCACAGCACTCTGATTTCCTCAAGTTCATTTTCCAAGGTCAGAGTATAGTTTGACTAGGGTAATCTGTAATAGAGGAAACTCCCAGAAAACAAAGAGCATTGCCAAGAATCCAGTTATTTTATCAAGGCAGTGGTGATGCATTTCACTTCCAGCTGTCCACGCTAAAAACCCAGAAAAAGTCAGCTTTAAGTAAATTACTTAAGTATTTATTTTAAGTAAGTGTAACAAATAAAGCACACCTATAAGATCAAAATGCCCTCTTCTCAGTGAATTAGACATCCACAAAAGCTGCCTTAACCCAAATAACTGTCCCAGGTTTATGGAGCTAGAACTGATGCCTTGAATTCCCAGCTGCCTGCCACACTAAGAAATGTGACCATGAAATGTGCATCACTGCTGCAGGAAAAACTGCATTTACTTTTAGAATCTCAGAGGTACAAATACTGATTTTGAAAATACTGCCATTTTGAAATTGATCACATACACTGTTAGTTACTTTTGAAATATATATACGGTGTATTCTATATACCAGTGTGAGCTTCTTTCTTATACACAGAAAACTCAGTGAATGTAAGGAATTAAGCTCAGGCATGCCATCAGAAATTGACTGCCTTCATAGCAAAACCAGAAGAGGCATTTTGGTATAGAAGAAATCAATCTGGCATTCCTGCTTTTAGACCAGGACTTCCCATCAGTCATCAGAACAGTCTAAAACTGGCTGGTTCAGCTAAAAATCTGAAACAGGAAAAGTACACATAGAAACAATTCAATTCAACACCTGTTAAGATAAAGTAGTCTAAAATCAACTACAAAGACTTGTTACAAGCCAAGTCTGAGAAAGAAATAATACTTTGGTTACAGAGTGATTTAGCAATTAATGAAATTACACAGGTCTTTGTACAATTAGTTAAATTGACCTTGCAGGTCCACTAAATTGAAAACAACTACTATGATAAAAAAACAACTATGATGATAAAATCTACACTACTATCCATTCTTCACTGAAAAAAAATATAACACAGCTGTTATTTTATTAAATTTAAAGACTTTACCCTCCTTGAAATTCCCAGCTAAACAACAGAGCATTTGAGGCAGTAGTTCAAAAGAATGCTCAGCTTGAAATAATTAACAAAAAAGTTTTAATAGTTTCAAATATTAGTCATTGTAAAGTTTTGACAGTGAACATGTATTAATTTTTTTTTAATTGTTTCCCCTCATCAGAAATTTGCACCCATGAAGTAACTGACTCTACCATAACAACAACAAAAATTGCCCAATACAAAAGTTACTTCTCATGTAGCAACAATAATGAAAGTATTTCTGATTTTTGAAATACCACAATCATTTGAGCTAAGCATCACTGGGGACAAAAGCAGCAGTTCCACACGATGAAAAGAGTATTTTCCAACAGCAATCTACAAAAATCCATACCATGCTGTATGTTTACATAAAATTGCAGTAAAATTTCTCCCTCAACTGACTTGCTTTTCCAACAGATTTCACATGAAACCATACAATTACGGTATTCTTGAAAAGGGGAACTGTTTACTAATTTTCCAGAAATGTTTAGAAAGTGATGGTTACATGCAAGTAGCCTGCTAGATTTAGGATGGAAAGCTGAGAACTGAAAAGGTAAAAGAGGAACAGCAGAGTTGAGAGCTGAGATGATTCTGCTCAACCACAAACTCAGGTCTAGTAGTCTGCAGATCATGCAAGTGCTTAATGGCCTCCATTAATGTAGCAGACCTGACACAGAGGATGAGGAGAAGCTACAATTATTACAACAAAAAAACAAAGAAGGTTGTTTGCCTGCAGCACATGACTTAACACGGGCAGCAGCAAAGGTTGGAAACTTCTGATTTTCATCATTGTAACAGAACTAGATTAACATAGTAATTACCAGCACCAATTATCATACCAAGAGTCATACAGTGATTACATTATAATGAGAGCAGAAGGATTTAACACCACTGTTTGAAAGGGCAGGAAAAGTAACTATAATATTTAAGGATACGGAAACATTTGTAAAAGTGACAGCATCATTGTGCCACGCTTGGGACAACAATCACCATGCCAGAAAGCACAAGGCTGTCAACAGTTAACCAACACCTCACAGCAGCCCCTGCTTTGCCTACAACCAAATGCTTCTCAACATGTTCAAAGTCCAGTTGTATTATTTTTAACTCAAATGGATAAAACCCAAAGAGTTCTGCCGACACCAATCACCTTTCCTAACTATGCTCCTTACATAACAAACCTAGCACTGCAGGCCACGTGCCTGCATTCTCCACAAGGCACTAATTAGGCACTCTTAAAAAAAAACCTCAAAAAACCAAATCCAAACTTTTCAAAAATAACTAAGGTTAAACAACACATTCAGACTTCTATATTGCCATGACAACTCAGCATGCATTCACAAGGCAGCAGTCTTCAAGGTTTTAAATCAAAGTCTTTAATAGAATCAGAATGGTCTGTATGGAATTCACAGAATCCCAGAATGGTTTGGGTTGGGAGGAACCTTAAAGACCAGTTCCAAACCCCTACTAGACCAGGTATTAATTAGACACCTCCCACTAGACCAGGTATTAATTCTTAAGTACATGAATGAATCAGGCAATTAAGAGATAGCATTTAAAAAGTACTAGTTGCAGAAAAAAGTCCATCAAGTTCTATTAAACAAAAGGATGCAGATAGCACATTTATGCTAAGCCAATGAAATTCCAGAAACAGGGAAAGCAGACTGGAAGGAAAGGGCTGCTCTTCCCTGCTTCCCTTGCATCTTTCTTGAAGTGACCAAGCACCAAAAGGTCCTTCAGGATAGATTCATCTTTCCCTAAGACAACTTGACTCTTCAGTAAATCAAACATACAAAAAGCCAAAAACACACCACAAAGAATACAAAAATAATTGAAAAAGCCCTTCCCTTCCCAAGCGTTCATACCTGTGGAAGTGCAGTATTGAGCTGCCTCTGCAAGGAATCCCTCTCATGGCCAACCTCATGCAGCTTGCCCTGGGTGAGCGCGAGGGTCTCCTGAGTTTCCCGGAGCGTTTCCAGCAGGCGATCCCTCTCCTCCAGCATGGACACCATTAACTGCTCAAAGTGAGAATCAGCATCTGACTGCAACGGGGAACCTGAACCGTGGCCTCCATTTCCCCCGGCGGGAATCTCGGCCTCACTGATGGTTGGCATCACCTCACACATCATCTTGAAACAAAAAGAGACACAACAAAGACCAGAAATCTTGGTCAAACTAATCTAAACAGGAACTTTGAATGCCGCCCGTAATACCCACTTAGCTCTCCCCACGATAGCATCAGCAAAGGCTGCCAGCACCTTGGTGTTTGCCACTATTTCATTAAGAGTGGCGAAAAGGTACAGTCAACTTAATCAAGGCTTTGCTTCATAATGAGAATCTTGTGACTTCTTGCAAAACCAGATTTTTGCAGGCTACGTCTCAAACTGTGACTTCATTTTAATGGATTTATGTTTTTGTGAGGAGTAAACTGCTGCCGAGATTTAAAAAAAAAAAAAAAAACAAAGATAAGGCATGCAGCCTGACACCAGAAATTATACACTTCACCCAGCAAATGATTACACTGCACATTTTGGGAAACATTATCTGCTTCTTCCAGTGCTTCAAACATACAAAGATTGTATCTACAACAGTGCTTTGAGCTCGTGTTGGCTGCAGAAGTTTTATGGTGGTGAAAGTGATGTATGATAAATGAGTGGTAAATCCAAACAGTCCAATTCAGGAGATAAAAACATGTAAAGGAAGATAAAAAGCAAAAAATTCATTATGAAGTTGCAGCAGCTGTCAAAGCAAAAGTAAGGTAAGCAAAAATAATTAAAGGCAGAAAATGAATACGGTTAACAATGCAAATGGGAGCACTGCACTACTGGAAGTGAGCACACTAAACTGGAAGCACCTTTGAGAGACCCTAACAGATCCCTACCAGAGCTAAGGCAATAAAGTTTTAAAAACCATGGAAAAAACCCACACGTATAATCACTGAACACTGAACCAACAACAAAGTTCTTCAGGCAACCTCTCCCAAAAGCACAAACCTACAAGAATGTAAGGCAAAATCAGGAGAAGTAGATCCCCAAACCTCTCAGGTACCACAAACTTTGTTCTCAGCCTTAAATTTCACACTCACATCCGGAAATTTTAAAAGAACAATTCATTCTTAGTCTTACAGCGGGTCCTCTCCATGCTTTGAAAGACTTGGAACAATCCGAAGTGCTTTATAACATTTTCATGCATGATTACTGAATTTTCACCACTACGTTATTTACCTTGCTCAATAAAACGAAAAGGCTTGGAAAACAGGCCCCAGGTTTCCTGCAGCACCAGTTCTTCTCTGTTTTAGCAGTTTTCTGTTATGCCCCAAAACACTTTGGATTGTAAAGCACCCATCCAGCTCCAGTCCAATGACTGTTTAATAGAAACACATGAAAAAAATAATAATAAACCTGCCGAGGAAAGAGCAAATCCAGTAAAAAGCAGCAGCTTCAGCTAACTCGCCAAGTCCCCGGCACAGAAGAATGTGAAAATAAACTGTCTCAGCTTCCCATCCCTCTATTACTGGCCCATAGGTCCTGCACCAGCTGGGATAGAGGAATCATGTGCTGACCAAAAAAAAAAAAAAAAAAAAAAATAGTCCGATGCAGAGATGCAACAAGCTTCAACAGCTTCAACAGTTCATCGCTCATAAATTCCACTCAGGTCACAATCGCATTATTAAACAGAGTACGGACAGCAGGGGAAAACAGCATGAGCTTTCTTGTAGAGGATTTGGAAAAGCCTCCCTTCTTTTCTCTTCTATTAATTCCAACGGGAAGCTCTCCTTTCAGTTCCCTGCGTCTTAGTTCAAACATTTATAATCCCAAGAGCAAGGCGCTGGCGTCGCTTTCGAAGGCAAGCAGGGAGCGAGACCTGTTGTTTTCTTCGTACCAGTCCCGCAGACGATGCTCCGCAACCGAGAGCGGGCAAAGAAAGGACCCGGCAGCTCCGGGGACACCGGCCCGGTCCCGCCGCTGCCCTTCCCTGCGGAGGGCCCGGCTAACAAAGCTGCGGGCGGAGGACGCGGGGCTCTCCCGCTCCCCCCGCCCGTCTCGGGGAGCACCGGGCCGGGCCTCCCTCCTCGCCTCGCTCGCTCCCCGCCGGAGGCCCCAGCGGCGTCGGGAGCGCGGCCGGCCCGGGCCCCGCGCAGCCCCTACGGAGCGAGCCCGGCCGCGGAGGCCCCGGCGAGCTCACCCTCGCTCCGGCCCCTACCGAGCGGCGGCGGCTCCGCCGCGCCGGGACGGTCCCCTCGGGCCGGGCCCGGCTCCGCCCGCCGCCGCCGCCTCCACGTCCGTGGTGGCCGGCGCGGGGTCGGCTGAGGCCGGGTAGGTGGTGCCGGCCGCCCGGCGGTGCCGCCACGGCCTCAGGGGGCGGCAGAAGCGCTGCTCGCCCGGAGAGCCGCGATCGCCGCCGCGGTCCCACCGCTCCCGGCCCCGCTCGCCGCCGCCACCTCCCGCCGCTCCCGGCGCGCTCCGCGGCCCCGCATAAATCAGTGCGGCGCCCAGAATGCACCGCGCGGGGCGGCGCGGCCGTTCCTGCCCCGCTCCCCGACGCCGGGGACCCGAGTTCGAGACCCGCTCTGCGCTGCCCGTCCTGGGAGCGATACCGCTGCCGCCCACGCTGCCCGCCCCTGGGGAAAGGACGGGAGAGCCGCAGCTCAGCCTGGGGCGGGAGGCGTGCTTGCTGAGGACTGGGAACAGGGCAGGGCTGGAGTGGCCCCGCAGTCGCAGCCCTTGCCGGGGCGTGCATGTGGCGGCAGGGCCCGGCCGGGCGCGGGGCGGGATCGCAGCGCCTCGCCGGGGCCCGGCTGCCCCAGCCCGCTCCCAGCGCCACGGCCGGCCAAGAGGCCGGGACCTGCTCTGGGCACCTCGGTTCGAAAGGCCATGAGAGGCTGGAGCGAGTCCAGAGGAGGAAATGGAGCAGGGGAAGGGGCTGAAGTACCAGGAGAGGCTGAGGGAGCTGCAGGGACTCAGCCTGGACAAAAGCAGGGGACATTATCACTCCATACAGCTCCCTGAGAGGAGGTTGTGGCCAAGTTGGTCTCTTTTCCCGTCTGGTGACAGGACAAGAGGGCATAGTCTTGAGCTGCCAGGGGATGCTTAGGATGGACATTAGGAAGAATTTCTTCACAGAAAAGGTGATCAGACGTTGGAATGAGCTCCCAGGCAGGTGCTGGAGTCACCATCCCTGGACGTGTCTACAGAAAGACTGGATGTGGCACTCACTGCCATGTCCTGGTTGACACCGTGGTGTTTGGTCATAGACTGGACTCAATGACCCCAGAGGTCTTTTCCAAGCTAATCCATCCTGTGATCCTGTGGAGCAGAGCTGCCAGGTCCCCAGCACAGCGAGGAGCGACTTCTCTGACCCCTCTCCACAGGAAACTGGGTTTGGCTATGTAGACTATTATTTTTCCAAAACACCATAGAAATGTTTTTCCACTTGCATTTCTATAGCTTTTACTCTGTTCCTAGAGCCTTCACCGTGCCCATGAGTTGAAAGTTGAAGTCTGCCAGGCAAAGTTTAGAAAACTCACTTTCCTCCCTTTGCATTTGTGCTACCCCCCTGAATAAAGTATTTGCATTTTGGACCCTATTGTTGCTTTTGCAGTAGAAAGCTCTAGAAGGCATCAAGGGTCAGTTAGGCAGACAGAGGCAAGTCATGCCAAAAAGCAGCAGTCCCTGCACAGGAGATTTTGCAGATTTATGGCTGGATTATGTGGATTAATTTGTAAACACAACATCTCAACACCTAGCACTGCATAGAAAGGATCACTAATGAGTCCATCTTCCTATTCCACATATGAAGTTCTTTAAAAGTTTACTACACTGTGCTCTTTCCCTTTGGTATCTGAACCTTTAGAGTGAATTCAAGTCACATTTTTTAAGTTTTCCCTGTACAGCTGTGAGGTCTAGATTGCTTTTTGTTTTTCCTCATGAAGTTTCTAATGTAATCCCATGACTCTGCGAACTGGAACTTTGAGGAAAAAGCCAAATATGATGAGGCAAATTCAAACCATGAGTTCTGCCAAATATAGATCAGCACAGATTTAGTGCTAAATGTCTGAATAATTGAGGTCTGACTTTTCAATGTAGGAAGAGTATCAAAAAGATTCCAAAATTAATTGTTATGAATTAACATGTACATAGGTAAATGCCTTTATTTATACGCTTTGATCCAGATTTTCAGCAGATGAAGAAGTCTTCAGGCTAAGCAGCTGCCAGGGCAGCATTTTCAAAATAACCTGCTCCAGCAATACCAAAACAAGGCTGGAAACTAAAGTGGAGTCCATGGCTGTGTGAACAAACACCATTCCACTTCAGCTCATCACACATAAAAAATGAAAATTAATAATGTTAGTAGAAAGACTGATTTGATTTGTGTTTAACATGTGAGTCAAATGGAGACTTTGTGGATGAAAGGGCAAAAGGTTAAAGACTGTAATGGGCACAGAGTTGATAATCTCTCTCAAACTGGACACTGCAATATATCCAGCCCGATTAACTGATCTCAGAGCCAGGTCATGTGGAATAAATTAATTAACCTCAGTATTCATGTAGATCCTAAAACATGGAATAACATTTACTCTCAGTCTGGGATGCCTTGGAACGTGTTTTTTTTAATTTTGAAACTAAGTTTTGTTTTGTCCTTAAATAGTTAAAACCAAAAAATGAAGATTTCTACCATGCTATAATCCTGCTTCATTATGAAAGCCAAGAACCTAGCACGCCATCCTGAATTGAGAATAAAAATGGATGAACTCCATTTTAATTAATTTTCACTTCACCCAGTTTGTTAACAAGGCACAGACCCTTGCATTCAGCTTGCTCATCTCTTCACGTCCGTGTTTGGATTTCCCGTCTAAGAGGCAGGATGTTTTAGCTGCAGACCCTGCTCAGCCTCACCTTTATCTCTGTCACCTTCAACTCACTCTGTACCCCAGTTTCAGAGGAGGGTGGAAATGCCAGTGGTTAGGCACTTTCTTGAGAAATGGGTTTCAGCCTCAGGTGGGAACAGAGTTCCCACAGCATATAAATGTCTGCTACATGAGAAGGAGGCACTGTAAAGAGACAGGTATTTTTTCATGCCCAAAAGGATGGCTTAGTCCAGGAGGGAATGTACATCCAGAATATCCTAGCTAAGGAATATGCCTCCCATGTGGCATACTGCAAATACCTCCCTCAGGCACCACGCTCTGTGAATGCCACACAGAGCCCAGACCGTGGATACAGCAGAGTTTCTGCAGTGTCCCAAGAATACTTGAAAGGCCTGACTTTGAAGCTTATTGCTACTCCCATGTGCAGTCCACCAAAGCTAGGACCAGATCAGCAGGGAAGGGCAGAACTTGAAATTCTAGAGAAAAAAAGTGAATAACCAGATCTTTGCATAATGCTCTGTGCTGCACAAAATACACGTGGAATGATTAAGTCAGAACTCCCAGGCTCTGCAAATACCAAACTGTTTCTCAGTCCTATTTACTTTGTAGTACAAGGAAAACCATTTTTTTTTCCTCCTGGGCACGTAACCCAGGATATACCATCCAACATGAAGAGCACCAGCAGCTCAGATCTTTTTAATTAAATGAGTGTGATGTCTCTTTTGTAAGTTCAGCAAGAGGTCTGGCTCCCTGTCCATGTCATTTAGTGAGATGTAACACTTGTGGATGTGTCTGGAAAGAGCCCCACATACATCAGCTGACAGCAAAATAATCAGTCCAGAGACCCAGGTTAAATCTCTCTCCACTCTTTGCATCTCAAAACCCACATGCTGAAATTCAAACAAAGCCTGTTAGAAACGATTGGGGGCATGGTGGGGGGTGGGGGGGGGCAAGGTTTCCTTTCCTGTCACATGATAAATTAGATCCTAATGTTTATCCAAGCTCAGCAAAGCAGCCAGCTTTTCCTGCCAGCCCGTGCTGGGGGTGAGCAGTGAGGTCGGGCCTGAGCTGCCCTGCCCACTGGCTCTGAGGACAAACACCTGCTGCCCACCGCAGCTCTGCTGCCGCCTGCTCTGCTTGCTGAGGGCTTCATGCTCCGTTTGTGCCCAAATTTCCTTTGTGAGCCTCAGAGCCACCCCACACTAGCACAAAACCTCTGCTGAAAATAGTCCAAGATCGCCTACGCAGTCTTTTTTCCCCTCCCGAGTCGAGCTGATGGTACCTTATTTACTCCTTGTCCTTTACAGATGACTTAATGACTTAGCAGCAAAGTGCATTTTGAACACATTTCAGTCATTTCAGACCGAAATGAATAGATGCAAGAACAGGATTTTTGCCAGCAGCCCTGATTATCCTTTTGTCAGTAGATAGACGTGACCTGGACCATTCTGTTGCCATAAAAAAAAAGTCTCCAGAGGTTACTAGACAGAGGAGACACTTTGCCTGAGGGAGACGGGATGAGAGGGAAGAGGCTGGAAGGTGGCCTGTGGAGAAGAGGACAGAGGTAATTAATGGTTCTGCCCATGTATAAAGATAAGTGCACCAGCAAATGTGTCAGCCCTTAGGCGATGGAAGCCACGACTTCTACAAACCCCGACACAGCACAGTCCTTCACATTGACATTTTATTTATATCATGTGGGTTTACACGGAACTGTGCTGGATTCAGGCAGGTGTAAATCACATGGGAATTGGCTGTTCTGAAACTGAAGAGGGTTTTTGAACTGGACTTAGGAAGAAAAGTCTCTACAACGCAACTGGAGGCTTGGAGAGGACTCTTAAAAGACCAGATGAACTTGCACAATTTATTTTAGTGGGAATCATACCTATGTCAAGACCATAAATGTTTTTCAAATTTAGCCGTCACTCCTGCAACCAAAACCACACATTCTCACTCAAGTACAAACCTGCTGAACTCAAAAAGGCTTTCAGCTTAGTTTCAGCTTCAGTTGTGCAATTTGCAGTTCAGAATTATTGCACCTGCTGTCTTTTCTGTATGGATTTACAGCAGCAGAAATCCCCTTGAGCTAGAAAGAATTTCTAAAGCCAAGTATCATTTATTTCAATCAGAAATGAAGTACACTCTAATATCCAATTCAAACATAGTGCATTCCCTCAGTATAGACTGATTTCAGCACGTCTTCTGATAGTTTATAGCTACAATGAAAGGTATTGAGCTAAAAGTGCATTCAGTTGCAAGTTCAGGGCAATAGAGCTGCACTTTATTTAGTTAAACATTTTTAAAAAGATAATATTTTTCGGAAAGGCCATATTTGTGTGATGTAGCTGTGAATAATATTGGAGGAAGAAACTGAAGGATTCAGACCCAGCTGAGATAATGCAGCTCCTGCCTACCTAGAGCAGGTCTGGATACATTCCACCGGGCTGACCACCTACAGCATGAACCCATTTACCCTCGCTTGCCTCTGTAATCAGTGGAGCGAGAGAGCCACTCCATGGGAGGAGTGATTCAGACCTTTGGTGTGGTCCATGAATCACTGCTCCAGGTGCCTGTCTGTTCCCATTGGCTCCAGAGGGAGCCAAGGGCAGCTGGACTCTTGCAGTTGGAGCTGTGCTCAGATGTCTAAAGCAGCATGAGATGAATCTGGGTGTTGGATACATGTGGGATCAGCACAACTTGTTGCTGTAGGAAAGCAAGGGACATGGATGTGGTTGTCCACAGAAATGAGCAGGGTTGTTCCTGGTTTCATTGCTGTGGATTTAGAAGCCCATGGTTTGTCTGTCTCAGTAACTTTAACTGGTCTGCAATTCAATTACTCTATTTGCAAGGCTGAAGCCTAGAGCTTCAGAGCCATGGCAGCCTCTCAGGGTAGAGAATCATAGAAACACAGAATGGTTTGGGTCAGAAGGGACCTTAAAGATGATCCAGTTCCAACCCCCTGCCATGGGCAGGGACACCTTCCACTATCGCAGGCTGCTCCAAGCCCTGTCCAGCCTGGTCTTGAACACCTCCAGGGGTGGGGAGTCTATAAGCTCTCTGGGTAACTCATGCCAGTGCCTTATCACCCTCTCATCAAAGAATTTATTTTTTGTATCTAACTGAAACCCACCCTCCTCCAGCTTAAGGCCATTCCCCTTTGTCACCCCATGCCCTTGCCCAAAATCCCTCTCCATCTCCCTTGTAGACCTTTTAGGTACTGCAAGGGGCTCTAAGGTCTTCCCAGAGCCTTTTCTTCTCCAGGATGAGCAGTCCCAAATCCCTTAGCCTGTCTTCATTCCAAGAGAAAATAATGCTGTTATTTTTATTCCAACCCCCGCTGTATACAGACAGGTTGATCGCAGAGTGAAGTTTACAGACACTGAGCTCCTCTCTCCTCTCCTCTCCTCTCCTCTCCTCTCCTCTCCTCTCCTCTCCTCTCCTCTCCTCTCCTCTCCTCTCCTCTCCTCTCCTCTCCTCTCCTCTCCTCTCCTCTCCTCTCCTCTCCTCAGGTTCTACCTGGATCACTTCAATATTGAGGCTTCAGCTTTTAGAATGTTTTGAGACCTGGTAAGAGAAAAAAAAGAAAAAGATTGCATTATTTTAATAATATATTTAATAAACTTTATAAATAGTTCAACTACAGGAAAAAAAAAAGGATTTGCATGTGAAGTAACATTTCTGTTCCTGTAAATCAGTGTTTGAAGGAAAAAAAAGGATTTTTTTTTCTGCTTGGTCTGCTATGCAAAGGCTCCTGCTGATTCAAGTGGCTTTGGAGTAGGCACTAAGCAAAGTGGATCACAATTTCTATGTACTCAGTGTCCTCTACTATTAGTCCTTCATACCATAGTAAAGTAGATAAAAGCATTTTAAAAATAAAGAGACCTCAATTAGTACTTAAGCCTATTTTTAATCCTTACCTGACTAGATTTCAAGTGATAACATACCTTTCATTACATGCACATTGCCTGCATGAAATTGTTTGCAGCAATCACCACCTTCATTATTCAGATGCACACTGAATTGAAGCATTAACCTGTGTGTGTGAAGATAATAGTGTTGGGAAGGTATTAGTCCCAAATCATATGTGTGACAAGGCTGAAGGACTTTTGTGCAACCAGCTTCAGCTTACAGGCAAATGAAAATGTAAATAACACTTTCAGTGAATCACCAGTTTATGAATGAGTTAAAATGTTTATTTTCACCATTTTAGAACTCCCCATTGCCTTCACAGTATTTACTAGGAATATTAATTTGCTAAAATGAATTGCCTGAGATGGTGACTAAAAACCAAGATGGCCTCAAAATGAAGTCATAAAGCAAACTGCAACAGATAAAGATTATAAAAACTCTGGACACTTGCAATGGCAACAGTGTGTTTGGCAAAAAAAACATCTCCAGTTTCAAGGTGAGCCTAAGGCTCAGATGAAACTGTTTGCCAATAGATATAGTGTATTAGAGTGCTGCCAAAGTTCAGTTCCCAATATTATTTCTTGTTCTGACTAGTAGCAATTGTGCCTACACAACCAGGTCATTTCAGACTAAATCTCACCTTTGGCATTTGGAGAAGAAGGTTACTAGGTCAGGATCTGACACAGAAAATGAGTATAGGTATAAGCCAGCTAATGGTAACCATTCAGCTCAGACCACCTACCAGCAGCCTAAAGCAGCAGACTGACATTTAAAAGCAATCAGAGTCAGAAGAAAACCTTCAGGGAAAACAGACAATACTTCAGAAAAAGCAGCTCTACATTCGCCAGTGGGAAAAAAACCCAAGACCTTTGGAAACAGTGCTCAAGTCAACTTGAAAAAAATATCAAGAAAAATAATGGAAATAGAGAAAATGGGGCTTCTTTTTAAGTAAATTCCTTACCCACTTGCTTCTCTATTGGTCTGTCCTTACCCACTATTATCCCTGTGTTGTGAGTGGTCTCAACCTTAGCTTTTGAAGAAAACACCATAACTTTGAGTAAATTCCCTGCAAATCCAAAAACCCAGAGCACACAGCGCATGGACTGGGTGAGACATGCTATGGAGAGGAGATCCTCATGGAGAAGGCAGGGTCCTCTCTAATGCCAAGAGGAGCAGGAGCTGCCTTTGCACAACCTTGCTCATATGGGTTATCCCTACTGCTGGACTCACAGTGCCCTAAAGTAAGGGATTTTTAGGATTTCTGTCTGAAATTTTAATTTTAGTTCTGCCATGATATCCTAGTTTTGAGATTAATGGTTTAAAAATGCTTAAGTCCTAACAGAACCATCTGTTATTTTAATAATGAATAAAAGTCTTGCATCCCTTCTTGACTGGCAGAGTGTCTGTTACTAATCTGGCCCAATTTACCTTCCCTCTACACAGAAATATCCTCTGTAAAACTTATGGTCAGCTCATACTGCCTCCTCCAGCTGGAGTCAGGCTTTGTGTGTGCAGCTTGTGCTGCTCAACCCATCCCCATGGGTCACTCCGAGTTCAGGCTCCTTACAGGAATGTCTTTATCTGCACCTGAGGTTTCATCCAGTGAGTCCTCAGCTGCCATTGAGGTCTCCAGTGTTTTTGACTCAGATACCAACAAAAGGTTTCTCCCTGCCTTGTGTGAGATAACACTCTTAGTCACTCTAGTGTTCCTTTTCCCTTTTTCTGTTTGCCTGAATGCCTTGTTCCTTTGCACAGGGGTATTTACACAGCTTTTGTCAAATTATAATTAATTAAGGCTGGCTGTTACTAAATAAAAAGTCATTTACTATCTAGCTGCTGCAGGTAAGGTGACATGATGTGTAACTTGGAAAAAAACCAAAAGACGAGAAAAAGCCATGAAAGGTTGTCCTCTCCTGGCTCTTTGTTAGGAATCATCATTTCTAGGAAGGTGGACAACAGCTGAACAAACCTTGTCATTGTCTTACAGTAATACTTAAACAAAGTAGGAATAACATGTCTAAGATATAAAAGGGAATAACTCATAGTAGAAGAAACCAGCAGCCCTGATGTTATTCATCTATACCATCACAAGCAGGGGAACTGATTTATTTTGAAGCTAAATTCCCTGTTCTTCTGAACACAGTTCATATTAAAGACCCTTTGACCACACCATCTGTTTGCATTGTAATCCACATCTAAAAGAGTCAACAGAAATATTGACTCAGGAGCTGGTTCTAGCTTAGGCCTGCGAGTTAAGCTCCCACAACACACTTAAGCTTTTGCACAAAGAGCTACAAGAGCACTCCTCACCTTTTCCTTTTGCGTTACAATCAATCATCCAGCACTCCAAACAAAGGTCAGGTCCTCCCCCAAATGCAAACAATACCTTCCCTTTGTCTCTCAAACAACTTTAAATAACAATGCCTAAAACTTCCAGGAATCATTAGCATTTCTTTATGCCCAACTGGGAAATATTAAGTCTAGCCAAGGTGAGATTAACCTGGCAGTTTCAGTCTGGTGAAGTGCTGCCCTAACCACAAAAGCCATCGAGGAACTTGGCACTAACTTGCTCTTTGTACTTTTTACCTGTGAAGCCAAAGACTGAAGTGGCAGGGACTCAGCTGCCTGGTGCTGGAATAATTTAGGGCACTGGAAAAGCATGAGCAGAACTCCTTTTACTTTGGCCACGTAAAATTTCTGAATTTTTTTCTGTTAGATAATTTCCTCAGTGTTTGCAACTGCTGCCTGCAAAAGCAGAAGCAACAAGAAGAGAACAGAAGGTTAACTTCAGCATCACAGGTTTTGTATTGACCCAAAACACTAGAATGAAGGAAAATGCTGAAAATCACAGAAACTGCTCTAGTCTACACCAGGATTTAAGCCAGTTCTTGCATTTAAACCTGTAAGAATAAAACAATGGCTCAAAATCACTCCTGCTCTGGCTGATCCTGGAGATGCAGCAGGTGGCTCTGAATTTGTACTTTTCATTAATGAGTTGGCCCAGAAACACCATTGTTTCTACCAGAATTTGGCTGCTCTTGGAGATTGCCATAGGGATATATTTCCTTACAGATGCAGTACAGAGCATATAAGGGACAGACAGAAGCTGGAGAAGGAGTATTGAGAAATAGCCCTGTCAAGAAAATCTTGTTTTCCAGATTATATCAAATAACTTTACTGAGGGGTGTGTGTGTGTATGCATAAGGAAACACACACTGTATGCACACATAGATATGTGGGTACACACACACACACACGCACACACACACACACACAGGCACATCAGGATTTGGTAGACACGTAATTTTAATGTCCAATACTTTCTTTCTCTCCTGTAATTAAATGTGCAGTTTTCTTTCACCAAAATAACAAGGCACCAGTTTGATTTTAATATATCTTTAAGCCATGTATAAACAGTGAGGCTCCTTGTATGAATATTCAGCATTTAGCTGCCACATGCCCATGGATATTCAGCAAATAAAGGAATATGAAGGCATAAGTGATACAACAAATAATTCTGCAGTACCAGATTTTTGCTGTAAACAGAATAATCAAATTTTATGCCAACCAAAACAGTGATACTTTTAATTTTTGTCAAATCCGGACATGCTTTGGGTTGTTTTCTCCTGTCAAGGTCAGAATGTTTAGCAACAGCAATAGGGATGGTTCCTGGCTCCCAGTTTTCAATGCTCATGGAGATAGCATGTCTCAATTACAGCCAAAATGCTGCAGAAAAGCCTCTCTATCCAGACACCAGCTAGGTCATAGCAAGGTTTCCAAGTGCACAAAGGAAGGGTTTTTCAGCTCCTGGGGTTCACTTTGGTTGCATGATTTAGAGACTTTTTTTGTCTGCCTTTAATAATGCCACCTTTGTAGTACCAAAATACATGACTGAGAGAAGCTGGCAGCTCCCTGAGGCCTGCAGCTCCCCCATTCCTTCTCATTGCATGGGGAAAAGAACCCCAATAACCAAACCAGGAAGCTGCTACTGCTGCTGTGACATCTGACATGATAAAGTTGCAGAACCAGCATACTCCCTGACCTGCTTATAGGTACCATGGCAATTCCATCTGTGCTCATTTTTCCGCAGATGAGGATGTCATACCCTATTTGAATGCATGAGAAACCACTGGAACAGGCTGTCTGAATAACCAGGGGTGATTCAAGAACTGTCAGAGTCCTCTTCAAACCACCAAGAAAATGAGGGTTAGTCCTCCCTCAGGCCTGAGTGTTGGAATTATTCAGCATTTAATGATGAGTTGGGGGATGAGTTTGTGGGAAGGAGATTAGGGATGAAAGTAACCTTTTAAAGGAGAAAATGGGACAAGCCTGTGGGGCACTCCAGGTACCCTTTAAATAAAAGAAACTGGGATCTGATTTCTCTATAATTCCTTCTCTAATTCCTCTGAATTAGCCTGTGGGAACTTCTCAGCCCTCACAAAACAAATTGAGCTCCCCACAAGTCAGACCTGAGGAACAGAAATTAGACTTGCTGGTGAGGCCCCTTCTGGCAGAAGACCTACCTCAAGCCTATTTGAATCACCCATTAGTAAAGAAATCACCTTCAGAAAAAGTGAGTTCAACGTAAATTCCATCAAACCTAATAGTAGTAAACCATAAACCAGTGAAAACACTAACCTAGGAAACAGGCAAACATTGTGTTTAAAGCAAACTCTGGATTTTCAAAGGTGTTGGTTGACATTAAATTTGGTTAAGTAGCTGTGTGATGGCATCTTCTCTGAGACTGGTCTAGACACCTCTGTAAACCTTAATTCACAGGAGTCAAATCTGCCTTTGGCTTTCAAGCTGAAAAATGATCTGGTCCTTTCACACCACTCAGCATCTTATCCAGTGGAAGTGATTAGGGAAGAATCAGGAATTTCTAGAGCTGAGGATTTCCGTCTCTGATGAGGATTCCCGTCTCCATTCCCACTTTAAGGCAAATTACGTGGAAGGAGGAGATATTCCTAGGGAGAAAATCATGATCAGGGTACCTTATGCCATGTTCCAGCTCCTTTTAGTTACTTCCAAAGGCTGGAGGGAGCACAGGCATCAGTTCCATATCCTGAGGAGCTCAGGGATTATTTGGAGCTTTGGCTAAGCACCTTTATTCCCCAGCATATTTATTTACTGGATGCAGTGTGGGGAAAAAAAGGGTCCCATCCACAGAATTGCTCTTACAATCAAAGGCCAGGGTGTGGGGTCGCCTCTTGCTCAGCTCTGATGTGAAAATAAGGGGTTTAAATTCTTCCTCAGCCACTGAGTCAAGTGAGAAAAGGTTCAGTCAGTCAGGGCTGGAGACCTTTAACCATGACATTTCAGGAATTAAGGGAAAAAAATACTGCATGAGGTGAAGTTATAAACACCATCCTCTAAAAGACAGTTCAACATTTAATAGCCCTGAAAATTCACAGGCCAGATGTGGAATTTGACATTCTGATTTAAAGATTCAGACATAAGTTTTTTCACATGAAGTTAGTTTTTTGGGTTTTTTTTCTTTTTTTTTTTTTTTGTAAAAAGTAGAACATGGTTTACAGAAAATTGGATGAGCAGGTCCACAGTGAATAACTTAATTAGGTGCCATGTAACAGAGCTGCACACAGCCGTTAGCTAGAAAAGTGCACTTTGCTGACTTTAGCTCTAATTAGTTTTAATTCATCTGCATATACATTAGCTGCTTCATGCACAAACATGCAGTGACACACAAAAGCTGCAGCTTTACCATTCCAGCTGGAAACAGAAATGTAAGCACCATATGCTAAACTGGTGCTGAGGACAATTTTAAAAAATTAGCCCCACTCTCTCACATGTCTTATTCCAGGGAGAAATGGAAGTGAGAGAATTCACCAAGAACTTTCATTGCCATTACTGCCCTCAGATTTTGGATTCTTGACATGGTCAGAGTGGAGAGTGCAGCAAATCCCACAACTGGTGAGAGCTTCCCAGCACGGCAGGCTGGCTGGGATAGATGGCCGGGAGCAGCTTGCTGCGACCACATGCCCCATGGACTGCCGTGCTCTCGGATTGCCATGGCAACCCTGGCTTTGGGGGGAATTCAGGCTATCCCGGCTTTCCCACGTTAGGGATTTCACAGCCAAGAAGCTGTGAATAAATTCTGCTTACGCTGAGCAGAACATAAATTAAACAATGTGGGATGTGAGGTACAGACCTGCCAGTGCTGCGCCCTTTTAATTCACATTTTCTCGGCAATTTCTGTTCAAAATTTGGCAATATGCCTGGGAGAGACAGAAAGCACCTCTCAGGAGATGACTGGGAGGGAAACAAAGATAAGATTTAGCTCAGTTTTTCACATACAGACATTAGTGGCAAGAATGGTTTTATAGTTTCATTTTTATGTCAAACCTTTCTCACACTTTATATGCTCACTGTCCATAAAATCTAGTGCCAGGTTTGCATACAAAAATCACCAACTTTTGTAAAGAAATTTAAACTTTGTACTTCCCTTTTGCCACAGGTGATGTGCATGCTTGCAGAATAGCTGCTACAACCCTTTTAGAAGTTAGACCTGCTAAGAACTGCTCAGATTAAATTCTGCAAATCATTTTTTTAAAGTTAATACTCCTGCTGCGATCAATAGGATTAGCAGAATTAAGAAATAGAGAAGAAATAATTTTAAAAATTGTGAGCATTTTCAATGGCAAGATGATTGCTTACTGTAGAAGTTCTCCAAAGCCAGGCTCACTTGTAAATGAAACACCCTCCCACAGAAAATCCCAGTTGGGCGTTTTTTACATCTGCCATGACAATGGTCCAGTTTTATATCTGTGTAACTTCACACAGCACCAGCGCCTGCTCTCAAGGCTTGAACACTATGTAGTAAATATCAGTCTGACAGCTTTTTGAAGCACTCAGCAGAGATACAAAGTCGACATTAAGCTGCTTTCTGTAGCAAAGGCACTTTTTTATTACATCGCACTGGAGACGCCTCAAGACCTCCCTTAGAGTTGTTATTTTTTATCGAGTAGAGAACACACACAAACCCCTACACTTTGCTGCAGGAGCTGGTTCCTGGGAGAGCTGCCTAGAGTTCTGTGACCTGCACCAACATAGCACCAGAAACCCAAAGAAAGGAGAGCTCAGCCACCATCCACGCAGCAACTGGACAAGCACACAGCACTTGGAAAAGGCTTTCAGCTTCCAAAACCCATCAAGTCAGAGAAATCACTGAATTCAAACTCAACCAGGATGGCCAGCTTCAGGGATTTCAATGGTGTCTATTACATCATGTTGCACAAGAACAAGCCTGTTGTTTTCACTTCAGCCTGCTTTAAGAGAGGCATGTGTAATGCTCTCAGGAATGAGGCAGGAGCAGGAATAGGTCTGTGGACAGGACTATTTAATGATTAAGAGTTGGTTCCACACAGATTCCCACGAGAGAGCTGCATGACTGTGTCTTTCCCAGCAGCTGAGTAAAGCCCTGCTTCCTTCTCTCCCTGAACATAAAATTGCAACACTCCCCGCTCCTGTGAAGCAATCCTCAGCTGTGACAGTTTTATTGAAGCACAGATTCTCCAAAAGTTCCTGAATCTCTCCTTACAACTCCTTCCCCTACCCTCAGCTCACCTCAACGATTCCTATTTTTATGGTAGAAACAGTGAGCTAATTTCTCTCAATTCCACCAGAGCATCAAAACACTGGCAGAGAAAAGCAATAAATCAAAGAGGAAAGACAACCTAGAAAAATATTTGTGCTATAACACATTTTAAGGATACAGGTGATTCATGGAGAAGAAGAATGGCACAAGGCATGATTAGAAATAAATTTGAATTTGAAAATACTCAGCCAAAAAGCCTGAATTAAGAACATGCTGAGCGCCAGAGAGAGCTTGGAGACACAGTCTGTTATTAAGCTTTCTTCATTAAACAATTAAATGAAGCAATTAGATTTCAGAAAGGAGACAATTATTTTAGGAATGAAACAAAGGCTGGAGGAAATGCAGCTGCCTGAGTGTGGAGAATGGAGAAAAGGAAACCAAAGCATTGTATTTGAAATGTTCACAACAACCAATTTGTGTAAGAGGATTTTTAATTAATAGTCTAGAAAACTTCTTTTAACTCAGTAATGAAAATAATGCAATTTTAAAAAAGAAAACTACCTCAATATGTGATTATAATTGATATCCTCAAAAATCATAGGCAATGGCAAGCAAGTGCTGAAAGGGACTGAGGAGTGACATGGAAAAACAATTCTCCAAGATAAGAATTCTCATGAGATGGCACTTTTAACTCTCCACACGTTTTGATGTGCTGTTTTCTCAAGGCTGTGAGGGAAGATTATTCTCAGGAGACCAAAAGGAAAAAGGTTTGAGCAATTCCTCACAGGCAGATACTCTTGCAGAGCATCCTAAAGGATTTGATAAAACAGGCAATTAAGTTATTTGTCTTACTCACTCGCAGCTTTAAGTGCAGGCTGACACTCCACAGAGCACCCGAGCCTCTGTCAATCCGTTCTGAGCACGTCCTCTAAAAGCTTGACCAAGCTTAGACTAAACCAGAAACCGGGCTGGTAATTAATTATAAAATAAATATAACATCCTTAACACAGCATGGCTAGCAGAGGAGAAGAGAAGGAAACCTACCCACAGGCAGCCTCTCTCCCAGGCACACTGGGACTCTTGGGCTCCTGAGGGCTGGCAGGGAATCTTTTTTTCCTTACACCCTCCTGAGTGACAGCATTCAAATGCTGCTGCTGCTGGCAAACTGCAGCCTGTTTAGCACTTCTGAGAAGCTCAATGACAAAACACTTTGCTTTTTGTCTTTAATGTCCCAAGAAGGGCACGGGTAACACAATGCCTGTTTAGCACCACTCCTTGTTTTCAGAGTGTCCTTAACATCCACTTTCTCCCAGGCAGAGATCTTACTGCAGACAGCAATCCCATCAAACAAGAAAAAACCCCGTTCCGTTTATTTTGCTTTTTTAAGAATTATTTTTAATGAAATGTACACGGAATTACACAATATAAAATTTTAATTCAAGTTATCAAAAATATGCATATGAGTTCAAGGCGTTTAATTTGAAAATAAAAGATTGTCAATTGGATCAGAAAACACTCCCTTACAAATTGCCCCCTTTATCCCTCCCTCCTAAAAAATTCCCTCCCTTCATTTCAGTTGATTTTGCTTTTGCATAAACAATATTTTAATATCTCATAAAAATGATCTTAATTGGATCTCAGTGTGGCACAGATGGATGCAGTCTAGGTCATTGCTTTCAGACACAGTAAAAGGATGTAAAAAATCCTTAGAGAAACAAGAGGTTTTTACCTCCTGAAGCAGAATATTTCTTGTGAGCGCTTGGCTACAACCAACAGGTTACTCCAACTCATTCCTAAAATATCCTGGCTGTATGCAGCAGGCAGTATACTCTTTCTATCCCACATAAATCTCCTCGCTGAAGCAGAAGACTTATTAGAAGTGGATAAGAAAAGTACTTCAGCTGAGATTGGACTTGGAGCTGTTGCAGAGCTGTTTGAGCACTCACATAACATCCTGCTCACTTCCACTCCTCTGCTCCCAGGGACTGCTCAGAGGCAGGAAGGAAAAGCTGCTGGAGCAATCCTTTTCTTTAGATACTGCAGAATGGATACTCCTGATGTCTATGAGGCAAAAACCTCCAAAACACCTGAGCTTATCATTCAGCTGAAGCTCAGCATCTCCTCCTGGGAGCCTGGAATTGACAACTAATATAAGTACAGGGAATAAGAACTCAGCCTGCACAAAAGGCAGACAGGTGGCAACTCCTTTGATTGGATACAACCAGTGATACTAAATATACCAAACTGGAAAGATACTGAGAATCAGCACACAATGGTTTGGGCAGGGGGGGACGACCTAAAAGATCATCCAGGTCCAACCAATGACTCCTTCAGCTAGACCAGGTTGCTCCAGGTCTCATTCAGCCTGGCCTTGGGCACTTCTAGGAATGTGGAAAAGAGTCATTGAAGGGGAAAAAAACCCTGACTGAAATTATTTTTCTCTCATGTGAACTTACAGCAGTTTCCACTAACTACAATAAAGTATTCAAGCCTCACTGTTTGAGCAAAAGGCACCATGTGCAATGAAAATTATCAGTGTTACAATGTTTCTGCAGAGCAGTGACAGGTTATGTGCTGACACCCCGCCTTCACAGCAATGGCACCATATAAAAACAACTTGGAAAGAGCTGAAGTCCCACAGGTGCAGCAGCAATAAAACCTCTTCCAGTATCTGGCCAGGCACTTGGGAGATGTTTGCAAAAACACAGGATCCTACAGCTGTTGAAGCAGTAATGGTTTAATGGGATTCTCCCCGCTGAGGCCTCCACAGCCCTGCATGTCCTGCACTGTGCAATTGTGCAATTTCTCCAGCTGTAGGTCAGGTGTGAAGGCCGCTGGCTGAAGGTTGCTCCAGATGAAAGCTGAGAGCTGCATCTGACAGAAGCTGATGAATCCTGCTCCCTCTGAGAGTGGCTCACACCTTCCAGCACACATGAGCAGCCTCTGTGACAGAGGCCACGGAAGGATGCCCAGCAAGGAGCCCCAAAGCATCCCCAGCTTTGGAAAGAGGCTGCTGTGAACATCTCTTGGATAGTTTCAGGAGAACTTCAGGATGCTGAAGGCACTTGGTGCAGACATTTGACTTCAATTTCAAATCCAGGCATGTTTTTCCCAAGAAAGCCACCACAATATTTAGCGTCCCTCTTGCACTGCAGTCTGAGGTTAAATTGTCTTAATATACTTTCATGGAGAGCAAATATATTTGACAAATTACCTAAGATATTATTTTTTGCTACTCCAAAAGAAAAGCCAGAACCCAGCTGAAAGCTTTACTCCTTCTCTCTTTCACGGTATATTTATAATAGGCCGTAAAAAAAAATCCAACATCTACATGAAATTTTAAATTGCAGTTGTTTCAGAAGTGTCCTATGGATGTATTTCCAGTGGAGATGCATCTGAAAAGTGCCTGCAGCAAAGCAAATCTTTTCAGGTGAGTGGCAGAACAAAAGCGTGAGAATTTCTACAAAATGGAGTTCAGAGCTTGTGAAAGTTAAAATATCTTGAAATAAGCATCAAACTACAAATTAAGGCACATAAATAAGTGGCATCATAAGCAGCCAGTGATAAATATTTTGGTCTAGAAGAGAAGGTACTCTGACTTTTTTCATTCATAGTTTTACACTGTTTTCATTTGGTTCCACTGTTTACCTGTGAGAGCTTCTCTTCAACCAAGTCTTCCACCAATTTCCAGTTGCAGCGCTGGAGGGCTCTTATTAAGTCAGCCACCTTTGCATCCTTCCCCTTCCACTTCTGCCACTCCCGAAGGGCCTGAAAAACCATTTCCTCCAAATCATATGGATTGGCTCTCTCTACCTTGTCCAGCTTCACCTCTGGCAGCCCAAGTTCTCTCATCAGCTTCTTCCACTCCCTCCCAACATTGGCACGAATGACATCAAAAGCTACCTTCAGGAGACCTGAAACAGCAGAAGCAGATCAAGTTAGCCATGCATTTACTGAGAAACTCCAGAAGACGTTTAGAAGTTGCTTTTATTTCAGCAAAATGCCACTACTCCTGTTGCACTGCACATACTGAGAGTTCTACAGAAGCCACCGGATAGACTTGGAATCCCAAAAGATAAAAGAAAAGTAAGAAAAAAAAGAGGGATAAAAATTCCACCCCAAAATTGTGTACACATTTACTGGGGTTGCTGGGGAGCCATATATGCGGGGATATAGCTATATAAAAAAACCTCTCAATATATAATAATCCACCTACGTTTTTCATGCTCATCAGGCTGATCATCAGGGGCACAAAGTTCTCCCTGTTCGAACTGCTCCACTAGTGACAGCAAATCGCCCCTTCTGATGCTCTGCAGCAGCTCTTTCAGGAATCCCAGCTCGTCGGGCGCGATCACCCGCAGCTCCATCAGGGTGCTGAAGAGATCCACGCCGCTTCGCACCTTCTCAAGCTTTCCCTTCGGAATTTTGTCGCGGCAGAGGAACTTCATGTCATGCACCTCCCTGTCCGACAGGCCCAAGGAGATGGAGAGCTGCAGGCTCAGGAAACGATCCACGGCGCCGGAGCCCGTGCCCGGCACAGGCCGCGCAGGGGGGACTTCGGCGTCCTGTCCCAACCCTCCGGGGAGGAAATCCATTCCTGTTTGCGCAGAGTGACCTCCCGGGAACACGGAGAGACACCGGAGGGCCGGCACGGTACCGACCCGGCCCGACCCGGCCCGGCCCGAGCGGCGCCCGGAACTCACGTGACCCGCGGCTTTCCCGCCCCCGCCGCCCGCCCCAAGATGGCGGCTGCGCCGCCGCCCGGGAAGGGGTGGGTTTGCGCTGTCGCCGCCGCCGCCGCCTCAGCTGGGGTCGGGAACCCTCTGCCCCGATCCCCTCCCGAGGCGAACCGGCTTCTTTGGTGCTGCTGAATGCAGAGCGTGTGTTGGGGACGAGCTCGGTGCGGCCGGTGTCCTGCTTCAGGAGACGCTCCGGTGCCTCAGCCGTGGCCAGGTCACAGAACCACAGGATCGCAGAACCACTGAATCCTTGAATCACTGAATCACAGAACCACCTCGCTTGGGAAAGACCTCGGAGCTTATCGAGTCCAATCTATGACCGAACACCACCATGTCAACCAGAGCATGGCGCCAGAGCCACATCCAGGCTTTTGTTTAACGCTTCAGGAACAGCGACTCCACCACCTCCCTGGGCAGGCCATTCCAATGGCTGGTCACCCTTCCTGCAAAGGAATTCTTCCTAATGTCCAACCTAAACCTCTCCTGGTGCAGCTTAGACTATGTCCTGACACTTGTTCCCTGGAAGCAAAGCCTGACCTTCCCTGACTGCCCTCTCCTGTCAGGGAATTGTGTAGAGCCAGAAGGTCCCCCCAAGCCTCCTTTTCTCCAGGTTGAGCCCCTTTCCCAGCTCCCTCAGCTTCTCCTGGTACTCCAGCCCCTTCCCCAGCTCCATTCCCTTCTCTGGACATGCTCCAGCGACCCAGTTGCCTTCCTGAATCGAGGAACCCACACCAGGACACAAGACTCAAGGTGTGACTTCACCAGTCAAAGCATGAAGTTGGGGGAACTGTAGATTTCCTGGGTAATATTGAATCATTGGACTTCTTGTGAACACCTACCCCTATAAGAGTTAATCTCTGTTGGGTTTTTTTTTCAAAAGGTGGAAAGTAAAGCGGCACAAGGATGAAAGGTTCAGCCTGGGCATGAGGAGGCTCGGGGAGTACCTTCTGGTTTGCCACAGCTCACTGAGACTAGCACGGAGACAGGAGAGGCTTGGTCTCTTTTCCCAAGGAAAAGGGGCTGGATACGAAGAAAATCACCGGAGGAGGTTTAGGTGGGCTATTAGGAGACATTTCTTCACTGAAAGGTTGGGCAGGCATTGGAACAGGCTGCCATGGAGAAGTGGTGGAGTCACCATCCCTGGAGAGACTTTAAAGATGTACAGATGTGGTGCTTTGAGACGTGGTGGTGGAGTTGGCAGTGATGGGTTAATGGCTGGACTTAATGATCTTAGAGGTCTTTTCCAACCTTAATTGTTCCGTGATTGTTCTATGATTCTATAAATGGCTTTCTCCACCAAGAGCAAGAAAGGCCCCAGCAGAGCCCTGCTCCCAAAGAGATGCCATTCCCATGGCTTCCCTGCTTGACAGCTGCCCAGGGAAGCAGGCCCTGCCCTCCCTGTGTGCCCCTGCTGCCCCCAGAGACCCCCAGTCTTTCCCTGGAAGCACAGGGCATGCAGCCTGGCCTTTGTTCCTCACGAAGATTAATTGTGACACAAAGCACCTCCTGACCTTTAAAAGGCAAGAAATAGGGCAAATGCTAAGTCCCTGTATTTTAGAGGTGACTCTTACACAAGGTGAAAGGTTGTGAACTTTTCTTAAATGGGAAAGATCAAGTTCATCCCATTGTTTTGTAGGTGATTTTTGGCTTTTCTTCGCAGCACATGTTCAGAGAGTTCAGAGATTTCCTTTTTCCTTCTGTGAGCTCTGGCATGTTGATTCCCCAAGTTACCCCGTTCCTAAGTTGTTTCCAGCCCACTTTAATTTATTATTCTTACAACACACAGACCTATGTTCTCTCATTATAGAAAGGTTTCTGACTGATAAATGGACTTAAACACTTTATCATCTTCCTCATCTCCATCTCCACTCTCACATTCCAACATGAGGACCAACCCCCAAAACATTACTAAAACTCCCACAGGCACAAGCCCTCCTTAGATAAACCCACTAGATATTTTTGTTTATTCCCTAAATGCTGCAGACTGGAGGGAATTAACTTGTTACAGAGTCTCATGGTAAAGAAAAGAGTGAGAGGAATTTCCGCTGTGAATCTGAGCCGGGACAAGGTGTGCCTGATTTAAGAGTTGCATTTTTCTTTTGCAGCCCTGAATATACTTTAAACTCAAGTAAAGTCATTAACAAAAAGGGTGGCATAGGAGAAATATATTTGCTGTGTGTGTATTAATTTATGAAGCAGGAGTAACCCTTTTAATGGTATAAGGAGTATAAGATCCAGTTAAATAAAATTTCTTTTAAATTTTGCCAGTGAAGGTGACTCTACAAAACAGCAGGGACCAAATCACATGGTGCCTGGTGATGGCAACAAGACAAATTCAGAGACAAATCTATGCGAGAGAAGTCCAAATCAGCACAATTTGTACCTTTATTCTCTATACCCTGACATGCAATTGAAAACAGCATCAACTGAGGTTTTAATCAGTTCATACAAACCTGGTGGTTTGTATGAACTGATTAAAATTCAGAGATTCAGCACTGAGGTAAGAGGAGTGTGAAAGTGACACTGCACATTTATGCAATTCCAAAGGTGTCTAAATTAGTAACAAAAGTGAAACTGAAAGACAATCAGTGTTTAATTAAGACTCTTAAATGCTTTTAAACTCACTCCTATGGGAAGGCAGAGTGATTGAGCAGGGTCTTTTATTCTGTCTGAACCTGACTTGGATGCATTCACTGATGAAAATACCCCAAGCAATAAATTGCTTTATTCCAGCGATTTCCTTTGGAAGCAGTTTGTGGGGCTTTGGCAAAGAAAGTATTAGGTGAGCCTAACAGATTGTAAGTGCTTCTGTGTCAGAATAAAACTTAATAGAAATGATTTATTGGAGTAGCTCAGATTTCAGTGGAAGTTTCTCAGAAATTTAAGCGCTGTGAATGATCCAGTTCCTAACCAAATAATCCTCAGGTTTTTCGAGGCAAGATGAGTCCTTGCAAAATACTGCAGAGGGAGCTCGAAGCCTGGGAGTGCTTCGGACTCAGCTTTGACTTCACGGTCCTTGCAGGAGGAGGAGGGCAAAGAGAACAGGAAAGGATTCATTTCGGCAGAGCCCTCGGGGAGGTGTCAGTCATCAGGACATACAGGCAAAACCACCCATCTGGGGACTGCAAAAATAGCAAAGTGTGGGGCTGTCCTGAGGTGTGTTTGAGTGGAAACTCGGGAAGATCCTTCCTTATTTCCAGCCAAGGCAAGCAACATTCTGCTGGTCCAGAGAAACTGGAGCGTTTGGGAGCTGTTGTGTTTTTAAGTGAAGCAGCTTTGATAATTTCTTTATTTCCCAATTCAATAGCACACATCCCAAGGGGGATTTAAAATCCTTATCCTGGCAATTCTGAGAGACAGGTTGGGCAAACACCTTGGCACAGACAGTGCTGAGGAACTGTTTCTCTTTTGAGGCCCAGGTGACTGTACACTTATAATATACCTACTCTTGTCTTCCAAGGGAATTCATGACATCTCCTTTTTTCTTTGCTGGCTTCAAGATAAGAGAAGATTTTGCATAAAAAAACAACCCTCTCCCTACTTGCAGAATTGGGCTGCAAGAGGTTTTGTTTGCTTGCTTGCTTTTTTACTCCTATGTTGAATAGACTGATTTCCATAAAATTTCTTAGTGTACCTATCCAATGCCTCCCACCCATTTTTTGTAAAACTCTAAAATGCACATTTTCAGCAAAGAGAAGACACTTTCTATATTTTCATTTGTGACTATACATGTTTATTTTGTCAGCTATCACCCCTCTGTTGCTATAAGATCCAGTCTAGAAAGAAGTGCTCTGGCAAAGAAACTCATTTGTGAAGAGACTGAGGATCTTAGGAGAAAACTGTCCCTGACAAAAGGGCCCATAAGAAATGTCAAATTATTGTGGGTGGAGAGAGAAAATTAGAAGCAGAGTGTGGGAAAAGTAAATAAGTACTGAAAAGAGAGTGAACTCTGGCATGACTAGGTTGTATACAGATAAAAAATCTGGCCAAGTAACAACAACAACAAGCAATAAGTTGTTAACAGATGCTTGAACTTAATATTGAAACAGCAGAAGTGTTGATATAATTCTGTTGATACAGTTCTGTTGTGTTATTGTTGGCAGAAGAAGTTAGTTTAACTTTAGGGGAAGGGTAAATTGTAGACTTTTGTTTATTTGCTCCGGCTAAAAACCTCTGACTTGACTTTTTACCTATTTTTGTAGTGAATTTTCATCATACCATGGAAGTATGAAATCATTCAAACAAACATTTCACATGTCAATAAAGCTGTGTGCATATATTAGCCCAGCACACCTCATTCCTCTAAACCATATTTATTACTTAAGCTCTGCAACATCAATTTTGCACTTGGAAAAACAGAAGAACAGAGAAGACAGAGAGCAAGGGTTGTTTGTAGAGGAATGTCATTGTGAAATGACAAAATGTCCCTGAATAACAATATATGATCATTAGATCTCTTTTGGGACCCTTTCTATTTCTATTCAGTTCAGTTCCTGCTCTGTGACTGTCTGAGGGCAAAGCAAAGCAAATTAAGATCCAAACTGGAAGTTGGTATTCATGCAGGGAAATAATCCAGCAGCTCTGATTGCCAGGCTTGAAAGCTAATACTGATTCATTTCTGCAGAGTATGTATAATTTGTTCTCTATTTTCCTGAGCTGCTGTATTGCCAGTTCCTAAACCAGATAAAACCATGAAAAGGTAAATACTTACCACAATAACATTTATTTTCTGTAAATTGAGGTGTTTTTCTTCATTCTCCATCTTTATATTAGAAAATACAATATTCTGAGCATCTATAAAATAAAGGTTAGGATAACAAAAATAATTATCTTGCAGAAAACTGATCCATTTTGCACCACTTTGGAGTACTTCTTACAAGCATGTAATTCTTTCTGTACCACAGGACTTCATCCTCCCACCCAAGGAAAGGTTTTCTTAGCCTTTCCTTACTGAGGAGCAGCACTCCATTGCCTGCTGCAGAGCATTGCAGTTGAAATAATGGCAGCAGGGATTTTCTTATCTCTTCTGCACCAACACCAACAGACTCTGCTTTGGACCTGGTGAAAAATGGAAACTTTTTCCCAACTGTGCCCCTGCCTCCAGCCTGCAGAGTGGGCGCTTCAAAGACCAGAAAATATCTAAATATCTCTCAGAGGTACTGAAATTTTGCTTTAATAAATAAAAATAAGTGAACCTGTCACACTTACTTGATTTTTGAGTTAAACTAAGGTATTGTGAACTCATTGTTGTGACTGGAGATAATGACAGGCCAAGATGTGGGGGTTATTTCCTAGAAACAAGCATTTCTTTATTTATCTGTGATTTCCATTCTTTTCAGGACATGCCAATGCAGTATTTTCCATCTGAGTCACCATCCTGGAGGTTGGAAGGTGCAAGTTTTTTACTCAATTCCAATTAGAGAGGGAGTGCCTCATGTGCTCAAGCACAGTGCAGTTATTATCCACTTATTTCCTTTTAAAACATGAATAGTTTCACGTGGCCACCAAGTGATACAGGATATGACTGGGTGAATTACTCACAGGGATTTAGATATAATAAATAAGAAAGCAAATCTGATTTCATCATCCCTCTCCCTTGATTCTTTGGGGAGGAAGTACTATTTTCTGCTCTCTAAAGAAATGCTGTAATTTGACCTGGTCCACAGTGCTGTGGTCAGAACCAGATACCAGCTAGTCCTAAACCACAATTTGGAGTCCATATTCATGCACAAACTTGTGGGAAACTTGTTGCATTTGTTCCCAGAGATGAAAAGTCTAGGAAGGGAGCGTGACTTCCTGAGAGAAGGCTGGATTAATCTAATACAAAATATAGCATTTATTTATTTTCCTTACTGTCTGTATACTTCAGAAGAAGTGAGGAAGTTACAAATGCCACAGCTTGGTGCCAGAAAAGCCACAGAGTTTTCTTCTTTTTCCTTGTGTAGATGCAACCAAAATTAAATGACTTGTAGCACAGGATCAGCCCCAAGCTCACCCTCTCTGACCACTCAAATACTCATCTAACCATACTTTGCTGTTCTTCACCAGTTTTGGAGTGAGGCTTTTGAAAGGGAGCCTGTACCACATCTTTGCCAAGCACCTAAACCTGGCAGTGATTAATTAATTGCCACTTCTCATCCCCAAGAAGCCCCAGAGGCCATTACCAGCTTAGCTCAGCAGCTCTAAGGCAAACCTTGTGAGGAAGTGGAGGAACTTGGTTTCAGAAGCCAAAGGCAGAGAGGCAAAAGAGAAGAGGTTCAGTGGAAGTTCAGAACTGCCTCTCACTTTTACTTCTTTCTCTCATTGAAGACAGGATGAAGATGGAGCTGAAGTTCACGTTGACTTGCTCGCAGGAGTTTCACCATTCCTTCCCTGCTCACAACTCCCCTTTTCCACTGCCAGCAGTGCCTGAGGAGAGCAAAATGCCCAAACAGTTCCAGGAGTCACAGCCCACCAGCCTGCAGACGCAGGGCACACACACCACCTCTTGCAGTAAACCCAGAGCAGTCTGGCCTGCTGGGATTTATTGCTTCCCCACTTGCTGGCTAATTACCTGCAATTGCCTTCCTTCATTACCTGGAGATGTATTTCAGAGATTAATACATTGAGAAATGTGAGCTGCTCCTGTAATTACACACTGCTGCCATGACAGATGGGAATTCCAGGCTCAGCTCTATTCTTCCCACAGGACCAAAACCTTCCAGCTTCCATCTCCACACGAGACCCACGGCATTGCCTGGCTTGGCGTGGTCAGGATGGCATGTGGGAACACTGGCAGAGGCTGTCCCATCACCTACCCACAAGGGGAATCCATCCTCTGTCCAGAAAAACTTACTTGGGTCTGGGAACACCTGGCAAAAACCTTTTCTTCCTCTCTTCCCTACTGTGCAGCATCTTTTCCTTAGCTGCATCACATAGTTCAGCTGGAAAAGACAACCACTATTTTCTCATTTAGCAGTAAAAATAGGGAATAACCTTTTCTTCTCTTATAATATTGCTTAACCACATGCATCTTGCTCTGAAAAATTGACTTTATTACACTTAAGCTTGTTCAGCACAAACACTCTGCTAAATATTTTGTATTTTGATTCTTGTTTCTCATGGCCATCTGAACAGATATGTTTCCTGTTTTGGCATGATTTTTTTTCCAGAGATGGTACTAATCCAGATGAAAGCTATGACCTTAGAATCTTTAATTTTCTTGGATTTTCCAAGGCTTTTGTCTCATGGTAACTAGCACAATGGTGAACTCAACTCTTTACTGCTCTCACAATGCATCTGCATCAATTTATTTTGGCTTTAGCAGACACTGAAGATTAGAAAAGTAGCCTACAAAAACTGTCAGGAGTTTTTATTTTATCCGAAGTGAAACCAATCACTCAATAACCTCATGCTTAACCTCATGCAAAGCACACTGAAGGGAATCAATGGGAATATTTTCTTTGGCTTCAGGTGGCCAACATAGCCTTAAAAATTAGGATAGAGTTAAAACTCAAAAAAAGCCACATTCATAGTTAGTTTTTTCTTCAGAAAGGCCTGTTGGGCTAAAAAAAGAAGGTTAAAAAAAGAACTTTGGTTTTTCTCCACTATACTAAAAATGGCATGTTGTGTTTGGTTATGGAATAAATAGTGCTTGAATGTGCAAAGAATTGAACCAGAGTTTGAATGGAATTCATATAAATTTTAAGATAGGTTTTTTTCAGTGGTAAGAGGAAGAGAACCTGTTTACTCTGAAAACTCCAGAGGAAAATGTAAATGCACTCAAGTGATGTATGGAACTCTGGGAGAGGTCAGACTGGAGGTATCAGGATGGAAAGTAAATTATTATTGCTTATTGGAAATCACGACAGCCAAAAAGATCATTAACAGCTCAGGACCAAAGAGTGTAGGGGCGTTAAAAATAGAAATGTGTCTGTGCCTTTATGTGAGACTTATTCACCCTTAAGCTATTTAAGACTGCAAAATATTTGTAGGACAGTATCTTGGAAACACAATGACATGGAAATCCAGGAGATTCAGACTCACACAGACTCACAGACTCACCCACTTGGGGTGGGAACAGCTTCCTCCTCGGATGCACCGACTGATGTCGTGTTTTTGCTACCAACCTCTCATGGCAAACAGCAAACAGTGATTCAGCAACAGTTCAGAAATGGTCCCTGCAGCCATTTCCAGCAGGAATCTTCCCCATGGTCTGCATTTTCTCTTGGACCAAGCAAATGGATGCCATGACTTTCCTCTTCAATAGGTTAAGATGTTGGGTTTGAGACTTTTTTTCTTTGATCAAATCCGGGCTGGGAAATGGTTTTGTGCTTAGAGTTTTGGGGCAGAAGCATGCCAAGAACAGGCTAACTGCATGTCATAGACATGGTGTCATACAATTCAACACAGAATTCAGCTTTGTACTTGCACAAATGAAATATTTGGTTTGTTATCTTTCATCAAACCTGGTCACTGTGAGTCACATCAAGGCATGTGCAGGTATTCTTTGATCACTTCCAGATCCCTGCTTCCCTGTTTTAAGGTTCTTTTTTTCCCCCCTCAATTCCAGTAAATCCTTTCTAGCACAATCCTGCCTCAAATTTGCTATTGTTAAAAGCAAACCTTTTTTTTTTTTGCATCCCAAATATGAAACAACTTTCAGGAAAAGTACCACAACTGCAGTGCAAGTGGTTTTCTGGAAGGCATTATCTTCCATCTAATGAGCTCATATGTACTATTTTGTCTTTAATAACTGACAATCCCATACAGTTACCAGCTAGACTGTGGTTTACCTGCTTCTGATGTCCATGATCCTTTCTCTCAAGACACAATTCCCACCTTCTGAACTAAATTTCCTGACTTGGAGCATTAACATTTTCCATCAAGGAAAGGAGGGCTGGTGTGAAGCCTCGTGCTTTGCCTTCTCATATGACACTTAAATGGGAAAGGGAGAAAAAAATTGCGATCAGCAAGTGAGGTTCTGAGGCCAGCCTTGCTTGGACAGGCCCCTCAGGGCAGTGGGAATGTGACAGCCACAGTGGAGCCATTCTGCAGCCAGAACCTCCCTTTGTACTCCTGGAGATGGATTTCAGGTGAGATTCACTCACCTCCAAGTGGGTTTCTAAAGCAGCTCAAACACCAGACCTACCTGAGACATTTTTAGGGACATGTCTGTACACTCAGAGCACAAGGACGGTTGGGAACAGAACCTGTCCCACAGGAGAAACTCTTGGATATTTAAGTTTATTTCAAATAAGTGTTCAAAGAAAAAGAAAAAAAAAACCAAAATAAAACAGATTTAGTATATATTTTCTTTTCTTAAAAAATGATTCCATGAAATAATTTTATAGATATCTAAGTAGTAATACAGATTTTTATATACAAAATTCCATTTCAAACAATTTACTGTACAAAAGAAAGTATAAGCAACTGTTACTATTCCATGATTTCAGCAAATAATGAAAAATTCAGATAAGTATGTGTTCAGGATATAGTTCCACTATTTACAGGAATGTCAGTATTAAGTTGGGAACACTTTCAGGTCAGTATTTACAGATTAAATCCCCTTCGAGGACGATCCCTAAGATTTCTCCTCAGAATAGGTAGTTTGGCTTTCTCCTGGATCTTTTGGGCTACCAAGGAATGAGAGGAAAAACAGGTTTTCAACAAAATGTGTGGACAGAATTCTGCTTGATTTCTCCCCAGTCCTATTGCAGTCAGTGGGCCTGATCTGGTAAACATTTACTAACCAGGCATTACATTTATGTGGGAATAAATCAGGCAGGATTTGGCCCTACAGCAACATGCTATCATAAGTTACAAATTTTAAAAATAGTGACATTCCTGCAAGTCAAAATACAACAGAAACAAGAGTTAACAAAATATAAGCCCTTTATTAATAAAAATCTTTGGTTGGATCAGTATTTTAAATAAGCTTCAAGAATATTTGGTTAAAACCGTTTTCTTTCTTCCACATAATTTCTCTTTCGGTACCTTCTTTGGACAGACTACAGAAAAATATCAAGTTCATCACATACTTTAAAACAAATAAATATATCAAAAGCTATATATGGCATTCTTTTTAGAGTTCTAGCATTAATCTTTAAATTAGTTTGGCAAAGAAAAAAAAAAGAACAGTTTGGTTTTGTAACAAACCATACAGTAGTTAGACTTTAAAGAAATCTTTCCTTTTTATTTTCTTTTTCAGTTTTATAATGCAAGTGCCATGGACAAGACAAAGCAATAAAAGAAATTAGGTTAATTGAACCAATATTATTTGGAAGTGCAGTTTATCAGTCAACAAAGCAAAACAAAAATGTATTATGCTTAAAAAGAGCTGTACTGATGGGATTTAGCTAGTCATGGTAAGTAAGGATTTCAGACTTATACTTTAGGGAAAAGCTCCTTGTACAAAAGACAGAGTATTTTAAGACAAAAGAAAAGTCCTGTAACTAGCTGAAGGTCTGGTCCTGTAGCCCCAGCGCAGGCAAAGCTTCCACTGAAGACAGTAAGTGGGATGCATTTGGGATTTAATCCTCTGGCACAGCCTCTGGGAAGTGCCAGCCAACAGCAGGAAGTCTGTGGGAAAAGCTGGCTGTGGAACAGGGGTGCAAGCACTCCCTTCTCCTGCTCCAGAGGGCTACAGGGAAAAGCCAGGCTGGGACAGGGATGTGCTGAAACACTGGGGAAAAGGGAATTTCCTCAGCAACAGCAGTGTGTGAGTGCTTGGCAGGGCAGTGAGAGTCACTGGAGCTCTCTGTGTGCTCATTAACTCAGGGCATTTAACAAGTGCTCCATGACCATGGACCTGCTGGGAGGATCTCTGGAATTGTGCTGCTGCTGCTCAGAAAGCACTGCCCAGAATCCCTGTGCTGATGTTTCCAGAGGCAGTGGTGCCCCAGGGAGGGTCTGGGGGACACAGCAGGCTGCCGCAAGTCCCTCCCACATCTTTGGGACTCCAAAGCTCAGACTCACAAAGCTAAACCCAGCCTTGGGAAGCAAATCTGTCTGGTAGGCTTAATGGAATACTAGGGAACACTGATTTTGCATATCATTTAGCGAGTTACCCCATGGACCTTCAAACCCGGCTTTCCAAAAATAGTTCAAATTAGCATTACTATTAATATAATGACTTCAAATTTACCTTTATTTCATTAGCTAGTTGATAGGCTAAGATCAGATTCTCAGAGAATATCTCTAGCAAGGTTGTCCTAAGTACCTGCATTTCTTAATGCACGCCAACGTCGATAGTGTTACCTCAGGATGAAATACAAAAACTCCCTGCATTACTGCTTGTGCAAAAGAAAAACGAAACAAAACAAACCCCCAACATTGTCAGAAATAGAACGTGGTCCTCCATGTTTGCAAGAAGGGCATTTCTCACAAAGATGGGAGCGAAATGGCAGCACATCCTTCAACATGCACCGGGGTGTCCGTACCGGAGTCCTGCCCTTGGCGCCATGGCTTTTGTCTCTGGAATGCCCCGACAGCCTCAGCTCCCTCCTCTCCTAAACATCCAGAGGATAGGAATGGCAGGAGGACAAGCTCCCACTGCGGCTCCTCGAGAGCCTGGGGCTGTGGTTGTTGCAGTTTTCCCCTTTTCTCTTGTCCTTGTCTTTCCAAGTTTCCAGCATTTGCAGCTTCCCTTGCTCTTCCCTCATGAAGACCTCCACCATGAGAACTTTCTCCTTGTGAATCTGCTGACTAATGTCCTTGGGAATGTCTGGGATAATCCAGTCAACAAATTCACTCATGAACATCACCAAGTTCTGAAAATTAAGTTGTGAGAAAGTGTCAGCAGGGCCAAATTAAAGGGTGGCTGTAGGGAAAGGAGAAGGCATTTAGGAGGGAAAAATGAAGAGAGGACAATATTTGAGTTGGACTACAGGACCAAATTCCCCTCAACTGCTTTGTGCATGCTGGAAGTAGAGAAATATATCAGGTATAGACCTCTATGATTTCTGTACCAATCCCGACACTGCAGCCACTTAGAAATCCAAAGGAATTTGCAATTGGTGAGTGGCTCATGAGATTTACATCAGGAAAGCAGAAGCAAATACAAGAGGTAAAATGGTAAATGTTGGTAAAATACATTCCAATTGAATTTGTCTAATTGAAAAACCTTGATTCAAGGAAGGGGTGGTCTTTCCCAAAAAGATATTTTTAATCAAAAAAACCCAATAAAAGTTTTGAAACAAGTTATTCAGATAAGGCAGACTTAAACATTTGTGTCACAATAAGTAGAATCACTGTTGTGATTATATAATGTCTTTAAAGGACAAATAACAAGATTTTGGCTTCTTATTCAGATGCAGATTAAACCTGAACTTGGAAAATTTTGAAAATCTCATTTCTTGCATAGCTCTAAAAAGATTTTGGGTTAAATTTATGCTGCATCAGTGAAATTCTTGATGTCCTATGGGAGAAATTGGTGGAACCTAATTAGTATCAGCCTTGTGCGTTGCTGGTCTCTAAGGTCATTAGGTTGTTCTGCATCAAACCAGTTCAAGGAATCCCCGGGGGATGAATTTTTCCACTGAGGATATACCAATGCCTGGGTGGGTGGGACAAAGAGGGTGATGAAGATGGGCAAATTTCTTTGGCTGTTCCGTGAAACAACTGAGAAAGAAGATATTTCTTTGGCCCAATAACTTATTTCCAAGTGCCTGCAGTGTCACCTACCTGGAAAACTATCACAAATGCCAATCTTGCTGCTAGGACAGCCCAGAAATCCTTTGAAATGTCATATTTGTTTTCGGACCAGGGGGGTTCTCTGTAATCTTTGTACCTGCAAAATAAGACTCAGTAAATCAGGGGTGCAATTCAGAAATGTAGGCACTGGAAGGAGTTATTAACAAGCAGTCAAACAATAAATGGAACTGTCTAAAAGAAAGTTCACTGTATTCATCTCTCAGAAACAAGACACAGCTGAAACTCTCCCACAGCCTTCAAGTTAGCCTTAAAATTAAAGGTTAATTCATCTTAATACCCTCTGATTACTACATATACATATACATATACATATACATATACATATACATATACATATACATATACATATACATATACATATACATATACATATATATATATATATATATAAAATATCCATTTTGCAAAGACAGTGTAAACTACAGAGCTCAGGTGATTTATTTTACGATAGGTAAAAAGGCGACATATATTTTTCAAACTAATTTTAAAGACAAAAATACTGATCTCAGATTCATAGAATGTGTTGAACACGTGATTAGCAAAAGGTTGAAGCTAAATTTTGCCATGTGGAGAGAACTTTTCCTTAGCTATGCCTTGCAGAAAATCTATATGTTGATAAACAGGACCAAGAAAAATACATTAAATTCAAAACCACAGCATCCTGTCAATATTTTGAAAGAATTAGGGCTCTGCATTTTCAAATTATTTTAAAATCCTTGGGATAAGGATGGGATTGAAAGAAGACAGAAGATGGGAGTGGAAAGCAAATAAATCTGGCATTTTGTTTTTGGACCACAAAGCCAACACTTCCATTCTGTGCTGAAACATATTGCCAGCCTTGCTTAACCTCTGCCCACAGAACAGCAGGAGGAAACCAGGAGCAAAGCTACTGCAAATGCAGTTTGTGTTGGTTTTGCTTTCATCTCTGAGCACATTTTCTGTTTAGAGGTCATTTCACCATATTAACTTGCACTATTCAAATGCATAAAGAATATAATATAAAATAATATGATTCAAAGGCAAGGTTTTTTACTTGGTCACTTAGTGTGATTTTTTTTAGTATGCATGTATCAAAGTCATCTTAGTTTCTTTTTCCCCTGGAATATCTCTTCCTTCCTTACTCTCCTCTCCCTCTTCCTCCCTCTGATGTCCCCTTTTCAGCTTTGATGGTCTAAGTGCTTTCACTGTCAGATTAGAACTGTCAGTTCTAAGAATATATTAGCTGAAATAGGTAGCCACAATTTTCCTTTAAACATGAGAAGAATAGATATGAATTGTCACAGACATGCAAATTTCTTCTGTGTGATGACACAATAAATAAGATCCTGTGCAGATAAGGATGCTACTGCTCTCATCAGGAATGGGGAAGTGGACAAAAAATTATATCATGACATGACATCAGAGTGAAATAATTTTCTTCCCTTAAAGCGCCATTGTGCTGTTTATCATTATTTGTCTCCTTTCCTGGAAAAGGAAATCCATAATAATAAAAATCTTTGCACGGACAAGCACTGAATTTAACTAACAATAATCTTCATTTCCCAAAATAAGCAGTAAATCATATTCAGGTCTGTGATTACTTAATATGTAAGCAAGATGTTCAAGGCAATGGATCCATCTGATATAAAAGGCTAGCAAGGTGCTAAAAAGGTATTGAAAATACAAAGAACCTGCCCCAGGAATCTAAGAATTTGCCACGTTCTTAGCCAGCTGTGAAAACACTTGGCATTAGCAATCATTCAAGAGAGTACCTGCATATCTGAACCTCGTAGCCAAGATCCAGGGGGTCGTTGGGAGCTGTTCCTGCTTGGAAATCGCTGACATTAAAAGAGGATAGTGTATGGTTGACGAAGCCATGCATGGTGCCATTCTCACTGTACATGTACAGGTACACGAGGCGTGGAATGAAGTCGGATGTGAATGAGATCACAAATGCCTGAGCCACAAGAGTAAAGAGTGAGCGCGGTACCCAGGCAGAGCTTAACTTCATCACATCCTCAACCATGACTTGCCCAAACTACTCACACCACTCAGGGGAGCCTGAGGGCCCTGAAAGTGGAGCATTCACTGCACCAGCAACAACTGTTCGCTGCCCCCTCTCCTGAGGTGCAGCGTATTCCCTGGAGCAGTGCCACGCCAGCTGAGGTGTCTGCGTGGGTGACAACCTGGGCCCCCAAAAATGGAGCAGCTGTACCCCCCAGCACCAGGGGAGAGCTACCACAGCTCTCCTTCCCTGTGTCCCTGTCACAGCTTCTCCCTGTTGCCTTGCACAAGGTCCAGTTGATTGATTTCCAGCTGCTTTTCTGTCCTGCAAACAACCCACAGCGATTTGACTCTTCAAAGTCTCATTGCATTGCAAAAAAATGTTAATTGTGTGTGGTTCTTTACTTCATCAGGATAAAAGGATGAGGAGACTGAGCCCAGTTTTATTTTTATGGTCACAAAAGTTGCATTTCATCCAATTATTTAAAATTTTCTGAAAATATCGTGGGGAAAAGGCACAGCAGTCAATTGAGCTGAGTTCTTCATGACTTTAGCCTTCCTCATTTATCATCATTATGAAACATTGCCACTGGCATAAATCTCATGTACATGTGGAACAAACGGTACAAAATGTTTTACTTATTTTATGGTAAAGAGGAGCAGTACATTGATCAAAGAGGGAAAACTAACACTCGGTATTGACGAGGAGAGACTACACAGAACGAGAGAGAAAAAAGAAATTATTTCCAAAGGAAAAGAGGAGAAATGGGAAGGACAAACTAAGGCAGCGTACCAAAAGAATGGGTTTGCCATAGCACAACAGAACCCTGGGGACAAAATGCAGGGATTTCAAGTCTGGATAATGTAAAAAAACCCCAAGGGAGTCCATAGCCATAAACCATACAGAGCCCCTGCTTTGCTGCACTGCAAACATGTTGAATTTCAGCTGGCCTTTGTTTTCATCTTTCCTTCAGCTGGGGTGCATGGAGGATGATCATTGTGGATATCTATTCATATAGAGTAGTGCAAAACTACGTGCATTAATATATTGAGACCTGCTACATTTTTGTGAAATGTTTAAATGTTCAAGCTCTCTGAGTGGAGGCAATGCAGCTTGAGGGCAGATTTTCAATGGAGGGATTCTGCACTCTGAGGAGCTGAACTGGTTCTCACCTTACCCAAAATAGCACTGAAATGAAAAATACATCTTATGCTACTGATAGTATTTCAAAAGAGTAAAAGTAAGCAGCTGGGGTCGTATTTGTTTGAAGGACAGAACTATTTTACAAAAGCATTCTAGAAAAAAGCAGCAGTGACTACTTACTATTTTATATTACTGCTACTGCCATCACAGCTTGACAATAAACACAGCAACTCATCCTCAAGTATTTCCAAAAGTTTCTCAGTCATATACATTCACTTGATTCAAGGGATTTTGTACTGAAATAAAACTAATGGAGCAGAATGGAAAAGCCAGCCTATTGAATTCAAATTTATTTCATGCTGCTTTACTTACGTTTATGATGACAGCAAGCTTTCCAATACCTCTGAGGATATTATACCAGATTCCTGAGGAAGGAGACAAACATGTAAATGCTGTTGTAGTCCTTAAAATGAGATAAATTACATCTTCAGTTAACAGAGTTAGGAGCATGTATGATTGTGCTGAACTAGTTATATTTTAAATAGAAAAAGAAAAAATTACAAAAAATTAATTTAATGGCTTGTAAGCAAAAGGAGCCCAACTATGTTTTGGCACCTATTTTTTTCAGGTCTTGAAGAATGGGATTGAACTGCAATGAATTGCAATAAACACATTCTCAGAAACAAATTAAAAAATAATCAAACCCCCACCACAATAAAAAAAATCAACATCACCCTCCAGTCATCTCCACCAGCAACCTGAACCTGCAGCATCAAATCAGGGAGCCACAAAATACCCCCAAAGCAAAGTCATGGCAAAACATGATGTGTTCTTCAAGTCTAGGATGATCCTAGGGCACAAGGATGAGCCCAAGGAAAAACTCTGCCTGTACTGCTGTAGAATTAACATAGAGTTTAATAACAGATAAACTTCTCCGTTCTTGCTGCTTGGCTCTGTAACAAGGACAGTTATTTTATGTCTACTTTTATTTTTATTTTAATGAGCTTTTAATTCATAAGTAAGCAGCATTTGGGAGAGGCAGCTCCCTCGTTAAAAACACCCATAGGTGTGAGCCCCCCTGTAAGGGTAGGACTGGGCTCTTATCCCCACACAGCCACAGAGCCCAGCTCCAGCTCTATCCACTGCAGTTTGCATCCTTCCGACCTTCCTGCTGAGTAGGGACAAAGGGATCCATCTACCCACAGACTTTTGAGTCTCCTCTCATTCCCAAGGGTATTTCTGAGGCCAGTGCAGAGTTTTTAAATGCAGAAATTTTTGCTTCTGCACGAAAACTGCATTGCCAGGAAGGGCTGTTGATGTCAGAACCATGTGAGATATTTTGCTATTACATTGATCATTTTGATTTAAAAAGTGATAATATTTACTTTATGAAATATTCATCTGAATTTAAAGCCTTGGTCTTCCTATTTTAAAGGTAAAGCCTCAATAAATTATGACAATTCACAGGCAAGCCGCAGCTGAATGTTTTGACTTTTCCTATAAATATCTTCCTGTTATTGAAACTAGCTCAGCATAACAATATCCTGCCATCAATCCAGGAATAAACAAACAGGGATACAGTAACAATATCCCCTTACCTATATCCTTTGCTCTCACTGCTACCGGTCTCCTCAGCTCAGTAACAAATTTTTTGGCATCCAGACGGATTTCAATGATGTTGTTCAATAAAGCAAACAAAGGTGCCAGTGGGAAGGAGGCAACAAACAAAGTAACAAACCCAAACTGGATAACTGGAAAGAAAAAGAAAACATTTCAGTGCCTGTTGTCAGTATTTACCAAATGCACCCATCACCACATTGGTTCCAGCCCCTAAATTCTGACGAGGTGACGACTTGTGGGAGACTCAGTCCTATTTTCTGCGTCAGGCACAGTTTGCATGATGGCTGCCCTGTTTGGATATGGAAAGGCCAGTTGTAAAAGGCAAGGCAACAGTAACTAGAAGGATGGGAGAGCTCCTAAAACAATTTTTCCATGGGCAAAGCTGGCACAGGAGTCACCTGAAGGAGTAGGATTATGGCAGTGATCATGTTGGCTCTACCTAACCTTGCCATGTTCCACCTGGCAGGTTTTTGGCCTTCACTGGAAGCTTTGGAAATGACATGGCTGATTCCTGCCTCTGCCAGGAATAACTTGCTTCCTATAACCTGGGATCATATTTGCTTTTTGTATGGATGTCATGCTCATCCTCGTACTGCCAGTGTCCATCTTCCTACTGTTACTTCCAAATGCTGATATCAGTAACAGCATCGTTTCTTAATTTTAGGAACTGGCAGCATGGCCATTCAGTTTGTCCCACTGAATTCCCATCTGCTTCAAGTACTCTGAACATCAAAGTCAGCAGATTTTCTAATTTATCTCACTCAACATAAGATACTACTTCAAAAAAAAATTCTATGTGATCTGTCAAGTACAACCAGGTCTACAGACATGCATTGCTCTTAGAAGATTTAGTTCAGATATCAGATAAAGGACACTGATGTGGAAATAATCAAATCTGAACTAACTTACTTCCAATGAAGGGTTCAACTGATGGTAAAATATGCCTCATAATCTCAAGTAGATGCCACTAAATCATTTGCATTCGAAACTTGACAGTGATGTGTTACATGGCTTGAAAGAAAATATCTAAAATATCATTCTGAAGTAAGGGCTTGCAAACAGCAGAGAGCACAATTCAGCCCTCCAGCAGCCAGGGTTGGCTGGAACACGCTCCAGTCCAAAACTGCACACGTTAATAATTCAGTTATCTCATATCCACCGTCTGCTGAATGTACAGTTCAAAAAGCTCAGCTCTCCATCCCAATTAGTCACATTAATTACGGTTTAAAATGCCTTCTTTCCACCTCACTCACTCATTTCCATGTACTCAGGGGTGAGTCCAGCAAAGGGCTCCAGGTTATAGTCCACTTCATAGCGCTGCTTTTTCTTCATGTGCTCTTCATGGTCTAGAGAACGCCGACGCTTCAATTTCAAGTATCGTATAAACTTCTTCATTTTTCTGAGGGAAATGGAGACAATTTGCTGAGCACTCCATTCTACTCGCTCAGTGCTCATTTCTCAGTTGTTCTGCATTACCAGGCACAATAATAATTAAAATAAGAAGGCAGAGAAGATGCTACTTACGGGATGCCAATCTCAAACAAATTGTTCTGGATCAGCTGCTTGCCCAACATGATAATACTGAGCTGGATACACAACTCCATTAGGCAACCTCCTGGGGCACACTGGGGTGAACAGAGAAGAGGTCAGTCAGAACATCTCCTCCACCCCATCCATCCAATATGATCCCAGACAGGATAGAAATTCAATTACCTCTTCCATTCGGAAGGAATGGAAAATGTAGACGTAGTCGCCTGGACGTCCAACAAATCTGGGCATAAAGAGTTAAAAACATCAGATGGATTTTATACTTTTAGTATTTGATTCCTAAAGTAATTTATGTCATACTCCATGCCTCTGAGTGGGACCACCTAATATTTAGTCCTGAAAAGGCCTCCAAGGAGCTGAAACCCTGAATAGCCCTTCCATCACTCACCGGCCTTTGAAGAAAGCCACATAGAAAATGGGGGTGTAGGCGTTGACAAATTTCAGCAGAAAAGCCTTGAAAATCAGCCGCTCCTCGAAATTCTTGTCAGTCTTTGGTACCTCTGGAACCAATGGGACATGGATGAGAAACCTTAAGGAATTATCCTACCTAGAAACATTTCAAGATAGTCTAAATGTGGGTTTTGGAGAATATCATCAGCCACCTTTTAAACAAAGGGATATAAATGTATAGTGCTATCTATATCTATATCTATATCTATATCTATATCTATATCTATATATCTATATCTATATCTATCTATCTATTTTTATATATATATATATATAAGCAGTATGGCTGCACTGAGGTCAGTGGTCAATCTGCTGAGGATCTCACCAGTCAGACACATTACAATGGCAATTCCAGTTTAGTTCCACACCTACCTGACCTTCATGACAATCATTTGTAAGTGTGCAAAACTTGACCTGAAAAGATTTCTGGACCTTTCATTACTGACAATTTCTTGGAAATAATGATAATAAAGTTCCACAGTGGAACTTTAGGAACAAATGTGACTGTTTGCATGATCCCCAGTGATCTGGGTGCTCTGATTTGACCCCCTTGGTGAACTGAGGGCTCCAACGCACCGATCTGCGTGAGCCACCTGGCAATGCAGCCGTACACCTCGTCCAGGATGATGATGACCACCAGGTTGATGATGACGGCGGTGGCGGTGACGGTGACGCGGACGCTGGAGCGCCCTGAGGGCGTGGAGCTGATGGCCAGGGCGGCGGCCGTGGAAATCCTGTAGATGATCACCCCAAACACGATGGCGAATGTCAGCCCAACCTGCCAGGAAGAATCGCCCAAAAACTTACCAATGGTTTGTCTTCCAACACTTTGTTTGGGATTTAGAAATAACCTTAAAAGTGGGACCTCTGGGCCACACCCCAAGTCCACCCAATACTGCCTTAAGGCCTTGAGGAACTGTGGGAAAGGAGCCCCCTTTTTTACTTGAAAATCACAGGAAAAAAGAATGGCACCATGATGCCACAATAGTAGGCAAAAGGCTTTTTTTTTTAAAGGCATCTAAATGTAAACTCCATGCTTAGCAGCATTAAAAAATACTACATATTACTAATAAAGAAATTATGAAATACTATATATTAGGATTGAATATAAGTAATAATTGTAATTAATATAAATACTAATATGAAAAGTATTAGCAGGCTTGCTTTCAGCCCTGACACCGGCAGCATTCCTCTGTGATTAACAAAAAACCCCAAATTCAAAATAAATAGGAGTATTTCAGCTTCACTCTACACACCAGCCTTCAAAACCCTTAGACAGGCTCACTGTGCTCTCATAATCACAAACTGAAATTAAATCTGATTACATCAACCCACTTCCTGGCACACTAAAATCTCTCTCAGTTTTTCATTGCTTAAATAGAGGAATGATTTTAAAACATGATTCTCAAAAGGTACCGATTCTTCAGCTGAGCATATGAGATTTCTTGCATTTCTGTCCTCTGAAGATACGAATATTTAAAAAACTTAACCCTAAACCAAAATCCCTACACCAAAAAACCAAGATAATTGACTTAGTCTGGGAAATTTTAACTTTGGAAAGGGTTTAAGCTTTTTTCATTGTATCTGCCAATCTGTTCCATGACTTGAATTATTATTGTTTCTGTCAACATTTGTTTTCAATGCTGATGCTTTATCAGCAAATGGAAGAAGGCTGTTCTCATCATTATTTTACCTTTTCCTTGAATTAAGTGCTCTGTTTCCAATTCTCCTGTTAGATGGTATAGCTCCAAATTTGGCTGATTTATTAAAAATCTTTGCAATTATTGTCAACTGGCAATGTCAGTTATTTCCTAAAGTTTGATTATAAAAATGATGTTGGTCTCTACTTTCTGACTACTTTCTGAGAGGGCTCCCTGTACTTTTTAAGCTTCATCCCATCAGTGGTGTGGGAATTTCCATTTCTGTGCCCTTACTTTCCCTCCTCCTGGTTTGTATTCTTTTGTCTTTACTGGAAAAAGACAGCAAAGTAGAAATTCAACTTCTTGAAAAGATTTCAGATCATAAACCAATAAAATGCTTGATTTTTTTCACTGGAAAAAAGCCATTTTTAACTACATCAACCTGAAAAAGTTTCCTATCACTTCTCTTCCATACAATGATTCAGTAACAAAGAATTTCAGGTTTTGCCAGGTGATACTTACCATGAAGATGATGCCAACAAAATTGGTTAAATAGGCTGGAAAACGATCCTTCCATGTCAGCTTCTCTTTATCCGTCTACATTTTTTTTTGGTGCGAAAAAAAAAAGGTACATTTGATGAAGAAGGAGAGTGTCATTCTGCCCATGTGATGAAAACAGAGAGGGGGAAGAAAAGGCTGGCAAAACCACAACCAGTTAGAAGATGCAGACACAGTGTTTACAGTCACAATTCCACACAGGCAAATTGTTTACTCAGTATCCAGGTTCAGACTGGTCAAATGCCTGTACTGGAAGTATAAATAAACCAGATTTTTCTGTGTACTTTTTGAAGGAAACATGCAAATAGGCTGTCATAAACCATGAAGTAAGGTCTCTCTTGCTGTTAAATATTTTCTTTTGCTTTCCCTACAAAAATCCCCCTCCTTCCTCTCCGCTTCCATGGTTAATATTTGCAGCTCTGCTGTTGCACCACTGGCTCCACTGAAATACAGATTTAAGTATTAAATTAATTCACGCTACAGAGTAGCTCCAAGGTGAACACTCAGTTGACAGGGAAGATTAAGTTTTGGTGTGTGGCAAGACTTAAAATTCCTTTGATAGCAGTGATTTTTAATTTTACCTGGCTATTCCTATGGTATTCAATGGACTACAGTAACAGGAATTATAGAAGGGGGGCTGGAATGAGGTGATCTTTAAGGCCCTTTCCAACCCAAACCATTTTGTTATTTTCTATATAACAAATCTGTATATTCTCTGAATTCCCTAAACCTAGTCAATCGGCCACTGCCTGAATTTTGGCTACAAAATATTCATTTAGAAGAACATTGCTCCTCTGGAGTCCTTCACAAACTTGGATGTCCGGAATTGTTTTGAAACACAGAAAATCAACAGCAAAAGAACATCATATGCACACGTTGTAATGCACATTAAAATATTGCTCAAATTCTATTTTTATGACATGCACATTGTCTCAAGGAAGTGCAAGCGGCTCTTTCAGCACATGGCCCATGCTCCTCTGCAAAACATAACATCCAGGATGGGAAATCTAAGATTAGCCATGCAGTGCCATTTCCAACTTATAGAGCAGTGTCCCAAAAAGTGCTGAAGGAATGAGGCGAGGAACGGGAAGAAACCCAGAACTGAATGTGAATATTAAACAAAGGTTCAACAGCCAAAACCAAATTGATTTGTGTCTTCCATAATTACTCATAATTTGGGTTTCTTCATAAGTTTGTATAAAAAGAACCAATTTCACCCCAGCTTTCTTAACTCTTTGTCTCCATTTGTTTGCTGTCTCTTCTGGAAAATATCGGTGCTTCTGATGGGCAGTCAAAGGAAACAGAAAAGGGTTGGGAAATATGGCATTACAAAGCACTGCTCAATTAATTCCAATAATTTATTCCATATTCTCTACTGACACAGCACTTTAGCACAAGTGAATGCTCTGTTAGCTTGGTTAAGGCTTTGTGTTTCAGCTTTAAGTTAAAAAAATATAACAGCAACGAAAGAGAAATGCTTGCCCCAAATCCTAGGGAACATCAGGCAATCCTGCAAATGATATTCCCTTTTTAATATAGGATTGTGCTCTGCTTTCATTTTTATGAGGTGTAAAGAAGGTGCAGATTTTTTTTCCTTTAATTATTTATTTGAATTATACTTCCCTTGAAAAAGCCATAAGCAATTTTTGGTTTAGCTTTAGATATTTTTAAGAAGGTTTCCAAGTGTTACAACTGTTGAATTTGAACTTTAACACACTAGATCCCAATGAAAGATAACCACCAAGTCTTTCAGAAGAAACTTCTTTTTCTCACGTTTCCCAAATTAGTAACATCTAAATTGAACACAGCCCAAAAACTTATAAATAGTCTGGTTAAAAAAAAAAACAACCTTTCTTAATTGCTCAACTTTCATTCTCCAGTATTAGAGGGCCACCATTCATTAGTTGTCTGATAGTCTTCCACATTTCAGACCCGAATTCTGATTATCCTCAAAAGTAGAGCAAGTTACAGGTTTTTGGTGGAATACAGTAAAGTCTGTATCCAAAATTGTTTACCCAGCCTATCTTAGTGCAGCAACCCAAATTGTTTCTCTTCTGCAAGGGATTTAAAAAGGGATTTGATTTGTTTATGGTCCCGAACCACTTACATACAGCATCCTATAGGTTAATGGGAACACACCACCAATAGCTCTGTAGCATCTATTAAGAGAGGCCCGGTGGTACTCAAGTGTAAATTTACTTAAACATTCATCTATATGTGCTGCCCCTAAAGAGTGTAAATGTTATTGCAGTTGTGTTTTCGCAGGGTTGTCATAAAATCCCAATTTAGGGAACAGTTCCACGTTGTGGTGCCACTGGCAACAGTCACAAGAGAGGAAATTCTGCCAAATTTTATGATGGAGTTTTTACTTTTCTCAATAAAACCACAGCACACAAATGGCTCACTTCTTGCAGTGAAGGGCGAATAACTTCAGGTAGGATGGGGGCATCAGTGTGCAGGGGAGAAAAGGAGCTTTCCCAAATCATACTGCTGCTGACAGGAAAGGAATTCCAGCTCCAGTGAAAGGGCAGAGAAGCTGCCTGTAGGGATTGCACCATCCCTTGGCAAGAGGCAGGTGTTCCTGGGGTGACAGGCAGCACCTTTCTCACAGTGACATAAAGAGCAAGTTCAGAGCATAAGTGAAAAGTGCCTTCGTCAGTGGGATAAAAGGGGAAGCTGTGGTTTTAAAAGGCAGAAAGTTATTGCCAAAGCTGGAATTTGGCATGGAAATTGGAGTTAGTACTCTTCATTAATATTTTTATTTGCAGAGAAAAGTCCAGCAAGACAGAGAACTTCTCCTGAGAGGCTTTAGCTACTTTTACTGCATAGAACAAGATGGTTTGTTACAGTTTTCTCAAACTTGATTTATTAGTGTTAGAGAAGCACCTCTTTGATGAGGCTCTGTTAGTTTCCCTCAGCCACACTCCTAAATCTAATCAGTAAAGTCATTTCTAGATTTAATCAGGTCTTGTGCCTGGCAGACCTCGAGCATCTCATGTGTGGATGAAGACACCTGGAACTTAAACACAGTGAGCATTGACTACTTTTTACCTATTTATTAATCTTGGGTCACTGCTTGCTTTAACAACCTTCTTTTTCATAAGTGAAACAAATGAATATTTTTACCATACCTCTTTATGTTTGTGTTCTTTTCTCAATGATTTTTCTAAAACTTTCGCTTCATATTCTGCTCTTGGATGATCCTGTGAAAGAAGTCATATTTAATAAAAAAAGCAAGATTACTTTCTCTATCAGCTACAGATGAACTCTCTGCAGGTTGATTTCCTGATAATTTCTGGGCTTTCTAACTGAATTCCCATTCACTTGGTACGTCATTCATGTCAATTGACAGTTGACTATAATTTAAAAAAAATTTAAGTCCTGTGAATACAGGAGCAGCTGCAGCAATGTGCAGTGCTGTGTAGATTACATTTAATATATGAGATTTGCAGCACAACCTGCAGACAGCATGGCTCATAACTGGATTTTCGTTATCTCTATTTTTGAAAAAAATTATATGTCATTAACTAATTTCAATGATCCTCAACTCATGAGGGGATTAATTTTCTGCTGTAAGTATGCAAAATACTTGTCTTTGGGATCCCATAAAATTGTCAGTTGGGGCGTTCCCCTAATTCTGTCCAGGACAGCATCCACAGATTCTCTGTCTGCATTGCAGGAGAAGGTGCAGGAAACACTTGGAAGTAAGAGACAGCCAAAAGACTGAGGAAGATTCATGGGTTCAGAATTCCCGCTAATTACGCATTCATAAAAGAGTTCAGAATTCAAAATTATGCATTGGATGGGAAACAGAACGGAGCTGAAAAAAGTCTGAACAAGTGGAGAGGGGAAGGGTGTAAAGGCAAAGCAATCAGTGGGAGTTCCAAAGAAAATCTGATGCTTGAAAAAGGAGAAATGGAGATCAAAAGATGGCATTTATCAGTAGACATGGAATAAAAAAGGTAGGAGCGATTTAAAAAAAAAAATGTTTTCCAAACCTTGACTGCCTCCTTCAGGAAACCAGAAAAAAACCACGAAAAACAAGAAAAAACAAAAAAAACAAATAAACAAAAATTTGATTACTGAACTGTTCCAGGTCATACTGTATTTATAGATTAAAAGTTACATGAAACAAACATAGGTACAGTGGATGGTTATACACTACCGGAGAAAACCCCGTCTATTAATGTTCTATATTAATTAACATTACTGCAAGTACTGTGTGAACCTGGCATCCCTAAAAACACCAGAAAATGAGATACTTTGCGCTTTAGCATTTCACTCAAAACCCCGACTGTTCAACGTGATTCTACCTTAAGTTTCCCCCAAATCAGCAACAGGAGAACCTGAAATCCTGTGAAAAATCCATAATTGTATTATTTATCACTATCTACTAAAAACACAGAATAAAATATACGGAATTGACAGCTGCTGGTTTGGCTGTGCAGAGCTCTGGACTCAGACATGAAGCTGCCATTGAAAAGATACACTTAATCCTCTTCACTTTCATGGATGCTAACAAGTTACCAAAAATAAAGGAGCATATAGTGTCCAGGAAATAAATCCCTATATTCTCCCCCAGTAAATAGGTATGGACCACTGCAGAGGCTGCTGGAACAGAGCACCTAAATATATTTTGGAGGAGATAAACATATTAAGGAGAGATAATTCCTACAGAAAGGCTCTGGGGACGAGGGGAGCAATGGCTGTGCCAAGCTCAGCGAGCTGCAGGGTGTCAAAGCCAGGAAAGGCTGCTGAGGTTTGTGTTTCACGTGAGCAGTATTTGTTGTGTATCTATTTAGGACATCTAGAGACATGACAAGGGAGGTCATACTTCTTTTAATAACAACAGCAGGGCAAAGCTGGGGACTGGGACTGTGCTCTGCTCTGGGAAGGTGTCTCCTTTATTTTCTGCAAAGCTAAAAAGGTGGGAAACAGTTTCTCAGCTGACTGAGGATTTTCTCTCCTCTCCTTCTAAAACTTCATTGATTTTGAAGATCTTATTTTCATCCAGATTTGGGCCTTTTCTCCTTTATTCTCTTCAGTAGATTTAGAATAAACCTGGCCAGAGGTATTAATTTTTTTTAGCCACTGCTAACTCCACCACCTCCACACCGCGTCCCTCCCCATGCCTCAAGCCCACATGTCTGGCAATGATTTCTGAGGTATTTTCCAAGTCAGGTCTTGATCCTGCATCGTTAAAGTTAATAGGAATTTTTCAGTGTTTTTTTTACAGCACTGTAACTTTATCAGCTTCAATGCACTCATTTCTGATTTACAGCAGTGTGTGATGAATGAGGTCCTTGGCTCTTGGCACCCTGACTTCAGCCCAGCAGAAGGTCTGAGCTGTATATTCCATGCCTACACTGCTAGGTGTGACCCCACACTTAAAAAAGAAAAAAAATTTAGAAATCACATTTTGTGGCTTTACAATTACGTTCCCATGGCAACAGGACCAAACTAGTCATGTCTTTGCTACAAAAACCTCAAACAGTTCATGTATAGGGATTTTCCTTCCTCCTGTAGGATGGAACCCTCCCAGGAACATGAGGCAAAGTCTGTAAGGTCAGGGCAACAGCAGGGTGGAAAGCAGAGAGTCAGAACTGAAGGGACAAACCTCCTCCTCTTCAAACCCAGTCAGGTCCCACCTGTAGTTGAGGCGCATCTGTTTTCTCTTCCAGTGCTCCATAAAGGTGGCAGCTGAAACAACAGTTTAATATGTAACACAGATTACCACATAACTTCATTTCTGTTTCCTCTTATTCAACAGTCAGGTCTGGCTGGGAAACACTGATGTGCCAGGAGCCAAATGTTTTATTCAGGTGAGCTGAAAATAGGGCATTTGTTACATCCACAGCTTCGTGTAGGAAGATGCCTGCAATTTTTAAGGGGTCTAAGAAAGCCAGGCAGCCAAACTTACTTAAATAGTTTTATGTGTAACTAATAATATTATTTGTCTTCATCTGTGAATCCAAAAAACCTGAATCTTATCTGTACAAAATAGGAATGATTTCATTTGTACTCATGGCAGAGTTATTCCCTCAAGGATATAAAGATAAAACATTTTTATATCATTATAATTACATCCACCTAGTGGTCACAATAGAGTGGTTGGCTCTAATCATCACACTCAAACCCAAACACTCGTGTGAAAGAGGAAGCCTTTAAGAGTTTTAATCACTAGAAACCCAGCCATTTTCATTTTGATGGAGAAGGCTCAGAGGAAAAAAAACCTCTTTAAAGCAATTCTTGAGTCCCCATGAATGATCCCAGTCTATATCAGTCTATCTGCCCCTGAGACCGAGCGAGTTCTCAGAGGACATATTTAGATGCTGGGAATACACCAGTGTTGTATAATAAATAAGTGATTATGAAAGAGGCAAGTCTACCAAGAAATGGTGTTCCCAGGGGAGCTTCCCACAGTGAGTATTAACAGATGTGCTCAGAAACATTCGTATCCAGAAAAAACAGAGGCAGGCAGAGGGTAACAAAGTTGAACAGAGAGGAAAGGACACCCTCTTGACTGGAGCCAGGCTGGGGCCATGACATTCATTCGCCTTCCAAGCGAAACTTTCATGTGGAAAAGCTACAGCTGAGCCCCTTCACAAGCCACAGGCTTCCTGTGAATCAGGGTGGCCAGAGCTGTGTCTTGAGAGGGTCCTTGTCTCAGGAACCTGGCATTGCCTCTCCTCTCCTCACAGTTCTCACGCTGGCTGGGGGCTGCAGCTTCCATTTACAGCCAGAGATATGGAACATGAACAAGATGCTGCTGGAAATCCTCCTGTGGCACTGACAGCAGGGCAAAAGGAGAGGACAGCGACTGGAATGCTGGCTTGTTTTGGGAGCCCTGGGGGAAGGTGCCAGGCAGCTGCATCCCCGCTCTGCCACGAGCACCAGCACTTTCCTATTTCAACCATACGTGAATTTAACAACACAAATTCAAAACTGTGTGGAGAAAGTTCTTAGTTTTCCAGTTGAAAAAGACCTTTTTGAAACAATGTTTTGTTTATATGGGATTGTACCACAATAAAACTTTGTGTTGACTCCAAAGAGCTTGAGAAGTTTGACATGCCACTCCAAAACCCTCTCAGATTTTGTGCAGGGCCCAGAACCTGGCTTCTCCAATCTGCCTTACTTTGCTCAAGAGTGTAAAAACTGGATGAAGAGAACCATAGTTGCTTGCTCTGGAAAGAGAGGCAAACTTTTACTTTTTGAATAAGAGGATAACATGCCAAGATCCCTGTGGGGCTCCCAGTAATGGTAAATGAGGGAGATCAAAGCTGACACTTGACTTTCCTTGTGGTACCTGGTAATAACCTCACAGTGCTGCATCTAAAACAATGTTATCCCAAACACAGATCCTGGCCAAAAATTAAAATTAAATTATGCTGATTTGTAGTTAAATCAGTTCAGATGAATGGTAATGTACAAACAGTTCCCTCTGTACTGGAAGAGATAAAAACTCAGGGTGTATTATTAGGATGAAATATAATCCAGAACAGGTTATGTTAATTCACAATGAGGTGTACAGGGGTGCTTGTGCTGCTCTGACTGCTGCTGGGAATGCGTGGCTATCAAAGCTCCTCTCCCCCAGAGCCCATTCCTGGAGCAAGGAGGTTCCCCATCCCTCACCCAGCAGGGAGGGGAGAAGCCCTCTGTAAACATTTCTGAAGACATCCTCACAGAGACGTCATGAGAGAGTTCATATTTTGACCCAAGTGCCAGAGACATGCCCAGAAAGGGCTCAAAGCATGAGGGCAGCATCAGGATGAGGAAAAATCCCTCTGCACCACTGTTCCCTCTTCCCAGCCTCCTTACATGATGTCTGCCTGCTGATAAACCTAATTGCATCTCGGAGCACACTCAGGAATCAATGTTGGTTTGTTCTGAAGATGCTAAAGGCCATTACACTTCCCCCCAGAACCCTCCCCTCAACCCCAGAGTACATTAATACATTTCTTCTGTAATGTTCTAAAGTGGAAGCTGGCTCTGCAAAGAGAATTTTTTTTTTTTTTGGCAAGCTGTGCAATCTTGTTAATGAAATTTTGACATACCACGCAGCATTTTTATGACAGATGCTTAACAATTTCATTTGCTATTCAGCTTCAGCAACTTTTTGAATTTTAGCCTCCAGTCCAGAATATAAATTTGGGTGTGACAGTTTCATGGGAAAGGAAAAAAAAAGGAAGAAGAAAAAAAAAAGATAAATTCTTTCTATCATTTACTGCCTGTGTATAAATATACTGCTTTATCTCCTCTGTTTCTTCCGTTGTATTTTTAATAATTAAAAGCTTAACATCAAGGCATAGATCTTCTTACCCCAGAGAGCCATGAAGACTGAGAAGAAGACAGTTGCAGGGTTATCAAACAGATGACTCGCACGGGCAGTGGCACAAGCAGAGCTCATCTTCCAGTAACTGCACGTTTTGTCACACAGGGGACACATGGTGATGTTGTTTCTCTGGTCACACATCTCCATACTGCAACAAAGCCACAAGAGAAGGTAAAAGCATGGTCAGGATGGCTCCAGTTTTGTGCTCTGGTGATCTTTTCTCCTCTGGACAGCAGCTGCTTCTGTAGGATCATTGGATACGATCCTACACCACTGCAGGGGCTGAAATCTTCATGTCAGGCTGTCTCCCTCCCTCCTTCCTGCCCCAGAGCCATAAGGCTCTATGCTCTCTACTCTCAGATCTTACAGAATAAAATAAATAAAAATAAAATAAAACACTCTTGTTTTATCTACAGTGATAGATAAGGTACAAGGGAAGTGCTGAACATCAAGAGACTGGAGTTCAACCAATTTATCTCCTCTGTGCTCCATCTGTGAAATAGCAACAGTGACCCTCCCTTTGACTTTCTTCAACTGTTGGAAGCACTACAAAGCAATCTTAATGAACAAAAAAAAATTAAATCTATTTTTTGGTACCCATTATCTGCTTTGTTATTCAGGGCTGGTGCTTGTTGTACAAACCATGTAATTTGCATCTCTAGCTGATGATGCATGCAGGGCGAATAATGCAAAATCAGAGGGCTTTAAAAATGTTTTAATACAAAACTTGCTGAAAGATTAAAAGTAGGAGGACATCCAGATTTTGTTGATGTGATCACAGTAGCTCATTTGAGAGATGCATATTCTTGATGCATCTCTCTGTCACACAATGCCCTCCTCAGCACTCTCTGCTGGGAAAGCACCAAACCCCCTCATTAGCAGAATTTTGCTGGTTTGTTTAAACATAATGATCTGAGTTTGGGAAAAAACCCAACCACCTGAGCAACCGGCCAAGAATTATTTTTAGGACATCAATGCAAACTGCCCAAGTAATAGTAACAATGAATGCTAATGAGATAGAAATGGGCTGCTCTGTGCCCTTGGGAGAGCTCTGTGCCTTACTGGAAGCTGAGATCAGGGGGCCTGTGGAGGTGGATTCATTTGAAGCACAGCTTCCAAAAGATGAAGCGTGAGGATGGAGAGTTTTAGGAGCACACCATCCTGCTGCAACAGCCAGCTGGGACAGATGGGAATGAGGACTGGGGTGAAGGGATGTGGGTGGCACAGGACAAAACCCAGGAACAAGAAACCCCAATTTCAGCTGTGCTTGGCCTAGATATTACTGGCAAAATATTTCTAAAGCGAGGCAACTTTGAGCTTGAAGTGCCCTCCAAGAGCAGAATCTATTTATCCATCCATTACCTGGGTATATTCTCATCCACAGTTGCACAGCCATAGAGGAAAACAATAATCCCTACAATTGAAGCTGGAATGAGCATTTGTGTATAAACTCCCAGCCAGGCAAAATATAGCCCGATCTTCTCTCCAAAGTATTTTCTGAAATACATTTAGAAAAAAAAGAGAAAGAAATGAGAGAGACATGTTTCCTATTTCTTAAAATATAACGTGGCTAAAATTATGAATCACATCTGGATTAGGCATGGAGAAAGTAAGATGACCTGTGGGAATTTTTTTCTTCTCAGAGGACTCTCTTTCTCATGATGCCTGGAGTCTATCCAGAGATACAGGCACCCTGAAAACAAGTTTGTCCCACTGGTCATTTTTGCCCCACTGTGTTTCTGTTGTGCAAATCGGTATCTTTGGACCTTCTGTGAGTGAATCCTCTTCAAAAGGCGCCTCATTTTCCTCAGAAAGTCTTATCATGAACAAGCAAAATTAATTAAAAATATTTCCCCCGCGAGCTTTCACTCTGTGTGGGATATATCAGCACGTTCTAAACTCACAGAAGGCTCCTTTTCTCCCAGTGAATTTCCCATTCTCTGGAATCCCCCGGGGTGAGGGGGCACAGAGGGCAGCATCCCCCCAGGGGCACAGGGCACGAACGTCCCTGCAGAGCTTCCTCTCTGCCAGGGCTGAACTCTCACCTCACCAGGTCGATGGGCTGGTATTTATAAAACACTCCATAGCTGGCCCACTCCTCGCACAGGAGCTGGAAGACAGAAAGGCACGAGAAAGGTGAGAGTTGAAGCGCCGCCGGGTTCTGCCCTGGGGCCGCAGGCCCCGCAGGCCTCACCACGCCGGGGCTTCGGCCCGCGTCCTGCCAACACACGCAGCCTGAATTAAATATTAAAAGTAAATGTCGTGGTTTGGCACACTCCAACAGAGAGATGGACTCCAGCACGTTGAAAGGCTCTTCAGCAGCTGGACTGATGGACACCTAGGCAGAGATAGGGGCAGCAGTGCTGGTTTTGTGATCCCTAGGCACAGCCACCTTCTCCTGACATCCAAGCTCAACCTCCCCTGACACAACCTCAGGCCATCTCACTATAATTCAGCCTCCAGCAAGAGGTGCTGGGCTGAGGTGCCTCAAAGGCTGCATTTAAATTTTTTCTTCAGCTTTAAACCACAAGAAGCCGATGATTTCCACTCTTCCTTTTTGTCAGGATGTGGGCCAAGGAAAACAATGATCCCCGTTACTGATTTGCAAAACTGAATGCCTCACAAAAATAGGTTCCTCTGAGACCTTCAACTTATCCTCTATTTTGTAAAATGTATAAATAGTGCTTCTCAAACCTCACTTTCGTCCCTCATTCAATTCAGCCAACAGAGTGAACAAGAAATGAAACTCAATGGGGAGCAAAGACCGAAACCAGTACCAGTACAGGGAGGGCAACAGGATGAATCTTGTTCCTCAACCAAACAGGATGTTATTCCCTAAACTCCAGGCTATTTTATCATGGGAAACTTGACAGATGTCAAACTCCTACATGTCTCCAGTGAAATGCAGCAAGAAGAAAAGGGCAGACCGGAGCCTGGCCACTGCCCATGCCCATCCCTCCTGCTCACACTTGATCACAGAGAAGTCCCAGAGCAAACCATGTTCCTACAGCAATTTTGGAATTCTCCTGCCAAACCATTAATGGAGAATTTCCAAGCTGAAACGCTGGACTTATACAAATGGCTTGACTCATTAAAAACCCCAAAAAACCAACAAAGCAACTTCTTAGCTTTTACAGAAATATGACGTCAAAAATGTAAACGGGATGTAGGTTTTCCCCTCTGCAACCCAAAATCATTAATCATTATTAATTTCCTTACAGCAGTAAGGGCAGGAATTTAAACTTAACAGCAGTCCTTTGTTAAACAGCAATATTGTTGCAAATTTTATTTTTATTCTGCTTTAGGTTTCTTTCAACCATACTTTCCAAAGGTTTAAGGCCAACTACCTATGTCTGGGAAGCAATGATTTGGGACACCTCAACATCCGCATGCAGCATTAGATAAGCCCCTTCCATCTCTCTCTCTCTCTCTCTCTCTCTGTCTCTCTCTCTCTCTATATATATATATAATTTAATCTTTAAAACTAAGTTTATGCTGGAAATTAGATTCCTTTTCTGTGATCCAAGCTGGTCAGCCATATCAGGAAAACACTAAGCTGAGGAGGTTTTGCATCAGTGCCATGTTTTAGTTTTATGCAACTTGAAACCAGATTTGTGCCTAAAGTACAAATGAATTATCTCATTTATCCTGACATTTATCAGCCTGATATTCAAAGCACAGCTTCAAAGACATGATTAGAGGAGATCAGCACACTAAACCTAAATATTTACTTCATTTCTAGGCCTCAAATCTTTAATTTTCTTGTTAAAAAAGGCACAGGCCTGGTCTGGTGCTGGATAAGATTAAAGAAAGCTTCAAGAAACCAGAAGAGACATGCCAAAACACACCAAAAGATTATTTGATGGAACTGACAGTCAAAAGCCAAGGTAAACACTTCCAAACATACAATGAACTTGTGAAATTAGTGAATTTGTGAACTTTGAGATGTTAGTAATGCAGAAGATAATCTGGACACTTTCAGAAAACATAGACTTTCATTCTATTTTTAGTTGAGTGATGTGTTGCTTAATAATGAAAAAACAGATGTGTGGTATTTTTAACACAAATCAATAGAGGGAGAAAAATACCATTCACTGCCTTTTGATGAGCCATTTGCACCTGAAGGACCAGCACACTGTCAATTTTTGGAACCTATTTTTATGTATAAAGCCTGAAGGTCTTTAAATCTGCTTTTCCTATGACCTGAATGTTCACAGCATTTCTTTGGAGAAAAAAATCATGCAACAAACAGGAAAGGCAAAGTGTCAGGCTGAAACCCCAGCATATACAACACCCAAATTTATTAACTCCTCCTGAGAGCTGGTTGCCACCTCTCCACTTCAGTTTTTGTCTGATGCACAGTTTTTGACTGATGCAAAAGCCACCCTTCTTTGGGGAAGTGTGATGGGGAGGATGAAGTTACTGAGCTTTGAATTTAAGAAATCAGCCTTTCCACAAAGGGTGAAAAATTTGGTTTTTTGCTCATACTTCCACTATAAAGTACTACTTCCTACTTCCTTAGGAAAAGTACTTCCTTAGGATAATTTCTATTTGTTTTACCACAGTGAACAAATGTTTTTCATACACAGACAATAAAACCACAAAACTTCAGCAAAAAGTGATGCAATGCCTCAGTGTACACCCACAGGACAGCTTCTGGCTGCAGAGCACACATTAAAACATTGCTGAGGACCTCTTATTCCTAAAAAATATTCAATATTAATCTCTCCCAATCACTTTCATGCTTATGTGCATAAACTGCCTCTGCCTCCCACTCCTCCAATTCTGATCCTCATGCCATGGAATGAAGCAGGATTTTGCCCAATACAGACAGCAGAGTATGACTGAGCATGCTCTCATCAGAGCTGAGCTGAAATGACATTACCTGAACATATATCAATATTCTTGCCAATGTGGCATGAAACGTATCTTTACTGAGCTGGGTATTTCATACATATCCACACTACTTTCCACATTTGGGCAAATTTAAATGCTGCAAAGCACATTTTTTTTCTTAAACTGCTAAGCGTTTAGTGCCTTTTTGCAGCATTTTCTGTGGGATTTTGGCAAAAACATCCAGATTCCAACAGGTCACTCTTCAGACTGGGATTCTTGTGAATATGTTAAACCCCCCAGTGCATCAACTTACTTTTCTGTCATTGGGCTCCACGTTTTCACCTTCATAGTCACCCTTTAAAGAGAGAGAAAATCTGCGTCATCCAGCTGCTTGTGCCAAGAACTGCTCTGATCCTGCATACCCACGTCTCCCACTCACTTAATGCATCAAAACCAGAAAAAGCAATCTGTAAAATAATGCTGTATTTTAGGAGCCCATTTGTCACGGCACACTTTGTCTTCTGTCGTCAGGCACATTAGGAGAGAGCAATGGTGTCTGTCATGGGGGGAAAAGGAATGAATAAGTGATAAAGGTGGCCTAAAAATGTCCAGGGAAAGGATGCGGTATTGCCATGGTATTTGGGGTTCAGCTCAGTCCGCTGGAAAGAGAAGGAACCAGCTGAGAGAGCTGCTCCCTCTCCAGACTCTCCAAACACTCAGGGTTGATTAGATTTGAGGTTTTAATTTGGAGCTATTTTTTGAGCAAACTAAGACAATAAATAACTTCTATACAAGACTATCAGCAGCTGTCCAAAGATGTGAGGCTAGAACAGGAAGAGAAGTTTATTTAAACTTACTTTCTTGATTTCTACACAGCCCTGCTGTAGTTTGAGAGCCCTGACATGTATGACAAACATCAGGCAGAGAAAGATGCTGCTCTGCTCTTGGGTGCTCCAAGATAAAGCTTTCACAGTCCCGTGTAAAACCAGTGCGAGTGTGGGGAGCAGAAAACCAGGAAGACACACTTCAGCCTCAAATCCCAAGCCAGAAAACCAGCACTGGGCTCCACAGTGGACACTCACACTCAGCTCAGGCGTGAGCAGTGTGACAGCCAGCCCCTGTGACATCTGCCAAGCTTTTCTGCAGGCTAAGAGCGTGTGCTTGTCAGTTCAAGTTTCACCCTGAACCTCTAAATCAGAAGGACACCAGCACCCAGCTCTGTGCACCTCTGACAGGATGGGGGTCCTAGCTTGTCCTGAGTGCCACCAGAATTCCTGAGCTCTCACTGACCCTCTTGATGAGCACCACAGCAGAACACACTCTTGACAGCTCACTGAGCTGCTCAGAAGCAAATTTCATCAGTAGGAAGGTCTCCAGACACATCCAGCCCATGGAATATGCACCATCAGATCCTTGCTTATGGTTTTACCTGGTTGCACAGATGCACAGCTACTGACACCTCCACAGGCAGATGTGGCCAAGGGAACCAGCTACTTGGTGCCCTGGTAAGAAATGTGTTTCCTGGCACTGGTGCCAGATATCTTGGGGGCAGAATGTCAGGAAACAACAGGAGAATTTCATTTGCTAAAACACTGTAACATCTCTTCTAATGTTACATTCAAATTTATGAACACTGTAACAACTCTTCTAATGTTAAGTTCAAATTTCTGATCATCGTGGGTAGAACCGAAGTGGAGAATTCCTTAAAAGCGAGCAGAGGGATGGAAACAACATGCAGAAGTTACTGCAGTCATGACACAAGTGAGAAGAAAGTCAGTCATGTTTGGGATGATGCCACCAACACGTCACACTTGAGGGATTTCTTGGTGACAGACAGCAGACGTGTAAAACATATTGCGAGATCACTTACGTCATGCAGAGGATATGCAGCACTGTAAACTCCATTGGCAAGCAGGCTGGTGATCCCTTGAAAAATAAAGACATAATAGTTATTTATAATTTCAAGGTTAGACAGCCTCACTTCATCATCCTTCCAGGAGATTTCCCTCAAAATAACAGCCATTTGATCAGATAATGATTTTGCTGCCATCTCATTCCTTTCCATGTAGTTTCATTTTTAATCATATAGGTTATTATACATGACTCATTTTATGAAATGGAAAACTGCAGAGAGCAAGAGGAAGTCATATATATCTGAGAATCAAGAATTAGAAGCCAATGACTTGGAATTAGTCATTAAAATAAATTACATTTTCTGAAAAGTCAGTTTGATTTAAGGGCAAGCCTGAAGATTTGAAAGTGTAGCAGAAGGCTGGATCACAAGAATATGGCTGGAATTGATGGACAGGGAAACCCACATCCACACGCATCACCCACACAAAGTTTTGAATTCAGGTTTCAGATTGATCAGAGAAATTGTAGGGAAAGCCTTTGCGAAGACCTTTGCGTAATACTTACCATATTTACCACATTTTCGTCTTTTATTTAAAAGGGCAGTTTCCTTCTTTCTTCCCTCTCCTTTCCCTGTTTACACAGCCGTTTATTAGTGACATGCATGAGGCTGAAGGCAATTAGTGCTTCATCTATTAAATGTCTGTGGCACAAGGGACTGGGAGGAGTCCTGCCTTTCCCAGGGGTGGTGTCACTCCTTAACTGGGGGCCAGAGGGAGGAGTTGGTGTGGAAGTTTGGAGGAGTGCTGCACCACCCCCAAAGGTGGCTGGACCTGGGCCTTTGGAGGGCTGTAGCTCATTAATTCCCTAATGTTCTTTCCTCCTGCAGCTGCTGGCTTCAATAGAGCTAGTTCCAATTCTGTTCACCATGCCTAGGGGCATCATGTTGTCCATGAACATACATTTGGGGATGGAATGAACCAGTTTTGGGTGCTGAGTCAGAGCTAAGTCAAGCACTTGTCTTTGTGCAGGGCAATGGTGATTAATGCCAATCGGAAAAACAAAATTTATATAAATCTGGCCACTGGCATTGGGGAGGATTTGAAAAGACTTTTAAAAACAAAAGAAAAATTAGATGTTCTGGTGAGCTCCATGCTGCCTGTCAGCTCACGGCTAAGAAAAGCGTGTGGGACTGGGTGTGACTATGAACTAGGAACCAGCTCACTGTAGAGTCATTTGTGATTGCTCTTGAAATGAGGATTGTTCAAGTTCATTAATATTTTCAAGATACTAATCACCTGCTGGAGGAGCAGCTCCAGGAGAGTTCAGTATCTTGCAGATACTGATATTAATTTTCAAAGCCCTACTTAAGATTATGCAGATCTATGAATTGTCTGCAAATGTTTCCACACTCCTGGCAGAAACAACTGGTGAGCAGATAAATGATTTTTCTAGGGCTGTGAGAAGAGCTACATAGTCCCCTTCTACTACAGATCTGGATTTAAAAGTGAAGCCAGATTCACATTTTCACAAAATTTTCCCAATAAATAACAAAGGCTGCAGTGTTCCCCTGGGCAGCTGCTTTTTTCCTGCTGGGCAGCAGTGCTGCAGCATTATCTGTGTTTGTTTAAATCTGTTTGCCACCTCTGCTGGGTTGTAACCCAGCATTCCAGCACTGGAACACAAAGGAGCTGATTGAGTTTTGCTGGGCTGGCCTGGTGGCATTTTTATTAGCAATATGGTGCGGCCTTGCCAGTCTCAGGTAGAAGGACCATCCAGGAATCCTAACACTCTACCATACATGAGCGTCTTCCCTATTCAACTAATCTCTGCTGTGCTTCCCATTTACTAGACCACAAAAAAAAAAAAAAAAATCAACTGAGAAATCAACTCCAAGGCAAGAATTCAAACTGAGCCGTGTGACCTTCCCCTTTCAAGAGTCCAAAGATGTAATTTCCAGTGAAAATGATCCAGCACCAGACTAAAAAAGGGTCTCAAAAGTCACAGAATAATTTGAATTTCCCATGCTACAGAGGACAGCACTTCTGTTAATACTGGCTGGACACCAAATTTTAGTGTATATTAGAAGTCAACAATTGTGCATTGTATGTTGTTACTTCAACACAAAAGTCAAAGCATGGAAATAATTTGTGGCGTAATTGTTCTTCTATTATTTGATGTCTTTCTAAGCAGCTGATGGGTCAATATTGAACAGAACTACCTGTAATTCAAGTTCCTATTGTTTTATTTAACTTCTTGTAGGCAAATACATGCCATAACAGATTTCAACAGTTACCAAACATTTTCTTCCATGTTTACGCACTTTTCTCACTTTGTTTGGGAATCCACCCTTCCACCTTATTTGTTTGGCTGTACCATTAACTATTTGTTAACTTTGGTCCCACAGTCAAGTGTGTATCTGTGTATCATGTATAAAATAAAGTGTATAACAGCTGAGCAGGATCAGCTGCCAACAAATCTTCAAGGTGGCCTGATTTGCAATTCATCTTTATTAAGAGTTTAATTCTTACAGCACAAACCCTAGGGCTGAAATCCTGAAACTCTTGGTCATGGTAGTACAAACTTCACATCCCCTCACTTGCAGCACCTGCTCTGAGGGCTGAGGTGCCCAGCTCCAGCGCAAGCCTTGGCCCCTGGCTGCTCCAGGGGGCTCATCTCAGTTCCACTCAGGACAGTCACCAGTCAAGACCATTCCCCTCAAGTCACTGGAAAACCATCCCACTATAAAATGTGGGGCTCCTGCTTGAATGAAATGGGCCAAGCCACAGATTTTCACTGCAGGTATTGGATTTCACAGAAATACCTTCAATCCATTTAGGGTGTATAGAACACAGAGCACATCTCATCTGCTGGCTTATGTCACCATACATCCTAAGTCACATCTGCATGGGCTATATGGTCACTTACCATTTAATTTAATCTATAAATTCACATTTGAGAAAATGTCAAACAGCTGCCTAAATTGAATCAGATTTCCAAATAAAACAATTACATCCACATAAATTGAATTAGAGAGCAGGGGGAAAACCTAAACTCCACAGCCATTTACAACATACAATTATTTTCAATACCTGAAAAAGATATTGATCTTAAAGCTAAATAAAGTTCCTTACCCATGCTATATTTTGCTTTGGTACATGTCGTTCTTTTCAATATTTCATAAACCTATAGAAGCAAAAGAAAAGACAGGGTTACTTCAGACACCGCCAGAGAAAAGCACAATCTTTTTGTGTACAGCTCAAATATTGGCCAAACCAAGATGTGGATGAAGTCATCACTCTTTAATAAAAGTCATGGTGTTCAGGAGAGCGGGGCTCAGAGCTCTCTGTACTGTTTTCTGTACAGGAGAGAAAAGCTTAGCTAAATAGTCAGCTACCAGGAGAACCGATGGGGGCAAACAGGGTTACATCTGCCCCTGGCACAAGAGAAATACAATTTTTGCTCATGTTAGCCATCGATTAGAGCTCAGGGGTGTTCTTCCACCTGGAGCAGCTCTTCCCTGGCCTCCAAGGGCACAGGCTGGCTCCATCCCAAGGAGCTGCTCTGGGCTCACGGCGTGTACACAGCACGCAGCCGTTTATCAAACTGGACTAACACAGGCTGACCTTAACGTCTCTGAGCCTGCCTGACCTCAGTGGCAAAACAGATGTATTTATTTTGGGATTTATTGCACTTATTGTCGAGTAACCTTTGCACAGCGCAGCAGGCTGCCCACAAGGTTCAGCTTTTGGCCGTTCCTGTGCAGCAATGCTCTCTGGCAGGGCAGGCAGGCAGCACAGGGAAACCTGGAGCAAAGGCACCTCCTGCCCCCTGCCTGGCCTGTCAGCGGAGCTAGGGACAGTTTCCCAGCTCCCTAATCTGTGTGCTAACTTGACTCTTGCCCAATTCACTGGAGGAAGCAAGCGAGGGCATCCAGGGCAAGTCCCACAGCTCATCCCAAGTCTACATACAAGTCTGTCGTCTTGTAACCCCAGTGAATTAAAGGGCTGTCACAGAGAGATTTTCAGTTATATAATACATTTATTTTATTTTCTTTTTTAATAACTAAAAGGTCTTTGGCTTAGTTTCTATTCATCAAAGACTCATGGGTAGTGACTAGATTCCTGTTCATTTCGCAGTAGGTGGAAGGGTCAATATTTGCACTGTGGTTCAAAAATACATTTGAGAAAGGCAGGGGAGAACTTTAAGAAAGAAGAATACAAACAGCAATGCACACAGAATAAAATGATGTTGGGAAACATTCAATATGTTCTTCATTACTGGGTGATTTGCAGGGATTTCACACAAAGCAGCACAGAACCAGCATTATTCTTATATGCCCAGTGTTCTTTCAGTTGTTTAAAAACCCCTTGTCCCTCCTTTTCCTCTCAGCCTCTGCTCTGAGCTCCTGCTTCAGTCCATTTTCCAGTCAGTCTTGCTCACTCTCTTGTTCCATGGAGCCATTTTGTCTTGCTGCCTTGCTCAGCTTGTCATGAATTTGAACTCTTTATTTGTTGAGTTCTTTGCACTTAAAAGATTTTTTCCCTGTACATCTGGACATATCAAAGAAAGCCTATAAACAAAAGCCAGGCTTTTTTTCCCCCTCAATCTCAAGTTAAATGTTATATTTGCAAATAAACCAAATCAATATTTGTCTTTTTCTTCCCCATTTCTGTGCTCCTTCATCTGCCTCCCCTAGTCCAGCTCACTTCACCCCCATAACCAGTGCTCACATCAAACCCCTGCTCTTCAGGCTGGTGGGGAACTACACTGTGGAATAAGCTGGAACTTCAGAGCAGGAAAGTGAAGTTGGATATCTTACACCCCTTATCACCACAGCAATGAAAGGCAGCTCTGACTGGGATATAAGCTCTTTTGGAAACCACTTGGCATCCCGAAAGGCTGAAGTTAAATATACGATAAAAGCATGCTGGCAGTCACATTCCAAGGCGCCAGTTAGGAGCAGTGTAATGGGGCAAAGAGTCCCTGTTATCCTCTGAAATGTGCTGCAGCCAGGGCTGCTTGGCATGGCCCCTTCCAGCTGCCCTGGATGTCACACGAGCTGGCCTTTCAATTCCTCCTTTGGTGGCTATAAATGAGGCTACACCTTCTTCTCCAGCTCTATTTTGTGTTTTGTAAGTCAGATAAAAGCCATCAACCTCAATACTTTCAATACCACCATTACAGAGAATTTCCCCCCCAAAACGAAATAATATTCCCTGTAAATACCTGGCTGTTTTGTTGGAATTTGTCTCAGGATATTTAGCGGCATTTTGCAAAAAGAACAATGTATAGTTACAAAAAGTTAAACCCCTTGAGGGTGCAGGCAGCTGGTGGGCAGAATGAGTGGCAAAATCTAAACATTCCCAGCTGGTGATATCTCTACTAAGAAAATTACCCATGAACTAGAAAGAAGATCCAAATTATTTTCCAAAAGGCAGCAACCTGTTGGCATCAAACACTACTCAGCACTAAATCTGGAATCATTTCAGTACCTGATGGCACAGGAGATCCTTGGCATTTGGTTAAGAAAGATAAACTTGAACAGGCATTGCACTAAAGCTGTTAACACCACGACTGAGGCAATATCCACCATAAATTATTTATAGGCAGTACTTACTATAGTGCTTCTGGTTTTACTGTCAAAGAAGGAATCTTTGTCAGACAAATCAAATCTGTTAAAAGATTAGAAGGAAGCCTATTAGGTCAAAAAAAAAAAATCAGTAATTTCCTGTTCTTGTTGACCCCTTCAATATTTTCATTTCTCCTGGGGATCTCTCAGAGCTCAAATTAAAGAACAGCTTGTGGAAACCCTGTTAAAAAGCAAGTCCAACCCAACTCCCACAATTCCACAATTAAAACAGGCTGCTTATACATTTCACTGGTTTTACGTCTCTATAGGTTTTTCAGCACAAAAGAGAGTGTTGATGCTCATTTAAGTTGAATCCCTGACCACTGCTGGCCTTGAATTTCCCCTCCTAATCTTTAATTTTCCCTGTGAGGCCTCCGTTTCCTTCCTCATCCAGCAGAGACACAGGTGCTGTTCCTAGAAAAACCACCTGCAAACAGTGTGAGGCCCATCCATGTCCACCCTCAGGAGCACATTCTAGACCTTCCCTGAACCTCCAGGAATGCCCTACATGCAGCCAACACACAAAGACACTTCCTGCAAGCCCAAGGACAGGCCAAGATGTCACACACACTGCCTGGCCCGAGCCCATCAGTGCTCTGCATCTCTGGATGAAACACTCAAAGCCCTGGGGGTGCAGCGAAGAGATCCTGCCCTAGGACTGCTGTTTGTTCCAGCTGGCACATCCATAAACACGGCCTTCAAAGTGACTCCTCTGGGATGCTGGCCAGGGAAGAGCAGCAGCAGAGCAATCCAGGGCAGGAGAAGCTTTGGCTGGGCTCTACCTCGTGATTTTTTCCCTACACCCACATTTACAGCTGTTCTTGCTGATCTGGGATTGATGGCAAAGCCACCTCTGACTTCACAGCACTTCAAAGGCAAGGCCTGGTTGGCACTACCTGTGTCAGCTGCCCACACCAGACATATGAAATTATTCTGAAATTTATCAACCCACATCTCTGGGTACAAGTTTTACTGAGCATTTTATTTAATGTGGAGAAGAGACTGTTATAAATCACATTATAAATCCCCTTTTGGCAGCCCAACAGGTGAAGTGTAGAGTTATACAGATGCACATTAAGTGCCGCAACAGCAGCTAAAACACGCAGAGTTTTCTCTGCAGAGATTCATTCCTCAACAGCAAGACAAAAAATTCCCCCAAGAAGTAAATTTACTGCAAAATGGAAATATTCTTTGCAGCAATGCCCACCAAAGTGTTGGTGCTCATGTTCCCAATCACTCTCTGGTGCCTGAGCTGCTGTCAGAGAGGCTGGAACCTGTGGACATTCAGGGAAGGCTTTCACTCACAAGTGCTGCTTCTCTCTGGAGAAGGGGTAGGAGAGGCGCTTCACCGTCTGGGGTTTGTGCTCTGCTACTTTGGGCTGGATGGGCTCCGTTATTTTTTGAATCACTGAATTAATCTTTTTCAGGAGGCCGTGGGTCTGGTTGATCTGATACATCTGAGGGGGCAAAGAGAAAAAAAACCAAACAGTGAAACTTTACTGCTTTTTGGTTATCCATAGGTCAGAGTGAACTGAGAGAAGCAACCAGCAATTAGATAAATATATCACAATAAACTATTGAGGAGTGAAGTTTACATTCTTGAAATCATCCAGAAAGAAAGGGATGGGAAAGTCAAACCAAGGGTTAGGGAACCGCAGGATGACAACAGACTTTTTTATGTAACTGTGCTTCTGATTAAAATCCCCGGTAAGTGAGGCAATAATGGCGATTAATATGAAATCCAAACCAAAAGTGTGGTTTTAGTGTTGTAATAAATGATGCTGGGCTTGGAGACTGTCTCTGGCTCCATTATGGACTTCTTTGTGCAGCCTGGGACCTGCACTTAGTCTGTGTTTAAATATTAATCCATCTCTGAGCTGTGCCCATTGAGCAGGTAGCTATCTATCTATCACAGGTGATTTAGAATTGATGAAAATACACTGTCATTCCTTTAATGATATTTCAAATATTCTGAAAGGTAATTTATTTTGTGGTTGAGTGGCCCCAGCTCCTGCAAACATGACTGACTGTGTATATGAATAGTCACTAAACCCAGCGAGACAAATCCTATCCTTGTGTTCAGTTTTAGCAGTCTTCAAGTGAGAAAAAAAATGTCTAAAAGGCACACAGAAATTTCACCATCAATTGAAACCTCTTCTTTTAAAACACACTGAGGATGAAATCCCTCTCATCATCTACAGACAGTGGTAGCAGCCGGAAATTCTTAATTTCCATTATTCCCTCCACTTTTTCCCTCTGCTGCCCCAAGCAAGTACATTTGTGGCTTTCATTTCTGGTGCACATCAGTTAATTGTTTTGAAAATGCTCGTGGAAAGAGAAGTCTGGATTTATAAGATGCTCTGAGAGGAACATATGTTTAAACTATGCTTTCATAAGAAAATAAAGGCTCACCTTTTTTGTGGGCATCTTGAGCTTAAGGAATTCTGCCTCTCGACACAATACATTCCATGGTGCATGTATTTTTACAAATCCAATCCCATGGATTTTGGTCTTAAAAAAAAAAAAAAAGAAAAAAAAAAGTAGGGGAAAACGTTACTGATGAGAGGAAATTAAATACATTACCCCTTGTGATTCATACACATTTAAGGAACAAACAGTCCATTAGGGCCAACATGATAAATCTCATTTGTTTGAGAGAGCTGGTTTCTAACAACAGAACAAACACCAAACACCTCACTGTGCTGAGCTGCTATAGAACATGACTCAAAAAATGCTATTGTCTCCCAGAGCAATTACCACAAGGTTAAACAGATAAAAACTGTTTGGGAAATAAAAGCTAATGACTGTGGACACAAATACAGGCTGAGCCAGTTAAATTTGAAGCAGAGGCATCCAGCCAAAATGGTGTGATTTGGTGAGTGTGTTGCAATTGCTGGGGCTGAGAGAGTCCCTGCTGCTCATACCTCAGAGAAGCAGCCACAGAATTAAATGTGCATATCTCCATTGAAGCATCATAGTTAGGAAAACCAGTAGGAAGAACTCCACCAAACAGAGCAAAAGGAAGACAGAAGTGAATGGCAATATTAGTGGCTTGTCTGCAGCCCAGTAATTCTGAGCTGTGTTCTAGAGGGCTTGACATGGATATTTGCTCCTGGCACCCCCACATACACCCATGTTTGCTCCCCCTGGAGCAGCCATTCCAAAGGCACTGGACAAACGATACCCAACTAGGAGGCATTCAGCAAACAGAAGGGAAATGAACTTCAATTACTCTTTCTAACCCTGCTGCTGCACCAACTCAGTTATTACAATAACTAGCTTTCAAATAGCTGTGTTCTCACAGGCTTTCTAGAAACTGATTACTCAGAGGACCATGGAATGGTTTGGGTTGGAAAGGAGCTCAGGGGTCATCTAGTTCCATCACTCCTGCCATGGACAGGCCAGGTTGCCCCAAGCCCTGTCCAACTCTGCCTTGTTTTAATCAATTATTTGTGGACATCGAGCCACTGACCGCAGCTCTTTGTGTGTGACCATCCAGCCATTTCACTGAAGAGAGCTTAAGTGGTTTAATGAACACCATCTGCTTAAGAAGCCTTTGCTCTTTTGGAATCAGTGAGGTCTCCAATGCAGTTTTGTGGCTTGTCAGGCCCAAGTGATTGCAGATCTTTGCCCCTACATGGATGTGCTGGCTGTGGAAGCCGATGTAAATTCCCACATCTTGCTTTCATCGCTACACTTTCATCTCATGTGGTTTAGTGTTTTGCACTGAAAGGGCAGGGTTCTCTTTCTTTTATTGTGTCCTGTCTTGACCCATGAGCCCTTCTGCATCATTTGAAATCATATTACATGTCATAGGTGGCACCTCCCATCTGGGAAAGGATTTCAATATCCATGACTTGGCACAGGCAAGTTCCCTCTGTGCTACAGAAACCTGCAAGCTGGACAGAAAGCAAGTCTGATTTTCACTGTTAGACAGAGAGGGGAAAGGTTTTGGGCTTTTCTTGCATTGTACCATGTTAAGTATATATATTACATATACATAATATATAAAAGATATAAATGCCTGTAATTTGTGAGTAATAGGTGACTGATTTATTTTTTTGCAGTCTCTTCCCTGGTTGAAATGTTGATCTCAGCTTTTAGATCCTGTAAATAAAACCAGCATAAATGTTTACCCTCTCTCTCAGGAGTCTGGGGCACATTGGTTGGGTCAGATAATTGTAGCAGCTTTCTTTGAAATTAATACTGCTGTGTCTATTTCTACTAATCGCACACTGGCAGCACTTCACATACATCATTTTTTACACAGTCTAATGGGCTTTTAATAGAATATCCTGTTTTCAGGGTGCAGGTGGAAGATGTTACAAGCTGTACTGTTCATGTCTAAGAATGGAAAGAGCAAACTGTAACACAGACCCATGTGCTCCAGCAGGACCCAGAGCCTCCTGAACTAATTTAATTTTCCTCAAGCCTATATTGAGGAATAAAGATGACACTGTCTGTATCTGATTTTTTTTCCCCGCTCATAGCTGGAATTACCAGAGGATCCAAACCACTGCATACTGTAAACCCACCAAACTGGGATTAGCGTTCAGAGCAGTTTAAGCCTCACTTCCAGATAGCGCAACGCAGCCGTGTTGCAATGGTGCATGTGCCACAAATCCTGGCCAAGAAAAGTCAGGAAGCTTCACCTCATCAGGGCATTTACAACACCATGGCACACTCCTGCGCAGCCAGCTAAATCAGTGGGTGAGGATGGCACTGGCCGCCGGAACGGCAGTCAAATCCTGCAAGGGCTGAGCTTGTGCAAACTTGATCAGAGCCAGGCTCACAGGGACAGCTCAGCATCCCCCAGGACCTGGCCACCAATGACCCTCTCTAACCCTTTTAAAAGGATCCTTACATCTTCATCGCGTTCCAGCTCCAGCCCGGCCTCCACGAGGTTCCCCTCGTACTCCTCCCTGCGGAACCTCTTGTCGTCCTCGTGGTAATCCATGTGAGGCTCACTGTCCCCCATCTCCAGCTGCACCCCCTTCCCAGGGAGTGGCTGGTCCTGCCTGCTGCTTCGGACACTGGCGTCGTTCTGCTGAGGTCTCCTGGCCAGAGTCCTCCCGGCCGAGGACTTCTTGTAGTGGTAAACCAGGATGTAGTCCACCTTCCTCTTGCCATCTCTGAAGTACAGCCCGTATTTGCAGTCAGCATCCGGGTTTTTGGATAGGGAATTTAATAACTGTGTGTGGAGAGAAGAAGAGAGAAGAATAATGAATGCACAGACCAACAAAACACCAGACAGACCATCCTCTCCTCTCAAAGCTCCTTTTGCCTGGAGCACACGATGCCCTCTCTCCAGACAGCCAGCAGATGGGAGGAGTCCCCCCATGCTACTTACTCCAAAAATTTTTGCAAGTTAACACCTTTAATTTTACTGATAGCCAGCTGGGATTTTATTGGCCAGAAATAAATAGATTGCATGACTGGGATTTAATCTAATCACCAGCACACTGGTTCATAAGTCAGCTACTTGCTGGGTTTGGTTTTCTCCTTTGGGGGTTAATCGCCGCTAAGATCATCTGTCCTTTTCCACCCATGACATCTGCAATGCTGCAATTCTGACAAATAGATTAATATCGTGTGGAAACATTTCTCACTTCTCTTATCTATCATTGCAAGTCCATATCATCTGAGAAAGAGATCATCTTCGATACAGACTGAAGGGAGCCAGCTGCTCCTGCGGCACGGCCAAAAACGCCATGGAAAGTGGCCAGGGAAGTGGGGTCACTGCTTATTGAGTTCACCACTTCTCTTTCCCACTTATAAAACCTATGTCACTATGCAATCTGATGGTGGCAATGGCTTTATTCCCAGCCCGGGTTAATGCTGGGTAAGTGTTGCAAGATACATGAAATGTACAACTCAAAACACAATTTCATTTCCAAGCATTTATCTGAAAATTGCACAGGGCAACTGTAGAAACAAACAAATAAATAAACAAAAGGTACTAACAATTAATTTATTGCTACTTTTATAACAGTTCTCATGCACAATTCATAATTCTACCCTTGGAGATTCACATAATTTAAAAAAAAAAAAAAAAAAAGGAAGAAAATTCACTAGCAACTGGCATTTGTTTTCACAAAAAATACCCAACACAGAAGTGGCTTTTCAGTGACCAGGGAACTTTTCTCACTTCTAAGTTTATAGAAGAATGTCCATCCTCCATGGAGGGAAAAGGAATTGTGCTCCAAAAGAGAGCAATTGGTCATCAGTTGCAAAATGTTAAAATCTATTTGGGATGTGCACACTTGCTTATTTCATACATAAAACACTAAATGTAAGTAATTTTAGATAGCCTTTGCTTTTTGCTTCTCTCTCCTTTAGGATCTCATCTCTCTTTTCCATTTAACCTAAACCCTTTACACCAAGTTAATAAATATATAATAAAATAATGCAGCATTTGGAGCCACCATGGAGTTCACTCATTGTCCTCTTGTCTCTATTCCCCATTCCATGAAAACAGGGGAGGTTATTTAGCCATGTCAAACTCTTCAGGGCAGTCTGTTAATGTTTATGCCCTAGCTAGATATTCTCATTTAGTTCATAAGCATAATTTTGATATAAAAGACCATTAATACCAATTACTTTTCAATTGCTTTATGACTAATGGCACGCACCTATGAATTCAGAACTTTTTTAAAGCAAGCTGACAGTCGGCTTGTAGCAGGCAACTCACTTATGCAAATTTCTTCAGAAACAAAATATCAACAAGTGGCAACTGACTGGATTATGTTTAATTTTTTTTAAAAAATGTTGATCTTACTAATTAATTAAACAGCAGTTTCTGAAAAACTGGGCTGAGCCACCACTATGGCTACTAAAGCCTCAAAAAATTCCCTTATATGTGGGAACAGCTACATCCCACAGCAAACAGGAAGCAGCCAAAAAACTTGGTTCTGTTTTAAAGAAATTAATGGTCAGATTATTTTAAGGATGGGGTATAAATGCTGAAAGATACTCATGGGCCAGATATTCTCTTGCAATGCTGCTGTGCTTAAATTGAGTTGCATTGACTTAGACCATGTAAAGCTCATGTCTCTTCAGCTGTGAATGAGACAGAGAAAAGACATTTCAGTTTCACCACAGCAGGACGATTTTAACAGAACCATTAACAGAACCCTGACAGAACCATTCCTCCATGCTCCATCCTAATTTTGAGCACAAGCACAATAAATCCCATGTTGCTTTTTCTGGTACCTCTTTCTCCAGTGAATCTGTTGTATAGCCCACTCCACCTAAATAAACTTCTTTTTATGTTTGAATTACATAACCAAGTCATAATCATGCCGGGTATTCATATTATTAACTTCCTTTTATAATCTGTGTTAAAGAATTTAACTGAGGAGCAATTAATGACTCTGGAAATCTAATTTCTGTTGTGTGCTGGAGAAGATCAGTTTAATATTTTCTATGTTAACAATGCCTTTTGCATGAAATTTAGACATTCTCTTCTGTTCTTCTCTGCACTGGCAAGAAGATGTAAAGATTGGCACAGCCTTATTGCCAGATTCCTTACCCTGAGAAGAGTCAGCCCCTTTTTATGCTACAGGTTAAACCAGCTTCCCTCTCTCACACATCCAAGAACACCCCCCACCACATCAGCATGGGCTGTGCCTGGTGGCAATCCTTCCCAGCACCTTGGGAAAACGGAGGGAGGAGATTTCAGAGCATCCTGGGAGTGGAAAGGATGAGAAACAAGCTGAGGGGCAGCGTGCCTGTGGTGACCCAGCAGGCCGTGGCTACTCACTGTGCTCTCGTGCTGGTCGTAGCCGATGTCCTCGATGGCTCGGATGTTGATGATGTGGATGCCCTTCTCCTCAGCAGGCAGACAGGAGTACTTCTTGTTCACCCTCATTCCTATCTCCTCCGGAGCCTCACTGAGATCTTCTGGCAGAAAATCCACCCCATGAAACTCACTGTCTGCGTCTGAGAAGGAAGGGAACAATTTAATCAAGACACTTTAATCCCCACTTGCTCCTCCCAGAGCCACCCAAAAGCTGAAACGTATCCTGTTCCTGCCCTCTCCTGCCAATGAGCCCTTGGACAGGGCTCCCACCCCTTCTCCCTTCCTCCCTTCTCAGCTTTCCTCAGCCCTCTTCAGCTCTACCTGGGTCTCCTCCTCCTCCTCCAGAGGAAGAGAGCTCAGTTAACTTTTATCCTGCATGGGTGTTGCAGGATGTTTTTACTCTGTGGGCACATGGAATGATTGTATTTCTTGGCAAGAGAAGGAAAAAGGGGGAGGGGGGAAAGGGAAAAACTGCTGGTGAGGATAGGTGCCATGGTGCCTTTCCCTTTTCAGGAGGTGTTTCCTCCTTTAACTTGTTCATGATAAAAAACTAAGTCAAGGGTTTTCCCTCAAGTACCTACATCCTGCATCTCATTTACTGAACCACTCTTATTTACATAGTCTTGAAAATCTGAGGGTTTCTCTGTCTCAACCTGCTTCTGATAAAGTCATCAGAACTGCTTCCATTTCCTATTTAACTATATAGATAGGCTAAAGGATTTAAAATAAAAGTTTCACTACAAACTGAGCAACCAGATAAGTTACAGAATGCAAACTGGTGTTTGCATATGGGCACTTAAGCAAGCAATAGAAGGCAGAGTGTTCCAAGATTTTATTAATTTTGACAGTGAAATAAAATACTGCAGCATTGTACCTTTTTTTTTTTTTTTTGAAACCACATAGGAGGAGGGCTTGCTTGTCTAAAGAGTGAAGATAAAGCAAGAATTGTAGAATTTATGAATACTAAATTAGCTTTCCCAAACAACAAAAAGCATGAAAACTGAATTACCCTGTCTGGGTTGGTTGAACTTCAGGGATAATGTTGAGGGAAGAGACAGAGAAAATCCCCACCCCTCAGCAAATTTGCAGATGATGTGAAAAAGAGGAGCAGGATTGATAAGCTGCAGGGTCAGGCTGCCACTTCAAGGGGTCTTAACAGGCTAGAAAAATGGAAACCCAAAAAAGTCCCCCACTTATGCAGCCCAAAGGAGGGAAGGCAAATGATGGGGGTCCCATTCCTGCCTTCAACTACCAACTGAGTAGGTACAGACACAGCAGGGCAAGATTCTTCTCACAGGTGAAGAATGAGAAAAGGGTGAGAGGCTACAGACACAAGTTGCAACAAGGTAAATTACAACCAAACATTTAAAAAAAAAAAATCTCAATTCTCTAACAAGAGTGATCACACAATGGGGAAGGAACCAGTGAAGCTATAAATCTCCATCCATCCCTGGAGAAGGTCAGAGCTTGACCACACCTGGCCCAATCTGAATGTTGGGAAGGCACTGCAATAATCACTACACTTCTGATCAGGCTTTTCCTGGGAACAAGGCAGGAGCCAGCAAGGATAACAACATGCAAAAGGCAGAGGAGGAGGATGCAACCAAAGCCTTGGCACCTGTCCTGAGCTGATCAGAGCAAGGTAAACATTACTGTTATGAAAGCCATGCTTCTGTGGAATTCGCAGTTGTCCTCTGGAGCTTGCCAGCACCACGAGTTTGTGGATGTTCATTTCAGTTCTGGGCAATCTGCTGCCCCAAACTGCTTTCCCAGGAACACCAGTGCTCATTAACGTCATCACAACACCTGGGCAGCAATCACCCTCTGCATATTCATGAGCACAGCCTGTAACACCCACACCTTTGCAGACCTGGCTCTTGTCTAACATTCCCCAACAGTTGTCGCAGAACAGACACCACTGGTGACATCTCAGGGCAGCATCACCAAACTCTGAGAGCTACTTGAACAGCAAGTAGTAACAACTCAAGGAGCTTTTTTTGGGGGGTAATCTAGAGATCCAGCCAGAAGTCTGCTGGCTCATGGGAGCAGCTGGAATGTTTGTATCCGTTCCCTACATGTGTATGGTCTCTTTTTCCCAACACTCACAGGCACATATGGGCAGGCTCCCTGAACAATGGGAATTGAAACAAGTGTGGGCAGCTGCAGAATCCTGTGTACTCAAGCCTTTATTCTGTGGCTGCAAAATATTCATAAAATAATACAACTTTTGGAGCTCCATAACTGCAACAACCTGCATTGTTATCTGGAAGGATGCTGGAAACAACTTGTAAAAACAGTGCATTAAGTGCAGTAAAAGTCCTCTCTTCCCTCCTTTTCACATATGTACTAAGTAGAACCCAGTTATTTCCGAATTTTGCAGAAGGTATGAGAAGAGAAGCACATTTTACTGACTGTGAATTTAAATAATGGAGCTGTGAACTGAAAAGTGCTAGTTAAGGAATCACCACTGGGACACAATAGGCTTAGAGAAGAAAATCACAAGCTTCATTGAGCCCAAACAACCTCCCTGTGCTCTGAAGCTGCACTTCCAAGCAGAGTTTGTTAAGCCCCAGTACGGAGCAGGGAGAGCTGCTCAGATGATTCAGCACCATTGTGCAAGCCCAAACAATCCCCCCAACACAAGGAGATATTTTCATTCCTGTTTACACATCAGTAGCCTGGCAATATTGGAAAGAACAAGTGCTTGAGGTAGGCAATGAATCATAGAATTTTGGTTTATTATTACTACTGGAAAATATGTGAACTGTGAGAGCTTTCTTGATATAATCTTAATTACAACAAGTTTGATTTCTGCACTTAGGGATGATGTCAGGATTTAATCCTAAGTAAAGCCATCCAAACCACTTTGGTAATTACAAACACCCAGGGATTACGAGCAGTTCACTTGTGCTGATCTGGCAGAGGTTAAAGCCTTCTGTTGTAGAACATAAAACCTCTTTTTCTTTTTTACATGGAGTAGAGCATTTCAAAGAGTTAAAACCATGAATATTTTATGTTAATCACATTAAACAAGGACAATAATTTAATATCAAAATTAATTCACGTTCAGAATTATTTATGGCAAGATAGATGAGGAAAGGTGAGTATTGAAAAGAACAATAATGTCCTAATTCAGCTAGCCTGGCACTGTAATCTCTTTGTTGGGAGCTGAAAGAGGTGAGCATTATGAAAACTGCTGGCTTTGCTGCCTTCTAATGCTGACTAACCTACTCTCTTCTATTTATTAAGCAGAAAACATGACAACAAAGACTTGAAGAAGCACTCAATGTATTTCAACACAGCCATAAAACCAATCCCAAAACCCCATGGATTCTGAGTCAGCAGAAGTCCCCTAATATTCTGGGGCACAGAGTCAAACCCATGCTTGAGTTTCTCACTCTGAACCATATGGGAAACAAGACTGAACTAATAAAAAAATCCCTCCAACTCGAAACCACTTCCTCCTCTGTTCAAATTTCAGTCGCAGCTGTTAAAATTCCCAACCTCATCTTGCAAAAATTAACACTAATTAATTAATGATCACTTTTCCACCACTGAAATTTGGCACACTGTGCTGCAACCTTTCCTCATTCAGACAATCCTTCTTCACTGAATGTTGATGACCAGGTGAACCAGGACCAAAAACCTGCTGTAGAAACCAATGTATTTTCTCTGTGATTCAATCAACCATTAACATTATACTCATAACCATGCACAGCCACTGAATATTCCCTGTCAAAAAGTATTTTTGTCATCAAAATGAATTTAAAGATTGCATTCACACAATGCAACTCTTAAAGAAATACCCTGCACTAGTTCTAAAATAAGCATCATCAAGTCAGCATGAGTACATCTAAACAAACGAGTAACATTTCCCTGCTCCACCTGAAACCAATAATGTCACTGAAACTGCCCTTCCTTGTTTTCTTTTTCTTTTCTTCCTGGTCTCCTCTTGTTTTCACTTTTAGAGACTATGTTTAAGAAAGTGGTAGAACAAAAAAAAGTCACAAAGACCTCTGAGTTAAAGAGGGAAAGCAGCAGGAGAGTTACAAGACCATGTGATTCAAGGCTTTTAAATGTCCACATCCTTATCTTTTTGCTTTATATAAAGCATGATAAATGCTTTCTATATATGATAGAATTCAGAATGAAAAATTAAGAGTCATGGAAGTAACAAGAAGCATATTAAGAAAGTCACGCACACATATATATACATATGGCAAAAGAAACAAACACAACCTATAAGTAAATGTTGAGTATTTGTTTATAGTATACTCTTTCTATGGAAAAAAAATGTTAGCTTGTGCAATACATTGGATAACTTTTGGATTTAAGCTCTTTTCTTAAAGAAAAGATAAGATATTGAGATAAAACTCCTTTAGTGGGGTTTTGCTTGCTACATATTGCCCCCTAGCAGCAGGATCCTCCTTCAGCACGCCCTCGCCCAGCTCTCCACAGCCTGTTATCTCCCAAATTCCAAGTCAGAGGTTAATCCTAAGAAGAAAAAACCCATCATTCTCACAAGCGACTCGCTTATCTCTTCCCCTTTTCCTTCCCTACCTCCTGATACGCTCCAAGGCTGTCAGATCTGGCGGCCAAAGCCCTGCAAGAGCAAGGCCAGGCCAGCAGGCTCAGAGTGCCAGGCCAGCAGGCTCAGAGTGCCAGCCCAGCCCAGCCCAGCCCAGCCCAGCCCAGCCGGGCTCGTTCCGACCCGCGGGTCAGCCCTGCGGCCCGGGGAGCCGTGCCCGGGAATGCCAGCCAGCAGGCTGGAATGCCAGCGAGGATACCCGCTGCTGGCAGGGAGGGCAGTTCTTTTTTTGGGATGCTGACACCTGTTTACGAGGCACTGGCCCCGGACCAACAGAGCCGCCGTGCTCTCCCAGAACACCCGCACACGTCCCGAATTCTGCTCTGCTCGGAGTCCTGACATCGGGCGCTCATTAGCGCCACATCGGGGACAACTGGATCTAAATTCCCCCTAGCCCCTCCAGCTGTGAGCAGCCAGATGTGGCCCCGAGCTGTGCTGCTGGTGGAGAGGCAGCAGCTATCACTGGTCTGGCAGAAAAAGGGAGCCCATCTCCCCTGGGGCAAACTTAATGTTGACACCTCCTGTCCATCCTTTCAGGGATGCAGATACCTCCTCCCCATGCTTTCAGGGGTGTGGATACCTCCTCCTGCCCATCCTTTCAGGGGTGTTGATACCTCCTCCTGCCCATCCTTTTAGGGATGCAGGCATGTTGATACCTCCTGCCCTTCCATATGCAGAAAGGTGAACCCTGCCTCTTTCATCTTCTCTAAGTAGGACACTTTGGAACTCGCCCATCTCCTTTGCTTTTCCATTTATTTAAAACTTGTAGCCTACATCTGTGCTGGTTATTACCTTAATGAATCAAGTACGATGTTATGACCCAATCCATTAAAAAAAAAAAAAAAAAAGCTCAAACAGTGAAATAAATCCTGGATTCCACGAACAGTTTCCTTTGCAGAAGAGAAATACTTCCAAAGCAGAGTGACCTTGATGTACCTGACGCTGACAACCCATGCTGAAGGGCAGAGCCCATTCAGACACTTTGTGTCCAGTGCTTAGGAGTCACACGGGTGGAAAAACTTCGGCTCCTGGCAGGATTGTTTGGATGATCAGCTGGCTTAGCTCTGTTCCTCACTACTGAGAATGGTGGGGCTCTGGAGTGGGGCTGCAGCTTTCCTGGAAGGCTGTCTGCAGCTTTAAAGTTATTGATCTATTATTGTCAGCAACATATTCAAAGCAGGTTAGAAGGACACATAGCTATGACATCATTTTTTATTTATGCCTGCCTATTTTTGTTTTAAAAGATTTATTTACCCCATTTGCAGGATGCAGCCCTGGGCTTGAACTCGGGCCTGATCTGACACAAACCTTGTGAAATGTAAAAACAAAGAGCAAAACCACCCAAAACCTCTAAAGATAACAAACATTTTGATTGAAATGGCATTTTCAACAGCATGTAAATGACAAGAAACCATAACACTACTGCCTGTTTCTCTAGACCCTGTCAAATCTCACATTTTATTAAAACACACAAACCCTCTTCCCATGTCAAGGCAAATTTCACTTTTTTCTCCACAACTACCAACAACTATTTAATGGTCTATTAAGTAAATCTGTTTTCAGACATATTTCTTATACACCTAAATTAAGCACTCTTCTTCTGCCAGGCACCAGAAAAATATTATTTGCTTCTGCTGCTATTGCACAAAGATCAGCACTAAAACTTTGCTCAAGGTTATGGTGAAAACAAAACCAGATATGGGAGAGCTACTGAATCCATGTTTTGTGAATCCTATTAAATATGTTTTGTAGGGTTATGATTCTCAGTTTTTTTCCTTGTATGTTCCAAGGGAAGGCAGTTTTTATCAATGGGAGCAGTAAGATGGAAGGAAAAAAATTAACAAAAAGCAGATTGTGGTGCGAGAATTGGTATTTAATGGGACAGTGGATACCCAAACTCTCACCAGAGTCTAAATATAAAAGATATCTAGATACACTTAAAATATTATGTATATTTTCCTTTACCAGGCTGTAACAAATGCCTCTTTACACCAAACATGTGGAAATGAGGATGCAAAAATTACCAGTTTTACTCTAAAAATCTCTGTCATGGGCTGCAGCCTGGGGCTGAGGCCGTGGCACATGTGCTGACTGGGAGAGCTGCTCTTTATCCCTCAGCTTTCCCATTTAAACTCCTAATCTTGAGACATTTGCACTGCTGTTTACATTTCCATGCAAAGTCAGGAGGACGTTTGGGCTGCAAAAACCCAGTCATGGATGCCTTGGAAGGCTTTGCTCACCTGATAAAGAGGGTTGGGGCCACAGGCACCACATTCAGGAGTTGTTTTTCCACATTTGAGCTGAGAGAGGCAGTCACTGGGGCTGGGCTTTACAGGGCAGAGCTCCACCTTACTTATATATATTTTTTGGGTGTGCCCAGGTAGATGGAGCTGATGTGGTGGGGTGATGTGGGTGGGAGATATCCAGCTGAAATCCCAGCTCTGTGCTTGACTCTCCTGACTCTCCTTTTCTTCACGGCCCTGCAGTTTTAACTTGGAACAACACAAGTATAAGAGAATAAAGGGGCAAGTTCCACCAGTAGTTGGAAGAATCTCCCTCCCTGAGCGAGGGAATGCAAATCAGTGATGGGAAAAGCTCTATTAGCTCCTGACTATCCAAGGGAATGCCATTCCCTGTGTATTCCAGTCCTAAAGAACCAAGCTGAGGCACACCAGAGGCAGAAGCCCTAGGAAGTGTTGATGCCAGCAGGCACTCTGCTCCTTGATTTTTAGAAAAGAGCTTAGATCTGGGAGGGTGCCAGGTCCCAGCCAGGCAGCTCTCCCTGTGCCAGGGGATGCTGCAGGAAAACAGGACACTCCTTAGGATTCGCAGAGTGGCAGAATTCTTGGAGCAGAAAGCGGATCAGCAAAGACAGCTTCCCTTTGGGGCCAGCAAGGGGAAGGACTGGGCCAGTGCCTTGTAAGGGTTCTTGATAGCCCCCAGGTGAAAGGCATACTTGGAGTGGTTGAGGATGGACATTCTTTGCAGTTTGGGAAGCTGAGAAGGACAGCAGGGCTGAGCCCAGGCTCACCAAACCTCGTCCTTAAGGAGCTTCTGACAAAAATTATTATCTAATAATGTATCAAATGAGCAGTCAAGATCCAGTCTAAGTATAAACAGCTGCCCTGTGGATTTCGTAACAGGAGACAGGCTCACTAATAAACCTGGATTATCCAAAGGTACACTGGTACATTTCCTGCCCAAAAACAAAGGAGAGGCAATTGCCATGAAATTGCTGTCACCTGTACAATGGAAAGAAGCAGAGCGTGGAGGGCACAGCTGCTCACAGGCAGCTGGGCCAAAATCTCTATCCAAATATCTCAGTTTAATTCCTAGCTTGTTCCTGTTTGTTCTGCAGCAGCACTTTTCCAAAAGGAGCTCAGAATCCATCCCAAAGGTGTGGACCTTAAAGAGGCTGATTTCTACATCAGGGTGTAGGTGCCTAACACTGCCCCCCCATCCCCAAAAAACAAACAACAAACTCGAGGAGTTCATATCACAAGAACCCAAGACAGACTTATTTTGAAAGATGACTGTACTCAACCTGTGTATAAACAAGGACATCTTGGCAAACTCAAAAAGATGTCCTAAAAAAACCACCAAAAACCTAAAGACTTTTTTTTGTAATTATGATGACCATGTAAAACACTAATGAAAACAGAAATAATGAAGGGCAACTCTAGTCCAGTATTTTATTTCCAAAAGTGTGAGATAGGATTCTCCTGTTCTCTCCATCTTTCTGTTCATTATTCTTTGAGAAATCATTCCCAGAAAGAGCATCACCAGACAAGCACAAGTGTCACCAGAGGGACATCATTCTCCCATGACAAACCCTCAGCACTCCTTACTACTAGAAATGAATCCTCCTCCACTGAAGAAACACCTCTGAGCACCACAAAAGTATGGCCCAAACAAGCAAAACTAGAAATTATAGACTTTCAAACATCATATCTTTTCTGTAGCCAAATCTTCTTTAAATTCCCAGATTGCAGCTGTTCCACCATGGAAGAGCCCAAAATTCATCACAGGCACATGGTCAATGATGGGCTGCCCAAAGATATTCTGGGTAAGAAAGGAAACAGCAGCTCCTCCCAAGAGCAAGCATTTGACATCAACCCAGAGAGAAAGAGAGAAAACATTATTTGTTTTCATATTTCCTGAGAAAGACATTGAGGATGTAACCTTGTTATTTATGCAGGGTCAAGGTTTCATCCTAGAATTTAGAAAAGGAATTTATTTTCCCCTAAAGTGTGATTAAGTTTATAAGTCTAAGATAAGTTTTGATTTTGGTTTTTTTTTCTGTTTTGGTTAGCAGAATAATATTTCACTTTCTGTTTTCTCTTTTTTTGACAAAAGGAAGATGTGCTGTTCATTCATCTGGTAAATGTTTATCCATTCTGTGTTAAAAACCCCTAAACAACAGAATAAAATAGAATTAAACTTTAATATATTGCTTATCTACAAGCACTGAAAGACTTAGAAAAAAAATACTCTGCATGAAAAAAAAGCCCTGTGTTTTACCAATATGTTTAGGAAAGTAATTGTTTTGGATACACTAAAGGATAGTATCTGTTCTTCCATAAACTTGTTCAAAATATGCTGTAAATGGCTATTTACAAAGTTGATTGCTTTTTAATAGCACATACTCTATGCTGGTGGGTTTGTTAAATCAGTTTGCAAAACATTTTTGTCAGCTAGGTTTCTAGTCTCATGAACAGCCTCTACAATTTTAAGTTTGGGGTTTTTTTTAATATTCAAGCTCTTTGGAAATTATCTTGAAGTGGTTGCTTTTAAACATGTAATAAATGTATTGCTGGTGGAGAGAAAGGAAAGTTCTGACTGCAGTAATGATGTCAATATTGGTATTTTTAAGGAAGAGAGGGCGACTAGCTTAATATAAACAAAGGTATTGCAGTTCTGATTGATTTCAAACCTGACTGAGATAACAATGCTAGCAACATCCTTGGGCCCTTTGCTTTACTGACCTTTTGGATGTCTGCAGCCTGCAGCAGTTGCTGGTTTTTGTTATGATCCTGCATTTTTTGTGTTTCAGGGACAGACAACATTTAAAATATTTGAACCAGTTGCAGAGGGTGGAAAAAAGATGTTTGATGGGGTAAATATTTATTTTCAAGCTGTCAGACTCCAGCCCAATTCAGGATGAAGGCACCTTTCCATGAGGGCAAGGATGGACAGAGGGATGGGCACCTCAGCACAGCATCCCCCTGAGCCAACACACACTTGTGATGTTTCTTTACCTGCTTGTTTTCTTTGCCTGATTTCAACACAATTTTTTATTTAGGTGAAACTAACTCTTCTTCCCTGAAAACTATCATCTCTTAACTGCATTCCTGCAGGAAATATTCGTAACTCAGATCAACAGTTTGAGTTCTTTATGCCTTTTCTCCTTGCAGACCGGTTTTTACCTGTCCTTGGGACCAGGCAGGACAGCGAATTCCAGCACAGCACACCTCCAGGCAGTCCAACAAGATCCTGCAAGGAAACTTCAGAGCACAAGGCCAAATCTTCTTGATAAACATCCCGCAGTGGGTACAGCACAAAACTGTCCTTTGGGAAAGGCTGGATGCTCCGATGAAACTGGAAACTGGAGCAAGTGTCAGTGCAGGAATGAGCTGACTCTGCCCACAGCTTTTGGAGTGCCGGCTCTCACCGGAGGAAATACCTACAGACCCAGCTCTGTTCTGTCACCCCGAACATGATGTTCCAGTGGGAAAAACATCATCACACCTAGCGCAGCCGTGTAACCATTCCCACAGCCTCCATCGGGATCTCCCCAGGCTACAAAACATTGAGTGCTTTCTCTGCTCATCTTTACACTTGCTAATCAGCCATCAGGCTCTTAGAAAGGACTCAGCCCACGACCTTCTAAACAAGATTTAAAAAGCCAGGCAGCAAAAACCAGCCATTTGCAGAAAAATCTGTGTCTGAAATGCTACTTTTCATGGTAAAGCAATGTCTTGCTGGTTTGACAGAAAGGCACACTTGCTGATCATGAGTCTTTTGAGCACCTATATCCTGTTTGGCTTCTCTCCTTTATGCCTATTTACTTGGGAAATTCGTGGTGTGATTCCCAGAGGTTTGGATGCTCTATCACTTATCCACGTAAATAAACAATCCGGAGCACTGTTTAAATATGGAAACACTTTGTAGCAGCACAACCAAAGGCACTGGCTGTGCTGCTGCTGTGCCTGAGGGAAAAAAGGGGGTGGGGGAAAGGGATCTCTTGGTGAAGACAGCCATTTATCTTTCATTAATCCACCAACACCACTGGGGCACACCACACAGCTGAAAGATTTACAAATTCTGCCCATCCTGCTCTTGAGCTGGAGGCTCCTCTGGTTTGGGTAAGGATAGAATTGGTTGCACCATTTACTGACAGTTCTGCTCTCTCCTTAATTTTTAGATGCCGAAACGAAATCTGTCTCTGCTGATGTCCCAGTGTCTTGGTTTTGGGAGACACTTGGTGTTGAGAACTTCCAGCCACCACTGGTAGCAGAGGAGCTCTCAGAGCAGAGCTGTAGAAAGCAGTGTCCAACCAAGAGGAAGCCAACACCTAAAGGGCAAACTGCACACCCACTGCCTGTGCACCCTGTGCCCAAACACAGCACAGCTCCTCTGCTTCAAGGAACACCCACAAAAATATCTTTGTCATGACTGTAGAGCCTCTAGGAGCTCGTCAGAGCTCCCAGCACGGTGTAAAGTGTTCTGCTCAAAGACAGGCTGCTCCTAATCTTCTCAAGAGCTGTCACCTGCCAGTGCCATCTGGCATGGCAGGTGCCTCAGGATTCCTTCAGTCTGTGTCAGTACAACTGTCCCTCTGTGAGAAACAGCTCAGAAAAGGGAAAATTACTATTTAGGGTGTGTCCAGTGAAGATGAACAAGCAACAGCAGTTTTTTTTTTCAGGGATATTGCCTGCAGCACACATCACCTGCTGTGTCAGACACAGGAACTCAAATTTAAACAGATGGAAAATGACAGAGGGGGTTGTGGCAGTGATGGAGGGAGGAGCTTCTCTTCCTAAGACACAATAAAAGAACTAAAAATCTACCCCCTCATTGCCCACTTTCCCCATCCTACACTGGATAGTCAAGAAGACAAAGGGTAATGAAGGACAAATAAAGTGCACAAGTGATTGATTAACATTTAAAACACTCAAAAGCAGTCATTGGAGATGAGGTTCCAAAGCAGAGGTTTATGCCAGGGCAATAGTGGCAAAAAAAAAAAAAAAAAAGAATATATAAATAAAGTAAAACAAAACTATTTTTATAATGGTACTTGAGAAATTTATGAATGGGATTCTGTGATGTGGTTGCCCGAAATAGCAAAGATTTGGACATGGTGACCCCAGGAGTTCCTGAGAGCAGCTGGCACAGAGGGTGAACAGAGGGTTTCCCACTGTTCCCTCCCCTCTCCTGTCAGGATGGGCTTTTCCCTCTGAGTTACAAACAAAATTCAGCATAAGGCACCTTTCACTTGGACAAGGATGATAAATATTGCCCCAAAACCAACAACTCCATCCAGAAACCCAAAGGGAACTTTGCAAACCCCACTGGCCAGATGCTTCTCTTCCTCTACTTTCTTCCAAGACATATTTCTCTGGATTTCTTTTCATTTTTGTTGCTTTGGGCTGTATGCTACACATTTTTCTTGTGAAAAGATGCTTGAAACAGGATAAAGTACTCCAGGTCAGGCTTTTCCAGCCCTGAGCAGCATTACTACATGTTCCCTACACAGAGATATTGTGGATTTATGTTTCGTTTATGAGTCCAAGACCCTTCTCTGAGGAACTGCCATGTAACTGGCTAATTATCCCTGCCCAGATGGAGGATTTTGCACTTGTCTGGTTCTCATCTCCAGTCCTGGGAGCACATCCTTTTCCAGGAAGATAAGCAACAACAAGTCTGCTTTAACAATGCAAGATTTAAGGCTGCTGGTATCAGATCCAAACCTCCACAGACACAAAAAGCTGAAGGGGGAGACACCGACTTCACTGGTTCAAGTTTCAAAAAAGCTTTGGTGGGGCAATCTATCATCAGCAGGCTTTATTTTAGATCTATTATCAACTGTCCTGCCATGTCCAGCCCAAAGCTGGCATAGAGGAACAGAGCTGGCATTAACCCCTCTGGGTGCTTTTTTTGGAGGAATTTGATGGAAATACAAACCATATGTGACCGTACTCAAAGCAAATGAAACCAGTTCTTCTGAGTGGCTTGACACTGCACAGATCCAATACCTAAAATTGTGGAATCAGGGCAGAAGTTTGGGTTTTACACAGTAAAACTTAGGAGGAGTAAACCTGGAGGAGATTCTTCTCTGTAAACATGAGAGCACATCTGACAGGGAGATCAAAAGGAGAACTTACACTAATTATACCCAAAAACAATCAGTGCTCCAGCACAGATAATAATGAGAAATGAACACTGCAGGAAACTTTGATGTACTTCTTAGATAACTGTGGTACTTTAAAACTGGATGCAGTTCAAACATTTAAAACATGTCAGTCTGAGATCTACATTTCAGATTGAGAATGTGTTGATGCACAAGTAGATTTTAAAATAAACACACGGTGGAGCAGAACACAAACATGGATTAAAATAAGAAAAAGAGCAAACCCAAACCCCTGCTCTTCAGTTAAATCTCCTGTGTTGAAGAGGCTTTAAAACCACTTCTCCTTCACACAAGCTAAACCCAAATGCCGAATTTGACTGAAATCATTGTTAATAATTCAGTTTGCAGGCTGGATTGGCTGGGGTGCCTGTTGAGTCAGTGCAATTCGAGTCACAGGCACAGCCTAGATGACACTGCCAGCTCCTGCTCTCACCAGCAGGCACAACACGGAGGGCAGAACGTGTCAGTCCTGATGGAGGAGAACACAAACCTGTGGGTATTTCAGCAGGCCATTTGTCTTGCTGATGCTAATGAAGATTTCTCAGGATGGGTAGGTCTGGTTCATTACTGACTACTAAACTGTGGGACCAAGCTGAAAACGAGTTCTCAAAAGCATTAGCAGTGACAGGATGAGGAACACAAAGCAAAAGGACAGAAATTTTTGAGACTTTCAAGCTTCTCTAAACATACTTCCTTACGCTCCCATTTAGCAGTAAAATATTTTCCTGTAACACCCTTCACCAGAAAGTCACCTAAAGCAAAATAAAGAACTAAAAAGACAGCTAAAGGCACAACTAAAAAGACAGGTAAAGTTTTTCTAAGACTGCAGCTGAATGAAATATGTGAAGACAACAGCCCCCACAGGGCGGGAAAGAACCGTTCCAACAGCACCATCAATCCATCCATTTACACAAGAAGTAATGTCCATGTGATACACTTCATTTTCACTCTCTGCAGCCAAGCAGAGACATGGATTTTCTCAGTATCATGATGTGACTTTTGCTGGGCATCAAAAAAATCACGATAATCTTCAAAATGCCATGAAAATTCAGAAATGCTATTAACAACAAAAAGTGTTTTCCCCCCAACATTTCCTATTTACATTTCCTGCGCTCTGAAGTTTAAAATTCCTATGACAGTCCCCTCTGGGGGCATGGAGAACACAACTGGAAGAGGTCCATGAGCTCCACCAAAAAATTAACATAAAGATAAATTTTTAGAGCACTCTCTCTATATAAACTACAAGACAGCACCTGCTGCCAGGATAACCCTTCAGGAACAATATGTGCCAGCACCCATTGGACTGTTTCTGAAATTGGCCATTAAATTTAAACACTTTGGAGGATGGAGAAGAGCCCGTGGCTCACTGGTTTTAATTATTTTGCTGAAGGGGGGTTAAGAGTGTGTGTGACAGCGCCAGGGATGAGCACGGCACATGGGAACAGCCTTGGACCAAGCTGCTCATGTTCCCTCCCACCTCCACACTCCGGGAAGTAGAGCTTTTCAAATTTAACCAAATTAACCAGTGGTCCTCATTAACCCAGCCAACCTTAAGGACATTTGACCCAGGGCACGGAGTGGGGCATCACAGGGGACACGGGGCGCTCTCAGTTGCAAGCATGCACGGGCTTGCTGCCACCAGAATGCCCTGACACGTGTCCATCATGTCATTTTCAAAACAGCTGCTGTCCATGGGTGCTGTTGGAGTGTTTGATTACATGGAATAAGCACTGAGGGCCCAGTGCTGCTCCAGCTCCCACGCTGGGCTCCTCTCACCCCAGGTGACAGAGCACAGCTCTCACCTGCAGGGTGGCTCCTTTCTGCCCCCCACACCATTTATTTCCTGCTGTAGTCCATCCCCTGCAGTGCTTCTGGAACCAACCAAACATGCAGCACATGAAATCTGAACATGCACCACCACAAACATTGGTTTCCTTTCCTTAAGAGGCAAAGGAAACAGCTCTCATTTTATTTTCAGGGCGCAACAGCAGCCAGCACCAAGGAAAACAGAGGCAGAAATACTTTTCTAAAGCCCTTTCCAAAAACATTTGCCATCTGCATGCTGGATGATGGACCATGTCCACACACTGTGGGATTCCAGCAGCAGATTTTGGGGATTTCGCATTTTTGAAGCAGTTGAGAGTCAAATATTTTTGCAGCCCATAATTCTTTCAATCAATTACTGCCTACTGGTTACAGAAATATTAGAAATCCTACAGTGCATAATTCTTAAGGTCTAAATTCATTATTTGAACACATAAATCTGCTGAGACAACATGCACCTTCTCCTCTACCCTAAAAAGGATTCCTGGAGCCCTGCAGCAAACTCCCAGGCAGCAAGCTCTGTTCACATGGAAATGTTAAAGAAGAGAAACAATATCAGAGTGCCCCCTATGTTTATAATTACAGCTTTAATAACATTCCACCTCCTTTCTAATTTTTCCCCCAGGTTCCATTTTCGGCCTGTTCTCAGTGACGGCCTCTCACAGGCATTTCCAAGCTACAACACATACTTTGGTGAACTATCAGTTTCACTTACTCCATACTGATTTTTACTTGAGGGCAGCATTTATTTTTTCCTGGTGGGGCTGTGAGTTATTCCCCTATAAAGAATAAAGCATTTAAAGGATAAGTGCTTTGAGAAAGATTTAGCAGGTTTTAGTCATCCAGGTACACACCCATCTGTTCACTTCTATCTGGAGTTTCTGATGGGTTAAAGTTTTACATGGATAGAGGAAGGAATGACAGGATCGAAGCTTTAAGGTATATGATTGTAGAGTAAATTTGGGTCGAATGAAACAGAACTACCAAGTCCAAGGAAAGGTAAAGGCTGCATGAAGCAGACTCAATCAATAAGTGATTGATCAAGGGTTGAAGCAAGAGAATGCTGAGGAATGGGGCAAGATCTCCTAATGAGCTAAAGCAGGTATTGCTCTAAGGTCCCTGCTCCTGAAACCACATACAATGGAAAGCAAAGCACTTTGTTGCTGTAAGGGCTCAGAAATGCTGCAGTTACAACCCCCATGGGCCAAGTTCATCATTTTACTGTATAAATTCAGTGAAGCAAGGTGGGTCTTATCCTCTTTCTTCCACAGAATTTTTTCACCCTATCTCACACTGCTGTGCACCACCACTAAAATACAGACAATGCAAAGTGAAACCCTTGTTCACACCAATTTTGACAAACCCTCCCTGCAAGACACCAGCTGGAGTAGAGCATGCTGCATTCAGATGACACTTTGGCTCCTGTTTTACAGAACTAGCCTCTCAAGCCACACTTTACCAACCAGTGTGGGACCCAGAAGTGAGGAATATGAAAGAAAACTCTTCAGGGCTAGGTTATTCTCCCTCTGCATGGGTCAGACTCCTTGCTCTCTCCTCAGACATACCTGGAGGCAGCCTGGAAATCCAGCCTGCAGGAATGCACCGGTTTCCCACAGCGAATTTCTGTGCCCTCCAAACGGGGTCAGTAAATATTCCCTAAATAAAAATTACCTGTGGATCATGCCACAGATGTAAAACAAATCATGCTGGGCAAGACAAGAAGCTGGAAAAGAGAGATCACCCAGACTTGCCCTCTTTCAACAGCCTTTTAAAAAGATCCTTTTCCCCCCCAGGTGCAGCCTCTCTGGACCAGCCAGATGCTCCCACAGGGTCCGAGAGGACTCTTACAGTCCTGGGCACAGGACATGGCAGAGGGATGGGAGCAGGGGACACAGCTCCTACATCCAAGGAACTGACACTCCAACAGCATCCAGCTCCTCTCTGCATCCATTGCTTCCTTCCCAAGCATAACCAGCTACTTACCCCATATCCCCAAACTTCGCAAATAGCTGGGGCACTATTGCTTTTTTTTTTTAATGAAAATGAGAAAGCAACAGAAAAAAAAAAAAAGGAAAAAAAGAAAGAAACCAAGAAAGAAAAAGAACAGACACAAAATTAAACAATCTACCTTAAAATAAACTCTGTGGTATTATCTGTCTCTTGTCAAAAAGTTATTAGGGAATAAAAGTGACAGACTGTCTACTAAGATACATCCCATGACCAAGTGACACACCTAAAACTTGTCAAAGACTTCCCTCTGTTGATGTGTCTGCTTATCCTTAGTGCCCACACGTGTTACATTACTGCATACTCTTGGAGGGTGGGAGCTCTTGATTTATTTGTTGCAGGGAAAGAACATTTCTTTCCCCCACCTGATTTCACCCTTCTGATGTGACAGGTCTTTGTCTGCTCCTCACATAAACCAGAGAAGTCCTCGACTAAAACCAGACTCCATGTAATTATTTTCCTTTAAAAATAAAGTCAATAAAACGGGCAAATATGAACAAAACTGGAACTGATCTATCAAAGAACTGTAAACAAATTTTCCTCCAGCGCACATTCTTCACATAGAGGAATTACTACTGGTCAGTATTAAAAGCAGACAAATGATGTGGTGCTTTGGTGAAAGAGGGGATGAAACAACTCATGTGGACAAGTTACAGAAATGGGTAAACGAGGTGGTGCCTCAGCCCAGACAGCAATTAGCTTTTGGGAACTTGGTGTCTGGTGTCCAGCCCTGCACGTAGGGCCCCTACAGAACATCTCACATCAGAACTGAACACCAGGCTCAGCCAGCTCTGCTTGAAAACTGGACTCTGACCACAGCTTTGATGTGGCTGTGCACTGGGTACGTTCCCATGAAGTTTTAATTCTTGTTAAAACTGCGGGAGGGTGGAGCAAGGACACCAGGAGGGCTCAGGAGAAAAGTGCTGCTGTGGGGGCAGTCTGGAAAGGGTTTCCTCTGCAGTGTAACCAAAAACATTCAGAGGGATTTAAAAACTGTTTGCAGATGAATATCTGTACTTTTTTTTCTGAGGAGAAACTTTAAATGAAAATTAAACTGAGCAAATAAAGCAAGCTAGAGCTATTGAAATAGAAAGTGTGCGGATCATGGGAAGGGGAAAAGAGCAGGAGAAACGCTTCACACTGGAAGGTGCACCCAGGAGGGCAAGTGCACAGGAGTTTGAGTCTGAGCAAGAGCAAACTGCGTGTCAGAAACCAGTCTACACCACATCAGCTGGACAGATGGAGAGAGAGATCTTACCTGTTAACATTGCCAAGACCAGATTCAGCACAAAGATTCATTTTGTTTCTTCATTATCTCTTCTTGGGGAGCAATTGAAACTCTCTTTCCCACACCATGAATATCTACTTTTATTTGCTTTTGTCTCAATGCAGCCTGAGTGATGTCATGGTAGCCCAACAACAGCAAAATGTTTCTTACCCAATGCTGTGAGGAATCCATAGGCCAGGGTACCAGAATTCCCTGCCTTCCTGGACTGTTCCTCAGAGCATCCCAACACCAACACAGCACTGCTTCACGGGATTCTGTCACCCAGTGGTATTGAGTCAACCAGAAAAGAAAAGTGCCTTCAAGTGAAGAAAAGTCCCTGGCCTCCCCAGAAGGAAGTGCAGGAGGCAGTTCAAAGCTGAACCCTAAGAAAATCCTGGTCACAGAGGGTTTTGCCTTTTAATATGGTTTAGATTAAAATCCTATCTGTCTCCACAGCTTTGATGAAAGTCTTGTTTTCCATGTCAACTGAAAGCAATGAACAAAAACAAAGAACTTGACACATGTACATGTCTCCGATGTACAAACAACTGGCTGTTTCCATAGAAAAACCAGAGAACAAACTGAAATAACTCTAAAAAAAATGAATTCCTGATCTTGTAACAAAGGCCACATGGTCTGCTCAAGTGAGTGCAGAACTGGAGAGGCAAAACTGATCGGTTTTACCCAAACACCAATACTGATTTCATCTCTTACTTCATCTCTTCATCCCAGGACACATTCCTGTGCAAACTGCAGGACTCGCCTCTTGCTCAGCAGAGCATTGGCAGAATTAATTATTGAGCATTTAATCAAATCAAACAGTGAATGAACATACCCTGGAGTACGAGTTCATGGAAAACACAAAGCAAACCCACATCATCAACTGAATTTCTGTGCCTGAATCCAAATCTCTTATCTGTACTCACTGGAACCATTCTGGTCAGGGCTGCACAGAAACTTATTTTGTACACCAGAGTCAAACACAGTTCAACAAAGCAGAAAATCAACAGAAACACCATTTGGAAGCTGGATATTACAAACACCTCTTGTGACATTTTAATACCATCAGACTCTAGATTTTGCCCTGATTTGGAATAAACTGATATTCTGAACCCTGTCTTACAAATCCCACAAGGCCAAACTCAACCATTCCTCCACTGGGCACCACTATCAGCAAAAAGTCACTGATCAATAATGCTGGCACTGTAAGTTCAAGCAAGGAATAGTACTGGCAAAGGCTTTGGATTTGAGCTGAAAAGCCATTTAGTTAAGAATATTTTATTGTGGAAAAGCACGTGGAAACAGAAAATAAGTTAAAATGATAAAGAGACCTGAATAGAAAACCCGTGGTTATAAATGGAACAGTCGCTGTGAGCAGACAGTTCTGTACATCCACATCTGTTCCAGTTCAAAGTAGTTCATGTGAACCAGGGGAAGGAACTATTTTTTCCTTCAGTGCTGCAAACCTATCTGCAGTCTGGCCAGGGCACGGGGTAGGAAGAGGGAGAAACCACCATCACTGGCTCAATCCAAGTTTCGATGAGATGGAGCTGCCACCAACCTCCCTTCTTGCCTTCCCCTATTTTCCCTCCCATATTAAAACACACTTAGAAGAGAACAGCAACATTTGCAAACACTTGTGGCAATTAAAGCTGTTTGTTTTTGCTAAAACCAGGCTTAACAAAAGCTCTGTTTTTGTTCCTCTGCTCACAGATAGTTTCTGTTTCACAACTGTCCCTTCTGGGGCCGCTTTGATGATAACGTGGGAAAAGCAGGCAGAACAGTTAAACAGGGAAATAAATATATAAAAATAACGGGGCTGCTCCAGGACTCATTCAGGTTCCAGAGGAGCTCAGATTTCCTGCCTGTGGATAGCTGAAACATTTTATCTACCCAGTTTCGTCTTTGTTTCTCTAATATGCTCTCTTCTCCTTCCTTTGAATCTTAACAATGATTAAAAAAAAAAAAAGTAACAAAGTAACAAAGAAAGCAGTGGCGAGAAAAACGTGGTGTGAAGAAACAGAAAGAACACTCAAAAAAAGGTGAAAGCTAGAAGTAGCTCCCTGTTTTGCTCTGACAGCAACACCATACTTCAGAGGAAAGACACTCCCCTGTAATAATCTGGTCATGAAAAGTATTTATTTGCCTACTTATGTTATTAAATGACTACGCGCATACAATCCGTGGGATTTAAAAGCTTTTTTTTTTTTCTTTTTAACATCTGATCGTTCACATTGAGGTTGAAATATGTTTATAGGATCCCTGAGTTTATTTGCCACAGGAAAAACATGAAACTTCCCGCAAACAACTCTGCTCCTGGCGGAAAACCCACTCAAGTCAGTCAATACCAAGTAATTGCTGGACTGAAATCAATCACAAGCTCCCAGGAACTGCTTCAGCTGGGTTTTGCTTTAAAGATTCAGTGCTGTGACTGATGAGAGCTGAAATCCTCAGCTACCATTAGACACTGCCTCCAAACTGGATGGCAAAGCCTCCACTGGAGCAGAGCTGATGAGAGGCTCCCCGAAAGGCAGAGATCTTCCACTTCAGCCAAAGAATCCTTAAAAGCCCTCACACAGATGTACAGTGAATGAAGATATAAAGTGAATGAAGGGCAGAGGTGTCAAATGCTGCTCCTGCCAGGTGGAGAAAGCGCTGTGGAGGGTGGGAAGCTGCTGCAGATTTCCCTTGGACACAGAGGCATGGAAGCTGTCGGGGCACACGGGAGGGTCTCCTGCTCAGCTGCCCACTTGCCACCAAAACCAGGGCTATTTGTACACTTAAGTGCTTCTCTGGATGAGGGCCAGAGGGCACAGGGAATTGCAGGACACAGCCCCCAGGAGCTATTCTGAGAAAATATACTGAAGAGGGGGAAAAAGGAAAGCTTTCGTTAACTTATATTATCAAGACAACCAAGATCTTGTTTTGGAAATGATAATCTGGTTCTTTTAACTGAGAGCTTCTTAGCAAGATGCTACAAAGAGAAGCTTTAAAAATTAAATTATTTCATCTGCCATTTAGGAACTATTAGCTTGAAAAGGCTTAGATTTGATTTTATGCCTCTGGTATGTAACAATGTTTAAAATCTAAATCAAAACCTGTTTCTGCTCTTCCTCTGATAATTAGTAGATGGTGTCTGGTTTTCATTATCCAGCTATTCATTTATACTGTTAGATGGGCTTAAATGGTTAAGATTAATCAAAAATACTTTATCACAACACACAAAAGACAAGTCATTATGGCACTGTAACAACAGAGCACAATTTCTCTTGCTGCCAATGACTTGTCATTATTTTCAGCATGTTTGAGAGAGCAGATTCATTCTCAAAAGAAAATGATCAGCTGCAAAATTACAAAATAAGGTATTTGATTTTTACAGTGTGATGGCACTCCTCAGTCCCCTACAAAATAAGCAGCAGAGTGAATAAGCACGGCTGATAGCTCAAACTCCATTTCTGAAGTAAGGAGCACCTAGAACAGTTTTACCCTGTGTGATCTGGGCCAGACACAGAGCACTCTGCTTCTTCCTCACCTACACAGTGCACAGGGTCTTACCCTGGACAAATGTTCTCTTCTCTCAGCTGGATGCATTTCAAGGGAACTGAAATGACAGTTCTTGTTCTCTGTTGCCTGTCAAACCCATAAATTCAACATTCTCATTCTTGTCATACACCAGGAGCTCTGCAACTTGAATGCAATGCAAATGGAGTGACGGGCTCTCATGATGTCTCCCAAAACTTTGTGAAGTCCTCCAAAATCTGTGGATACATAGAAATACCTTCTGAGGCATACACAAAAGGGCTGGGACATGATTTTGTTAAGAGGCCGAACTCCCTCTTAACCTGGGAGTTCAGCCTCTTAACCTGAAAGGAGGATCTCCAATGTATCCTTGAGTACAATTGTTCAGAAACAGGATCTGTTCCTATTCCAAAAGCCCAAACATCATCTAACACCTCAGGGCAAATGAAGTCAAATATTTCTCCAAAATGACTGCATGTGAAATCCGTGGCACAGGAAGAGTTCTCTCTGTTGGCTGAAGCGTGTCCTGGCAATGCACCTCAAGCTGCTCTCTCGTGCCTTCAGCTGGCCTCAGCTTTCTGGCAAATGGATTATTGACAGCAATAAAGATTCAAAGACAAAATAACATCTCAAATCTATGTCCCTGTCAGTGTCCATGCTATACCCTAAAAGACAAATTGTGGGAGCCTGCAAACAAAACCCTGCTAGTGCAGTGCTGATCCCAAAACCCCAGAAACCTTGAAAACAAACTTAAGGATTACTCAGTTCACACCCTCTATACAATCAGCTATGCTGATTAAAAAAAACCTGGAGTATGTGGACACTCACTCTTCATTACTCCATTTGCCACTAAGAGAGGTACTCCCAAGATATATCCTGGCCAAGGAAAGGATGCTCAGTAAGTTTTAACTCAGATTAGTCACCATTTTTAATGAGTGAACAAAATTACAGCAACTTCTGCTACTACTGTACAGAGGCAGCCTTAAATTTCACCCAAAGGAGAGCTCTATCTAAAATTCCTGATAACAGTAATTTATTTTCAGATCTGTTTAATTCAAAATTATGGTTGGTCTGGAGCAGAAGCATGATGAACTGACTGCATGCCCTAGGAGAATAGATTTGTGAAAATACATTGCTTGAGCTGATTAAAGAAAAGTGAGTGTTGCTTTGGATGTTGGTCTGACAAACCTTAGGGACAGTGTGAGAGGAATAATTGACTGGAATCTCACTTTTATTACTTTAGTGATCAATTAACCTTAAGAATTCCACTTCTAATGATTTTTTTTTTTTTTTTTTTTACTCTTTACACAGAGCTGCAAGGTCTTACCACACTGGAGGCAGATGCAGAAAGCAGCTTTCCCCTGCATGCTGCCCATGCCACATGTGAGACCCCTGAGGCACAACCCCAGAGCCAGCCCCTTCCCTCACGGACCCCGGAGCTGCGACTCCCACACCTGGCGAAAATCCTGGAAAAAGCCTGGCTCCACATCCTTACTCTGTGACTCAGGCTCATTTCTGTTTATACTCTTGTGAGCTGAAGAATGATGATGACTAGTAGCTATATAGATAAATAAAGTATATTAAGTCACAGGAAGTAAAAAGGGAAAACCATTAATTTATTTTTAGAAACCTGTTCTTGCCATTCATCAGAAGAAGAACATCCAAAAGTTTGCAGCGAGATACAAGCATCTGGATGGGGTTTGCTGACCACATACCAGCATTCAGACTACTCACAGAGAAGCATTTGCCTTCTTTAGACCAGCCCCAGACTCTGTGCCAGGAACACAGGATACAGACAGTAATGGAGTAATTTCCACTAGCAGGAAAGGGGGGTGTCACCACACAGGCTACAGCTGCTTGGTCTTCCCCTCCCAGTGGTCCTGCAATAGATTCCTCCCTCCAGATGCACTTTGGCCCCAGCTGGTCCATCACAAACTAGGAAATGAATAGGAAGGTGTGTGCTGTCCACACAGTTTCCATCAGCAGTGCCCACAGCAGGTCAAACACCAAGGAAAATGTCCCGAGGTCCAGACTGCCTTCTCCAGGCGGACAGCCCACGGTCCTGCACCCCGGCTGGGGCAATCCCCAGGCACAGGGAATGGACTGAGAGCAGCCCTGAGGAGAGGGACTTGGTGCTGCTGGCTGAAGAGAAGCTCAGCTTGAGCTGTCAAGGTGTGCTGGCAGCCCAAAGAGCCAAACAGGTCCTGGGGTGCCACAAAAACAGCGTGGCAAGCCGGGTGAGGGGGGGGGAATTCTTCCCCTATGCTCTGGAGCACTGCATCCAGCTCTGGGGCCCCAACATGGAAAGGATGTGGATGTGCTGGAGTCCAGAGGAGGCCATGGAGATGCCCCAGGGCTGGAGCTGTCCATGGAGCCAGTCTGGGAGGGCTGGGGCTGTTTAGCCTGGAGAAGAGAAGGCTTTGGAGAGACCTTAGAGCTTCTTCCACTGCCTAAAGGGGATCCACGAGAGCTGGAGAGCGACTTTGGACGAGGGCCTGGAGTGCCACGACAAGGGGGAATGGCTTCAAACAGGGAGGGTAGGTTCAGATGGGATATTGGGAAGGAATTGTTCTCTGTGAGGGTGTGAGGCCCTGAAACAGACTCCCAGAGAATCTATGGCTGCTTCATTCCTGCAAGTGTCCAAGACCAGGCGGGACAGGGCTTGGAGCAACCTGGGATAGTGGAAGATGTCCCTGCCCATGGCAGGGGGTGGAACAAGATGATCTTTAATGCCCTTTTCAACCCACACCACCCTGGGATTCTGTGACCATAGCAATGCTAATCAAAACTAAAGAGGTGATTAAATCTGGATGCTCAAGTCCCAAATACTGCACGAACTCGGGACACCCACATATCCCTTGCTTCCCCTCCTCTTGCTGGTTTGCCAAAACAGCACCAATCCAACAGTGGAAAACCTTTTGAGGCCAACAGCAGCATGCCGCACTTGTGGTTGAATTTAACGGGATTTGCATAAAAGCTTCCATCTCTTGTGGCCTGCAGAAGTTATTTTTTTTCTGGGCATTCATACCACAATCATAAAGTCACACCATATTTTGAATCTTTGCCTTCCAAAACCCGGGAGGAATTGCAAGGCACACTCATTGACATGTCGTGTGGTGTGGGCAGCAAAGATGCCAAAGTGCAAATGGTCAGACACAAATACTCAGGAGGTTTTTCTCTGACTGTTAGAGCTGCTCTGGACAAGTGCCTTTAACCATCCTTACTTCAAAGCAGTAAAAATCCTAAAACTTTGAATGATGCTTAGTCCTGAAACTTCCACCTGGGCTCCCTTTCCATTTAAGAAAAATTACAGAACTCCTACAGTATCATGTTGAAAAGTAGAGTTTGAAAATGTATTCAGAGTTCATTATTTTACCTCCATGATGTCACTGAAGTCACTATCTGCTCACTTTTCCTATTCAATTTTTAACAGTGTGTCCTGAATCTGCTCTGAAAGTGTAATTTAGTCACTAGACTTTTCCTTTTTTTCACTAATTGAATGCTGTGAAATGTATTTCTCTCTCCCTGGCACATTTTCTCTTAGCAAACCTTACTTATCAACACACAGATCCCTACTGCACATTGCAAGCTTGTTCTGCAAGCAGGATATCAGCTGACGTCAATGTAGATGTACAAGGGGCACCAAATATTTTGCAACATGTTTAGAAAACAGAGATTTTTCTTGTTTTTGTCTGTACTCATCAGGATACAAATAGAGGGAGAGGTAAACCAGCAGGACTGGGAGCCAGGAATCCATAACTCAGATTATTGTGTATCACTAATGTCACGATAAAAGTCCTATAATTTATAGAATATGAAAAGAGCAGTTAATGCCTACTAACCACTTAGGCTTTTCATAACAGAGTTCAGCTTTTAAAACTCCCTCAGAGCAGTTACAGTTGAGTGGAAAAAGTCACAGGTGTTTGTGTCAGTTTAAAAAAATAAAAGGTTTTGCCTTTCAGAGCTGCAGTCTGAAAGGCCATCTCAGTAATTGTATACATTATTAATATACCACTGATAGGAATAAGAATGTACATCCAGGTCCTTGCACAGATAGAGAGCTGCCAAGAATAAATCAGATATGTAGATAAGGTAAGGAGGCAAAGATATTAAAAAGGAATGGCACTGGGTTTGGTGTTACTGCTATCTTTCCATCAGTTCAAATCTGGAAAGAGTTTCTGTAATGGCTGGAAGGACAGACTGCCAGCAGAGGTTTCAAAAAATGTGAACTGTGGGAGTCTGAAGAAGACAGCAAACACTGGCATGTGGGCCAGCCGCAGAGGAGAGGCAGGGACAAGGCGCTGGAAAGAGCAAAGGAAGCTGGAACATGGAACACACGGAGCAGCACAAAGGGCACGGAACAAAAGCGAGGTGAGGACGGAGCAGGGACACGGTTCAGCTGCTGCAGAGAAAGGCTGAAGGATGCAGGGAGGTGTAGCACTACTTTCAGAAATAGAGGGATGAGGGATACAAATCAAAGGCAAAACCAAATAAATAAGAGTCTATTTCCCTGAGGGTATGCGGGCTCGCCCAGGACTGCCTGGTGACTAATGCAGGCCAGCAGAGGAGCACTGCTTCCTGCACATTCTGAGCCTCACAGACATTGTGGTTGTTGCTAAAAGGCCCACATTGACCATAAATTACCTCGCAGGAACAATGGAGACACCACTATCTCTGTGCTCTTCTCAAAGCACCAGAACAAAGTGGCGCAGTGTTAGTGGCATTGCTCAGATCTAGCAGCTGGCACAAGATGACTTAGCACCACTGAAAATAACCCCGTGACAGGGCCCCAGCAAAGCTGCCAACCCCTGAAAATTTGTCATTTGTAAAGCCCCCTCCCCTTGGGACTTGTATCTATGACAGAACTGCAAAGTCTTGTCCTGATCTCCAGTTTGGCTGCAAACATGGGCGAGGCTGGGGAGGTGAATAATGCCGGCTGAACACCTTCTGCAGTCTCAGAAACCATACAGAGCTCTTTCATCCCACTTTGCTGACTTGGCTTTTGTGTAATAAAATGTGAGGCTGTGAGCAGAAGGGCTTTGTCAGAATCCCTGAAAACACTCACAAGAAATAAGGAGAGTGGTGACTTCCATTCCTGGAGCTCACTGAACCAGTGGTGCACCTATGCTGTGACCCAACAATTCTATATGAAATGCAAATTTTGATGGTGTGGATACTTCAAATTCCCAATCACCTTGCTTGAGGACACTGCAAAGGACTTCAGGCTTTCCTCTGGAGCCTGCTTGGTGCCTTTGGCTTTCCGAGATCTCATCCCTGTGCTGACTGCCCTCTGTGGCAGACGAGGATATTAGCAGAGGAATCAGCCTTCCAAAGGCACGGGGCAAAGATTCCCGAGTACCTGGACAAGAGGGAGCAGGCTGCTGAGCTCTGTGTCTCTTTCCCCAGCAGTCACAGACCTTGCTGTACAGTGTGACACAAGCACCTCTTCAGCACTATGATCTTGGTGAGAACAGCTCCTTCCTGCTGGAGAGGTTTCTGGCCAGGGCTAAGATCCCAGGGGATCTCACCCAGGACCCAGCTGTGTAAGATGCCAAACCCACCCTGGTTAGTGCCAAGTATACCAAATAAAACGGGAGTGGGGCTAAACACGGCTTTCATCAGCCTTTCACACAGTAAAGTCCTCAAGCTTTTCATGCCTATCACAGCCCCCTCTTTTCTTCCTCTCCCCAAAGTGATCCTAATTAAAAGTGAGCCTTATTTTCCAACCACAGCACATCCCCAAGCATTTCCTTTTCCCAAAACTGTCAGAACCCAAAGGGTGCATTTCGAGTCAAAAGGGACATTTTTCCCTTCCTGATGCCGACAAACACTGCTACTTCCCAGGGCTCCTCTGTTGCCAGCCTTCTGTTTTGGCACATTGCTTTCCCCCACGTTTCACATCACACACCCGTGCAACCTCAGCCTGTGGCCCCAGAGCTCCGCACCATCCTCCCAGCACATCCACCACACCTGGCTCCACCACGCCCCGTTCCCCACACCCTGATGCCTTGTCAGAGCTCCCAGAGGCTGCCAGGCTGCCCTGCTTGCTGCCAGCCTGGGGCAGGACAGGGAATGCTTCCCGTGGCACATGCCTGCAGTCCGGCACCAAGCCGGAGCCGCTGCCCTGGCCGTGGGCACGCTCGCCCCCAGGAATTAATAAGTTATTACCACAAATTAAAATATTAAGTTAATGATGTGCATGACTGCAAGTTACAGAGCTGGAAAAAAAGTCCTAATTAAATCAATACAGTTATTAGTCCCTTGTCATCTCTGATTAATTATTAGCTTAATATGCTCCATCATTTTCACTGTTAATGGAAAGAGCTGCAGTGCTACCAGGGGAAGCTGGGCTGTACACGCCAGAAACCCGTGGAGACATGCTGGAACTCCCAGCTCTGGACTGAACAAGTTCTTTCAGAGAGGAGAGGAAGAAACATTTCATTTTTGGGGGCACTTGTCTGACAACATTTAAGTTTGTTTTCAAAGGGGGCAGATGTTTGCTCAGGGGATTTTTGACTGCTGAAAGGTTAAGGGGTAAAGACTTGACTTCTAAAGCTGGGCTTAGTCCCAGGCACTTGTCTTGGTGCCTCCAAGCTTTTCCCTGCAGCGACAGGATATCACCACGGTCCTGTAAGGAGCCAACATGCCCCAGAGCCCACCCCAGTTGTGACCCTCACTCCATCCTGACCACATGCACTCATTGCCCCATGCACAGAGAGGGAGTAGGCACCATAATAAGCTGCCAGGCATCAGCTGTGGAGCCTGGCTCCTCAGGGCACAGATGTAGCTCAGGACACCTGTCCTTTCATGCCACCGACAGGGCCAAAAATAATGTGCTGAGCTCACTTTTCTCCTTGGTAGTGATAACTGAAACAGTACTTGGGATTTAGGCAACAGATAGTATCTACCCAGAGCTCAGGGGAGCACAGCTTCCCTTTTGCTTTCTTGTCTTCCATCATCCTTTCACTGTGCCCAACTTTTTCCTAACTCCTTGCAACGAGCAGGCTTACTTTGCTGCCTGCAGGAGGATTTTTTTTGAGTGCAAAAACTTCAAGGATGGGTCTTCACATGTCTCCCCAGCAAGTCACAAAGTGAATTTGTACCACAAATGCTGCTATGTCGTTAGACAGGAGCTTTGTTTGAGAAACAGCTTTTACAAACAAGTTCTTTTGGACAGGTTATCAACAGAAATACAAACACACGCTGCTGAGAGCAAAACTGCTCCTTGAACTCATCAATGAAGCTGTTTATGCTGCTAAGGGGTGATTCAGTAAATTAAATAATGTCACTGTAAAAGACTGTGCTTCTCAAAGATAAAAAGTCACTCAAACGATTTCTCAGAACTCTCACCACCCTATCGCTGCGATTACCTCGTGATAAATTGCCACCTGCCCCATGAGTAATGGTAGTTCCCAGTGCCATTTTATCATTTAGCCCTCTTACTGATATCTCTGTTAATGTACTGCCACAACACTTCAGCTGCCCATGATCTACTTGCCTTCCACTGCAGTTGTGGAAAGATGGAGCTCCTTATTTCCAGGAAGAAGTTAAGGTGGGACAACCAGTGTCATGCAGAAACCCTGTCCCCTGCTCCTTAGATATAAAGCCCACCTGTTTTGTGCCAGACATTAAAGAAAAAAGGTCAAATTCTGGTCAGCCTAGGTTTGATGAGTAAACAGCATTTTTTCTAGAAATGGGCTGAACTCCAGTGAAATATTTGGCTATTTAATGAGCAGGCTCTAGGATAACGGTTTTCGTGGGAATCCAAAAAGTGGGAGTAAAGAAAAGGGCTCCCCGCGCTATTCTTAGCTGCAAACAGCTAGATTTGGAATTTTGATTGTAAAGCATGGAATTTATAAATGGTGCCATGCTAAATTTACTTCATTTGTATACAATTCAGCCGGATAATCAGAAGTGTTCCAGCATGTTCCTGGTTAGCATCTCGGTTCTGGTTTTATTGTCTCCGAGCTGGTAGAAAAAATGCGTTCAGTAAATAGCGCTTGCAAAATTTGTGTCCCAGTGCGTGTGCACGAAGGTTTTCTCTACAGAGATTTTATATAAATGCGTATGTGGGTGCACATGCATGCACACAGACACTGAGCTGTGATTTATTTCTAGAGGGAAGCCAAGGAAATTCCCACCCCCTACCATTTAAACGATCTGCTCTTTGGCTCCAAACATTCTGCAACTTCTCAGCCAAGGAATGTATTTTCCCCTTCCAATATAGATAATTTATTTTGCTGAACACATTAGTTAATGATAGTGAGCTACATGATTTAGTCAGTTCTGTAAAAACATTACTGACAACCTCAGACAGATCCATTTCATTTAGCAAGTTTTTTTTTTTTTTTAGCTCGTCTTCCGCAGCACGGTGTGAATTAACAGCAATCATCAACTCAAGGATTTGTCACATATACTTCGTACTCCGGCAATTTTTCATAATTAGATTGGCTTCCCGCAGTTAGACGAGCTTTTAATTATGATATTAATATAGGTTAAAAGGACTTTACACTGTTTTACGCTTCGGGGGGCGGGAGGGGGAAAGCGGGAGGTGGGAGACGAGCTATTTCATTTCACCGGTACTCTGCGGCGCTTATTTCTGGATTTTTAAAAATAGTCGATGAAACGCTAATAATAAATCCCTTATCGGGGCAGCCGGGGCGGCCGCCCGCTGAGCCCGTCCCCGGCCGGGCAGGAGCGCGCCCCCATCCCGCACCTTCCCCAGCGCGGCGGCGGCCGAGACTTACGCGGTCCCCAGGGCGCGGCGGCCGGCAGCCTGCGCAGGTGGATCTTATCCTTCTCCATCGCCCGTCCGAGCTCCGCAGCCCGCCTGCCACTTGGTACCAAAGTGAACTTGCCAGGATCCCTCCTCCCGCCGCTCCTCCTCCTCCTCCCTCGTCCCCCCTGGCTGCCGGGGCGGGCGCGCTGCTCCGGGAGCGGCTCCGCGCAGCGCCCCGCCGCCCCCGGGCACAGTTTAAATACGAGCGCCGGGCGGCGGCCGGCCCGGCCCGCCGGAACGCGGCCCTCCGCGGGGAGCCGGCCCTCCTCCCGCCCTGCCTTCCCTCTCTCTCCCTTCCCTCCCCGGTGACGCCGCGGCCCTCCCCGCCCGGCCGCCCCCGCGCAATCCCCGCGCGTACCTGCGGCGGCGGCGGCGGGGCTGACCTTGGGCGCGGGGCGGCGGCGCCGGAGCGACGGCGGCAGCTGCGGGCGGGGACAGCGCGGCCGCGAAAGGTCAGCGCGCCCCGCACTCGCCGCGCACGGCGGAACCCCCGCGCCGCTTCCGAGGCCTGGTTTTCTTTTCTTTCTTCTTCTTCTTTTTTTTTTTTTTTTTTCTTCTTCCCAGAAGGTCCCGCACCTTCCCGTTTTTGCCGAGGGGAAAAGGAAAAGCGAGGCTGGGTTTGCTGTGCTGAAGCCCCGGGATCGCTCCCCCTTGCCCAAAGTGCGGGCTGCACACTCCCCGTGTTTCTCACAGCCCCGGTGGGAAAGGTGACGAGATTCCCAGCTGGGAGAGCGGGGTTAAAGTTCTCCGTCCCGCCGGCACAGGGGCAGCCAGGGCGGCCCGTCTCCCGGATAAGCTGCTTCTTCCAGATCTGGTCCAGGAGAGATGCTCTGAATGTCGGCGTAGGCACCAACAAACTCGGGCCCTCAAAGAACCATTTTTTTAAAACTTTTTTTTTAGAAATGTGAGGTGTGAAATAGCTGGCACTCGCTTTTTTACACCTCCCGCTGTGTGGCTGCCGCATTTTTGCAGGGGTTTGAGTAGGATTTCAGGCTATTCCCCTTTTCAGCACCCCACAGGGATTCCCTGGTCTTCTCCAAAGTTACAGCCTGAGCCCGTGCTGTGCTGCAGAAACCCACTCAGGCAAGCCTCACACAGATTTATCTGCACCATTTTCTGTCTGCTTTCTCTCTCTTTTCTTTTTTTTTTTTTTTAATTGTAATCTCAGACCAGCACTTAGCTCTCAAAAATGCAAAGCCAGGAGTGTGTAAGGGCTCTGCAAGAAGGAAAGAGGCTCAGCAGGCTTCCCAACTTCCAGCAGGCAGCCCCCAAGTATCCCTCATTTGCAAGTTCCTCTCACTGCCATGCCCCTGCTGTACCCAGGCCTTTCCTGGTCCCCTTGCATCCAGGGAAATTGCAGGGTTGCATCTTGCTGGTGGCACTCGCCCCTAGACTACAGATCATGGTTCTAATTCTACTCTGAATTCCCCTTTGCTACTGAAAACGTAGCAGGTTATGGCTTGGATAGCTCTGTGGGGCTGTTTTTTGGAAAACTGTAAAAGCATCTTTCCTGGGTTGGTTGGGGGTTTGACCAGAAGCAGAAAACACAGTGCGGTAAATCCAGGAACAAGGGAATTCATGCATATGGACTTCCCCTTCGTGGAATATGAGCCCTAGAGGCCCTGAGTCAGGATGGTTTCAGGCTACATCTCCTATCTTTTTTCCTCCATTCTAACTTTTTGGGCTGGTTTTGGGACAGTTTGGGTGGAACTATTTTTAAAGTGCACATCACTGGGTTTAATTTTAGCAGGGGAAGGGGAGAGCAGATTGTGTTGCACTGGAGCCTCACTCACCAGCTCGCTTAACCCCCAGATCAAAGGCACTTGGGAACGTGCTCTTTTCCCTTTGCCTGTAACTAATTTATTTTGGATGGAGATCTGCCACAGACCCAAATGTGGGCACGGGACCAACACATATATTTGTTTTACAAATGTGAGACACAAAGAGAGATCTGGGAATTGTGCTGGATTCCAGTATCCCATCTCGTCACAACCACAAGCTCTGTGAGCATCTGCTGGATAGAGCTGGGGTGGGAATTCAGCCTGGATGCATGCACAGGGCCTTCATCGTTGAAGTGCCCCCTTTCCTGGTGGAAAGTAGGCTTTCAGTAGGCTTTCCCTACTCAAAGCTCAGCCAGAGGTAGATCAGCTGATTGATGACATCTTTTTGCAGGAGGCTTTAGGAAGTTTTTGTCTGATAAGTCGGATTTTCAGAATCAAAATGTGTTTTCAAGTGTGTATTCCAGCTTCACACCTGAAAAAAAAACCATAAAGCTGACATTACTGCCTCATTTGAGATGTTTAAGTCTTAATGAGCAATAATTTATCTTGGTGTCCTGAAAATTAAAATACATTAATTGCCTGGTATTATTTTATGAAGTCCTGGGCTGATGTAGCCCAGATTTGAGTGGAACTGGAAAAACCTCAGCAGGGTGGAACCTGTGCTCCACCCTGTAGTACTGAGAGGCAGGATAACAAATTCCCATCCCACAGCTCTAGATGAGCTCTGGCAGATCCTTTAGCTTCTCTGCAGAAGCCCATCGTTGGGAACTGCTGTGAAGATAACAGGGAAACCATGAGTCTGGACAGAGCCTGCCTGTCCTCCATCCCCCTCTGCTGCTTCCCCACACCATTCCTTTCCCCTGTCAATATTCCCTCCTCTGCACAGGCATAAGGGCTTTGTAATTGAGCTAACAAGGGCTGCACGGCTCACCTGAGGTGACAGAGCTGCTCTCTGGGACTGCTCAGGCTCCAACAGGCGCAGAGGATTTGTCTTCTCAAGAGCCCCACGAGCTAAAATAGGCTGCTGGGATGACAGGAAGCAGAGGCTCCAGCTCCAGTTTTCTTCCTCAGCCTGTGATAAACCCAGCATGCCATCTCAACACATACTTGTGAGAAGAATGGTGAGGGGATGGAGAACCCTCTGTCTGTGCAATAAAACAAAAATGCTCTCCCAGCAGCGAGGAAGGCGACAGCGGGGCTTGGCACCCACACCTACAGTGAGTGCTCTTGCTGGAAATATTTACAGTCTGTGAGATGAATTGTGTGCCTTCTCAACAATAATAATGCAGCTCTGGGCTCCTGTGCTCTGGAGTGGAGGCTCTGTGTGCTCAGGGCGCTCTGAGGAAAGGCCTGTGTGTGGCACCTGCCCCACCACCCCAAATGGCAAACCAACCAACCAGCCAGCCCTCTGCCTTGGAGTTGCCTCTGGACCATGTTTCTGAAGTCTTTTCCACTTTTGAAGGGGCGCTCAGAGCAGGCAGGGATCCACTGCAGCTCTGCTCTCAGCTGGGGCACCCAGAGATAAGAGCCCAAATCCCTGGCAGGCACCCGGTGCAGCGTGAACACAATCACATGATAGTGAAACAAACCCTGGCTGTGACAGCAGCACAGCCCCTGCCCCTCACCTTCACCACCACATGCAGCATACTCCCTGGCTGCCCTGGCCTCACAGGCAGAAATAAAAGAGGATATGTTGTACAGAATCAGGTTCCACAGAGCCCTAAAACCGCAGGCAACGCAGGAAAGGTAAACAGAGAGTGATAAGTCACAGTATAAAAGCTAAGGCATGCCCAGAGGAATTAGCAGGTGGCAAGATTAAATAAATACAATGAGAATTTTTGCCATGTAATGCGCTGAAACCATAGGATTATTAAGTAAATAACTATATACTAGTAAATAAAACTATGCACAGAATACAGAACATTGTTACATTGTCATGAGATACAAGTTGAGCCAGAAGCTTTTTTTTTTTTTTTGAAAAGGGATGAGAAATAGTTACAAAAAATGCTCCGGTGGCATCTACTGTACAAAGGAGTCTGTCTGTAATTTTCAGCTTAGTAAGCTCTCAAAGCTCTGATGATTGAAAAGACATTTGCGGGGATGTTCTATTTCTAATCTCCTTTCCTTGCTCCTTACTCCTGACAGTCAGTAAGTCCTGGGTGAGCTGGATCTCAGAGTATGGCAAGTTCTTTTGGCTCTATAGCACTCAGCATTTATGTAGAGCTCAACTACCTAAAGCACAGACGATTCTGTTTGTTTTGAACTCATTTAGGTCTGTTATTTCTGTGAGCAGTCTCTGCTTTTTTTCTAATCTAATGTGATTTAAATGTAATGTGATTTAACATTTTGCAAAGCTCAGTGAGGAAAAGTTTACAGTTTGTAAATAGTAATGTCCAGGAGCAGCAGGACTATTCCCTTTCTTAGGTCCCTGTTAAATACTTTCACCAGCTGCTGTCAGCCACGAATCTGGGAAACACCCCGGGTTTTCCCATCAATGCTGCCGAAGTTTCCGAGTGTCGTTTTACAGAAGTAGCTCCAGGCACCTCCCACTTCTTCCCTGTGCATTTGCAGCTGAAAGGAGCAGCGGCCGAGAGCCCGGCAGCCTCTGGGATGAGTTTGGGAGATGCTGTGAGCCGCGCTCCCGGGAGCGGCTTTGGCTCAGCCCGGGTGAGTCACGGCTGCTCGGGGAAGGAAAGTCTGAGAGCCGTGCCCCAGCTGCGCCGGGAAAACGGAGCCCACTCCCGGTTCTTTTAGACCCTCTGCCATTGGATTGAGGCGCCCTCTCAATCCCAAAGCTGATTGAACCCGAGCCAAACTGCGGCTGATGTGAGTTTCCTTTCGGTGAGATCGCCATCATCCATCTCCATCTCCTGTGGGATTCTGCTGCTGTGCTTAAAATTATCCATGCATTGAGAAAAGTTTTCCCTAATCCCAAGCACTTCTTGCTATAGGCAAGACAATTGGTCCGTGGCCATTTCCATCAGACACAGCAGTGTGTCTTTCCTGCTCTTTGATCTTTGTGACTAACAGCAGCACAAATTGATGACCTTCTTGAACTGAATCTTCAGGTAACCATGAGAGAAAAAACCAGAATGGTTCTTAATGGTTTTCTTTATCCTTTCTTTTCCTTTCCTTGTTGGTTTTTTTTTTGTTTGTTTGTTTTTTTTTTTCTTTTAGGTTTGTTTTTGAGGTCTGGTTTTCCTTTGGTTGTACACTCCAAAGCAAAAATCAGCCCACGGTGTTTCCCTCTTCCAGCATGCTCCGACATACTTCTGTGTCTTTGGTCTTCAGCAATGAAGGATAAAAAAATGACACAAAATCACTGTAGAGCTTTAGCCACTTGAATCACAAGGAGGGAGAAAAGGTGAAGCATTTACTTGTGACTCCACCTCCCACTCTTTGCATTTATAGGAGGCATCATCTCCCTTAATACACATTTAGTCCAGGTGTCAACTGCAACTTCATTTTGAGCCTGCAATGGTTTCACCATGTGTAATTGAGGCAGCAAAGCCTTTTGTTGTAAAATACAAAGAGACACTAACAGCGAGTCAGGTTAATATTTTAAGTGGCTTGGGCACTGGGAGGCTGCAGCCCCATGTGCCACAATAATTCAGCATATTTAGCATCCCAGCCCACTGAGAGTCAAGGTTTTAACACTTCATTTAGTGTGATGGGAGTTTGGCCATCATCAGTGATGGCTTTCACATGCCAGAACCTAAATATTTCATATTCTCCTTCCTTATCAGCTGATATCCGCTAAAACTGCTCAAGATTTGTTATCCACTGGAGGTTAGAGACTCTGTAAAGCTCAGAGTTTTGACTTTGAGCACTTGCCAAAGGAGGTGTTGGTTCTTCAGCCCATCCAAGAGGCCATCTGCTCACCAGGATAACAGAGATCACCCCCAGAGACACAACCCATGAGGTTTTGCTCCTTGTCCATTCCTCTCCTCAGTAGCCAGGAGCCCAGACTGATCTCCCTTTCCTCAAAACGTCACAAAAAGCAGCAAATTTGTACTTCTGTAAATGAGTGCAGACCTTGAAGTTACAACAGCACCAAACTGGGGTATAACAGCAAAGAACCTGTTGCTCTAATATTTGGATAATATTTCACTCATACATCTGCTTTTTCTGATTTGAATTATGGCAGTGCAGCTCTCAGAGGTCTGCATACAGCAATTGCCCTGAGACATCACCAATGAAATTCCACATAAGACTGCCACTGAAATGTAAGTTTAACTGCTTTACTTGCATATATTCAGTTGCAACTGGTGGTTACATCTTTTTGTGTATTTCATGGTTTGTTTGTTTTTTTAAATATCCACAGTTTATCTCCAAGGTGTTTGTGGTTTAAACACCTGAATCGAGTCGGGATCTCAGCGAAGACTCTCTGGAAACAGGAGGACAATGAGCTGAGAACCCAGCCCAGGGCTGAGTCAGAGGCAGGTTCACCAATATTTTCCAAAGCAGAGATGCCTGTGGCCTGCATGAGAAACTGTGACAGTTGTGAGCTGGTTAAAGGAACCGCCGTGTTCCCTTTTTCAGCCTCAGACCTCTGTGTTTTTGCAGGACAGGCACTGAAAAGAAGAAGCAGAGACAAAATTGAAGGATGTTTCAACATGAAATTCACACCCCTGAGACTGATCTTAGCAAGAGAGAGCATCACCTGCAGCAGCTGAGTCCTGGTGAGGTAATCAGGTATGGCTGTGCCCTCACATGCATGTGTTTGAATATCAAATGGATCCAGGAAAAAATATAGACCTTTTTATATTGTGCTTTGGATCCATATAAATAAAATAATGCAGCACTGATTGTTTCCTGGTGAGGCTGAGCGCCACATACCTTCCTGCATTATATCTGTAAATATAAGCAGCCTGTCTATATCCAGATGGGTAATCAGGATTAACAAAGCCAGGCCATTTGTTACTGTACACAAAGGTGCCATAAAAATGCACCACTTGCAGCAAACACTGGTGTTTGAAAAGCAAGCAGCCAGCACTGGGTCCTGTGTGATCCCAACAGCTCCAGGAAAAATCAGGGTGGGAAGGCAAACAAAGCCAGAGGGGATGACAAAACCAAGGTGACACAAAAGCCCAGAGCTGTGGGCTTAGTGTTTAGTAATAAGGTGGGAGGGGCTTAGGTTTAGTAATAAGAGGGGAGGGCTGGACAAGAAGGGATAAAAAAATGTGATAAAAAAGTTTGCAAAATCCTTGTGTCTTATTCAGTGTGACTTATCCAAAGTCAAACTCCTCTGATGAGCTGTTGGCTCCCGTCAGGGTACTGTGACATCCAGGCCATTCCTCCAGCTCTAATGCCACCTTCTCCATGGAATCCTAATACATCTTTTTAATTGCACCACTTAGGAGTGAATCTGTCATGGGAGAATGTTTTTGTAGCTCCCCTCCAGACTGTCAAGAAGAGAAGAAAGGGTGTCCTGCTGCTATTCCTGTCAGGACTGTGATCCAGGAGTCGCAGGGAGGAGTTTTCTGTCTCAGAGGTGAACTCCCACCGCAGCAGCCTCTGGCTGGCCACAGATGAAAACTGAATTTGAGTGGGTTCAGGAAGTTCTGTGTGCATCATTTATGTAGGTCAAGATGAGAAACAGACACCAAAATTCACATAAATTTCTGGTTATTCTGGCAATTTCTTTTCAAGAGCAGCTCTTGAATGCTCCCTTTCAAAACACAGGGTTTTCAACAGATGTAATATTTCTTTGGCCTATATTGTCAGCCATTCCAATGATAAAAACCAACTTCTTTTATAGATATATATATATTTATATATATAAATACAGAATTATTTTATCTTAGCAGCAAATTGAATTCCTCTGGGAAGATGCCAGCACATACCCTGAGGATGAGGATATCAGCAGTTATGAGGTGAGGGATTTGGCAGAAGGTCTGAAAGGGACCAGTGGCACAAGAGAATCTCCAGTGGCTCATTCTCTCCTTCTTCCCACGTAAAACCTGCACACCCAACAATTCACACACCTTGAAATATTTTTATCTGAAAACAAGTCCTCAGATATCTTTCACCATCAGATCATGAAGAGTATTACTTAGCGATTGAATATGGACAATAAACCTGAACAGAATAAAGAGAAGAAATCTCAGTGTTCTTTCTGAATATTTTTAAATACTTTTAAAAATGCACTTTTTATAAACTTATAAGTAACTTTAATTTATCAGTGGCTTTGAGAACATCTGGACAGATGTAAAAACAATACTGAAAAATTGCAAGATAAAACTCTGTTTTCAATTCTGGAAAAAAAAAGCTTTTAAAGTATCCTTTTTTTCCCTATGCCCTAATTCTCACACCTTTCTCAGGTAGAGTTATTTAAGTTCTTCACCATGAATTCTGCATCTTAAAAGACACACAGATGCAATTGATCTTTATCACGTTCTTTTAAACACGAGGGGGCACCAAAAAGCCAGAGGAGCAAGATAAAAACGTTTCCCATACAATAAATCAGAAAAAAATACTGTTACAACTTTTGATAGCCTTGTCAAGTGAGACAGATTTTGAGGGAAAAAGAAAGGAAAGCAATACAATGTTTTATCATCCCTTCATCTGAAAGGACTGGGAAAGTAATCCCTGCCATGTTCATCTCTTGCTGCCTCATTTCTTTTACTAGCTAGTATCTGGATTATTTCCCACCACAGATGGTTCTTGAGGAAGGAGGAATCCTGTGTCCATGGTCTTATAAAGAGAAATCCAGCCTTGAAGCTAAAAGATGCCAAATAGCCCCTAAAATACAAAGTTAAGACAAAGGACTCTTGGATTTTTTGATTCTTTTTTTACTCTAGAAACACCAGTTGAGCTTGTGTTGCTAAAATTTCCAGCCCTTTTCCAATCAATTTGTGTTTCCATGATAAAGCTGAATAGAAAGGAAGTTTTGAGATTTAGACTAAGATATGAAAGTTCTTAATGCATCACAATCCCATCTGTTGAAATCTGGGTGTCTGCGCACCCAAAACAAGGGGTTTTCCCAGTGCTGGGGGTGAGCGGGAGCCCCAGCACGGTGCAAACCCTGAGAGCAGAGCTGTGCTCTGAGGAAAGGGCTGCCTGAGCACTCCAGGTGTGAGGAAAAGCCCACCTGAGCCCTGCTCCATCCCCTCTGTGGCTGCTGAGGCTCTGCTGAGCTGTTCCAGCCCCACCCAAGCGGTGGGGTCAGGCTGGGGGTTCGCTGGGTGACAGATCTCTGCTGTTCATCCTCCCACTGCTGCTCATAAAGGGGAGCAGAATTCCAAGGAATGCCACCATTAAGAGCAATGAATGAAAGCAAGGCACCTCTGGGTTTCAGGGAGTGGCTTTGGCAGAGCCTTTTTCTTTCTGACTTTGCCTAACTTTTCCTTTTTTCTCCTCTTTGACTTCAGATACTGAAGGTTTCCTCCCGAGGAGTTTCCTGCTTTCTTAGATGAACTCTCATTCTCTCTGGATTTTTTTATGTCCTCCTAACTCTCAAGGCAATTATCCATCTAGCCCTTCCCTCTTCCCAGGCTAAACAGACATTGGTACAACGAGTTTTCAAAGGAATTACCACTTTCCAAGTCAACATGAGGTCTTGACGGAGACATCCCTAACTGAGAGCTTGTTTAGGTGGATTCCTTAAGTCAGCAGGTAATAATCACAAGGAGGAATTTTTTTTTTTTTGGTGAGTGTTAAACTCACACACAAAAAAAAACCTCATTTAAAATCCCAGGTGAGCCCTGCATGGAGTTAAAATGCCTTTTCTGTGTAGTCAGACCATACAGAGGTGGATTATTCCATCCATGAGATGATGGTCCAGGTATGAAGGTTTCAAGCTCCTGTTATTCTGCTTGGGAAAATGGTTCTGCAGTGACACAGATCTCATGGTTAAGATCTTCCTGATAACTGACTGTGTTTGGACTTGCACAGGGTTGCTTTTCCCATTCTCTGGACTCATCTAGGTTATGAACTTCCTGTTCACTGCTGTGTTTATTACCTGCTTAATGTAGGTAAAACTGTTTATCAGTGGTTTCCAAAATGAGAAAACTCTTTGAGCTTTGTAAATATATATATATAAAAATATCTATCTATCTATCTATCTATCTATCTATCTATCTATCTATCTATCTATCTATATCTGTTGAAGACATGATGTGTTCTTTACCTTCATCACAAACACAGAAGGATCCCCTGTCTCTAAAGAAAATGGATTTATGGATAAAACACAGGAGAAGGGAGTCATAAGATGTGAATCCTTTTCCCACCACTACCTATCTTGTGAATATGAGTCAGTGAACTTGACTGTGATTTATTCACATGTGTAAATGTTTACCTTGTGCATTACTGACAGCAGAACCAGCTCTGACAAACTCCATCACTTCTGCAAACTTGAGACCAAAGCCTGGCTTGTCCAACCTTGACATCAGGGCTTCCACTGCACTTACCAGCCCTTGGAATCAGGGCATCTGTGACTTAATGAAGTCTGTAGATGTGTGAGGGGCTTTTTATTCAATCACTTAGGTAGATGTTGCGATGGAGTAGAGGTGAGGAGCAGGCGAGTTTAGGAGTCTCCAACGGTTGCCTAATCCAAATTTTTCCCTCTTTTTGCTTCATTCCAAAAATCCTGGAGGTCATGCTTGCATTATGCCCCAAGCATTTCTCTGTGTGTGTGTGTTGGTTGCAGCATTAATTCCTGTACTTTCCAGAGCAGGAGTTTTGCTTGTGCTGAGCTGCACAACATCTGCTCAAGCAGAGCTGCTCCTGTCTGACACTGCTGGGGTATTCAGCAATCAGCTCCCACACTAAAACTCAGCATCATCACCTGATGCTTTTGTTCAGGTCTTCAGTGTGCTTTGCTGACTTATTGGGGGTCATTATTCCTGCAATTGTGTTTGGGTTTGTCTTCTCTTTTTCCCCTCACATAAATACGTTTAATTCTTTTTGCCTTCCTTTCGTTTGTCACCTTTTTTAGCTGCAGATATTTGCCCAAAAGTGCTGAGATGCCTTTGCTAGGTGTCTTACATTAACCATGACTTCAGCATCCCTCCCTGCAGAGTATCCAAACCAGGCACAGCCCCAGGAAGCTCTCCAAGGACACCAGAGCAGCCTCTGGCATTGCCAAAGCTGTCCTGACATTTTTAGCCTTCACACCAAATGTCTGTTTCTTATCCACCCAGAATACTTAACATATCTCCCTCTCTGGGGATTTGGGATCATTGTTTTAATGAAACAAGGGAGTCCATACTTGATAATGAAATCAGACAGCAATCATGGCTCCTTCAGTTGTTCCTGGCAGCAATCAGGAACAACTTTTAGTGCCAACTCTGGCTCAATCCATCCCTCTTCCTGTACATGCTGGGCCATTTATTACTGCACTCCCTCCCTCCTCTGAACTATGGTTCTGGAAGCCCGTGAGGAACAACTCAGACATTATCTGAATGAGGAAAGAAAGAAAAAGAAGATTTGGGGTTTTGTTCAGCTGAGCCAGTTCCTCAATCAATCTCTTAATGACAACACCTATTTTAGTGATGGCCCAGAGCAGGAGACAACTTGGAAAAAGGCAAAGAGTTTCTTATAAAACCATAAATAACCATGCTGCTGGATGTGGCACTGCAGCCTGAACTGGAATCAGTTGGAAAAGTTAAAACATGGCCTTTTGTGAGTACTGAAACTTCTAACATCATGGATGTCAGGTTTGATAAAATTTCCTCTCAGGCAGCAACGAAAACTTCCTGAACTTTATTTCATTCACTCTGTCAAATACGGCATATAGTGTTTCAATCAACCTGAAATAAATAGTTCTTTCCAAAGCCCAGACCTTTCCTGCAGACAGGAAACTCTCTTACTAACCAACCAAGTAGAAATAAAGTCAAATGATGAATACAACCTGGCTTTCTTGCTGTTACATTTAAATTTCCACCCAAGATAATTAAAAAAAATAGGAAGAAATTGTACCTTAGCCTTTCCAAACTGCAAAACTCAAGCTCAAAAGTAAAGCTTTCGAGTCATGGTGCTGTTTCTTTTCTGTGCTGTGCAGGTGTGCTGCAGATTTCCCCTTCATTTTGCAATACTCTGTTTGTATTGAGGAGGAAAAGGAACTTTGATCTGCAAAGCTGGCTTCCATCCATCAGCTCTGGAGCTGTCCTTTATAAGGAATTAGTGTTTCCTGAATGCATTTGATACATGCAAAACCAAGAAGCAGCTAGAAATCTTGGGCATACTAGAGAACAAAATCCACCAGGGAATTAGAAGTGTAGCTAACCTGAGTGGAGAAGTGCACAGAGCTCATGAAACTCATACCCATTGCCACATTCATCCCTTCTCCCCACTACCTCCCATTTGCCACCAGCACACAGAAGACCATCTCCAGTGACAGAGGGAAGAGCTGCCTCCTGCTCAAGTGGCTCTGCTTCTGTGGCACATGGTGCTAGAAACAAAACCAAGCAGTGATAAACACACACTCCTTGCCTTAAAGGAGCCTGGCTGTGAAAAAAGGGAGGTGCCAGCACTCTCAGAGTGCGTGGCTGTGCTGATTTTGAACATCAAACACTCAGCTGATGAGAAAAACCTCATCTGGCAGAGCTGTACCACCATCACCCTGAGCCTTGCAAAGCTGGAAAAATGATGATAGTTCTCTTGATTTTGGTCAGGGTGGAGGAAAACTTCCTTTCCTCCTACCTGCACTCCATTGCCCTCGCTTCTGGGCAGTGAGCACCTGCTGACCTAAAGTTTCAGTTCAATCCATAACCCAGACTGGAAGCAGGGAATAAAACCCTGGGGATGTATTTCAGCTGCTGTGGCCTGGGTCTGGTGCCAAGTAAGCCTCCAGCAGGATGAAAGGGTAGCCAGCACCAGGCAGGAATGGCACCACCAGCAGGAGAGCCCAGGGGAGCTCTGCTCAGCAGCTCCTGGGCTTGTAGGGGAATGAAAACGTAGGAAAGAGAGATGTGTGATGAGGATTTTGTGATTTGAATCTGCCTTCTTTCACTGGGGTGATCAAAAGGAGCTCTGGCTAAGTCAAGAGTTTTAATGGTAAGAGGGGATAGTAACAAATCATTAAAAAACTTTAGGGTACTGTCAGACAATCTAAAGTTTAAGTTTTGGTAAGAGGCTAAAGCAGCAGTTTAAGAGTTGCCTAGTGTAGGGTTTAAGTATTTATATGTATTTTATTAACACTCATTTTATAATTACTAGCATGTTATTGTGCCAGCTGTATGTTTATAAATACCACCAGACTCACTGTAGCACCAGCTTCACTTGTGTGATAAATATTGACATGTTTGTCTTAGAAAATGATCTGTTTTGCTTTGGAGTCTTTAATTAGTTCCGCTTTCTGTCATTGCCTGGAATTGATTTTTGTGTGTTTACTCTTTGGGAACTGTGTGTACAATCCTGGCATAGCTGCCAGAACTTGGGTGATATGTTGTTCATCTCTGGAGCTTTGTTAAAGTGTTTTGAAAAGTGAAAAACTGAGGTTTCTATAAATCTGCCAGAGGATTGTAGCCAGTTTTGTTATTTTTTTTAAATTTTTTTTTTTTTTCAGAAGCTGAAGAAACTTGGAAATGGGCAGGAAAAGTTTAAAAGTGTTTTCTTTAACAGTTTGAAACATCGTATTTCATGTTGCTATTATAAACAGTGAAATGCCCTGTTCCCTTATTTGGTTAAAAAAGCAGACAAGCTATATGCACTGGGTATTCTGCCTTTAGGACCTTTTTTAACAACAATTATTAATGACAGTGCATGCTGGTTGGCATCCCAGATTGCTGCTACTGAGCTGAGAAGCCAAATATTGAAAGTTTCTGTTTGAAGGTTCAGTTCGTAACCCCTCTGTTTGGATTAAGAGCAGAATGTTTGTGTGAATTTTTTGTAAGAAAAGTTGAGCTTCCAATGTTTAATGGAAGTGGTATTATAACACAGGCCATGTCTCCAAAGTCCTCTCAGAGTGAACAGCAAAACAGTTTTAAATGCAAACATATGTTTCATAAACTTTGGTTTATTTAACTTTTTTTTTTCTTTTAAATGTAGAGATGAATTTGACAGCTGACAGAGTCAGAATTAGGCAGCATTATGTTCAACAAGCATTCCATCCTGAGAAGGTTTTTTTTAAGCTTCACAACAAAGACTTCTATTTATCTCAGGTTATGCAATATTCAGTGACTGGAAGTCTAGTCTGTGTCAGAATTCCCACATTGCTCTGCATCCCATCTTCCAGGTTGGTTATCTGTTGCAATCTTAGCCTAAACTTAGCATTTAAAGGCTTTGTGCTGGCCCACAGTGCTCAGACATGAATCACCACCTCACTGTCCCACACATTAGTGGCATTTATTCAGGAGGAAGGAGTTGTCCTCACTCCACTGTGCCCCTGCTTGCCCACGAGCTGGGGTCTGCTTCCAAGAGGTGTTCAATTATCAAAAAGCAGGAATGTCTTCAGATGAGAGTGTCCTAAATGTTTCAGATGTAAAAGTGGAACACAGAAAAAAGGCTTGTGGGAGATGGGGGAGAGATGATTTGCCCAAATGGACTCTGCTCACCCAGGTTCCATCCAAGGCAGAGTGTGCTGAGCCTCTGTTACAGCAGAGGTGCTGGGACAGTCCATCAGCATTTTCACAGCACAAAATAAGGCTGGAGGGTCTGCCTGTGTAAATTCACTGTAAAAGGAGAAAATTCACAGTCTTCAGACCCCTACAGAAAGGCACTGGAATTTATTCCCTTTGTTTCCCCTCACAGATGATCTGGCATCACCCCAAGCAGAGACATTCTGGCATGCTCTGACCAAATGAAAGTCGGTCTTTTTCCTTAAAACTCTCAGTTTTGGGTGTTTTTGGGGGGTATGTGATCAAATCTACCAAGAAGTTTTTAATACTAGACATTACATGGCTCTGTAAGTGCCTGACACTGCCAGGAAAGTAAAGATTGTTGCGGGAAAAAAAGATCCAACAACTTTAAAAATGAAACAGAAATTATCTTTAACCTTTTGAAAATTCAAAACTGAGCATTGTTTTTCCAAGTTCAACTACAATAAGAAGGAGAATTCAATGATTTTAACTTGTTTTAATTGTTCTTTACTACTCACAGGCATGAGAAAACACATCTATAACATAAAAATCCAGACCACCTGCCCATTGGAATAAATTTGAACTCTAAATTCTGAGCTCCTAACCCACCCTTAATCACTCTGGAGTGAATTAAACTTCATATTTTCAAAGAGTCCTTTGCTTTTTCTCTAGCTGGTAGTGAATGCAACTAAAGAGTCTGGTGGGGATTTTAACACCTGGAGTCACCAAATTCTCACCCTTGGGTGGAAACTGGAGGACTTATGGGTCAAGTGAAGAAAAAAATACAGCAAATATTAGGTTGTGCTTCTGTTTGGAATGTCTGGAAAAGTGTCAGTGTGTGGAATCACTCCATATAGGAGAGGCAGATTTTACCCTTTGTTGTTCCTGCCAAAAGGGAACAACCAGTAAAATGAAAATATTGATCTAAAATCTCTCCATATGCTGCACATAATCAGCAGAATGGTCTAGTGCATGAGTACACTTCACATGAATAGAGTTCCAGGGATTGATGAGACTAAGAAATATCACTGGAGACACAGGCAAACTGGCAAGTTTGTTCTTTCTCATGAAGGTGTGCAATTAGAAATGAATCCAGGCTCATTCTTAGGTCTCAGACTGATATTGCAACATCTGCAGAGGAAGGAAAAAAAAGAGAAGCATATATAGAAGAGAGGCCTATAACAAGCAGCTCAATGCCCCATGAGCCATTACAGCCCTAGCTGAGATAAATTATGACTGAAATTTTGGGGAGTGGATAAAATCTTCTAGACACAAATCTAAGGTGCCCCCAAAATAACAAAATACATTCAGAATTATGGCCCCTAATTTTGGTTGTTTTACAAGGCTTGTTCAGCACCTCTCTCTAAGTCTTACTGTGCAGAATCCAAACCTCATGAACTAGAAGTAGAATCAGGTTAAGCAGATAGGTCTTTTCTTCTCTTAATTTGGATTATATATGTCCAGCAACATGGTCTTAATTACTTTTATGTACACCAAAGCTGTTCCAGAATTAGCAGAGGAGGGAATAAGTGAATGGAAAGAAAAGGGAGTAGAGCTGATGAGGACAGCTCTGAATTAGTTTTGTCAGCAGCATTTCTGGCTTCTGAGAATCTGAAGGGTCTCGTTTCTGAGATGTCAAGCCAGCAGTGGGGGAGTTGCCAAAAATAAAAGACAACTTAAGAATAAATATAAATCCCATCTAGTTTAGAAGAACTCGTCATAGGGTAAGAGTTTCCCACAGGACTGAGCACAGGCAGGGGAATGATCCTTCTGAGGACGTTTCCGTTCCGGAGGAATCCCCCTGCAAAACTCCAACGTGTTGTCCCAGAGCCACCAGCTCCAGCTGCCAGGAAGAGTCCTGTGAGAAAATGACTACCCTGACATTTCCTTCTGAGGTCTCCTCTTTCTCATTTTCTGACTGCAGAGCCTCTGCCTGGGTGTGTGAGTCAGTGGCATGGGCAGGATTCACCGTGGGGCAGACTCTGAGGTAGAAATGAAGTTTTCCTGCTGATTTTTCCCTTCTTTTTTCTTCTTTGAAGGTGGGGATTAAATGCACGAGATGGTATTTCTTGTTCAGACTCAGAGGTTTGTTAGCTCTTATCCATGTTACAGCCTCACAAACCCTGAGTTCTACAGCACTTCACTCTAACAAACTAAAGATGGAGCCCCATCTCTCTCTCTACAAGGCCTTTTAAGGATAAACTCTCCAATTAAGAAATGACACCCAAATTATTTTTACTTTTAACCCAATGACCAACCTACCATGCGCTACAATGAGAACTTTTTTATCCAATCACACAAAACCACACAAATCCATGGAGAAGAAGGTGAAGAGAAGGACCAGCCTCTGCCCTAAAACCTCCATCTTGCTTTATATATATTACTGTATTCTAAACCCTTAAACTCTAAGTTTCCCACCACGTGATATTACACACTTCTAATCAAACTCCACACCCACAATCCCAGTTCTATCATTTAATTTTGGAATCCTTCTCCACAGCCTCAGGTCAAATGCAGTGTTCTCTTGGGGGTCAGTGCCTGCCAGCACAGAAAGTCTAAAATTCTCAGTTTCCAGGGTTCTAACACTTTTCCATGGACTTCTATACCCCATTTACTACTGCTTTATCCAGATGCCTTCAGCAGTGTTTAACAACAGGACTGCCATGTGCCATGTGCCTGCTTCCTCCTCTCCTTGCCAGTGGGAGAAGTGGGACCAGTGGTGTGTTCTATAACACACCCTCCCCCACAACATGTGCACAAAGGCACCCAGAGCACTGCATGTAAATTAGAGAAAAATCAACATCCCAGACATGCTCCCTGAATTTTGTCTGGAGGGTTGTGACATATAGGGTGGTCCCCAGCTGCTTGGGAGACCACCAGGAGATGGGGAGATGTGCAAGGAGGTGAATTTTACCCTCATTGTAGAGCTCCACCACACCAGGGGAGGACCCTGCATCACCCTGGACAAAGATGTTTCTTCTGCTATTGACAGCAGCTGATGATAAAGGGTTGCTCTTGAAAGCCCAGGAGCATTTCTAAAGTCAAGGCAAGATGTAGGCTTGACTCACCAGTTGTAAGACCTTTAACCAAGGGAGTTAAAATAGAAGCTGCTATGACTTGTGTCACATAAGATGAGCTGTGCTTTGGAAACATCCAGGTTCCAGAAAACAAGGCACATGAAGGAGCTGCTTTATAGTATAAATGGGCTGAATTAAAGTAATCAAATCTGCAGGAATTGGGTATAAAATATGGTCAGCATTCTGAATGAAACTGTAAGAAACCTGGCCTTTTTTGCATTCAAGCTACTCAAGATTCTTATGCTCTCCTTGAAGTGCTGGTCCATGGGAGTTTCCAGGTCTTGACTGTCCAAGGAATCCCAAAAGTACAGCAAAAGCTGCAGGGAAAAAAAAGGACAGCAGGGCAGTTGCACTCAGAGGACCTAATTCCTGTAATTCACGTAATGTATGATTCACTTTATTATCTCTCTGTGCCTGTATCTTTCTCTATTCTTGGTCTGCTTAGACTGAATCTTCTCAGAAACACCAATCATATTTGGGCATCATCACTGCCATATTTCAATAAAACTGTTCTTAATTTTGAAAAAGGAGTTGGGCACTAGGTAAGTACTTTGGATAAGAACTCAGGAAAATGAAGTTCACTTCTCAAGGGGAGCACAGGGTTCCTGCATGAAGTTCATCAGGTATTTAGCTAGACTTCCACTTCTCATCTGTAAAACAAGGAGTTTTGCTTAATTTCTGTGTCTTGCCTAGTTGGATTTGAAGTTCTGTGGTGCACCTCTAACAAAGCATATTTATCTACATGCAAGACCAGGAACAGGGGGAGCTCAGGCAGAATCTCTGGCATGGGGCTGTTTTACATCTACTGGTTAGGACTGAGTTTTGCCCAGGGTTGAAGGTTTGCCCATTGATTTGCACCTTTTTTCCCAAGCCGGGAAGACAAGCCAGCTTTGGAATTCAAAACCTCATTCAGGTTCACCAATGCTTCTAAACTTGTTGTTTTGTATTTTATTTTTTTTTTTTTAAGTCTGCCTTTTTAGACAGTGAGGAAATGTGAAATTAGATAAACTTAATCTCTTTTTGTATTTTGCTATCAGAACTTTTCACAGGTCAGATTTTCACTTTACATCCATGACAGACAAAATTACCAATCTGGATTCCTTACTGAAGTTAAAATGTTGCCAGAACTGTTGTCCAGGTATGGATTCCTGGATTTAGTCCTCGCTGTTCACCCTTAAACATTGTTACACACATACGGGTGGGGGGCAGAAGGAGATTCTGGCATTGGGTCTGTTTTCAAATGACCACATAAATAGAAAAGTTTTTACCCCACAGGTAATCCTTTTGTTCAAAAACAGAAACTCGGGATTCAACAAATCTAACAGCAAACTGGCACACAGGAAAATTCCATTTGAAGCTTAGGTGGCAGCTTTTATTCCCTCTTCTCCTTCTTCTGAGCCTTAGAAATTGCCCTTCTCTTCCCACTGCAAAGAGACCTCCTCTTAAGTGCATTTCCCTAAGGAAATGAGAATATGTATCGACTTAATTTAAAAAGACTGCGCAGAACTGTGTTTTGGAAATTTTCTGATCTGGTGATGAGCTGCAGTCCCTCTCGCCATGCTGCAGACACTCTCCCAAAACAAACTGAGTTTTTGCTGACACTCTTTGCTATCCAAGTGGATTCTCATTTTCAGAAAGGATCAACACATCTTCCACTACAGAAAGATCAGTCAGGCCCCCCTACCCCTCAGCAGATGTCTGAGTTTTGTTTTTTTTTATTTTAATGGGCATTGGTATCCCTAGAAACTGGGACACTTGTTTCAGCCATTTAGAGAAATGGGAGGATTCAGATTAAGATTTCACACATTTTAAAGTAAAATAAGTGTGCTGAGCAATCTTGGTAGAAGGAGAATGTCAGGCAAACAGAGCTGGGGGCTGGTATTTAGTAATTGCTGAGAGCAGCTAAATGGTAAACAGCTGAAATGCACCTCTATTTGTCAGGAGAGCTGAAGAAAACCCCAGGTTATTCCTCAATTTTTCATTCCTTACATTGTAAAAAGTAGGCCATTTATTTAAAAGTAATGGGTGGTACTGTGTGGGAATTAGCAGTGATGAAATGCTTAGACTCCCTGAAAATCATAATCAGCATGATGTTATTATTGCCTCACTTCAATCCTTCAAAATACATCCTGTTCTCAAACTCTTCAAGTTAAATGATTTCATTAAAAACCTTTAGGCTTAGAAAATCATAGTTGTCTGTAATATTCTCAGCTAAAATTAGTTATATGCTGTGTGAACTCTGCTACAATAATGGTGTTGTCATGTGTATTGTTCAAACTGCTTTGCAAATGTGAACTTTTTCCATCTGAATTATAGTAAATATCTATTTTTATACTTCATTTCCCTGTCTGTGACTTAATATTTTGTTTAAATACAGCAGTATGTATATTTTATCCAGTCCTGCTATCTTCCCACTGAATTTTAGAACTGAATAGAAGAAAAATAGCTTTATAGACCTGTGAATGCTTCAGAGTTCCACTGTTATTTCTATGTATTTTTTAAAAGAAATACTTCATATACTTAACTTTTTTGCAAATACATCAGAGATATAAATGCTAAATACATTTAGAGTGTTTTTTCTTTGAAAAAATAATAATTAATCTCTCTCTTTTCATCCTTAACTTTATTTCATTGCTAAAGGGGGTCCTTTGGAGTGGCTTTAAAACCCAAATAATTCTGATTTACCGATCATTATTAGTCATATATTGCCAAAACATGGAAATAATTTTCTACACCTGACATTTTGATACAGGATTTTTTCTTCCTGGCTTGCTGTTGCATAGTTGAGAAAAAAAATTTATGAAGATGTCTAATTCTTCTTCATAGAACCCTTTGTCTAAAGAACAAATATAATGAGTCCACTGTGCTATTGCTCAACCTTAAATCCAATGCTGGATAAAACCAGGTTTACCATTTTGATTTTCTCAGGAAAACACTTCCTTTCATCCTTTCAATTTCTCAATGGTGGTCAAAAACCCAAACCAGTAATGAGTCAAACTGAAAACAGATTGCCCAAAATCCACCTCATGCTTGTTTGAATAACTTTTGCCTGGAATTCACACTGCAGATCTCCTGAGACCTTCTCATCACATCGACATTTCCTCGCCCTGCTGGGTCAGAAATAGGGCACTGGATGTCCTGGTGCAGCTCAGAGCCTTCTCTTGTGACCACCACCAAGCAATGCAAGGAATTAACACGAGCTTAAAGGCTTACTAAGCTTCAAAAAATTGGAGTACTTTTGGTTGGATTTTGGACCGACAGTTTATAGCCCATCCATTTAACCAAAGACCATCATCACTGCTTTCTCTGATGAGAAACTGCAGCCATGATTTGGAGGCTTTAACCTCCTTTCAGTCCTTGTTCAAACAAAGAAAAAAAAACAATGGCCAGGAACAAGGGAGGAATTAAAGGACCCTTTAAAACAACACCTAAATAAGCAGCAAGGTCCAAACTCAGCACAGCAAATTGTGGCTTGCCTAGAGTTAAGTTAGACTGAAGTGATTTCCTGCAAATATTGAAAAAAAACCCCAACAAAACCTAAACCACCTTGGGAACATCAAAAGCAAGTCAAGCATAAATTATGTGTCTTAAAGAGAAAACAACTTCCTCTTTTTATTATAAGTACTCTAATAATGCTTCATTCTATCACGGGTTCTTCTAAGGTATCAGAAACTAGAGGGAGAGAAGAGTTTTGCAATGAAATTTCTCTTTTACAGTGATGCACTTCATAACTTTACTCCTCTGTTAAACACATAACTCTAAATAACCATCAGTGAAACAGAGGTATCAGTTTAGCAGTTGCTTCTAAACATAATTTTGGTGACAAAACTGATTTATTTCAAACACTTTAAACATTTTTCCTGTTTCTGAGTTCAAAAGGCTCTTTGAGATGTGTCTGCAGTATGATTTCAAGCACTACATTCAGTTTGGCACAGGTTTATTTACTACTGTAATCACTGCAGGAAAAATGGAATTATTCCTTGCAGGGAAGCTGACAGCAGAGTACAGAAATTTGCTCAAAGGCTGGGAGGGTTTTTTTTTGATTGCTGCAAAGGAATCTGTTGAGAAAACAGGATATTATTTGCATAATGCATCAAAATGACTGTTAGTTTTCCTTTATGAAGGCACAACAAACTTCCTGACACAGATAATATCCTAGCAACTCCTTGTGGTAACAGAGACACCATTCCAGCAACAGAAATATTTACAGTATGTTTTTATGGCATATTAAGTCTCAGCTATTTAAAAAGCTGAAGGAATGGTTGTGTATTTCTAAAAATGGGTGCTTGAGAGTAAGCTTTTAGAACTATGCATAGTTTAGAATCCAATTGTTTCTTTTTTTGTGAGATGCAGGTTGATTTTGGAGGGATATTTTTAAAAGACATGATGTTCCTGTAATTTTATATTGGTCAGTGTTTTCAACAAATTTGCAGCAGAGTGGTAAATTTTTTTTAGACAAAGATTGGAGAATTTAGAGTAAGAATAGCTATGTGGCAAAATTCAAGTTTTATCAAGTAAATTAAGTCATTAATATATATTAAAAAATATCAACAGAAAACCAGGATAAAGCATAATTGAAAATCCATATTTTAAAATCCAAATATTCAATTTCCATTTTATCTAAAACATTATTTTTAAGAATAGCATAACATATTAATCATAGTCTATGTATACAATTGATGGCACTAATCTTAATTTACATCCATAGTTTTAATCTTGAAAATTTTTATACCATAGGAAATTTGCATGAATATGAAAACTCTTAAATGAAAAACTAAAGAATTTTGATAGTAAAAGGCTGGTTTCTGAGCTGGCTTTACACTCTGGGGTTGGTTACTCATTCATGTCTGCCCATTCCATTACAGTCAGCAGGACTTCATGGGTGAGGAACTTCCTGAGGCCCCTTCCTGAAGAAAGTTTTGGCTGCAGATGGATGATTAGGTAAATGTGGACATTTCTCCTGAGCAACATTTTTCCATTTATTTGCTGAAATGTCTTCCGTGGTGCCTTGCCTCAAAAAGTGAATATGTAACCAGTCTAAAGCTGCATTAAATGGGTGTGGGAAACCAGCTTGAAAGTCAAGATCCACTTGTATTTTGTAAAAACCTTTTTCTTTGGTTCCAAATCTGGACACTTCATTGTTTTTACATTTCAAAACTGATCAGAAATATCAAATAAGTGAAGAAGGGCAGCCCAGTTTCCTCTGAATGAGCTCTGCTGTACACATTTCCCTGGCATCTCCAAAGACCTGATGATACCTCTTTGGAGGACACCACATTAATAACCCAGCATGGCAAACATTTGTATATTTATGCCTTTGCAGCCTTCTCATTGAATTAATTGAGTGATTTATTTGCCTGATGACCCAAGTCAGGAAAATGTGTGTTCAAAGTACCCTGTCATCAATCATTTTCTTAACTTTAAACACATGTCAGGTCCCCATGAAGCTGACCAATCCTTTGGGTCACTCTGAAAACTGACTTTGGAGCCTCTGAAAGGAGTGGGATGTAGTTTTAAAGAGTGTTTTAACCTAATCCTTCATTCCTCAAGATAAAAAAAGTCAAGACTGGGCCAGGCAGCTTATGATATTTTAGAAAATGGAAAATAAGGCTCAGCACACTCAGTCAGCTACCACCACAACCAGGAGCTGCAGGAATTCTGCAAAGTTTTCTGGGAACGCAGGAATCTGTGTGGAGTTTTGCTTAATTTGTTTCATTAACTCTGTCAGGAAATATGATATAGTGCTCGGGAACGTAAACACTCTGACTTACAAGTTTGTTGCCATACAAGTAAAGGGCTTTTTCTCAAAGTCATGGCAGACATGAGTGTACACAAAGATATTCTGCATAGCAGGGGAGGCCACCCACAAAGTTACATGAATTTAATTTTTGATTCACATTCTTCCTCTCCCATAAAAGCCAAGGTGGGCCATGGCTGTTTTCCCATAAAGAGCTGAGAACGCTCAACCCGAGTCATTTGGACCTTGAACAGAGAACAAACCCACACCCCCAGCCTCCCCCAAAAAGATCCTATTTTGTACATCCAACAGGGTAGCAAATTCCCCAGAGGAAACACTCAGGCTGAGGGAAGCGCTGCAAAGACGTTTTCCTTCTGCCTTTTCAAAGAAATTCCCTGGCTGACATCAGACCTGGCCTCTGATGCCAACCCAAGGCCCAGCCACAGGAGATGGCACTGCTGCAGAAAAGGCATTTTTGGCTCTTGACACCTTTGTTTTACAGCTGCTGAGGAGGCCCCGTGGGTGGTCGGAGCCTTTGGTTTCCCTTCTGCAGCCGACAGACAGAAGGAAGATAAGAGCAAGGGGAAAGGGAGAGAGGAGTGTCACAGAATGGACAGTCTGAGACATGTGGAGCCAGATTCTCTGAGAACAAAATTAACTTGTCCCTGGTCACGCCAATTTACGATTTTGATGTCTTGTGAAAAGTGCATTTTATATTGCAAAATTAACGAGGGAGGAAAATTAGCCCCTAAATCCAAATTTCTACTGAGTACATTCTTCATCTTCCAGTTCAGGACAAACATGAACCAAATCAAGAACAGCACTGGTGTATTTTCTTCAATATAGGCTAAAGACCTGTCCCTGCTCCTTTGTTGTCATTTCTTGCTGTGTTTACCTGGAATCTGAACAGACATTTCTGCATTGTATGACCAGCAAGTGGCAGTTCTGGGGGGTATGGAGCCAGCCACCTTCTTGTCTGAGTGGTTTGAGATCCAGGAGAAGCAGTTTCTGGCATTCCAAATATATGTATACATAGACATTGTCAGGTAATTTCTTTTTCAAGTTACTACTGAATTCTACAAAAATCCTAGGAAAAGGCTCACTATAATTCTCTGCAAGTATTATTGGTTTAGGAAGATGAAATTGGAAACTGGGGTATTCCTCTCTTGGAAGAAGTTGAAAACAACTTAAGCTCAGAAGATCTGCTTTAATTCTGTCCATGCTTTTTCCTGCAAGCGAAGAGAAAATATCCTTTCCCTTATAATCTTGACAGTGCTGGTCCTTGATCTGCATCAGACAGCAAATATACAGATAAACTTTGTAATCTAGTGGAGGCAAAATGAATTTCTCTGTTCCTCACTTTCTTTATTGGGAAAAAAAAAATAGAGAGCTTGAGGACAAGCTTGTGCTTCTAAAGGAGGGTGTGAGTTCATGCTCAATGTCTAATGACATTTAGGGTTACCTCTCCAGCGTCCCCTTTGGCTTTTCTCAGTGGCAGCTAGGCAGCCCTGGCTCTGTTCTGTCCTGCCTGTGGGGACACCCTGAGAGTCCCCAGAGGAATCAGCCAAGGTCAGTCCTGTCCATGTGGGGCTCTGCAGCCTTTCTGAGGGCATCCCAGCCAGCCTGGCTGACCCCAACCCCATGGAGCACCCATGAGCCCAAAGCACCCTGGAAGGCAATGCCAGGTGGGATGTGCTGCTTTTCCTGCCCTGTCTCCTCAGGAGCTCCTGTCCTGGCAAGCCCTGTGGTGCTCCTATTCTGCATGTGAAGTTCAACCAGAGCATGGAGGCGGCAGAGGGGCAGGAGCGTGGAGCAAGCAGAAATCCTTTACACTATGTTTGCATGAAATCATTTCTGGCCCTGCTTAACAGCCTCAGCTCTGTGGAGTTCACTGACCAGAGGGGCCAAATACCAGAGGGGATCCAAAGGCAGCAGCTGTCCCCTCTCCCTGAGGGACAGGGATGACCCTTCTGCCTCTGAGGGAGCAGCTCCACCCAGGATGATGCAGAGGGTGGCCCTGGGAGTCAATCCCACGGTGTGCAAGTTCAAAGAACCTCCTCCAGCGGCAGCCCCTTGGGCCTGCAAGTGCTGGAGGGCTCTGAGCTGTGCTGCAGAGCCCAGGATCTGCCTGATGCAGGTCCAAGGGGCAGAGCTGGGCGACTCCTGGGTCGGGAGGGAATGGGTAGGGAGCCCAGGAATAGATGTCCTACTGTGCACAGGCCACAAAGCCCTTTCTTATCCAGAGGTTTGCTGGTTAAGCACTGGCAGTGTGGGACAGGTCTTGGTTGCTCCAGTGATGGCTATCCAGACAAAGCGATGGCTATCCAGACAAACTCTCTGAGCAATGTGAAGCCAATGGATCCAGTACTGTCCTGAGCATCAAACCCCGTCAAACCCTTAGAAGAAAAAAGAAGGTATGTCACTATAGGACGCGAAAGAACACAAGCACACACCACTGTTCTTAAGGTGAAGAAGAAAAAGGGAAAGTTATCTTTTGACTCTAACATTTAGAGTTTTTCAAAAGGGACAGTGGATTGGAGGGTGACAGTGCCACCTCTCCGATGACACTGGACAAAACGACAGTCTATCAAATCTCTCCTCTTCCATAAAAGAGACAATGCAAAACAATGAGTTATTTACAGAAAGTGTGTGAGAAAGTTTGCTACAAGAATGTCAACATCAGAAGACTTAGATAAACTTAAAAAATCAGGGTGACAGAAGGTACTAAAAATCACTTATCCCATCAAATGCTGCGTCAGATTGTCCCTCGGAGGAGTGGTACACAAACAAACTTCTAAAGCAAAAATCACCATCTCTGTGCTACCATGATTTTGACAGAAATTCTCCAAACTGACCAAAACTGTAACCCTTTGGGCTGGTGGTTATTGCTGTGACTTGCTGAGGGTAAGGACCTGGTTCAGCTGCTCACACACTTCTGTCTCATGCCCTGTGGGCCAGACCAGCCTACCTAAGATACCCATGTTCTGGAAGACTTACAGGACATTTAATGACCTGGGGCTCCAGGCAGAAGACAGGCAGGATATTTTGGAGCATCTCAGATGGGCTGTGGGGGCATCAAGATATTCATCTTTGCACTGACCTTTGCTCAGAACTAAAAAATCCAGACAAAATCCACAGCGATGGGCACTGTGAGTGAAGCACAGAGAGGAGCATCCTTCTTCATGTGCAGGTCATTTTTCCCAGGCTTGATCAAGTCCAAATTTATCCTTATTCACTTGTTAGAGCATCTTTTCATTCACTACAGCAGGATCTGAAGCTTCCCTGTGGAACTTGAAGCTGGCTTCCCATGGGGGTTTGTGTGATCTCCAGGAGTTAACATCCTAAAGCTGAATTAGCTTTAACACCTCTTCATTGAGTAGGTAAATATTTACATCGAATTGTCCAGACTTTAGAATAACAACTTCAATTCCTTCTGGCAAGAAAGGCAGCACAGGTCACTTTGGCAATGACAAGGCTTCCAGATAATTAAACAACACTCACTGGCCACTAATTTATATACATTATAACTCAGACTTAAGAACTCAAATAAAATAAACTTCACAGACACTAAACACTTATTTGCTGTGACACTATTTACATTTGGGTCTACAGAAAGCAGTAAATCAAAAGAGGACTTTAGAAGAGGAAGAAGAGAGAACAATCTTCCTTTTCCCAATATTAATATTTAATAACCTTTCAGGCATGTGCACTTTTGGATGCAATTCCTAGAAATAAGAATTTTACATAAGGACTTGAATGAGCCAAAGAATTAACGGCTAAAATTGCTACATCTGCTTTTTCCGGCATAATGGCAGGGCCAATCGTGAGATTTTAGGGCTTGGTGTGAAAAGAAGCAAAGGAAGATATGGAAAAACATACTAGAAGTGATTGCTCATGTGGCAGAATTTGCAAATCAAATGTTGCAAAATTATTTCCAGAAGTGCTATGAATTCTTCTTTGTGGGAAATAAGTAAAAGAGAATAAGGAATACAAATAATATTAAATCAAAAGGGCACTCTCCCCAAAACTAGATTAGAAAAAAACATCTGCATAATCAAAAAGTTTGGGGGCTTGAAGCGGTTGGTTTTTTTTTTTTTTTTTGTTAAAACTTAAAGTGAGCCTTGAAAACAGGGGAGCTGAACAGGCAAGAAGTACAGCTGCAATTCCAGGGGTAATTCATCTCTACCTGGGGGAAATAAATAAATCAATCAATTTCTGTTAATGTTCATGGCTTTTAGTGTCTGGTGCTCAAATTTTGTCACCTTCTTTGATTTTCATCATATGATTTTAGTCAAATAATTTTAAATTATGCAATTTATAACCATGCGTGGAAAAATTATTTCCCATTCCTTCTTCTCCATGCTGTAATATCCAAACCAATGCTCAACCTGTTTTTTTTTTTACTTTGAGCCTGGTGCTTCTGTATTTCCCAAGGTGTTTTATTTCAGGAAAAAGTTCATGAAGACAGGTTGCATTTTTGATTGCTTTTGTGTTTCCTTAGTTGTTGTATCTTTTATTAATCTTGGCAACAAATCAAAACCAGCAGAGGTGTCTTTTCACTTGCAAGCAGAGAGTATTATGTACAGCTTATCACTTCATTAAATCAATTGTTGTGGTGATTTCTCAGCTTTTCTTGGCTGTTCTTCCAGTCCTTTTGAGTTTTCCCAAACATCACAGGGTAAAATTAGTGCTAATAGTCAGCCATTATCTACCTCATTTTTCAAAAGGGAAGTGTTTGATACATTTTGCAGTGCAGGAGATCTGTCAGTTAATAAAGCCAGCAGGAAATGCAGACATTTTTTCTTCGTTTTAAGTGTTATTATTTCACATCCTGTTTGGTGTTGAGTAAATGTAGTGCTTAAATGTGGAGTATATTTGCTATGCGGGCACACAAGAAGGGAAAGTACAAGCCCAGATGGATATCTCACGGTAAGAGGCTTAGCAGATGTTTGTATTTAATCCCTCTCAGGGCATTGAGAGAGACCTCGATGCCTTTCAGGGCAGACACCAAGGTGCTTCCTCTGCATGCCAGAGGAGTTTTCACTCTCATAAATAAAAGGCCTTATCTCCAACACCGAAAATGAAGGATATTTCCAACACAGCCCTATCAGATGGGATGCAGCAGGAGGCAGCCCCTCAGTTTGCCCCATGGGTGTCAGCATCCCTGGTGCTCCATCACACAGCCCAAGGCTCCAGCCAGTCTTGGTGCCTCCTTCCAAGTGCTGCTCTTGCTCACTGCTTCCCATTTTAGGCAGAGCAGCCACGAGAAACTGTCCTGCTCTGGAGCTATTATTGCAGAGACAGTGTCCTGACATTTTTTCAGCTCTGTAATGCTACTGGATTTGTGTACTTGTGTTTATATACATTTTAGATTCAAAGGGCTCCCCTGTGCTGGAGTACATCCAGGCTCACAGGCAAGGTCACATTAGGGAGAGCTTTCCTTGACAGCTTCTTGAGGAAAGGCATTTTCTGCACTTTCTTCACTGAACCCAAGGCTACAATTCATCACCAGAGGAATCTTGATGGGGACGGCCAGAATCTCCAAAACATGCAAATCAAAGTAAATATTTTTGAATTATTATGGTGTCAGAAAATGTCCTCATCTAATAGTCTTTCATCCTGGGAGCTGCAGAGATAAGAACTCACTCTTCTACCCCTGCCCAGAAAAATTGCCTCTCACAGGGGGCTTATAAGCAAAATAGAAAAGAAAAGGCAGTGCTAAAATACTGCCCATTCAGTGTGAAAATGGAGAAACATAGGGCCAATCTTAGTCACAGGGTCCCAACCTCACTCTCAGACACCTTGACATTTTTAGGCTGTCTAAGTGATGTGAAAATGGAGACAAGTGAAAATTTGATGTTGAGAATGTCTCCAGCATGAAGAGCAAAGCCAGTGGCAGCCCCATTAAGCTGGAAAGAGGAAAGCAGGATCCTCTCAGGGACATTGAGGAGGATTGAATGGGGGTACAGCAGGAAGAATGGAATAAAAAAGAATTTTTCACTGGTAAAAGCTAAAGGAGGCCAGGATTTCTAAACCAACACTAATCAACTCCCTGAAGGCTGACAGACTAAGGAAAATAAATAAATGTAGGAAACAATCACTGGCTAGAGTAACATCAATACAAACACTGCATATCACTGGAAGAGTCTCCTGATCATCATCATCATCCAAGTGATTATTCCACCAGAAAATAGATCTTACAGCTACCAATCTCTTCAGGTGATTGAAGCATTGACGCTTTCCCTGAGCACTCTGATGGACATGTAATGCTCAGGTCAAGTATCTCTATTCAAATACCTTTACTCTGCCTTTGAATATACACTGCACTGCCTGGCAGCGTCCTGCAGACTGAGAGAGACTGCAGGGACAAAGGAATTGCAAACTCACTGGAAACTGCTGTCCCCCTCAGTTTTACCCTCTGATACTGAGCCAGGGGTATTTTATTCTCTCCAATAAAATATGGATTTGAAGGCACAGCTTTGCTAAGTCAGTGTCAAAAACAGTCTACACAAACTGAGCCTAAGAATTTTTCCAGGTGATTGAATTCCCACTGAAGACATATCAAAGCTGCCCATTTTCCATGAGAACTGGGTAATCATTTTCTTTCCTCTGCTAGGGGCACTGAAGTCACCAAAACAACTGAAAATCCTATCCTGCTAATAGATAAGCTGGCATTTATATAGATGCAATTGCAATTTACCTCTCAAAAGCTCCCTAGTAGATGAAAAGGTTGAAAACACTCTTTAGAATATGAATCATATGTTTGTCTTTCCCTCTCTGGTGAAGCCTTTAGTGAAATAATATGTGCAGAAAAATTAATGCTTCTCCTCGAGATGGGAGATGCATGAAAGTGCTGGAGCTGGTTTCCTCTGTGTTGGGCTGAATCTGGGGCTGTTGCATGTATCCATGCATGTATCCTCATGTTAAAATATGTTCTCTACAGTGCAAGAGCAAGTGCCTTGATTGCACTATTCTATTTCAGAGTGGTGGTTCTCAGCCCTCCAGTTTAATGGCTTCATAATAGCCTGGGGTAGATCCCAGTACTGCTCAATGTTTTCCTGTGCTAGCTCACATATTTCTTTGTTCAGGTTTTCCTGATCAAACCAGATTGGGATTTAATATCTTTAGTGTTTCAAAGGTTGCTTAATAAACACCAGGCTGGAATAACTTGAGTTATTATTTACTAAGACCTTCAGATTTGTCACTGGAAGGCCGAACAGTGGAATGACCATGTTATGTTCCAAACATCTCTAAAGCTAAAACAAAAGCAGCAATACAAATACATATGTCAAGGACTTGTGCTTTTTCACCATTCCTTTCACCATCCCACACACACACATTTATCGCTGTTCCAGCCCTTCTGAAACATTCTCCCATCATTTATGTAATGCGAGTAATTCCAGTTTCTGCCTTCCATGGGATTGCCTCTGTACCTCAGGTCACTACATGTTTAAATCTTAGTCCTTTGACTTAATTGGATGTGAACTTGTTAATTGAGAAAGCAGTTTTAAAAACTTGTGTTGTTTAATGAGGGGATTATGGAATCAGACCAAGAGAAGGATTCTATGAAAACTGGAATAATTTGGGAGTTGAAAGAAAAGGTCACATGAATTGTGTTTGTCTTTCAGGACTTTTTGGTGATGGCAATTTTAGGCAGCTGAAGTCCACCTGAATCTTGGCCCAAGGAGCACCAAAGGACATTGTCACACAGATCCAGTGACAGGAAAAAAAACTCGCTGGGGCTCAAAGGAAACAAGTGTCTCTCATGTGTCTTGAGACTAGGAATAAATAAAAATATTCAATTAAAAAGAGGCATTTTTCAGACACATGCTTAAAATCTCAACATAAAGAATATCTGATGATGAACAACCACATCAGGTATTTGTACCTCTTCCTATATAGCTGCCACAATTTCTCTACTTTTCTATGACTCTGCAACTTTCTTTTATGACAATGGAGAAATTATTTGATAGCAATACATGTTCTGAAAATGAGCACTTCGTTTCAAATGTCAAGTGCCACAAAAAGAGAGGCTTATTTTAACAATATATTGCCAGTGGAAATGGGTGAAGACCAAAAGGCCTGGCAGGATATTTATTGGTCTATCAGGCAATCTAAAAGTACATGAGTACAAGTACAATCTCAGATTCTATTGTTGTTTCCAGTAGGACATATAAACCACTGTCCACATTTTCCAAAACAAAGAGGGCAATAACCTTCTTCCTGAATTTCCTATCACTGAAATAAGCAGATTTCAGCTGTTCTCAGCTTCACCAGGCTGAACTGAAACAGAGCAGTCCAATCTCTAATTAGAAATTCGTAAATCACTCATCCAGATTGTGTATTTTTTGTAATTCAAGGTAGGCAGGATGTGTTATGCTAACTTTTAAATCCAATCCATGACCTCCTGTGTTTTGAGAACAGGGCCAAAGATGGAGCTGGGAAATGAGTGTCTTGGTGTTACAAGACACACTGTGCATTTGTGAAATACAGTTTGGAAAGCGTTGCAGAGTGGTAGCCATGAACAGGAAATTTGATATGTAACAGATTTAGAACAGTTATAAGGAACAACTTCCTTTATGATGACGTCTAGGAAGTCATTTATCATCTCACAGAGGAGTCTGGCACCTTAAAGTGTTTATCTAAGGAAAGGAAATGAACCCCTGTCATCTAATAGAAACAGTATTTGATCCATCTCACAAAGAAGTACACTGGTCAAAGGAATTTTAAATAATCCTCAGCTCCAGCATTTGGCTATACCTGCTTCTTGTCTCCAGGAAGCTCTCAATCCATTACTTTCATGGTGTTTTCCTTTCTTTTCAATCCTTTCCTTATTTAGACAATCTCTGGGTTTGAACATTATCCAAGATTAATTCCTTTTCAGATTAAATTAACAAATACATCCAGTTACATTGAGTTAAATAGCAGGTGTACTTTAAACACACCAAAAATTTAGTTTTCAGGAAGAAAACTAACTTGGATTCACTAAATATTCCCCAAGTTTATTCCTCAGACTGCAACACAAAGGCACCACTTTTAATGCATGATCCAAAGTCCATGAAAACCTTTCCACAGTCTTCAATGGGGCTTTGATTAAGGCAAGTGGGTGGGACCATCATTGAAAGCTTTGCTGAAAGTGTGTTATAGGGAGAATTTTTTTAAACCAAGAAGAGAATGAGGAAAAGAGGCAAAACAGAGGACAGGATGGGAACAGGTTTGATGGGAAGTATAAAATGGAGTGAAAATAGCAAGAAAGCCCATGAGGAGAAATGAGAGCCAGAATGCACAAAATAGTAGATTTATTGGTCCTTTGAGATGGAGATTGAAATTGATTTGTGGGCTGAGAAATCTAAGCAGGAACATGAATAAGACACCAAGAACAGAAAGAAATAATGATGACTCTTCTCATAGTATTTAGGGATGGATGAGAAAATAGGTAGGGAGGAGATCTGTGAAAGAACAGAACCCTGGAGCTTCAAGTTTTATTTGCTAAGTCTTGGTAGTGAGAGCTTTAACTGGAAAAGGAGCAGCCTATTGCAATCCCCAAGCCTGCTGTCCAAGGGTAAAACTAAAAGAAAAGTGTGAAATTTGGTATCACAGAGAATGTTTGCACCTTTTTATGGCTTCTTCTGCACCAAACAACCAGATGGACATAGAAATGTCCTTTTCACAGGACAAGTGTGAAGGAGGTCATGGGCTCAAAGTGATCAGTACTGAAAGTTGCAGTTAATTTCCCAAAAGAACAAAGTACCAACTGAAAAATTGGTCCTAGTCTGCAGTCCAGAAAATCAGAAGAAAGAAGACTGTAGGGAGACTAAAGGATATGATTGTTTTCTCCGTGGGAGGAAAAAAAAATGAAGTGAAAATAAAAATTGAGCAAAAGCTATTGCCAAATATCAGCTTCTGGTCACAGGGCAGTATGGAAACAGTTCTTTAAGGTTTATTTACAGATGACTGCTCTCTAGGCCTCAGACACAAAATATTCCTGTGAAGTGACCAATAATAACTGAAACAGGTTGAATTTTTAGTTTGGGGGCAGTGCTGATTGTCTCATCAGGTAGTGCAGGTGACTTCTAGAGCCCTTCAGTTTTCCCTATCACTAGGAAGCCACTGCATACACAACCTTTCCCTGAAAAACAAAAATAAGCAAATAAAAAGAAAAGAAAGGATGTTATTTTTTAATGTTCCCTTTGACCTAAACCTCTCTTTTCATGATGGTTCATCAGGACCACCACTGAGTTTCCCACCTTTAAGGATCTGCTGAGTTCAAAGCTTATGATACCTGGCTTGTCCTGACTGCCAGGTTCATCAGCTTCCTTCAGCACTGCTCTTGGCTTCCCCACAGGATTTACACCTCCCTGGGCTTTTTGCCTTTCCCCATGGCACAGAGAGCTGCTGGGACAGCCTTTGATGCTTTGTTCTTGGTGCTGAATTCAGCACATTCCCACACAACAGGATCACAGGGTTTATTCTGGCAAATTGCACTTGGTATCCCCTGCCTTCTTCCTCTCCTGTCATGGGACATGGCCATTGCTGTTATCTACCTTCCACCTCCCTCCAGCTTTCAGTTAATGGGTTTATGAAGAATGTAAATATCTGCCTGAGCACCTTTCACTCTGTCCATAACCAATTTGAACCCCTCATTAAAAACATTTTTAAGAACTGCCAAAAGAAGGGGGAGGAAGCTCCTTCCCTGTCCCTGGTCTTGGAAAGAAACTCTGCAGGTGACAGGTTTTAGCTATTGACATTTTTTCTGTGCTACATCCTTCATTTGGAGAGAGTGTTCTCTAGTTGCAGAACAATGACAAATCAATTCCAACTCCTCTCTGACACAACTTGCTTTCTTCTCTTCCTTTCAGTGGGTTTCCACTGAGACCTCATTTGGCTGTGCTCCCCCACCTGACTGAGCTGTCCTCCCCTGACCTGGGCTTGCCTTTGAGCAGCGCATCAGAGGCAGGAGCTGAACAGGACTTGCTGGACAGGAAAAGTGTCCCGAGTCCAACAAGGCTTTTAGGTTTATCTCTTCTCTGTCTTCCTGAAGTGCCAGGAAAACCTTAAATCCACTCTCTCAAGTACAGAACATCTGTCTTCTCCACAAGTTATCCAAGCTTTTCTTCCTTAATGACCTCACTTTGGCAAACTGCTCCTGTGTTTACTACCTTGGTGAGAGCTCGGAGTTAGAATTCTCAGTCTGGCCTTAATTTTCCAACTTCATTCTGCATATGCCATTCTCACAGTAGTTTCCTGTTCAGTTTTATGATGATTCATTACACATTTTCACTACTTCTAGAATGAAACCTCTTTCTTTTAATGAATTAATTTCTCTTCTTGAAATAAATGATCTGATTCTTTCCCCCTTCTCTCTTTAATTTGATTCCTTTTCCCTGTGTAGACCCAGGCTTTGGTTGATTTGTAGCAATGAGAATTCTTGGGAAAGGCTAATTCCTCTATAGGTGTGTGAAACAGATGTTATGGCCAGGCTGCAGATTATTGTCACTTAAGTCTACATAAACCCTGAATAATACCAGTGAAGCCAAAGGAAATAGATTTCAAATACCTATCCCATGTTATACCTTTCAAGCAATGAGTTTCATGTAATTTCAGAAGAGAAGAGGCCAACTTCTAAAGTAGTCTTGCTCTTACGGTAACATTTTTGTAGGAAAACACAATCAGCCTGATAAATTGTCTGAGCTAACATGTAAAAACCCTCTCTTTACCAAAAACCCAGAAGACTGGCTCAGAGTTGTGTGGTAGCATAACCTGCTGTATGTCTCATGCCCTTTCCTGATAAAGCATTTGATGGCAATTCTCAACAAATCCCAGTCAGTCCCTCTGAGACATAAATGTAATTTTTTGTACAAAATATTTTCATCTTTGTTGTAAATCCATTAATTTTTATATAATTTCTATTCTTCAAGTCTGTGACTACAGTGGAAGTGGGGCTCTTGTCTCCTCCAAGGATAGTGTTTCATGTGCCTGTGTCATTTGAATAGAATCAGTTGATGCCTTGTGAAGGCTGGCCTAGAACAGAAGCTAGAGGAGTTAAAGAATAAAGTAGGAATTTATTTAAAAGGCCTCAGTGGAAACAGCCTGGGCAGTACAAGAGCCCAGCCAGGGCTGCACCCAAGATGAACCAAAATGGTCACAAAATGGGTGACTGCTCATAAGGTCTCTCACTTTCATAAATTCTTGTCCATTTGCATATTGGAGTCTATTGTCCAATTACAGCTTTAGGTCATGAAGTCACATCCTTGTTTTTCTCTCTGCAGCCCACGGGGTTTGTGCTCTGGGGCTGACATTGGCATCATTTGTCCTTGGTGCCCAGCTGGAGCAGGAATTGTTTTGTCTCCCTGCTCTGTGCACAGAGCTCACCATCCCCTCCTGTGAAGCTCAGACCCACACACTAAATCAGCACAAAATCTGAAAAATATAAAAGTGAAAACCTAAGGCATCGCAGTAAATAAAACCCCTTGCTTCCCTTTCAGTGTGTCTGACTTTTGATACATTCATCCAAAAATTTCAAATCTTTTAAAATCTTGTACCATCCATCAATCTTTCAATGCTTCCAATTCTAGCATCTGCCAGCTGTGGATGTTGGCACTCTCCCCTCATGATCATTTCTACTCTGCTCATCACTGGGCCCTCAAGAGTAAGGGATTAGAGAAAGCCTAAAAATATCACGAAGGATGTCATTAATTTCAGTCACTTCCCTGGAAAGGCAGACACTGCACATTCTGTACAGACCTTTGTCCACCTCAGCCTGTTCAGCCTTTCCACAGCTGCCTCCAGACTGTGGTGCTCCTCCTCAGGAGCTCACAGAGCCTGGCCAGGCTGTCCCAGAGCCCTTCACACACTTTCCTGCTGTCCAATATCAAAAGCTAAATACTACTGAGATAATTCTGTCATTGCCTGGTAGTGCCTGAGAAAATTATTTCCCTAATGTTTTGGTTCCTCATCTACTTTCTGCCTACTCTGTGTCTATAAATAGGGTTAGTGTCATTTGAGCAGGGAACTGCAGCTTCATGCTCAAGGTTTATTTCTGCTCCTCTAATCATCTGGTAATGGACTATGTTGTAACATTCCTCTGCATCAAAAGGAGTAGTCAGCATTTATTTTTGCTCCAGAGCCTGAAGACATCCTAACTGCTTCAGAAAAGAAGCAGGAAACCCATTGCCAAACATTTAACCTGCCATCACCAGATTGAAAGGTAGGTAATAGCACAGAGTGGGTGAGAGACAGAAAATGAGGAGAATGGCTAAACATAAAAAGATAACCAAAACAACAATGAGAAAATGGGTTTTCTGAGCAAGGCCATGATCCCATGTCACTGAATCTGTCTGAATGAGCAGTTCAATTCCTACTGGTTTGTTCAAAAATAGATGTACTTCTGAATAATTGTGTGTAGCATTAAGACTGTTTCCTGTGTGCTGACCATAAAAAGGAAATAACCTCTGAAGGGATTGGGAAGTGGTAAAGGACAGAGCTCAGTCCAATGTGATTTTTTTCCAAGGGAGAAGGACAAGGCACAAGGGAAAGTGGAGTTGCTTACAAATGAAGCAGAGAACTATATCGAGGACACCCACTGGTACCACTCGCTGAGCACTCTAAGCAAGATCACTGGCACGAGCTTCAATAGTGGTTGGGATTTCTTCACGTTGTTTCATCCTTATTCACAGAAGTTCAGTTGAAAGAATTTTTTCAAAAATATTTTTGGTCCCCCACACAGTGTCCCGCTGCAGTGGGATCGTTTGAGGTCAGGAGTGTCCCTGTGTAACTCGGGGCTGTCTCTGGGGATGACTGACACCAGGCAAGCCGTGGCAGAAGGGCCAGGGCAGCACTGCTGCATTATCTGTAGGATCACGGCTCCCCCGTTTCCTCATGCAGAGACAAAGTCGGGAATAACAATGCAGGCCCAGCTCAGCAAGGCCTCAGCCCTCTGGCAGCCTCTCTAATCTGCACCATATTTAAAGATCAGACCACCTTCAAAGCATCACTTGACTTTATCTCTCCTTGTGTCTGTTCACACTGTCCTGGCCAAACTGTTTTACTGCATTTTATCTGCAGGCTCGCTGTGACTCATGCAGAATGTGGCCACCCTCCCACTGCCACGGCCTGTCACCATCCTGCTGCGGCCCTGTCCCTGTCCCTGTCCCTGTCCCTGTCCCTGTCCCTGTCCCTTCTGCAGCCCTGTCCCTGTCCCTGTCCCTGTCCCTGTCCCTGTCCCTTCTGCAGCCCTGTCCCTGTCCCTGTCCCTGTCCCTGTCCCTGTCCCTGTCCCTGTCCCTGTCCCTGTCCCTTCTGCAGCCCTGTCCCTGCCCTGTCCCTGTCCCTGTCCCTGTCCCTGTCCCTGCCATGGCCCTATCCGTGTCCCTACCATGATCCTGTCCCTCCTGCAGCCCTGTCCCTGTCCCTGTCCCTGTCCCTGTCCCTTCCCTGTCCCTGTCCCTGTCCCTGTCCCTGTCCCTGTCCCTTCCCTGTCCCTGTCCCTGTCCCTGTCCCTGTCCCTGTCCCTGTCCCTGTCCCTGTCTCTGTCCCTTCTGTGGCCCTGTCCCTGTCCCTGTCCCTGTACCTACCATGATCATGTCCCTCCTGCAGCCCTGTCCCTGTCCCTGTCCCTGTCCCTGCCATGGCCCTATCCGTGTCCCTACCATGATCCTGTCCCTCCTGCAGCCCTGTCCCTGTCCCTGTCCCTTCCCTGTCCCTGTCCCTGTCCCTGTCCCTGTCCCTGTCCCTGTCCCTGTCTCTGTCCCTGTCCCTGTCCCTTCTGTGGCCCTGTCCCTGTCCCTGTACCTACCATGATCATGTCCCTCCTGCAGCCCTGTCCCTGTCCCTGTCCCTGTCCCTGTCCCTGTCCCTGTCCCTATCCCTATCCCTGTCCCTGTCCCTGTCCCTATCCCTGTCCCTTCTGTGACCCTGTCCCTACCATGGCCCTGTCCCTGTCCCTGTCCCTTCTGTGGCCCGTCCCTGTCCCGTTCCCTGTCCCTGTCCCTGTCCCTGTCCCTGTCCCTGTCCCTGCTGCATCCCGGTCCCTGCTGCCATTGCTGGAATTGCAACAGCATGTGCTGTGGCTCCGGATGAAATACAGCTTCCCACAGCAACCCTCAGTTCTCATCATTTCTTATGCATGTTTTAATGAGGATCCTGGGCTGGGCATGAGTCCTCTCCCCACGTCACTCAGGAAGATTAGCCGTGGTTTCAGAATGGAAAAGGGATAACCCACGCTACTGTGGCTGCCACGCTGGCTGGAATCAGTCTCCTGCTGTCCAGAGGATCAAACACTACTAAGTTACTTCTTTGTGAAGGATTATGGACCCAGAAAATAGCATGGAGTAGGCATCCTCTGGGGAAAAAAATACCTGGAATGCTGAAAATGAACAGTCTGCTCTATTTGTAACTCCAGGGTGGGAGAGCCTATATGTTATCTTACTAATTCTGGAGGGGGAGCAAGGGTGTTATTAGTTTGCACTTCACAGACTTTGTGAGGTGTTTCTGAGGACAAAAAAGATGAGACAGACAACCCTCAGGCCGACAACCCGTCTGATTAGGGTTTATTTAAAATATGTGGACTAAGAGCTGAATTTTCCATGTTCACAAGAGAGAAACATTCCTATGTTATTCAGTCTTTGTTAGTGAGAAATTCGGCAAACCAAGGCCAAGATCAGTAAAGCTTTGCTTCACTCTATCCTTAAGCAATGGAGCTTTTCAGAACTTGCCTTCTTTAGCCCCACACTAAGTCCTGTTGCTCTCAGTTTCACATTAGCACAAGACTTCTGTTGACTCTCTGTGAAAAGGTTTGCCAAAAAAACACAGTCCAGAACAATTCAGAGGCACAATGCTTTTAATGCAGCATTAGCAAGCTTCCCCTCTGTATTTCTGCAGTCACAGTATCTGAACCTGCCTTTCAACAGGTAATGTTTGGACAGTATTTTTCATTACAAATCTTACCCACAGCAGCAAATTAAGCTGAAAGGAAAAGAATAAAAATTACTTTTCTGTTTTCAATAAGAATTCCCATGCTGTACTGATGTGAGGGGATCTTGCCAAGAAGTGTCAAGCTCCATCTACTGGCATTAAATTGAATTTGTAACTCAGCACGCTGAATTTTGGGTCTATCTACCAGAAACAAGCAGACAATTTCACTGTCTTTGTAGAAATTTAGTCCAATTCCATTTTATTCTATGTTGATACATCCTATTTAAATATCAGCTATATTTTCAAACTCTTGTGACATTTGCTGAGTTATGTGAGCATAGGAGAAAAGTTTTTCACTGCATCAGGTGCTGGGCTGTGCATAAATAACAATACCCATACAGCAAGACCAGAGATGTTTGTAGGGCTTTGTTTCATGTGGTGCTCACATGACCTGTGGAAAGTCACTGTTTAGTGGTATCAGGGAGGACAATTTATACCTGTAAATAGTTCCCCAAATGATTAAATAGGGAGGGAGATTTCCCTTCATCTGCCCTGCATGAGGGAGCAGGGAACAACAAATGTGGGCTGCAAAAAGAGACACATCTCATCCTTTAAGCAAGGATACAAAATTGATTTTTTTCTATCAGTATTTACCTCAAACTCATAATTTATATATATACACTCTCCCTTTTTATATCTGCCTGCTCTTAAGTGTAAAATTTCAGAGACTGGAAATAAATTCAATGATCCTTTTGAAGAAGGGCAACTGCTTCTTGTACCGACAATTTTTATGTCAGGTGGGACTTTTGATAACCTAGAAATAAAAAATACATCATGCTAAATTCATACTGAGTAAATGGGCACCATAACAATTCTGTGTATTCATGATAAAATAAAATCAGTTAACTCGAATACTGAATGGCAAGGCTTCTGTAATAGGGCATCACACCAATTCAAATTACTTTTAAGATATTGAAGATACAAAAGGCTTGAAGAAGCGCATTTCTTCCTGACTGATGAACAAGAAACATCATAGATTTTTAATCTCATTGAGCCAAAAAATAAGAAAAAGAAGGAGATACCAGGAAAAGCCTTGACAGGAATATGGTACTCAGAAAATTCAACAATCAGAAAAGTCTGTGATTAGTGTTAATAGAACATAACATCCCATCCGTTTCATGTTTATTTACTTTTGAGGGAACATTCTTGCCTGAAATTGCATCCTGTTTCCAAAAAAACCACTATGCTGAAGCCTTCCATGTACCAAGATCAGGAAAGTAGGTCGAGCAAGCCCTGTTAATCTGCAGTGGAAGTCAGCTGGGGGGATGTGCAAGTTCCAGCCACCACTGGGACACTCCTGCTCACCTGGCCGAGATGCTGCCCTGGTCCCTTTCTCTTGGAGCACTTTGCAGAGCTCATCCTGCCTGGAGCTGGAAATCCAAATCCCTTCCCCATTCTCCCATGGCTTGTGCTGCTGGCCATCAGCTCCACACTCCAAACTTCTTCTCCCTTAGCTTTTCTGACTCTGCCCTCTCCTGGCTAGTTTCCCTCCTTGTTAATTGTTTCCTCCTTCCTGAGGCAGGAATTGAGGGGAATCTCACAAAGATCAGTCCTTGGCCCCTCCATCCCCACTCTGTGTATTTCAATAGATGTAGTTATTAGAAAATAACTGTTTCTGTTTCACCACACCAGAAAAATGCTGGTGACCACATAAATAAATAATGTATCTGCTATTTTTCAACCATCTTTACTCTCTGGGAAATCCCATTCCAAGGCATAGGGTCATTGACAATACCTCCCCTTGTCTCCTTTTCTCAAGCTTAGGAACAACAGCAATGGAATTTTATGACACCATCAATAGGAAGATTAACAAAAGTACCAACTGAAAATACTGTGAAAACATTATCATGTTCTTGTTTTAGTTTGGGTTTGTTTCATTTTTGGTTGTTTATTTTTTTTCCTGTATTTCTCTTCTTGTTTTGATTTAAGCACTCATTTCAACTAAAACTCACTAATAATTAAATCTATTTTGCCCGCTCTGCACTCGGCACATGCTCTCCTGTCACCCTGAATCTGTTCCAAAATCCTTGGCAAAGTCATGGTCCTGAACTTGCTCATGTCACTCCCTTCCTCACCTCAGTCTTCCTCCTCCTTCAGCCTTGCTCAAAACCCCTCTCTGAAATTCCTCCAGTGCTTCTTGTACCTGAACCTGACAACTTTTCTCAGACAAGCCATGGAGCTCTGTCTTACAGAGATGTCCTTGACGGTCCCATTTATTTTTTTCATTTCTATTTTTATGCAACTGTTTTTTACTCTTTTGGGGGAGATTTCCACAGAGATCCCCTCCTCCAGAACCACCCTAGGCTGTAAATTGTGTAAGACAAAATGTGACTTACTAAGGTGTAACTTTGTATGTAAATTTTACACTCCAGCCTTTTACTTTTTTTCTTGTTCCTCCCTTAAGCAACATCTTACCTGCCTTCATTAATGTCATATGAAATATCTGATGCATAAAGGATTTGCCTGTAGCAGCCTCTGACTGCCTTAAGCATCCTGGAAGCTTTTAATCAGCTATAAATATGGAGGTAATCTCATTCAAGAAAATGGGACTAACCAACTGGGACTCTTGAGTTTAATACTCAGACCCTTAAATAGTCAAAATGTGAAAGAAACTAAATAAAAGAAGCATATTTTGGTACTTTCGTAACATTGAGACAGTATTCCAGTCATTTTTCTCAGAGTGCTCAGTGGGAAATGTTGGTATCTCAAATCACATAATTTGTCTTTACTAAGAGCAAAATTCTCCTTTAGTATTTCCTGGAGCAGCCTGAGGCACTGATAACTGGAAAGAAGAGAGGCCATGAGTCAAATATGGGGAGCAACAGTGCTCCAGTATCCAAACAACTTTATGCTCTTTATTTTGCCTTGCCAACTTGTCATGATCAGACATTTTTCTTCAGAGAAATCTGTGTGAGATAGAGGCAGAAATATTTGGGGAATCTGGGCCTAAAGTCATCTGATAAGGAAGCAGAGGGCTGGGGGCCACCTCTTATTATTTCTGAAGTGGGAGAAAACACAACTGGGGAAAAGCCCCTCCTCTCCTGCCCCTCTAAGTACAGAATTGCAGTACTTTGTCCTCAAGACAAAGGGGAATTGCAGTCCCCTTTTCCCCTGATCCCAAAGGGGATCTTTAACCTGGGCATGGGCTTCGAGAACATTTTAATGTATCCTGACAGCTCATCAAAATAAATGCAGGGTGATAAGAGAAAAAAATACAGAAATAGTCAAAAATCTTTATTCTTCTTAATTTGTTCTCTGGTTTTTCTTGTTGTCCTTCTTGCCCTTGAAAAACAAGGATTTTGACAGGTCTGCCTAATAGAGTAAGACATCACAGGGGTTACCACAGACAGGATTTCCTTCTATCCTACATTTGACTGCATTGGTTGGTGATGCATATTTTAAATGTACAAGCTACTCTGCTAGGTTCATTTAAATGTGCATAACCTTTCCTCTGCAATTACCCCAGCAGTTTTCCCTTTTGCCCTGGCATCTGTCCCTTCCTGAGCATTGCCACAAAGCTCCCTCCTATTTTCCTACTGCCCTGTCCATGGCCCTGCTCTCTGTGAGCAATCCCACATCTCTGCTGTATCCAGCAAAGAGGACTTGTCTTCACCTTGAAATCCTTTCTCTGCTGAAATATCAGTAGGGAAAGGCAACCTCATGGACATTGAAGACTGAAAAATTCCTTTCCCTGTGAACTGGGATGAAGTAGAATCTGTCCATGCATTCTCTCTCTGCATCTTCTCCACACTTCCCAGCCAAATTTTCCCTGGGAAGTTTCACTCTATTTTTTCTTCTTTTAATCTGATGTGAGATGTTTGACTCCAGTTAAGAAAACATGCTTTGATGGAAATGCATTTGGCTGAAACTGTTCCAAAGCATCAGCTCTAATCACCTCTGACTTTTAATCAACCCCTGATAGCTGCCTTCCACTGCACACTTGGTACTTTTTCAAACTTTTCAGTGGCCTGCTTCCTCCCAGGCTGTCTTTTAAGCCCCCACAAAACTACGTCATCTTCCTTCTTCTAATATCTCCCTTGAGGGAAGCTCATAAAAAGGAAAAAAAAAAAAGGATTCTGCTGTACAAAGAAATTAATAATTCTGAAGAAAAGAAACTAATGCAGCAAAACAAGCACACAAACAAGCAACTTGCAAGTCAACTTTTTAGAAGTTACTTTTGAGTGAAGCAGGAAATTTCAGATCAGCGGAAGCTTTCTCTAGGAGAGATTTCTCAGGACAAAGATGAAATTTCTGATTAAAAAAGACAGGATCAGAATACTGCAGATATATTTATATTCATAGCATTGAATTTCAGTTCCCCACTTGTTCTGATGAGAAGAAGCAAGTGCAGTGGATGCTGGGCATACTATAATTTTGGCTTTCTTTCTTTGTTTCTCCTTAAAAATAATCACCTGTGTTTTCATTTTAGGGCAAAGCCAAACCTGCAGAATATTTTGAAGAATGAGAACGATAATTGTTTTTCTATGCCTTCAATTTTAATTATTTAAACATGCTTTTGTGAGGCACATTGCTCTGAATTGGTTCCAGGCCCCAAACACCAATATGTTGGAACAGACAATAGAATGACCTGCAGAAATATTTCAGTATTGTTCACTCATATAAAAAAATCATGTCATACCTGTAACATGTCCTCCCATAACCTGTAACATGTACCTGTAACATGCTTATATTACTAAAAACCCCCAAATATTGGGATATGTGACCATCCAACAGGGAAATCCATCTCTCCTCACTGTTAGAAGCTCCACTAATTGTAAATAAATATATTTCTTCTTCAAAAGCTTTTCAATAAATCAATCCATTTTTATTTTCAAATATAGTATGAGTAGTTGGCAAATGCTAACAAGAAGCAAACATTTCAATTGCCAACTTTTATTTCAAAGTGAAACACCTTTTTTGTGTCCTTTTCATTTTTGTCAGTTTAGGAAATGAAAGTTTATATTGAAGTGTTGGTTTGAAACAACAGAGGTAAATGTTCAAAGAAATTGCTTCTACGTGTCAGACAAGAAAACTATCAGTTCTAGCTAAAGATTAAGTCTCTATCTAGAATTGAAAGAGCTTAACTTTGAAACTACACTATTCCAAATGATATTTGAAATTACTTTATTGTTGGTACCCAGACTCTTCCTGCTGTCAGCAGATGGCAGCCTCGACATATTTCGGTGAAATGCAGGTTTCTTATGAGATGTTTAAGTTGGCTTTAGTCAGCATTTTCCTTTTGAGGTTTTTCCTTTGCTCTCCACACTCTGTCCTGAGTTTCCCTCCATCTCAGTGGTCTGCAGTCATTTCTAAAAAATTATTAGCTTAAAACTCCAGTATTTTAATCTACAGGAGATTAAACTTTTTTCTTAAGCCTGGTCTATAAGCAAAACAAAGGAAACATTAAGTATAGCATTGTCTGCTGCTGTTGCCACCACAGTCATGTCACTTCTGAAAAGAGAAGAAAGTTGAGATGAAATTATCAAATAAAACTATCAATGAGCTTTCTAGAAGTAGTAAGTATCTAAATGCAAATTTTGGAGCTAGTTTCATAACACTGAGTCAAATCCTCTTGTCTGCAACATATTTATATCGTGGGGTTTACTGGACTAGAAACTTCAGCCTGAGTTTAGTGCCTCAGCCCTCCTTCATTTACTGCTGTCAGGTGTTAACAGGAGATTTGCCTTACCACAGGCTTCCTATGCCTTGGATGAGAAGGCAGAAGCTCACAGCAAATGCCACCTACACGAGAGTCTGAGGTGGAAAATAACAGTAAAGGTCTCAGTTCATGTATATCTAGAGTATGTGTGCAGGATCTCTGGTTTAAAACATATAATCCTGAAGACATCTATGTACCCAAGTACATTTCTTTTTTTAAATTCCTGAAATTCATGCCCGAAACAATTTCAAATTTAGTTTGTTTTTACTTTAGAGATATCAAATCAACACTTGCAGACCTTGAATGCTGCTTCTGGAGAGTGTATTCAGAAAGAAAAGTACTCCTTGGTACTTGGGGGAGATGCATTTGAGATAGATAATTGTAAGATTTGAAATGTGTAATGAGGTCCAGGTACTCATGCAGGTGGTTCTCCAGGAGTATTATCCTAATTTTCTTTTTCATTTCCTTCCCTTTAATCAGATGTTCTGATAATCAAACCAGCCTGAGGCAGGTAATAGCTCACTATGAAGCTCAGGGAGAGCCTGAGGCTAAATATGCTGAGATATGAATAACACACAGGTATTTCCCCCCTGCTGTTTTTCCTGCCACATCCTTTGACATGTTTGAGAAGTGAGCACAGGACTTGTGAAGCCAACCCAAGTCTTGTCTTCTGCCAAGCAAGGAGCTCTCTGTGCCCCCAGCCCCCAAACTTGAGCTCCGACCCCACCAACAGCACAACTCCTCACCGCAGGGTGAAAACATCTAGCAACAAAAATCTGATTGATATATTAAAAATCTATGACTGGAGGTGCAGATATTGATCTTTTCAGTGAGCTTTTATTGCTCAGGACTTCATGTTCTTAAATCATGATGCAATTGTTGATACTGCACCTTGTTTATTCCCCCTTGAGCCGTACGTGGCGGAGGTCAACCCACAGCATTTATAAACACACTTTGTTTAGTCTCAGAGTTTATCTCACCATAAAAGGGAGCAGTAAATAAATAAATAAATAAATAAATAAATAAATAAATGAAACTGGTCACACAAAGGGCAGGCTTCCAAAATCAGGATGTTGGACGTTTTACTTTGAACCCCATGGCTTCAGAGACTCACAAGCACTTTTAAAGCTTGAACTAGAAAAAGCACATGTGTGCTTGTATGCTGAGGACAACAGAGCCTGCCTGCTTGAGCCCGGGATTAAGTGTGTGAACTGATGCTGACACTCTGTCATCAGCCCCCAGAGCTCCTCCAACTGGGCCTGCCCCACAGGGCACTCTTGGGTTCACACCACCCCTCCTAAAGATAGCAAAATGAGCCCAGGGAGCCTTTGCTCCAGTTTCAGGCTCATTAGATGAGTGATGACAGCTCATAGTAGTGGTCCCCCGTGGCCAGACAACAAGCAAGGCCCCCCACTGCTGCTGCCCACCCTGATGGCAGCTGAATTTTGCCAGCTGTCGTGGCAACCGGTGGGACACCAGCACAGATATCCCCGTGTCTGTGCTTTTGGTGCAAGCTTCTCTGGAGCCTCTCACTCCTAGGAGATGTGCCCCTCAAATCCAGAATTCTGGTTAAAAGTGTTTTCCCTGTTTCTCTTTGCAACTTGTTTTACCAAAGATAATCTGAAGAAGACATAAACACGCTCAGTGTCTCCCCCTTGTTTTGAATAATTTCAATGTTGAGCATTCCCACCTGTGAAATCACAAGTCATTTGAGAAAGTGTTTGCTAATTAAAAGTTTAATTTTGGTGTCTTTTATGTATTAAATCCATTATATGTTTACTTCAGCCTAATCTATAATAGGATCTTCATGTGTTCATTTAGTGCCATTGGCTGCAATCTTATCTAGGCTCCAAAATAAGTTAAACTCATAGCACTTCCAGTTTTATGGTCCTTGCCTGCATTCACTATTTTCTGAGTTTCTGAATCATACCTAATTTCATGGGTCTATGAAAGGGCTGTTTCTCAAGTCTGTGTTAGCAAATAAATCCAGGAAAGCTTTTTGAATGATCTCCAGTGTGCAAAAACTTCTCAGAAAATGTGGGAAGGGTTTTGTTTCTGTACTGTAAATGTGTTGATTCATTGCTCCAACCATTTTCTAGTAAAATATGACACATCATTTGATGCAGATGAAGGCAAGGCAGAGAGCCAGACATGGGGCATGGTTTGAGAACATGATGAAGCCTTTGTGGTCCTCTAAGTCATATTTTAAAATAACTCTCCTTAATAACAATGAGGTATTGAGATATTACAAATGTTTTCTTAATACCATCTCTTGCTTCCAGCACTCACAGAGACAAGGATCTTCTTTCTAGAGATACTGTGGTGCATGAAACATCAGGAGTCACTGAACAAAGCACTGATCTAAATCCAAACAGAAAAGAGTCTTTTTAGGGAAAACTCTATCACCACTCCGTGCAGTGGTCAGAGAGCTGTTCCTTAAACAGCTCTGAGTTAATACATTCTGTTACATCTTTGTGATGACTGATTTTTGTCCTAATTACAAAAGTAATTTCATGTTTCTATGGAAAACTATGCAATGATAATTTTAAGCCTTTATTTCATTTGCTGATTTCCTCAGCCATGCTGTGTTCTTGCAAAGACCTGCTGTCCTGGTTGTCTTTGTTTAGTGTGAACATCAGAACACGCAACACTGGCACATAATGCATACTCTGTATTTGTAATAGGCACTAGAGAATTCTAACTCTAGGGCAGTAAACAGCAGCTCCTCTGCTTTAAATGCTGGGATTTGCTTGTAGTTGTTTGCTTCAGATCTGAAATATTTAAGCAAAAGTATTCTTCCTTCTTTTTTTGTTTTGTTGCACAACTCCATTTCCTCTACGTTTAATTCATTCAATATGTAAAAAATTTTCTCTACTCTGAAACTAACTCAGAGGCATTCACTGAGGCCTCACCGAACTGCACCACTCTTCACAGACTGGTGCAAATTCCTCACACATTTTTATGATGCTTCTCACTAGAGCAGCTGAGTGCAACACAAACAGGAATATTCATGTGTTTACAACTTTGTGAGGTGAAAAGTGATGTTACACTGTCATTTTACAGCATCATGTTCCAGAGAGCTTCATTGGGAGCAGTGTTAGTCCAAAAACTCACACTCAGCTGCCAGGCCTATGACCTACAGTTCATGTAGCTGCCAGTATGAGAATTTCTGGCTCCACCTGTCATCTTGGGAAGGGAGGATCTAGACCCAAAGTCCAGTACCCAAGTCACAAGATCATTCTCCTGCATGTGGATAAAAACTGGTATTAATATAGGTCACCTGTAAAGTAATCAGTAAAAAGATGATCCGCAGTCAGGAGCAAAACAGAGTTATTCAGAAACACCAATGATATGATCTGTAGTAGTTCTGAACTGTTTACCACCTTCATTCGCTAAAAACATTATTTTAGCAGAAGAAGAGGAAGGACAGGAGCAAGTGTTGGGTCTGACATTGTTACTCATTTCCCTGGATTACCCTGGTGCCCTGAATTAAACCCCCAAAACTAACAAGAAACTATTTCCCAGAAAAAAGGCTCAGCCCGGTGTGTTTTTTCAGAGCTATTTTCACTGGTGTTTATTTCATGTGAGCCGATGAAAGTCCCAAGGGTTTACCTCAGACAAAAAGTGTGGGACAAACACACGAGTGTCCAGCAGCTCAACCCAGCTGTGGCCAGGCTGCCAAAGGAGATAATTCTGCCAAGCCAAACGGCTTCCAGACTGTGCACTTGTGTGTCAAAGTGACATTAGTGTATTTTGACATAAGTGCTGTCTTTTATCAGGGATAAGCTTCAAAGCCACAGAGATGGAGAGATGGGAAACTGGAGGTTGACAGGAAAAATAGAAGCTGACAGAAAAACATAAAGAGAATTTGTTAAAAATAAACCAAACACTCCAGGAGCCAGCGATACCCTCAAGCATCAAATTTAGAGCAGAGAGTGTTTTATTGCTTTGAGACCATGATAGTTTTGGCATGGTAAATAAATTTTCTCTGCAAAATGCAATGAAATTTGAAAAGCCTTGTGTTTGCTCTAAAGTCTGGAGCTGCTTGCTGATGAGAGAAGCTTTAGTCACAGAGAATGGGGGTAGTTAAAATAGACTGACATGGCTGTTCATATCTATTTTGACTTTAAGTTCTGGACAGCTCAGGTCCTTACCTAAATAAAGTTTGGCAAGGAGCTCTACAAAAAGCAGTGGAAAGCGCTTCAATCCCACAGCTGTCCAAAGGGATACTTTCAGAGGTGAAATTATTTGCCAAAGTTTACATTCACAGCAGGCCAACAATGATACCAAGACCAGAATAAAGCATCCCCAGTCCTACCCTGGAGCTGAATCCCACAGCTCAATTCACATGTGCAAGCAGAAGTGTTGTGGATTGCTGATAGTGTCGGTGAACTCACCCTGGGTCAGACCATTCCCCTGGACAATCTCTCCCTGATGGATTGCAAGGCACTTGGGATGCTGGCTTTGCCACGGGAAGGACAGCAAGGGGATCATACACCTTGGCTTCCAGCACTTCTCACTGAGGCTTCCTGTCTCTTTGGTTAGCAAGACAGAATCTCCAGCCAATTCCATGGGCCAAAGCCTTGCAGGACGGGGCTAAAGGTTTTAACTTGACATCAAAATTTCCTGCCACAGTGATTGTCCAGCAAGGTAGGTCATTTCCCTCTTGAGTGTTTTCCTCCTCTTATCTCTGGTGGCTCCCAAAAGCACATATGTTTCACTGGAGCTCAAACTAAAACATCCAGCATCTGGTAAATCAGGACATCTCTGGTCTTTTGGTCAGTCCCCTTTGACAGCCACACAATCAATAAAAGGCTCAGAGGTGCAAGTAAACTGAATGCCCCTCTCTATTCCTTTCCTAGGCTTGAAGCCTGCAGAAGACAGAGCAACAATTTTCACCTTCCTACCCAAATTTCAGCAGTCAAGGATTTGCCAATTAAAGGTGCCACAGCTTCTTCTGACAGCTGTCTGTTAGCATGACTGATGTCTGCTGGAGTCCAGAAGTTTCTGCAGGGCACACATGAAGATCAAAGACTTCTATCTAAGTCCCTTACATCAAAATATTTACTTGCTGTCATCTGGACAGATAAAGAGAAGTCATGGCCTCAACATCTGACAACTCTCCTGTGATGCTACGAATGTGCCCCATTTGCCATTAATGTCCCGGTGATATAAATAGGATATTGCAATGCCTACAGGAGGATGTTTGCAGACAGAGACAGCCAGATCAAATTCAACCTGGATAAGGCAAAAGGAAAACAGCCAGGAAGGAGGGATCACCAGGAAAATGGCCCTTGTAGAAGTAAATGTACAGAGAACAAGCCCTTTAACTAAAATGACTTTTTAAAAAAAAATTCAGAAAAGGGCCTCTGATCCTTTAGCCCAGATCTGTGTGCTTAGGTTTGATTCTCAGCTTGTTATTATTCCATAATGCCACACAGTCCACCATGATTTAGTCACTCCAGCTGCACAAGGCTGAAGAAAACATTTCATCACCTTGATTAGCAACATATTTATAAAAGTGCAAAATCATATCTGAGGAAAGCCAGGACCCACTGAGGGAACCGAGAGGCTCCACAGCACAAGATTTTGAGACAAATAAAGAACATTAGAAATAAAAAAGGAATCATAAAGCAATATTAAAATATTACAAATATCAGCACTCAAGTAAAAGCTGTTACTTTAGAGAGCTGCTTCTCAAGGCCTTTTTAAGCTTTTCATAAACAAGACTTTGACTGTATACAAAGACCGACAGAGCAGTGACAGCAGGAGCTAAGGGACAATTCTGAATCAGTGTTGATTTACAGTTCTATATGCTGCTGTACATATTTCTGGCAAGTTCTGGTATTTTTAAAAAAATCACACCAGGTCCACAAAGGCATGAGATGCTTCACTCCCATTAAAATCCCTGAAGAAATCAGCAGGAGTTCAGCACTTGCTCCTAATCACACCATCAGAGCAGCACAGGCTGGTGATAAACAGTGAACCCTGCTGCTACTGCTGCATCTGGGAAAGGACAACAAATTTTCAGTCCAGTTGATTTGCAAATCCCTAGTTTTATGCCTCCAACAGCAGCCTCAGTTTTGTTTAAATGACATTTTGTTAATTACTTTTCTAGGCTGTGCAGCACACGGCCTGGCAGTCATTGAGCATGAACTGGAGCATGAACTGGAGACTTTCAAAATGCATTGCTGCCTGCAGTGTTTTAATTTCATGTGCAAAACCAGGCATCATGGACAGAATGAAACTTTTAGTGAAGAAGTCCAGGCTTAAGCCTGTAACCTGGACATCTCAAATGATTACTGATTCCTAATAGAAATTTTGTTCTGGTCTTTCCCCATCCCAGGAAAAGTGGTGATTTTTCAGAACATTTATTTGGAGGCATGTTGAATTCATATTCCCATCCTTAATTCAAAGGTTGCAGAGGTAATTTTTGCAGCAGCTCCTGGAAATGGAAATCAACCTGTCTGTTGATCCCAGTACATTTTGCAGGGCTTGGATTTTGGACCTTTTCCAAAGTGTGGTATTGTTCACGTCCTTTGTCTTGCCATTAATGTCCCTACTGTTACGGTTTTGTCTGTTGGGTCAACGAGATTAGATTTCATTAGCACAGCAAACTGAAAAAAAAAAAAATACAAGTTATTAGATAATCATTAAAGCACATCTGTTGCCTTTTTCAGAGTGCCAAAGTCTGAATTCCATTGAACTACTGACATGGCACTTGACCAGCGCTTAGTTCAGCTATGGGCAATGAGCTGCAAAAGGATTAAAATATTAGCAGTGAGTGGATTTAGCCTAATCCTGGCACTTTTGTTTGGATTGCAGAGAAAGGTGCCCAGAGCAAGAGAGAATGAAACAATTGCAGTAAGAAAATGCCAACATTTTTGAGGCCATTCCACAAATTGTGCTGTGCTGGTGCTCCACTTTGGTGTGATGCCAAGATATCAGTTCCTCACTTCCACACTTTCATCTTCTTCCACCCTGGGTCAAAACTCCCTGAGAACTTCCCAGCCTGAAAGCCTGGCTGCTGGAGAATGGAAGCAGGTTCTCCACCCATCATCCTGGCACCCAGAGTGGCAGCAATCAGCAATCTGGACGGGGAACAAGCATTCTGTCTTAGCCACACGCTCTTTTTCTCTTTCAGAAAGTCTCCTGAAACATCATGTGGCAAATATTTTGAGTCATAGGTGCTTTTTATGTATAATTTTTGTTTAATTATTAAAGAAAACTTGCATGTGCTATTTATATCTCTTTGCAAAGTACTGGAAATCACATTTTCACAGACAAAAACTAGGTCTTACACAGAAGTCCTCATGGAGGAGGCACCTAGTTCCCAGATTTAGAATTGAAGTGCTGTCACATAAGCAGTCTAGATGTATAATAATGTAACCATCTATGACTAATTCTACAGACTGATACAAGAATTTACAAGGGAAGAAAAGGGGAAAAAATTTAATCATAAAAAAAATCACATATTACACCACACACATTTAGGAGGATTTACTTTCTTTAAGAAATGGTCTGGAGTATTGAAATCACTGTTGCTTTGGTGTGGCTGTCAGCAGCTAATTTTAGATCTCAGAGTTGAGATGTTTTGTGATTTAGTATGAATTAAGATATTTTATGATTTAGTACACGAGTCCTGATTTTTTAGATGTCAAGCAAGATACACACAGAGTGAAAAAATACATTCTTGGATGGTTTTCTGCCATCCCTGACCACTGCAAAAATCCAGAGTCCACCTCTGACCTACATAAAAATTCACAGGTGCTAAGACACAATCTAAAGAGCGTTTTTAGTTTTGGGGTTATTTTTTGCCTAAGAAACACTTACAAAACCAAATTACACTGAAGAGCTTCTCTACCTGGATTGATTGAACTATTCCTCTCTGGAGTTGGGAATTTTTTACTAGCTAATAATTGCTACATTTCAAGCAAATTTGGATGAATGGAAATTCTATTGATGATGATTTTACAAAGTGTGAGACACATACACCAAGGGGAGAGAGGGGCTCGGGACAATCACATTTAGCCCAAAATGTGGATGTACATTTATAAATTATGATTTTTTTCTGCTTAATCAAATAATTGTCTCAGATGTCCTTCTCTCCATGACTGTTGCCAACACTGCTGCTACCCTCCCATGCAGCTATTACTGTCCTTGCACTCATTAATCCCAATAAATGGTTGCTCACACAATTCCTCTGCATTGTACTCCTGGAATACGCCCTCCCACGTATTACTCACCTGGGATATCAGTAATAAAAGGAAAAGGATGATAAGCCATCAAATCTGTAACAGGTGGTGAAAGGTAGAGAGGAGATAAACCCTACAATTAGAAGTTTATCATTGATGATTATGTCATCAATTGTTTTGTTTTTAACAATTATTTTTCTTTCTATGACTGACTTATCTGTTGGAATTCCTCTTTTAATGAGCAGGAAGTCAGCAGGATGACTTTGCTTCTTCTTAACAGGCTGAAAAAGGCATGCCTAGAAAAACACAGCGCCTGAGTAATGTTCCAGAAAAAGCAATTAAGGAATAAAACCCATGCAACTCTGTACTCCTTGCCTACATAAAAGGTCATCTTTTTGATTGCTTTTCCTAGGATAGGTTCTACCTTGATTCCAGTCTTGCAACATTCAGGGAGAAGAAATGTGTTTAGGATATATCTTGCTGCTGGTCTGTAGTACATGTTCTGCATGTACAGCAACTGTACCTAAAAAACTCACCAAAAAAGCCATTGTTTAAACTGGATTGATAAAATATTTCCAGTTTAACTAATTGATGACATGGCTTGACAGTCCATGCATGAAGCTCATCCATGAGGCCCATGCTCCTCCTGTGTCATGGAGGAAATTGGAAGAACTCCCACTGACTTGAAAGTCGGTTTATGTACCTGCAGAGTCTGCACTGTTTATCTCAGCTTGTCAACAGCAGCTGCAAATTTATCTGGAGAGAACCTGGCTCCTCTGGCTTCCAGAACAAAAGGAAAGTCAAGAAATTGTAGATAACTAGTTGCAAGGCAATTTGGGGGTTTTTTTGTGTCTTTGTTTTGTTTTTCTTTTTTAAAATCCAGAGCATCTCTCAGCCCTTTGGAAGGAAGAAGGAGAACAAGCATCCTCTACACAAAGCCTAACTTTAGCTTTTTTTTGGCACCACAGGAGGGATCAGCCCTCATGTCTGGCTTTCATGTAAGGTAACCCGTCTACCAGAGCTGAGGGTAAAGCTGTGCCAGCATTCAGGAATGAATTCAGAATTCTCAGGATGAGAATTGTTGCCTTGTGCTGTTAAATCATGGTTCAGGAACTCATTGAGGGTGTGAAAAATTCAGATTCTGGTCTTCCCTCCACCAGTGGACACAGTGTTTTCGTAGAATCAAACAATCATTGAATAGTTTGGGTTGGAAGGGGGCTTAAAAATGGGGGGGTTGCATTTAACAAGGTTAATGCAAAATAGGGCAAGGAAGGGACACTTTTCAGGGCTCTCCTTTTCTGTCTGCTAACTAGAGGAAGCAACCACACAAAAGCAGTTTCCTTGGCTTGGCAGTTCCTGAAGTTTTTTTCTGAAGAACAGAATAATGTTAGTGGAAAACAGAGAGCACACAGAGCAAGCCACAGGGCCTGGAGCATCCCCCAAACAAGGAAAACTCTAATCCAGGTCTTCCAGCCCCTCAGGCATTGTGCTAACACTCCATTTCTGTATGAAAGTGTCCCAGCTGCCACAGTGAGGATGCTCCTTCCAGTCTGTCACTGACCCTCAGCCTCTTGGCAAGTGTTTAACAGAGCACTGAAATGCAAATCTTCTGCGAGGCCACTGCCCACCTCCCCAGTGCTTGTTACAGCTATAAAATGGGATTGGGGCCAAAGTGTGATGTGATCTGGCAACTGCAGCCTGCAGGAGAGTGCCCTGTGGAGCACTGGGTTCCGAAAGCAGGTTAGAGAAGCCATAAATCTGTTTATACTTGCAGGGGGAGCCCATTTGCTCTCTTTCTTCCCAGGCATCTCTCACCTCTTCGTAGATCCTCAACTGTCCCCAGTGATTTTGTATTTTGTTTGCAGATCCTGGCATTTCCTACAGGAGACTTTGTGAGAACACATCCCCAGATTTGTGCAAGCCTGACTTTAAACATTTCCTTAAGGTTTGCCTTCTATTTTAAAAAATAAAACCAAGACTAAGTCAGTCAGAGGTGACAGCAGTCTGTTTCATGCCTTGCACGTGGATTTGGGTAGAATCTCAGTTTGGAAGGCAAACAGGTCACTTTAGCTTTCCAAAGAAAGCTCCTGTGACTCAGACCATTGCCTTCTGGACCATTATGACCTAAATGTGACTTAAATGCTCCTAATCTTTGCAGTGGCCTGTGTACACTGGTAAAATGCCATTTACCTGCTGTGGTCACAGGCTGACATCAGTTCCCCTAGTGATGTCATGATCAAATATTTCCTGGTGTTCAAGTGAATAAAGGTCTAAAGGCCCCTGTGGTTCAGGCCTGAAGAATATTTTCACAGCACCAAGGTTAGAAATAGTAAAGTAATGATTCATTTCTGGTCTTTTAGCAGCCTGATGCTCTTCCAGCTGAACCCTGATTCTCGAGGTGTGATTTTATACCCATCAGCAAAGAGCATGACATCTTATTTCAGTCCCTGGGGAAGTGCTCAGGAGAAAAACATGGCTCATTTTAGCTGTTTGGGAAACACCACCATGTTTCTAACAGGAGAAGGAAAAGGCAGGTGGGTTATAATGAGGCAATTGAACTGTTCTGTCACCCCTTTAATGGTGTAAGACTCGTTCAATATAGAGCAGGCAGCCAAGAGAGGCAACAGCTTAAGGGATGAACAATTTCTGGCCAAGCAGCATTATACCAACCTGTAAGAAAAACTTACAGAAAATAAGAGAAATGTCACAATTACAGATTTCCCTGAGTGGCTGCTATTCATAAGAAAACCATTCAAGAATTATTCTTTTCCTTATTGGGAAGTCTCCATAACATTAGCAAGACAAACTTCTCTCCCTAAGTAAACGCAAGAAAAACTATTTTAGAAGTAGTAAACCGATTAAAATTTTATGTTTTGTTTTTTTACATTATCAGTAAGAAGAAAAAGTTATAGGAAAAAGAGAAGTAGTCCAAATGTTTTATTCTGATTTTTATTACTCTTTCTTTTAATTACTGTTAGTAAATTTTTCTTTATACCCTTTTAAAGTTTTAAACCACTTTACCTTTCTCCTAATCCTACCTCACAACAAAAAGTAAGTACACTAGCAATTAACCAACACTGAAACACACCACACTCATTAGTACATTCCCCCCCAAAAAATCTCAAATTAGCAAAGCAAAACCACTACACAAAATTAGTGTTTCTACCCAGTTCAAACTAAAACCTCCACATCATCCTAAGAAATAGGGTCTGCTTTTAAACATAGACAGATACATTTATTTTTATGCAGTGGATTATTGCATCAATTATTGCATCCTTCAGAGGTTAAGAGACCACCTTTCCCAAAAATTCAGATTAAAGCAATTTGATCTTTACCTGAAACAGTCCCATGTACTTGGGGAGCCCTTGCTGGATAAAGACCAGGAGCTGGTGAGCATTGCCATACCTCAACATACTCCTCATTTCTCCTGCATTAGGAGGTTTTATGCACTCTTTGGTCACATGCTGAGTGGGGATATTTGAAGGAATGTTGAATGATTTAGAGATGGGATGTAGGAGTTTTCTAGATGATGTGATTTATTGTTTTTATTTTTTATATAGATAGGAAGGGTGAGTTTGGTTTATATTTTTATTGTGTGATTTAGAAGGTTATAAGATTTTGAGCTGTAAGATTTTTAGTTAGAGGATTTTTAAAGGATTTATTGATTAATAAAATATTGCTAATAATGTTTTTTATTTATTTTTTCATATTTTGTTTTATGGATTTATGTTACAGTGTAAGATTTTTTTAGTTAATTATGTTATGATATATAAACTTATAGTATTGTATTTAAATTTTTTTGTTTATTTTTGTAATCACTTTCTTATATTTTAAACTTTAAAATTTTAAACTTTTTTTAATTTATATGTTTTGGTTTTAAACTATAAATTTATATTTTCGTTTTTAGTACTTAGGTTTGGAAGTTTTTTCTAAGGTTTTAAATTAAATCTTGTGTTTAATTCTAAGCTTTGGTTGACAGGATTAAAGTTCTGAGAATTCTCTACATTTTGGATTCCAGCAGTGCTGACCATGGGGGTTTTTATGGAGCTGATGGGGAGTGCAGCTGGATCTTGGTGAGTCACCAAGAGAGTGTAGAGGAAGGGACATGAGGGAGATTTGGGGTTTTGTCTGCCTCACTGGAACAGTTGTTGCGATATTCTGAGCACCAGAATTGATGGAGTGCCAGTGCAGCTCCCAATAAACTTCAACACTCTTCGTCAAATGCAAAGCCTGATCCTTAATACTCAAAATATTAGTGCTTGTAGGGATCCAACAGCATCTCCACAAGGTGGCCACTGTCTTACAGAAGTCTGAAATTGCAACCTGTTGCTTTTCATTGGCTGCATTAGAAAAGAATTGGCGCACTGCAAAAGCCTCCTGCAGGAAAACACAAACGTCGTGGGTTACACTGAACTGCTTTTCTCCCAGTCACCTACAAAGAAAAAAAATTGCTTTTCTATGTAGAATGTTTATTTGGTTTTCTGTGTAGAATAACAACAGAAGACAGCAAATATTTTGCCCTTCATTTTTAGAAAAAAAAAAGATTGTGTAACTTCCATTTTTAGGTTCAAGCATGGACATGACTGACAGGTGTTGAATTTGTGTACTGCCAAGATTTTCCGTGGCAAAGAAGGAGTAGAATAGAAATTACAGTCTGCTGGTTTTAAAGATGTGCTTTTGTTCAAAAAAAGAAGAATAGTTTCAATTTTATTATAAAGCAAATATTTGTATATTTAAGACTTGAAGCTGAATGAAAATTGGGTTAGTCATGGCTTGGCCAGAAGTTACCTGTAATTTTTTCCTGATGTAAAAGGTTTTCCTCTTTCCTCTTGGCAACATTCAGAATACTGTAGGCTTACCATTTATGGCAAAGACTTGTGTTTATTGCTCAGGATGAAGAACACACTGCAGATAAAGGCACACAATTCTTTTAATTCTAATAATACCCTTGAATGAGAACCAGGAATTGTGTTAACCTTAAGGTCCATTTTGAGAGTTTCCAAGATTTCTTAATTAGACCTTTGAAATATCCCATAAAATGACTCCTTCTTCGCATCATTCTTTTATTGTCAAGAAATAAAGTTGGCAGATCACAAGAAATCTGAAAGTTTTTATTTACAGGTTTTTCAAAATTAATTTTTAATTACAAAAAAACCAATCCCGTAACATTCTCCTCTTATCTCAAAAGCAATCAAAAGGAACAAACTAATGGAGTAACTTCAGAGCATTTATTACTCACTGGGAGATACTGTACCAGACAGTCCATGGCACCTAAAATAATTATCAAGCTTTTATTATATTATTACTGCCACTTGCCCTGGCAAAGAAATCACATGACTTAGGACGAAACTCTGGAGTAAGACAGAAAATGTTGGATAATAATAAAAGGTTGAAGTCTTGCTCCCATTAGGTCAAAGACAAGAATTCCTGCTGATTTCAGTAGTCTTGGTGGGGCTTAAGAACTATTTTGCCAGAGTCGCTCTGCCTGATAAAGCTTTGGGTTTATTTTTAATCAAACTGTGGTATCAGAAGTTAGAGCAAGGAGTTGTTAAGTCCTCTGGTACTCCCATCTCCATTCCCCACAGCCTGGGCAGAGTGGGTCACTTCAGGAGTCTTTTCTAAGAAAATTCTCCTCTTTTCTTTGTCATGACCTTCCCCAGAAGTGGCACTGCCCTGAGCTGCAGCTTCAGCTCGAAAGCATTTCAGCAGGGAGATATTGGGGCCAGGATTACTCACCTCCTGCTTCAGTAACACAGATGCAGAGACCAGTGGTTTTTGATGAGTACTACACAGACATGAATATCTTTATTTAGATAGACTTGAATATCTAGACATGAATATCTTTATTTCAATTCAATGTAGCTGCTGCTTGTTCCATGGTGGAAACAGCTCCTTCTCTAACAGCAGTACTTAGGGGCTCACCAAAACCAGGAAAAAACCCCAAAAAACAACTCAGAGGAGGGAAAAAATCACCACTGCAAGTTCTAAGTAGCTGCAGTCTAACATCAAGATTTTTGAGTGTGCAGAAATTTATCTTTCCAAGGCGTTTTCCTTACCACAAGATGTCACTGTTTTTTATTTCTTCCCTCCCATCTGACGCTGTCCACAGTCCTCTTGACTTCCACAATGCTCTCTAAAGAGAAAACGATTGATCTCAAAAACGTGAATATTTTGTGTACCTGTTTATTTTGACCATCTGCTGTCTTTATGCTAGATTTGAAAAACCAGCTGTTTCTTGGCTTTCAGTGTATATTTATTTCAGATATTCTATTCCTTTCAGACTGTAAAATGTTTCACAGTCCACCACTTCACTTTTGAATTTTCATTCTCAAGCCAGCTCAGGCTTACTTTGGGGTCCACTAAATAAGAAAAATGTGTTAGATGTGAGACTAATCCAGATATTCCGCTAAATTTGGGAGGCTCTGTCAAGATTTGAAGGGTTTGAGTTTTAAATTCCTAATGAAATCAGGCACACAAGTTTTAGACAGCATTTAACACACTTCTACTACAATAAAGCTTTTTTTAGATTGGACATCAGGATAAGGTTTTATTGCATAAACTTATAAATATGACATTGTTGAGTAGGTAAATGTTCTCATAACAGACTTGCACTGTCTGCAAAGACAAGGGGATTTACTGATATCCGTATTTATGTTAAAAAAAAAAAAAAGACAATTCCATTAGCTGAAATAGGAGCTGGTGACAACTGATTTTATCTTATGATGTATTCAGAATGTTCCTTGTTGGCTCTATTTATCTGGATTCACCAAGATGTTGTCAGCATACTCTCAAATAAGGGTGTTACATGGGGACTGGATTTCTGCAGAATTCAGGTTTTGAGGAAGTTTCTCACAGTGATGGCTGTTTGAGTGAAAAAGTTGGCTTTGTGTGAGAAGTGTGAGACATCTCCCAGGCCTGACCCACCTCCAGTTGCTCCTTTAATAACCCAGGACCCTGTGCAGAGTAAGTGGGACATGCAGGGCTCTCCTTTCCACATAATGGACAAGCTGCACTAACCCTGCATCTGCTCCTGTGTTAGCCTGTCACTCACAATCAGGGGTTACTTGATGCCTAAAATAATTCCTCCCCTGACAACTAATTCATCTGGGAAGAAAAAAGACTCCATCCAGATGGTGGGAATCTCACTGCTCACAGGCTCCTCTTTTCTTTCTTTTTTTTTTTTTTTAAATGACAAAGTCTCTCTATTTTTTAGTAGACACTCAGTAAGTTATATAACATTCTTGGAGCTATCCCATGCTATTTTCAGCCTTTAACTATGCCTTAGGCATTCAGAAAATAAGGCCTTCCCTGACCTGGGAGACTCCATCTCTAAAAATGGGGACTGCTAAAATCCTTTACAGAAGTGAGCCCTAATACCAAATACTATATTTCTCTCAAGATGTGAAAATTAAGAATGGAGAGGGCGATGGGGAAAGGAATGGAGCAGACAATTTTTGGCTCTGTGCAGCGTTGATTTGCAGAGGTTGTTGGCAAGTGTCACCATCTGTGGACTTCCTTGTGGCCCAGACACCAGGAATACGTGCTTTTAGTCCAGCATTTAGCAGGTGTCTCAGTGATAAAATGCAGAATGACCTGTGAGCTGAAAGTGAGGAGATAAAGACATAATATCTGTGAAAGGATGCCTTATTTACTTAGCTAAGGTACCAGGCTTCAGAAATGGGTTTTGAAGAAGCACGTGCTCTGTCTTTTCACACAGCCTCTCCCTGCCAGGCAGGGGGTGCCACTGTAATTGATTTTCTATTGTTTGGGTGTAAGAGTAGAGCAGCATGACAGCTGTAATGTTATTTTTCATAAACTGAGGTTTCTGTTCTGGCACCGGTCAGATAGAAAGGCAGCTCTCCTGGCTTTTGCAAAGTGAGCTTCCTCATCATGTGTTTGGAGACAAGGACTTGGAAAAAGGTTCAGGAAAGGTCAAAATGCAAACATGAAGGTTATCTACCAAGCAGTATTTTGAGTCAATTTTTTTATCAGAATAAAATCTCCTGCCTTTCAGAAGAACAAGCAGGGTACCACCAATAGTGACAGAATATTCATGTGTATTAGTGGAGTATGAAGTTCCCTGCTTTTGCCAAAGAGATAACACTCTGTGGGGTTTTTTATTTGGGGCCAGTCCTTCAGCAGGATGCAACATTCTGATGTAACAAAAGATACAATTGGGGTTTACAAAATGGCATCCCAGAGCCACAGGAAGGCTCCCTGCCCAGGCCTCACCCTTGTACTACTATTCTCCAGAATAAAACTTAAATTCTAAATTCTAAACCTAGAATTATTATTCTAGTTGTTCCCACGAATAAGTCTGCCCAGGACCATGGCACATCCTGGCCCTGGGACTGACGGCCACCCCAAGAGGAATTCCCTGGACATGGGAGCCTGTGTGACTCTTTATTTGCTGTGATCTCCAGCGTGGGCACCTCTGAACCTAGAACAAGCCCAGACCTCACTCCTTACTCCCACCAGCTGCTCCCTCAAAGCTGCCTTAGGAGCGACAGGGCATAGCAAAGAACTGGTGAAAATCAATTGTCTCACTGTAAAATTCCTTCCTTAGGCTCCAGATGCCAGCCCAGCCCTTCACAGAGCTGCTCTTGGGGGTCAGGGCTCCCTGCTTGCTGCCTGTCCCAGGTGGTAACAGCTACTGTGGGGTGCCCTTTCCCATTTATTGCCAAATCCCATTGTGTTGGTGTCTCTATAGGACACGAAATAAAACGACACGACACTGGAATCTCCAGGGTAAAAAGAAGGATGTTTAATTTCTGACTCCAACATTTATAGATTTTTCAAAAGCGGCAGTGGATTGGAGGGTGACAGTACCACCTCTCCAATGACACTGGACAAACCAACAGCCCATCAAATTTCTCCTCCTCCATAAAAGAATGCAAAACAATCATAATTTAGAGGAAAGCATGTGAGAAAGCTCGTTACAAGAATGTAAACATCAGAAGGCTTAGAAGAACTTAGAAGAACAGGGTGACATTTTGGGTGTCTCTGTCTGCTGGGGAGCTCTCTGAAGAGAGACTGGGGCTGCCCAGAGCAGGACACAGCTGCTCCAGCCACCCAGGCACTGCGGTCCCAGCCCCAGGCACAGCTGAGCCCCTCGTCCGGGCTGGTGGCACCTCCGGGAAAGGTGTTCAGGAAAGGGCAAAAATGCTGGACAGGCAGAGGAGAAGGGGTAAAAGCCAAGGAGCAGTCCTGGAGCACCCAGATCAGGGAATAAGGGGAAAGAGGTGCTCCAGGCCCTGGCTGGAGCAGGGATTCGCAGGGATTCCCCACAGTGCAGTGGGGACACATGTGAGGATGTAGAGGCAGAGGAGCCAGAGTGGAGCTGAGTCTGGGAAAGGCTGAGTGATTTCTCTGCCCCTATCTCAACCCACGAGCTACTCCATCCCATTTTTTCCCCTCTCCCCATGTCCCTGAGCAGGGGAGTGGGCTGGGTGAGCAGTCGGACAGTGGCCAGTCAGCCCACCACATATGTGCAGAGTACAGCCTCTTGCTCTGAGGAACTTCCCATGAAAATAAGGTGCTAAAGTGGACAAAAGGTAAAGATGGTTAATTTTAGAAGTAATTCAGAAGCTGAGGCACAGAAACTGCTTATATTGTTGAGTTACACAGGGAGACCCAGCTCAGTGACCCCGTGTTCCAGGCACCCAGGTCCTCAACCAGCTTCCCTCCCACATCAGGACCATGGAAAAGTGCTCTTCTCCTCTATGTTTGCCAGTTAACTGGCACTTTATATTCCAAAGAGGCTCAGGCTACATGCATTGAATTTGGCCTGAAAACAGGCTGTGGTATTTCCATCTGTCAGTAACAGATTAAAAGAAGATTTCACGGATTCTTTATAAACAGCCCTAAAGCTTCACCTCAGCTATGTATATCTAAACTGCAGAAACCCTTCATGACTGATGGCTGGGCTCCTCTGCCAAATTCTTACCAATAGACTGACAGCCCAGATTCTGTAAGACCTGTGCCCCACTGAAGGGATCAAGAGCAACACTGAATTCCCGTTCCTCAATAGTCTGAAATGTTTTCTACTGACTCGTGACCTGTGGGAATGAATATTCATTTTGCAAGAAGGTTACTAAGGGTCAAATACTAATTTTTGCACTTTTCTGCTTAATACATTTTTTTAGGTTTGTTTTTGGTTTTTTTTGGCCAACAAGGATAGGACTAGAAAGTAATATTTATGATTTCCAGATATCTGTTTATTGCTAATGTTTTTAAAAGGAAGCAGTGAGTGGGTGATTTCTTTATAAGAGAGAAATGTGTGGTTGACCTATTACAATAATGAGCATTTTAATACTGGGAAGTAAAGATTATTCTAAATAATTGACCCTCTGTGTTGATACTGTTACCCACCAAGGTTCTCAGAAACTTAATTTAAATGAAGTACTCAAACACAGGAACCTCTGAAATATTTATCCATGAGCAGAGCTGGGAGTAGAATCAGCACACACATTTCTTGCACAGCTGGTTTTATTTCATTAGTTGGAAAGCATCATTCACCAAGCTAAATACAAATATTTTGGGCTAAATGGGTTGGACAAATCCTTTTACAAAGCTGATAGCTTCAATTTTGAAATACTGTTCAGTCCAAGTGAATTTGCTACAAAGCAAATGAGGAAACTGAAATTGGGAGCAGAGGAAAGTAAATTTCCTTCCATCCTTCCCGGCTTCCTTTCACCATTTTGGGGGTTTGTTTAGAAGGCAGTGCTGTCAATCCTTTAAAAATGTGTTGGGCTTTTCCCAAAACTTTGCACTTTAATGTAAGTACTTTTCACTTCTTTCTCACACTTCAACATTTTTCAGCAAGGAAAAACTGAGGAAAACAAAAGGAGAAAAAAAGAGAAATATCTGGAATTTTTTTTTGTATTTGCTAGTGGGTTTTGGCACAGGGAATTGTATAAGAAATGCATGCTTATTCCTCAACAAATCCCATTTTGTGTGGATATTCAATCCTGGTCTAACCATTGTGGCAAAATGTGTAATTTTTTCCCCCACTTCTGTACTTGAACGATCATCATAGGCAATTTAATGTATTTTTAGCACCCCTTCTTCTCCAAGTTCTAGACATGAGTGACCACACGGATGTGGACATGAACAGAGATGTGGGAACTCAGTCCTGACCTCTCTGCGTGCCCCAAAAAGCAAGAAGAGCCCACAGAGACCTCAGTGGTCCCAGAGAAAAAGTGTCTGGTTGACATTTTGAAATCTCTTAACAGTGAACCACTTAATGCTCACAGGTTTTTAAAGTGCTGGCAGTGGGTGAATTTCCTACACCTTTACCCTTAGGAAGTTCTAAACCACATCACAAAATAATCTCAAGCAGTTCTAGCTTGGCAGGGGGAAGGATATAAAATTCTTGGGCTTGTCCTGGACTTTGATAAAAATAATAATACAAATGGGTTTGAATCTCCACAGTCAGGCCCTCTAATCAGTGACCAGCAATGTGATATTTTGTCAGCTTCTCTGGCAACAGTGAATTAATGCTGCTGACCTTTTAAACAAAAGCCAAAACCTTGACCTGGTTGCTGGGTGAGCTTCTTTAAACAGAGTTTGTTGCATTATTGAACTTTTTCATCTAGCTGTATTTGATTAATCTGGTACAATGACCACTTGATTCTTTCTTCAGAAGCTCCTCAGGGTCTGGGAAGGCAGGGAAGTTTGTCTTCCCCTCCCAGCCCTGAATCAAGTGGGACTGCGAGAGATGGTACATAATAAATCTCAAATTCTGCTCTGCAGTGATCAAAACCCAATCAATTAAAGTTTAAAACATAAAGTACTTCTTTATCTAGGAATCTGTCAACACCCTATCTTGGTAAAACTATGTATTTTTCTTACTTGTATTTAGAGATGTATTTTGGTAAAATATTGTGTGTTTGTTTTATTCATTTCAATATCTCATCTAAATGCAGCTTGATAGATCTGAGTAATGCATGAGTAATACACACAAGGCAGTGCAAATTGAAATAGATGTGATGAGACACAGGGAATCTTTCTGGTAAGCAAAAGGAGAAGGAGGCGTTATTGAAGGAACAGTCTTTTTGAATGGGAAAACAATGAAAAATGAGCACAAAAAAAGGTCAGAGTCTTTCAGAAAAATTCTGTATGTAGTCAAGAATCTTTCTCTTGATTTTAAACCTCATTAAAATCAACTGCTACTATCAGTCCACCTTGTTAGTATGCTGCCAATTGGGACACCCTGTCTGCTTCTGAAGAAGAATGAAGGGTGTGTATAAACAAGCTGTGTTCTTGCTTCTGCAAGACATTTGAAGGTTTTTAATATTTTTTTTTAATGAAAAAGTGAGGTTTGATTGCAATGTCTGTGTCCAGGAGTGCTTAACTTTTATGCTGATGTAAACCAAGAGTTTTCACACTTTCTGGCAACATCTTGTAAAGTGTAAATAGAGTAGAGCAGAGACAAAGAACTGGTGAGGGAAAGGTAAGGTGAGTGCCTCAGATTCCTTCATGTGAGCTTTTCAGGCAGGCTTGGAATAGCTGTTATGGCTTGATTTATTTTTTATTTTGGCAGCAGCCCTGCGAGGGAGCCTTTGTGTTGGGATGCCTGCATGGAACTGCCCCTACAAGCCATTTGTCTCATCAAAGACCTTCTGTTTACAGCTGTCTCATGGCACCTCATGGCTACAAGGTCTGCAGTTCTCACATTTGCTGGATGTCAAGGAACTATAAAATAATTAGCCCAGAATCAGGCCGTTTAACCTGGATCAGTTTACAGCAAGGTGTTTTCTCTAGTTCTTCTTCAGCACCGCGCAGCCAGCCCCGTTTGCACCGCCTTAACATGGAGCTAACACATTAGTTAGCAGTTATTCACACATTGCCTCGTGGAATAATTTCACAAAGAGCTGTATAACCCAGGAGATGAAAAGGAGTTGGGTTTCACTGCTGGTTTAACATGTGCAGCTGTTTCACCCTGACACCCCTTTGCTAAATGCCCTGGAAACCCCATGCCCTAACACATCATTAAAAAACAACAACAAAAAAAGAATCTCCTGTTCTCCTGGGCATCTCAGATCAGATAAGGCTCATAGCCTAAAATATATCATTGTTTAAAGTCCCATAGAGCTGCCACTTAAAAAGAAGGCTTCCAAAAAGCACTTCCAAAAGACATGAACTCTAAGAAGATTAAAGGAAATTTTGTTTATGTGTACAGATACGTATTCGAGTGGGAAGTCAGGCTCTGTGTTTTAATCATGTCTGAAATGATGACTCAATCATGATCCAATTGCAAACATGAGCAGCCTGGGCTGGTGGAAGGTGCTCCTGCCCATGGCAGGGGATTGGAATTAAATCATCCTTAAGGTCCCTTCCAACCCAAACCATTCTGTGATTCTATGACTGAAGGAACTGGTGCTGCTACCCAGGCAATATTTCTGACCAAGCCACTTTAATAATAATGAATCTTAATCACTCTTCTAGATTGGATAAGATTCCACTGTAAGTACTAGGTTGTTCTAAAAGAAGTTATCTTCTCTCTTGTCTCAGTTAACTAGAGTTGAAACACTTCTAAGAATTAAAGAAGATCACAACTAATGAAGGAGGATGCTTTGATAGGAGATATTTGTAGTGGTCATAAAAATTTCCCACATGGTGGAAATAAATAAAAACAGCTTGTGAAAACTTTGCAGTTTTTAAAGGGGCAACTAAGGTGTAAAATCTCCATGGTTAGTGCAAGGACTGCTTGTGGTGTTGTTCTATGTCTAATCAAATCTTACTGACAAAGGCACTTTATTGAATTTATTCATAGTTGGAGTTAGTGCTGTTGAAGAGGCAACAACAAAATGCCTTGAAGTTTTAGACCTGGAGTCAATCAAGATGCATTTTTGAGATAGCAGAAAGCTCCAGCCTGTTTATTATAGGATCTTTGCACTTCTGGTTCACACCTGAATTCTTGCCCAATTCTACTTGAAAGAGATGCTGCTCTAGATCTGATGCTGCATCTTTAACCCTTCTTAAATAAGTGCCTGTTACACATAACCCTGCCCAGAAAACTTAATTCAGGGTCTGCTGGAGGGGGAGATGAATGGGACAATCTGCACTCTCCAGCTTCTGAAGCCAGACCCTTGGATGGTAGACCTTGTGACTGGCAGAGGTCTTAGAAAGGATCTGAAAGAGGCAAGGAAAGTAATCAGAACTTTTCAGGACAAACCTGCGTTGTAAAATTATATAAAGCAACATTTAAATTAGCCAGTTAACCAAAGAAAGTAAACAAGTAAAAAGCAATGCTTCAAATAATAGTAATGCATAAATCAGGTTTGGCTTTGACTTTTTCCTGCAAGCAAACTGGACAGGGACAGAGCCTAATTCTTCTTCTGGTGTGAGCCATGAGGAATTCTGCTAAAAGCAGCACTAGTGGGAGCCAGGTCAGACACATCCCAGGTTTCCCAGTACTCTAGATCAGATTGACAAGCTGTCACCTGTAAGTCCTTCCTGTAAGCCCAAGTCAGGAGATTTGGGAGCCAGGCTGAGGGTTATAGGGTGATACCAGTTAACATCCCCTTGAATAGCAGAGTGCCATGGGTCAGTGGTAAAATGGAAGGCTTAGCAATGGATCAAATTGTATCTGCCAAGTATATTTATCTTTCTGCCTGCTAAGTGTTAAAGAGTCCTGGTGACACTGATAAGGGAACTGTTACTTATATTTGCAAAGCCTAAATACATCAGGTCACGACCCCGATTGGATAAGTGGTAGCTAAACCCTTATGGCTCCCTAACAATGGAAAAAAATTACAGAGCTGGTAATTGGGCACCAGCTACGGGGGAAAATGGGAATGGCCAGAAGTACAAAGGCAGATTATGACTTTCTGACTCCTTGGCATGCTTTAGTGAGTATATGGACCATGCCACTTCAGTCTGATCTGCACAAAGGGTTTGTCTTTGAACAAGCCGAGACTGACAGCTTTTTTCTGTCTCTGTGTGGGGTTAAAGTCTGGGACCTGGCACTCATGTCACTGGTGCATGACAAAAAGTGGAGAAGTAACACTTTAGAGACACAGTGGGCCTTCTGCTGCCTCTTTTGTTGCCTGGACAGGGCAGTGTTCTTCCATGTCCCCAGATACAATAAAGGTGCTGGCCACTGCTTTGGTCAAGGATGGAGCTGGCATAACAGCCCTGCAATGGTGCAGAACTAATCTGTGCTGGGCCTTTCCTGTGTGATAAACCCACACCCAAGTAACCTAATCTGCAATGGGAAATCACGCACAAAAAAACCCTAAAAAAAAAAACCACCCAAGCCCCCCCAAGTGTGCCCAGCGTTTAGTGACAGCCTGATTTTTTTCACAGCCATTTGAAGGTTTCCACTGGGGACCCTGGTCATTTGATGTGACAATTAGCAAGGGGACTTTTGTAGTCCACTGAGATGAAATGGCCTTCTACAATAATTATTTTATGCCTTGAACATAACAAAAAAACACAAGCCCAGAGAGCAGATAATGTTGTTACATCAAACAGCAAATGGGTTGTGCTTGTAACCAATTATTTTCTTTTATTAAAGCGAAGTGTTACTTTTCCCATGAGAAAAAAACCCCTTGAAATTATAAGACAAAATTTCCCCACACTGCCTTTAGTGTCCCCACATTTTTACTTTCCTAACCCAGTCAGTTTTCTTTGACCCCAGAGATTTTTTTAACTCTCCTCATCTTTTAATCTCTGTATGAAATATTAGCAACCTAGAGGGGAAAAGTGTCAATACCACCTGCAAGCTCTTTTTTTCTTTTGCCATCAGGGCCAACATGCTGGCAGATAAAGCACCATACTTAGGGCGCTGAAAAGCTCTTTTCAGCTTTTTTCCTTCTCCAGCTATAATTTTGTCTAAGTAGAATTGTTCATCATTCTGAAGAGATGATCAAAGACTTAAGGAGTAGTGGATACAAGCAAAGATGTTCGACCAAAAAATTAATAAAAACTAATTAATAAAAATTAATAAGATCTCCAAGCTTGTTTTTAGAAATTTAAACAAATAGCCTCCTATTTTTTTCTTTACATTATTGAGAGATCTATTCATGAAACTGGAGATTCTTTCACTGGGAATGCAGTTTCCTTTGCAGAACACCAGATAAAGTATATCTTGACTTCCCTGGGATAGAATTAGAGGTCTTCTCCTCCCTTCTGGATACATATGCTCGCTACACATTTTTAACTTGTCACCTACACTGTAAAAACCCCTAACTCACCCAGCATGCTGCTATCAGCATTTAGTTCTAGCAAAAGAAATAATTTTTAAAAGGCAGAATGGGTGGGACTAATCATGTTCTCACTTGGATAATCTGAGTGCAAGGGAGACCAGATTCAAGATGCATTTTTTTCCCCAAAAGACAGAGTGAATATTCTTACCAATTTCATTGGCAGCTACATCTGTACTTTGCATTCTTATTGCAAAAAAAAAAAATTTGTTCACTCCCAAGGAGTTACCTAAACTTATGTGCTACAGATTGCATTTCATAGCTCCACTACTTTGAACATGCAGAAGTTTATTTCATTAATGGTGAGGTTTTCTATAAATGTTTTACACCAGTATAAAATATACCCAGTTCAAAGGAAGGTAATGGATTGTTTGTGTCATCTGGAGCTGGGTGAATAATTTGCACATTGTTGCTTTCTTCACCAAGTTCTGTCTTGCTTTTGTGATTTTATTGCCTGTGTAATTTGATGGACAGCCAGTAAATTGTTTATAAGCTGTATTTTGCTGGTAGTTGAGAACCATAATTTAAGATGGATTGCTAGAACCCCAGTAATACAGTTGAAAGGCTTAGAAGCATGTTTTTAGTGCAAGAACTCACATTTAGCAATTGAAAAATCACAACCTGACCCATTTTCAGTATTTGCTTAAAATTTGTATCTATTTCTGCCAAGGAACACCCAGAGAATGATCCGAATGAACTGAAACACAGCCAATTTAGATTTATATCAACACACAAAAAAAATATTTCTGGAAATGTGCTGTGTGATGTGCTCAGGTCTTGTGCAGCTAAAAGTGATCCAGGTGACATTTACCTGAGTCCTGGCCAGCAGCAAGACGTGAGGAGCCCACACAGACCCGGGCAAAAGGCTGCAGAAGTGGACAAGAGGGAGCAGGAGAGCAGGGTTAATTCCCGGCAGGCTCACCCGCCCTGAGAGCAGCCGCTGCACAAACCAAAAGCTGATTGGAAAAGGTCCAGCAGCACCTCAGAGCAGAGCTGCCCATGCACACAGACACAGCACACCCACTGGGCAGCCAGGCAGAGCAGCCTGCCAGCAGCTTGCCTGTTGCTTCTTTTGTGCCAAGGTTGGGATGAAATGCACGAGACAGAATTTCTTGTTGGGACTCAGAGGTTTATTAGTTCTTATCTCTGTTACAGTCCCACAAACCCTGAGTTCTACAGCACTTCACTCTAACAAACTAAAGATAGAGCCCCATCTCTCTACAAGGCCTTTTAAGGATAAACTCTCCAATTACGAAATGACACCCAAATTATTTTTACTTTTAACCCAATAACCAACCACCCATGCCCCACAATGAGAACTTTTTTATCCAATCACACAAAACCACCCAAATCCATGGAGAAGAAGGGGAAAAAGAAGGACCAGCCTCTGCCTTAAAACCTCCATCTTGCTTTATATATATTACTGTATTCTAAACCCTTAAACTCTGAGTTTCCCACCACGTGATATTACACACTTCTAATCAAACTCCACACCCACAATCCCAGTTCTATCATTCCATTTTGGAATCCTTCTCCACAGCCTCAGGTCAAATGCAGTGTTCTCTTGGGGGTCAGTGCCTGTCAGCACAGAAAGTCTGAAATTCTCAGCAACCAGGGTTCCAACACTTGCCCATATCAGAGGAGTGAGCATCCAGTTAGTGAGGGAATCTATTTCTCCTCCTTGTGCAGTGGCCTCACTCCTCAGGGAAGGATAAAGAGCTGGAGGTGTGAAGGCACCACAAGCTCATCTGCATTTTGACAGTCCCTGATGCTGTTTGGGGTACTGTTCCTTGCACTAAATAGAAAAAAAAAGTTACTTTTTCACCTCTGGGCTGCCAAGGTCTAATTCCTACACCCAGACTGTGGGGTTTGTAGGAATTAAGCACCACTTTCAATGCACCCAACCCTTCCTGCTCCTTTTGAACACAAAAGGTTCTCAGTGCCTGACTAAGAGGCCTGCAGTGGGTGAAAACATTTTTGTCACTGCTTTGTGGGAGAGCTGGGCACCAGGATTCCCAAACACCCAAGAGCTGACCTGCTGTCATGGGGAAGAGGTGCAAATCCCAAATGGGATTGCTGGGAGTAGCAGTGGTACTGCTCTGGTTTTAAGCACAATTCTTATGAGCTTGTGGAAAGATAAGGACTCGGCACAGGCACAGGACTGAGGGTGGAAGAGAACAGCTATTACACAGAGGAGCTTTGGAGCAGCACAGAACATTGACTTCAAGAGGATTCACACTGCAGCCTAAGTGTTTTATCTTTAAAAAACTCTTTTTAAGGCTTACTTACGTGGGGAAGCTGCAGTGGTTCATCCTGGGATATAAATTTAATTGATTTAGGGAAATCAGTGAGAACTCCTGTGGGAATATATTAATTTAAGCATAAAAGAACAACGATTAGTTTGTCTTAAATTAGCAAATTAGCTGAGCTTTAAATTAATTAGAAATGGTATTAATCTACTTACCTAATCATTTAACCAAGCTTTAATGATGTTGATTTAAAAACTGCCTGGAGTTAAAGCAGTGCACTTTTGCTGTGGACACAAGACTTTTGACCTTGTTGTCTGAATTATGCAGTCTTCATCCCTGATTAAATTGATTCTGTAGCCACCTCCTAGAGTGGGTGTGAAGAGAAACCAACAGCTTGTGTTCCCTCGAGCCTCTTAACAATAAGATCCAGCTACTTTTGGTAGACCTATGAAATAGATGCTCCGAAAACATGTTTGCAGTCTGCTCCAGGGGTGTACATGTGCATGTGTTCTTTTAACTGCCAGGGATGGTGTGAAAAACATCAGAGTTTAGGAAATGACAAAGTGAGTGGGTGGCAAGGAAGGATCACATCATCCTCCAAGGCAGTCCTCTGCAATCTTCATTCCAGGATGTGAACAGCAGCTGTGGGATGTGCACCAAAGTCCTTACAAATTTTCAAACTGGAACACCATGACTGAGAATTTGAAGGAGCTTTAATGCAGGCTCAGGATAGCAGCCCTCTGAAATTCTCCTTGCCTTGCTCCTCCCCAGCCTAAGCCTTCCAGGAGAGGAATGGTGGAAGAAGTCTCCTGGCAGGCCTGTCCCAGCAGATTTCTTTGGGTACATGTAGAGAGAGCGACTCCACGTCCCAAGGGAGATGCCCCTGACATTCTTTCTCAGACCTTGATGGGCCCTTTCCCTTGGAAAAATACACCTGCTCCCTCACCTGCTCACGTCTTAAATGTCCAGGTAAGGATCTAAAGGAATATGAACAGAGCCCCAAATACAACAGAAATTTAAACAAAACAAAACAAAAAAATCTCCAGTGAAGGTGCAGTTGGGATTGGTCTAGTTCAAGTCTCTGACGCCAATTGTATTAATTGGGAGATTAAGATCCAAGATACCAAATGCTGATATGACTCAGTTACTCATGGGATAATGGAATGCCATTCAGCTCCTGGGCTATTCTGTTCCCTCCCCATGGGGTTGTCTTGTCTGTTCAGATCATGAACTCTTTGGGATCTGAGCTTGCCCCTGCTCTGCTGAGCCCCTGGTACAACAGTGCTCCTTTCACAGCTGCTCCCCTGGCGATGCAGCAGGACTCCCCTCACGATTGCTGTGGGGCAGTGGGAATTCTCCCATCCAGTTCCACTGGAATTAGATAAGGCCCATGGACCCTTTGAAACCCATCACTCCCAATGCTGCAGTGGAGCTGTGCTCCAGGATATGGTTTCATGGAATGTCAGAGGTCGAAGGCAGGAACAATCCCAGACATTGTTCCCACGAAACAACTTTTTGGATGGCTTTTCTTGGGCTTCCACAGCCAGCTTCTGACAGAGGATGTACCTGGGGTTAGGCTGATGCCTCATCTCATTTCAGGAGCAGCTCACCAGCAAGGGAGCAAGGGCTGTGCACAGACAAATGCTGGGCCTTCTCTGCCCTCGCTCTGTTATTTATTGCAGTTACATTTCTAATTGTTGCTCGTGCCCTGCGCGTGTTTAGTGGGACAGAACAAAAGCTGGCCGCCAAACCAAACGTGGTTTGGAGTGCCTAAATATTGTCCAAGGCAGCTGCAGGTGTGAAATCTGTGGGGTTTTACACCAAGGGTTTGTCAAGGGTTGCAGTGTCAGGGAGATGACAGCATTTAATTACTGTGGGCTGTCAGCCAGGGAGAGAGCAGAGGTGAGGCTGTGTCCTCAGCTCTTCAGCCACACAAGCCCAAGCACATACTGGAGAACTTACTCCAGGTGTGATTCTGCTGATTACTGATCTCAAAACTGGCAAGAAATGCACCTGGCACCATTGAACCCCAAATGTAATTAAAATGCCTGGGTTAAAATATTTATTGTTGAAGCATGGCCTTTTCTCAGCATAAACTCTTTATGTGTAATATTATAAATTGGATGCATATTTTTATTTTTAAATGAAGATTTTTATGAAAGTGTTTCCAATAATTCTTTTTTTTTAATTTCCACCTGTTTACATAACCATTTCTTCCCACAGCTGAGAATCTGAAACAAACTCTCTTCAAGTTATCTCAGAAGGACGTTCTTCCATGTAAATTTTGAGGGAAATATTGTGAAATTTGGCTGACAACTGAGCCAAGAGCAACAAAAGAAGTGCACAAAACTTTTACTATTACACTTTTTGCCTCAGCACTGAAAAGGATTGTCCATAGTTTTGCACTCTGACAAAACTGGGAGAAAAGAAGCACGACCATGATTGGTTGGCAATGGGAAAAACAAAGCATGCAGAATTGGAGGCCTGGTAAAGAGCAGCCTGTCTGCCATCAACACTCTCTAGAACACAACCTGGAGTGATGGCAATTCACCACTGCATGGCCTTGAGCTGCAGGAGCTTTTTGGGCTCTAATTCAGATGCTAAGAGACCTAGGAAATGGAGAACAAAAGGACTATTTTATCTTCAAAATGTCACTGTACTGATAATCCTGCTCTGCAGATTAATAAAAGGTTACTCCATTAAGAGGACTACTTGCTTTGCTAAAACAGAATATAAGATATTAATCAAACTAAAAATAGTTCAGAATATAATCTAAACAAGTTATTTCTGAATAATTCTAACTGGTTCAAAATGGTTATTGGCCTTTAAAATTTCCAGACATTTAGTTTGGTTATAATTTGTAAGATTTTGCTTTTGTGGTGTTTCCGAAGATGAAAGGCTAAGCTAAAATTAAAACGAGGGTTTTTTAGTATTGCCAAAGGTGAAAGAAAACTCCCTAAGTGTTTTTCAGGCAGGTACTCACCATGGGTTAGGAAATTGGTGGTTCAAATGTCATGGGGAAATAGCATGTCAGTGCAAGTTCTTTAGTGATCAATAAAGTATTCTGCATTCAGGCTTCACAAAAAGGTTTCTGAGAACCTTCTCAGACTCCCCGTGGGACAATCCTTTGACATATTCATTGACACCTACTGGGGTAGTTGTCTTTTTAGTTTTGCCATAAGACAGCAATTTGCCACCTCATTATCAGCGTGATTGATGAGAACACCATCTGAAAATCTGTCACATGATGATTGTGGGCTTGACTCCCTCTCTAGATTGATCTCCTTAGAGTCATACACTGATGTGCATGACAAAATGTTTGCTGGGGAAAGATGTCAATGACAGGTTTTTTGAAAGAAACTGCAGCTTCTGCAAAAGCAATTGACTCTTCTCTCCCTCCTCCTCAGCCCCTCAACTCTGTCTTTCCCCCCACCACCCCTTTGATATTTGTGCTTAAAAAGTAGAACATTAGGCAGCATTTGTTTGTAATAGAATTCCAGAGCTGACTCCATCCACTGGCAGATGTGGTGGCTCTGGCAGGAGTGTATGAGATCCCTGAATGAAAAGTGCTTTGCAAATCAGAGTTACAAGCAGTGCACAAACAGGAACCCTTACTGAGAGCCCTAAACACCCCTTCACTGCAGTGCTGTTGAGACTTCAGCCTTTCTGGTTCCTTGCTGCACCTCCACACTCTCTCTGTCACTTTGGCAGCTGTTTTCTGTATAACTGAACATCTCCGATTTTTGCTTGTTCCATTTGTTCTTCTCATTTCAAGCTGCTCGTTCTCATTTAAGACTGGACTGAGACTTTATATTCAGTAAGAATCTGGGTAATAATCTTTAACAACCCCCAAATATTTTGGCCAACCTTCACTTTTCTTGAAGTTTTACAGAGTATAAACTCCATTAGCAATTCTTCATTGCATTCGTTCTTCTGCATTTTTATTTCCTGACAAGAGTCTCACACTTCTCTCTGTCCATGGGCAGATTCCCATTCTTTCCTCTTCTTCCTTTTCATTCTGCTACAACCTTTCCAGCAGAGAAGATCACCACCACAACATTCAGTGACATAAAATTGGCAGCTGACAGTCAGGATGACAAACGTGGAGATGTTAGGCTTGAAACCCCTGTAACTCCCACAACCCAGAACATTACCTTGAGACGCAAAATCTGCTATTTTAATTTCTTCATAACTTCTACAGAGTAACCCTAGGAAACTGAAATTGTTATATGATTTTAAAAAATAGGCTTTCACCCCAGTTTTCAGCAAAGAGGCTTTGGCCTGTTTGAGTAGTAGACATATTTTTATTGGCTAATATTGGGGAAAAAGATCTCGATCTGCAAGATATTCAGACCTGGTCCCTAGTGAGCAGTGGATGTATTTCATCCACTGTCCTGAAATGGCTGTTATGCAAACATGTCCAAGTGGTCATATAAAGGTTTTCAAGCAAAGGCTGCCTTAAAAGTATTTAAAGACATACTCATTAAATTATGATAGAAAAGCAGTCTTTAAAGTACATCAGCTGAGGTCTTTGAGAGCTTTGCTCCAGAACATAATTTTAAAAGTAACAAATTTGCTCGTTAGTGTACTTTGAATAGAGATTACAAATGTTACTTCTCACACCTTCTGCCTTTTCTCAAGTATTAAATAAGACTCACCGGGGACAGAAATGTTGCAAGACCCACCCTAATCCCTAAAAAGCACAAACTGCTCCTAGGTTCAATCAGACAGCTCTGTGCAACACATCCCAGCAGCCCTGCAGAGCACAGAGGATTGGTTTGGGTGACTGGCTGTGTCCTGGGAGCTGCAGTGGGGATTTGGAATTCAATTAAATCCTAAAGGAAGAGACCTTGGTCTTCCCCAGGGAAAAACCCTCAGCCAACACAGGTTGCTGCAGTCTGATTTCCACCAAAGGATTCCCAAGGTAGGGATGTGGTCCTGGGGCACACTCCAGGGCTGGCAGCTGCTGCTCCACAGGGGCCTTTTCCCTGTTCTGAAGCACAGCAAAGAGCAGTGATGGGGGTGCCCAGGTGCTGCTCTGCCTGGAGGCAGGACCCAGTGTTCCCCCAGTGCCACCGGGGCTGAGGGGGGCTGCCAGGGGGACTGAGGGAAGGGAGAGAGGTCGTCCTCAGTACAATGTGGAGTGACTCCAGGCAATTAAAAGGAAAACGAAAGAAATATCTGGCTGAATGCCAAAGCGCGCCTTTTTCTTTTTCCTTTTATTTTTTTTTTCTCCTTTTCTTTTTTTTTCCCTTTTTCTTCCTTCTTCGCTGCCAACAGTCCATGAAAATGGGAAGGTATGTGAGGAATTCCCCCACTTTATATTCCAGCTCCCAGCCATTGTGTTTTGGCAGAGCAGCACTGCTATTCTCCCATGCAGCCTGGGAAGAGGCAGGCACCTTGTCCCACAAGACTGATGACGGGGCTGGGGCTGAGTGAGCAGCACCCAGGGTTTGTCAATGCAGGCCCAAGGAATCTGCTGATCAGATAGGGAAACAAGAGCTCTGCCTTCTGCAGCGAGCCACCTTTTGGGGGGATCTCTTTTGTTGCCTCTCTTTGATCTACAGGAAAATAAACAGCCTTTGCTTGGTCATTCTGCTGGCAGCAGTGGGAGGTCGGCAATAGCGGATCGATAGTGTGACATCTTAAAGAGCTCTTGGAGTTGTCCTACTTTTGCTCTGCTCCTTGGGTAACATTAAAAAAAAAATGTTCTTTGGCTTTTGTTGCACGAAAGAATTCTCTGCCTGCTGAAGCCGGTGGTGAAAATCTTGCAGATGACAACCGGGATTGTAATTCAGTTATGGAGCGTTTTCTAATTATCTCCAAATTCATTAACTGAGTCTAGCAAACATCCTCATCAGGGAGATTCATATCAGCAGCATTCACCTGCCAAAAACTAATGGCTGTAGAGCTGGAAAGGAAAATGAGAGCCTTCATCATAAGAGAGAGCTCTGGAGAGGCACCAAACCTGCCCTTTGCAGGTGCCCTCATTCCTGCACTGAAGAGATCCCTAAGGTCCCTCTCTGACCAAAACATTCTACAATTTCATGATAAAAAAAAGACCCTAGATATTTATTATTTTTTCTGCGTTAGGAAAAATCACATGCCATTGTCAATTTCCAAATCACTTCCTCCTGTCCATGAAATGTGTTTGAATAAGCTCTTAGACCTTGAAAGCTGGAATTCTGTGCTCAGGAAGTGAGGCCTGGTGAAAATATCTTTGAATGTTAGCAAATTATTTTTGAATCTTACTGGTGGTTGTTAAAACGGGTGCTGAACTCTCTGCAGATTTGTCTTGTCAATGGAAAGGTTTTCAGTATCCCAGGAAAACATGCTGACCAAAGTGAAAACAACAACCACATGAATAGTATGCTCAAAATTACACTGTTGGAAATTGAAAACAATGCTATCTACAATTTTATTTTGCCCATTTGTTCTAGAATACAACACAAAGTCAATATTTGAGAAAAACAGCCTGCTTCATCTGCAGCAGCTTTAGTGGTAAAATAACAAAAATTTGTGGAATTTCAATTTTTTTCCTCAGTCTTTTTTAGAATTCTTATTTTTAGCAAATTTTTCTGAGCAGGTCTACTAAAATAATAGCAGATCTCCTCTTCTCTCTCTCTTCACATTCAAATACACATGCCTGTAGGTCACCCTCATAATTTTGGTTGTGTTGAAACCAAAAGACTTTTGTATCCAGAAGTATGGAGAGGATGCACACACACCCTGTTCCAGGGGTTTTTTGTGAATATTCTCCTCCAGGTTCTCCTGCAGTTTGACACGAGGCTCCTTGAGCAGATCTGTGATTTAATGACCAGCAGCTGCAGCTGGAGGGATTTCTGGCCTAGTTTTGGTTGCATGCATTCAGAGAGCCACTCCAAGCTTGTTTTATATCACATTACATAGCAACAGAACCCAGAAAAGCCAAGTACTTCTCCTTCTGAGCATGGGCAGTGGAGAGGCAACAAGAATCAGAATTAATAACAAGGAAATAACAACTAACAAGGAATGACAACACTGCAGGCAGCGATGATGCCCTTAAATCATGCAGCAAATTTGATTTGGGGCTCATAAATGATTTATCTTGCTGATGTAATTGATCACAGACTTTCCACTCCTCCCTTTCACCAGGGGCTCCTTGCATGGAGAATGTTCTCCAGAAAGACAGACATGGCCAGAGTGCCCCAGAGACATGAAGGAGCCTCCTCTGCTTCCAGAACTGCTCCAAGGAATGTGTGGATTCATGGGCAGAAGGTGAGGCTCAATCCACCTTCCCTCAGGTGCCCACAGCAAACATTCATCCAGCTGATCCATGTTTTGGGAAGATTAAGGAAAAACAGGAATGATCGTGTCAGCATTTCTTTTACTTCCAGCTTAAATCACTCATTTCAGAATTATTTTTAATCACAAACTCTATTCATTTCTCTCCAGCCCCTCTAGGCAAAGTAGAGATGGTAACTCTGGAGCTGAAGCATGTAAAGCTGGAGGCAGGAGGCCACAGACAGCACCAGAGTGGGTCAGATCCCACACTCCATCATATGTTTGCCGTGGATGCCAACTATGTCTGAAACCAGAACTAAATGAATCAGCTTTGGGGTTGTATTATTATCAATGAAGACATAAGTTAGGCCTCCATCTAGGCATTTCTTCTTATTTTTTTTCCCCTATGTGGAAAAAGTAAATAAATAAATAAATAAATAAATATAGAATATAATTTCAAATGTTCTTTTTTGGGACTTTTTTTTTCTGCCAATGCCATCTTTGGCTAGCATTTATCCGCTTTCTAAATATGTGATCACACCAGAATATTTTTTTTCTTGGCTAATTTATCTAAATAATAATCTATACACCTACAGTTGCTAAGAGATTAAACCAAATGCAAACAGAAGTCACCCTTAATTCACTGCTTGATATGACCAGCATTTTTACTAATTAGGCATTACGAGAAGTATATTTTTTCTTATCTTTTTTCTTCTCTGCTCCCCTCTTGTCTGAGAGTAAATAAACATAACAATATCTTTAGGCCAAGCTTTTCACACTCCCTTTTTTGTTTGCAATTTTTTGAAACTTTTGCATCTTTTCTCTGTGGATGAGCAGATAAGCTGATACTCTCAGTTTTTAGTTTAATTGTTAAAAGCCCTCTTTGGGAATGGGAGGTGAAAATGCAGAAGCCTGTCCATTTTCCAAGGGTATGGTCACAAGAGGTGGCTCAAGCCCTCCACCATGACTGGCCTTTTTCATGTATGGAAGGAAATTGAAGGACATTCTCCTGGGAATGTCCCACCCCTGGGGTTGCTCAAGGCCAGGCTGGATGAAGATCTGGTCTAGTGGGAGATGTCCCTGCCCGTGGGAAGGGGAATGGAACTGGATGAACTTTAATGTCCCTTCCAACCCAAACCATTCCACGATTCCATCATTCCACGACACATGTAAACAAGCCAACAATTCCTTCCCATCCAGCAAAATCTAGCAGATACTGAGATTCCTCTCTCATGCTTTGGGGACTGGGTTTAATTGCTAAAAGCCCTGGTTCTGGTGTCCCTTTTGGGCATGGCCTGCCATCCCAAGGTCCTGCCTGAGCACTGCTAATGGTGGGCTGATGAAAAGGTGATTTGGTACCTGCTGTGGGTATATATACATCCTGCCTCCTCATAGTGACAATTTACCATGGCAGTGCTGATATAATTCAAATAAATACAGCCTGGAGGACCCATAAGATTCAAATTCTGAGTCAGGCCAGTGTGTCTGGTTTCACACCTCAAAGTTTGCCTGTGTGCCATATGCCACGTGAATCTGAGTTCATTTCTGCAGATTTAAATGCAGGATTAATATGATGTGTGTCAGCTCACAGAGTGTCAGGAGCTGTACAACAGGTCCTCTTGAAATATTCCAGGGAGATGGGAATATTTCAGATCCCCCTGAAGGCTGCTGGAGCACGCACACAGGCACAGACCCTCATTTATATTCACTTATTTATGCCTATTTTTATGTGCAATCATGCATATTGACATACATTTTATAACCTCCCAGAGCCCACTCAGAGCTGCATCACACATGCACAGATGGAGAGCTGCAGGAAACTGTGCTGTACAAGTAAATGGAATTTATTGTGGAAGAAACTGGTTCTCCAGCACACACAGAGTCCCACTCACCTGGATATAGAAAAACATGTAAATGAGGATGTCTCCTATCCTCCTGAAGCTCCAACCCAGGGAGCAGCAGTTCCCTCAACATCAGGCATCAAAATATGAGTTACTCAGTGTTGTTCTATTGACAAGATTAATTTATCAAAGGTGTTCAGAAGCTGAAGTAAATAAAGGATAAACCCACATCAAAGACAGGTCTAGGCTGCTTTCCTAAAGGCACTTCACAAAACTAGAAAAGATTATTGAGTAGTGGAGGATTAAGGGCCATCAAGCCCACCTTAAATTGTCAGGTAAAAAAATGTTTTGTTGTTAAAATACCAGAGTGGATGTCTGATTTGAGAAGTATGTTCAAAGAATATTTATTTTAAATGATGTAGGCAGATTATTGATGAAAAATAGATTATTTGCCTTCAATTTCAAATTGAGACCAGTCAAAATACAGAGTGTTTAAAGTGAAGCAAAAGGAATTTGCAAATGCTCCTACCTAGATCTCTAGAAATACAGCCAGCAGGTGCTGACCTCTGCAGCAGCGAGACCCTTTAATTCACTTTAATTAAAGTGATCATAATTAAAGAAAACTAATTTCTAAAGTTAGACCTGGAATTCCTGGATTTGGATTGCCAGATCTTCACTTCTGTGCTTCCATTCAGTGGGATTATACAGATTCTATTAGTTTTGAGGATTCTCAGGCTTGATTGTCTGAATGCAAACAGCAATGCCATGCAGAAGCCTCACGTGTTCCCTGGCAAAATTCACTGGTCAGAATGTATCAATGTCAAGAGAACACTTGCTAGCTTTCTTCTAAAACATGTAATTTTAAGAAAATGCCTTTCCACAGTTCTAGCAAGGTGGAAATATGTTTATTTTGTATTGGTATGTTCTTAAAAAGTCAGTAATTCATATTTATACATCCCAAGTAATTTCTGTCGGTTTACGCTTACGTGAATCAATTTTGACTCCTTTGAGTTTTAAGCAATTATACTGCAATTATTATACTGCAATTTGGATTGGATTTCTGGGTTCTAAGTCCTCAATCCATCATGTTTGGGTTGGATACTGAAAAACTCAGGATAAAATCTGGTTTGATGTATGATATGCTCCAAATGAAGTCAGGAGTTGCTCTGAATTCACAATTTCTTGAAACCTTGACAAAGAGGTTGTCCTTTTGAGGACCAGGACTGCAAAGAACTAATGGGCTGGCTGGATCACAGAGCTGTGCACAGCATGGAACAGATGCTGGGTGGTACCACAGAGTTATGAAGTGTTCTTCCAAAGTTTCTTCCTGGTTTTCAGCCACCTCTGCACTCAGAGGCTCTGACAGCTTCACTGGTTGCATATCACACCTTGTCGCTGATCAAACAGCTATAAAGAGAAAGTCCTGATGGCAAATTGACTCTGAAAATCTAGAGCTGACTTTTGGATACCTGACATGCAACAGACATTTCCCCTCGGTTCATATTCTGCAGATTTCTTTTTGTCCAGTGATTGTTAATGAATTATCTCTCTGGACTTTCAGAGCTACATCTGCCCTTCCTTTTTTCCCAATTTCCTTCTTTAGGTTTATTAAACCAATAGTTGTGTATCCTGAATGCCCAGAAATATTAACCTTTAATGGAAAGATCAAGGACTGGCCCTTTCTTCCTTTCCTTGTTTCCAGGAATTACAGGATGATTTTCCCCACTGATTCCTAGCCTTGCTATTTTTCCAATGAACATTGCTTCACTGCTCCCCCTTCCCCAGGTTAGAATGACCAAGAATTAATCTTGTGTTTGCTAAATAATGCTGAATTAGGACAGTTTACATCTAGGTTACAGAATTCAAAATTCTTTTTTTTTTTTTTTCTGTTCTGCCCTTTGTTTAGCCTCTTTGATTTATTATTGGAGGCTTCTTTTTGATCTGGCTTTACCTTGTCAGTCCTTCGTGTCCCACCCACAGACTTTTTATTTCTTTTTCATCTAGTGATGCTGGCAAAGAACTTAAAAAAAAAAAAAGACAGAGGGAGGGATTTGGGATTGTCATATAAAACCTGTGTTACTCACTTTTCAATATCTCATTGAACTTCTCACAGCTTTGATATTTTAAGTAGGTATCACAACAAAGGGAAACAGAAGTGACTGGAAAGGTAATGCAGTGTATTAGGCTTGTTAATGGCCCTGAAAGTCCCAAGAAAAACCTGCTGAAAGAAGGATCCTTTCCCATGAGTACTATTTAATTTCTCTGAGAGGGTTTTCCTGGTGAATCAAAACTCTAAAGAGCACATTTAGGCAACACAACTGCTCTCTTAGCCTATGCTGTGTGCACAGTGACATTCACCTTCATTTTACAAATCCTTTTGTGAAAAACCCCATGGTAGAGAGATTTCTGATGAATCTGGCTCTGCTTTTGCTCTGCTGCTAACATACTTGGGAAACACAGAAAATTGGAGTAGAAAACGGTTTCCTACAAGGTCAGAGAAAGACCAAATAAATGACAGGAAAATTTTACTGAACAATTCCTTTTATGAGTTGTAAGTAATGACCCTGCTCCAACACTTCAAATTGTTCAATGTGTGAGAATGAAGCAGGTCAAACATCTATTTAGAATAATTTTAACAGGCAAGATATGTGAATCTAACAGGCAGAAGATCAAATGCTCCAGAATTTATGATATCAATTCAAAGCTCTGGCTGCTGGATTTCTTCAGCAAAAAAAAAAAGAAACTTCAGGTTGACCCACAAGCAGTTAATTACCACAGGGATGCAGTAAAAATGTGAAACCCCGTGGTTTATTTTTCCCTTGTGGCACCTGTGGGCTCTGCCAGCAATGACCACAACTCACAGGGACACTGAACAGCTTTAAGCATTTAGATCCCACTGGAATCAGTGGGAATGGAAGTTTCAGGAAAGGAGTATTTCCTAAAGGGTCAGTCCTTAACCCTTACAATCCAAACTGCGCTGGTGTTTGCACATGTAAAATGACAAAGATTTCATATGACACCATCCCTTCTTTCTTGAAAAAGCAATGAAAACAGTCAATTATTCTCAAGTTCTTACCAATTATTTTCAATTTCTGGTTGTGTTATTCCTCAGTAACATAATGCTGATTGCATTGCACCACAGAGGACTTCATCCATTTCCAAACTAAGTGATTATTGAAAGAGTGCAAATTGAACATTTCCACACACAGTAGATTTTCAGAAAATATTGATCATCCTCACACTGAGCCTTGACTTTCCCCACTGAGGCAAACTCCCATCTCCCTTTGCGTGACTTGCTCTGGAAATTACACATTTCAACAATTGCTTGCATCTCCTCATTTTTGATGTCTCACATTAAAGGCCCTTCTAACCTGACCTGCACCCTGAGATGTTTCAGTCAGAGCTGAGTTAAAGCCCTGCTTTAGCTGGGCAGGCCCTGCCTGGTTCTCGTGGTCTGGCTGCAGAAAGGGGCAATAATTGAGGGTTTGCAGTGGAGAGCTGAGCCCTGCTCTGAGAGCTGCACCCCTGGAGCCCCTGGCTCTGCTCAGGCTGACAAACAGCCCTGCTGATGCCTCAGGTTTCAGCTTTTCTATGTTTCACATTCTGTGCTGCTTTAGTGTGTGGGTCTGGGCTTCACAGGAGGGGATGGTGAGCTCTGTGCACAGAGCAGGGAGACAAAACAATTCCTGCTCCAGCTGGGCACCAAGGACAAATGATGCCAATGTCAGCCCCAGAGCACAAACCCCGTGGGCTGCAGAGAGAAAAACAAGCAGGGTGGGACTGCCTGGGCTAAAGCTGGGATGGGACAATGAACTGCAAGGTGCAAATGGAGCAGAGCTGATCCCAGGGAGAGAGCCCGGGAGCGCTGGTGCATTTTGGGGCCATTTTGGTTCATCTTGGGTGCAGCCCTGGCTGGGCTCTGGTGCTGCCCAAGGTGCATCCATTGAGGCCTTTTAACAAATCCCTGCTTTATTCTTTACCTCTGCCCAGCCTCTGCTCTAGGTCAGCCTTCACAAGACACCACTGCCACACCACTGCCACCATTCATCTGTGAAATGGTGTGCTAAAACACAATCCCCAGAAAAAAATTTTTCCAAATTGTTCCTTCATTTGAAAATCCCAAGGAGGGGTAATATCATCAAATCTGAGAAATCCAGAGTTTGTTAGCAAAATTTATATTAACCTTAGAATTGACATTTCTATAGAATTTATTTTCTGTTGTAAGTTGTCATTCTGACAGGACTTACTTACAGTCTCTAGGATGGACTGGCAGCATCTTTGAAGCTGTTTTTTCTTGGTAAAATCAGTGCTGGACACACCAGAAATTAGCATTCTGGTGGCTGTAGTTCAAGTATTAGAATCTGAAACAAACTCCTGACAGACAAGATCAATTAGAAAGTTGTTTATTTGTCTTTGAGACATAGCAATGAAGCTCCTCCGCTAAAGTGTGCTCTAAAACACAAGAAGTGAAATTCAGGCAGAGTCAAGAAAAGACAAAGAAGCCAGGGTAGAACTTGGAAGATTTTTGCTGGTATTATGCAGATTTTTTCCATGAATTTTTTTTGTTGTTGTTGTTGATATGAAGAATCCAGAGTTTCCATCTTCAAAACAAATTTGTCTTCACTAAATTTATTTTTAATCAAAAAACTCAAAACATGCCAACTATTTTTTAATTTGTAAATTCAGACACTGTCTTCTGGTGGACAAAGAGGACTTTACCCTTCTCTATAGCAGACAAAGCCCCACTTTTTTTCCTGATGATTGCTTTTTAACGATCACAGAAGTTGGTTCTTTTTTTCATGGCTCAATGCAGTTTATGTGAGGGAGGTGTCCAAGGAAGGACTGATGTGGCTCATGGTCTGGTTGACAAGGTGGGGATCAGCCAAAGGTTGGAGTCCATGATCTCAGAGGTCTTTTCCAATCTAATTGATTCCGTAGTTCCTAATTGATTCTGTGATAGCTGCCAGAAACAAAAATTTAATTTGTACAGCGCAGCCAACTCCAGACTGAGATCCAAGTCAAAGCTTTGCCCAACTTTTTTGGAACCTTCACTGACTTCTTACTAAGTACCCTCATCTTACTTTACAGCAATGAATAAACTGTAAATGTTTGCTGGTTTTGAAAAAGCAAAGTCTTTATGAAGCACCACTTTCCTAAATGGTGCTCGAGTGCCAGTTTGCTGTGGTGGAGCCCTGTCTTTGTGTGCACTCATTATTCCCACATTTCACTGCATTCACTTTGCAAGTTATTTATGGTACGTCCATCAAGAATTTGATACTCGATGTCTGTAAATGAACTCTTAAAAAATTATTATATGTCCATCTGAGGATTATTTTGTGTGTGTGTAATAGAAAATATTTGAGGCTGTTGATTTGAAACTCAAGCATCCAGCAGTATTTAATAATAATTTTGTGCTCCTTTAGATACCCCTGTCCCATTTAAATGCAACAGTGGGTACTAAACTTGAGCTTTACTCAATTCAACTCAGCTAGGAAATAAAAATTTACTGATTGTTTTGCTGCTATTTTTAAGAACACTGTAAGGATTTTTCCAAGTTCTCTCTGAAATGCTCAGCACTGATGCTTTTTTTTTTCACTGCCAGATTCCTAAATCTCTACAGAAGGGCATTCCTGCTCCTGATGGAAAGCAAACAGGGCTGTATTAAGCATGGAATACAACAAGGAAATGCAGCTGCATGTCCAGGCAGGAGCCCTGTGGCCACCTCAGCCAGGAGCAATGGCAGAGGGGACTGCGAGGGCTCCTCCGGGAGCTCTCTCTGCTCACAGGGTGGGACAGAAGGCTGACTCTGCTGCCCCAGTCTGCCTGACACAATTGTTTATGGCCAAATAAGATATTTCAGCCCTGTGCTGGTTGAAAGCACTAATTAGTGATCGTTTAAAGTACTTAGGTAATGTTAACTTCGGCGCACAAGGGATGCTCTTGAGTCTGACCCCTGCTCATTCCTTTGCTTTTTGGAGCTTTGAAGACAATTGATTTTTGAAGACTGCAGACTTCCCTGAAAACCAGGGACTAACAAGAGGGGGGACCTAATCTTGATTCAGCCATTCATGCCATCCTTTAAAGACATGTTTACTTTTTTTTCTTCTGGATGTCAATGAATAGATTTTAAAGTCAGGGAATTAACCCAATGTGAAAGAGTTTAGAGCACAATTGCGTGTGGGCAGAAAATACTAATTATAAATAATCAGGCTCAAAAAAAAAAAAAGAGAAGAAGAAGAAGAAAAAGTGAGTGCACCTTAAATAGTTGATGGGAACAGGTTAAAAAAAAAAAGGCAGGGGAAAGGTTTTCAAGCCTAGTTTGAAAGCTGTGTGTAGAGTTACATGTGGGAGAATGTCAGTCAAAACAATTGATAGGAAAGGTAACTTGGAGCTGGCTTTTGCACACATTGGGTCAAACACAAGCTGCATTTTCCCTTCATACAAACAAAGAAATGCTCTAAGAAAGACTCTAATTTACACTGGCTAAAACAGAAAGGTCATTGGTAACCATAAAGATATCTGGAGAACATTATGGTGAAGGAGCTTCTCCCTGGCATCTTTTGGCAACATCTCTGTGGAATTTTTATTCCCAATTATTGTACAGATTGTTGTCTTTACAGAATATTGGTTACCATCTCCCCTGTAAATGTACCAGCAGCAGTGCAGTTCAGCTTGGGTTAACAGCAGCAGCAGCAGCATCACCACATATACCACATATTTATTGGGTCTACTCCTTCTCAGAGCTGGCTTAGATGATCTGGCCCAGCCACAACCAGGATCCCCATGAAATTCCCTGAAAAATGACCTTACTCCAAACTTACTGAGTTCCATTACAGAGAATTCCCTGTTAGAAACTATGCCATTTAGGATTAATTGCTGAACAGCTGGTGGGACGAAATTCTGCTTTGCACAAATTGAAGAGGATTCTCAAAGATTTTTCTCTAAGGCTGAGTGCAGATTAGGAGACACAGGGCATCACCAAAAAAAAAGGGTGGTCATGAAATGTCCTTGAAGAAGACCTGCAGGGTGGGATAGGAAGGGATCCTTTTGAGAAGATCCTGACCCTGTTTGGAAATGGGAGGTGAAAATGCAGAAGCCTCTCCATTTTCCAAGGGTATGGTCACAAGAGGTGGCTCAAGCCCTCCACCATGACTGGCCTTTTTCATGTATGGAAGGAAATTGAAGGACATTCTCCTGGGAATGTCCCACCCCTGGGGTTGCTCAAGGCCAGGCTGGATGAAGATCTGGTCTAGTGGGAGATGTCCCTGCCCGTGGGAAGGGGAATGGAACTGGATGAACTTGAATGTCCCTTCCAACCCAAACCATTCCATGATACATGTAAACAAGCCAACAATTTCTTCCCATCCAGCAAAATCTAGCAGATATTGAGATTCTGCTCTCATTCTTTAGGGACTGGGATTTCAGAACATGAAGCTGTACTTAGGTCAATTAAAAAAAAAATCCAATGCTTCACTGTCAAGAAGCAACGGCATTTTTATCTCATGTGTATTTAAATTAAACATAATCAGGACATCAGAACAATGAAGCAAAATTGAGATTTTGTAATAGTTTTTTTAACATTTATAACCACTTCTTAAACAGCTTAAACAACAGGTTTGAATGCTCTTCCTCCTTTTCATCACTGGTGTGGCTTTGCTCTCTCCAAAAGTTTATACTTCTTCTTTAAATAATTTTAAATAGAAGAGACAGATGTGTTAAATTTCCTTTCTCTGAGTACAACATTTACTGCTAGGCTAAAGTAAAGGTGGAGAGGTATTTTGATAAAAAGCTGCCTTTTGGGTAAACAGGGCTGCTGCTGTGTAAGGAGGCTGGCACGTGGGGGAAGATAAATGGTAAACAGCTGGAATACACTTATGATCCTGCAAATCCAAGCTCAGGGACTGGACTCCTCCAATATCACAGAGTGAATTGCATAGAGTCATTGCCAATTGCTACACAATGTCATTTCTAAACTTTATCTGATGAAGAAGTGTAAAATTAAAAAAAAATCAAACATTAAAAGTTACTGAGATTAAACTGGGAAAGAAACTCACCTGTGGCTAAGTTTGGGTATTGGAAAGGACTCAGATCTCCCTTTAAATACTCCAATGGTTATTTACAATAGGATTAATTTCATTCACATTGGAGAATACCTATTATGTTTCTTTAGTTTATGCCTAAGCAGCTGTCCAATTAAAGGGAATCGATCTTCTACAAAGCTTGTATCTGAGCATAGCACTGCCCACTGTGCAATAACTCCTTTGTACTTGAGAGAGAACATGCCATGCAATTCTGACCTAGAGAGATTTGGGGGCTTGTTTTTTCCACTGTTTTTATTAATCCTTCCATTCCTTAATAAATTACCTTATCAATCCGCCATAATCCCGAGCATTCCGTCCCAGTCCTGCAGGTCAAAGAAAGGGTTAAAAATTCTCTATCTCTATCTTGATCTCTGCTGAAAATGGTGCACAGGAATGAAATGGTTGCCAATTTGTTTGCAATGCATTCTGACTGTACGGGAGTTCTTTTCTGCCTGACAGGCAGGTGAGATCAAAGAGGTGCAGGACAAAAGGGGCTCAGCAGTGATTTGTCAGGGGACGAAAGGCAGTCCTGTCTGGGAAAGTGGCTGCAGCCCAGAACGAGCCTTCAGATCACTAACAGACTAAAGAAATCATGGCATGAGAAAAAGTACAGCAAAAAAGGTTCAAAGGTCAGTTTTATTTGGTTTGGATTATTGGTGCCTCCTTTCAAACCAAAGAGCAAGAAGGGGAAAAAAGAACAGGCTAATAACCTTTGTTATTGTCCAGGAAAAAAACTCCTTTGTACACATTGCTCGGGGATTGTCTGTAATTAAAATGCTGTTGTTAGATCCAGGACCTGATTCTGCAAAAGTTTTACTCATGTGAGTAATTCTCCATTGCATGAATAGTCTTGTGGGGTTGCTCACGTGAATAAAGATTACTTCCATGACAAAGAGTTTGCAAGTTCAGGCATTACACGCGGGTAGGGGCTGCAGGTGTGCCTGTGTGTGTGTCTGTGTCTGTGGGTCTGCTCTGAGGTGGGTGTCCTTCTTTCTGGGCAAAGAATAGATTTTAATGAGTGACCTGAAAAAAAAATTATCCATTTGAAACCTCAAAATTTCAGACAAAAGCAAAAAATTCTTTGTAACTGTTTGCATTCTGCTTCAGGAAAATTTGGGTGATTATAAAACCCGCTGTTCTCTTTCGGTCTGAATGTTTGTCTGACAACACCCTCACTGATTTATCTCAGAGGAGCCCTATGAACCAAAATTATCCAGAGAAATATCTCAGAAAAATAGTCCAAGATTCACTATTGAGGTCTGATGCAGGTGTCAGTTCTTAAGGAGCAATGTTGCACTCAGATGTAGCTGGAGCACAGCCCCAGGATCATCATTCACAAATGAATGGACAAGGTGCTCCTGAGACAAGCAGGTGATGGTGCCCTGGACCTCAAGTGAGTGATCTGACTTCTTCCCATTTCAATTTACCTTTTTCATACAATAAAATATCAGAATGGGGCAGGAGGGAAAAATGTTCCTGGGATATGAACCTCAACTGGTCTGTGCAGGCAGTCAGTGGTTTAGTGGTTAAGTGTTAAAATCAGAGGATAAGTGATTTCAGAAAAGAAAACAAACCTGAAAGTTTCCACAGACCTTTTTCCTTTTTGTTTTTTTTTTTTAATTTTTTGAGGTGGTCTATTAAGGCCAAATGACTGGATTACCAAGGAGAGATTCATGGCAACAAACACCCTTTGGAGAAAGCAGTACTCAAACATAAAACCACGAAAGAACGCAAATAAGTGCTGACTCTGCCTCCTGTTACTCACTAAATAATGGATTCTGACAGATGCATCAATTCTTTTTAAGTGAGCCACAGGAAAACTCTGCTCTGTACATACCTGCCAAAAAAAGGTCTTAGTAAAGCTCTCTAAGATGCCACATCTATAGGATGCAACTCATCTATCCTGGGAGTCTCTGATTTATTTTTTTCTTTCAGAAAAAAATCAACTTTACTTACCACTCAGCCATCCCAGCTAGAGGAGAAAAAGCAGATTTTATAATTTTGGTTTTTTTTCAGGACAGAAAAACATCTGAAAGAAAATGGTGAAGGGGATTCAGATGTGGCAATGAGGTTTAGAGACACAAAAAATAGTATTGGCCATTAGATCCAAGTTTTGCTGACCTGAGTTTATGAGCTTATATTACTCAATTGCAAAGAAAGAGAGATTGCTGCCAAAGAAGCACTGGGAAAAACACCCACTGCAAATTCCCTGGTGGCTCCCAGCACAGGGATGCTGGCAGTACAAAGGCTCCCCAGAGCTGGCCCTTGTGTGCACACTTGGGCTTCCCCTGGAAGGTGGGATGTGAGCACAGCTACCCGAGTCACACAGCACTGCAGCTCTGCACTGCAACCTCCAGGAGAGAAAACTCTCTGACCTCTTTTACTGATCATCACACCACATCCCTCTGCCCCCAAAAAGCCCTGTTCAGTGGCAAAATATCCTGTTGGGGCTAAAAATCACTGATTTAAACCGGAGGCTGCAGGTAGAGAGGGGCTGGGTAGAGCCCTTCCCCTGTGACTTTGCAGCACCAGCTCTGTCACACGCAGCCCTCAGTCCATTGCTGGGTTGTCACCTCTCACGACTTGCACCTGCACCTTCCTTCTGAGGCATTCCAGCTACCTTTTATTTATTTTGGATAATTTTGCTAATTTGGGTCACCACTTCTACGATATTTTTTCTGAGGACAGGAGAAATTGTAGAAGACTGTCTCAGATTAGAAAGTGCACTGAGATAACACACTATTTAATTATTGAAACTCCCTCTCTATGTTACAGGTGAAAAATACACCATCAGTTCTAGCAGCTCAGGCGGCCAAATTGGGTTGAAACAAGAGAGCCAAATCGTCTTATCTACCCCATACTTTCTTAGCTGCACTGTCTTAGGTACAGGATATCTAGAACATGGTATTAATCAGTTGATTATTACCCTAATTAATGGAACTGCTATGAAAAAAAAATTGTTAAGTGCTGCAGAGGAGCACCAGAGGAACTGAGGCCACACCTGCTAACGTGGGGTAACCAGTGGCAGAACAGGAGAGATTAATTTCTCCTTGTTGGTTTGTCTTGTTTTGAGGATTTAAGTAGTAGGACTTCTGCTTTCACAAAATAGGACAAAAAGATGAAGACAGGTAATATGTGTTTTTTTCTCAGCAGCTTATTTCCTCTATGGAGTTCCAGGTCTAGCAAGAGAGATTTTTAATCCCCCTGTGGGATTAAACGCCCCTTTTGGGAAGGGTCCATATCAAGTGGAGGCCACTTTCCTGCTGGCTTGGCTAAGCCCCAGGGCCTGATCCCACATTCTCCTTGATTGCAGACCTTCTGGAGAGGAGCAAAATAACACTGATTCCATCCCAAGCTTCTCCAGGTGTGTCCTGAGTGCCCGCCACCTGCCCCAGAGATGGAACAGAGAGGTCACGGCCACTGAGTGAAACCCAGTAACCAGGAAGGCCTTAGGGACACGGGCTCTAGAGACAAACTCATATTTGTACCCCCAGGAGTTATTCATGGCTCCATTTTGTGTCCCAGCCAGGCTCTGAGAGATAAATGCAGGGAGTACAATAGGGAAATCACCTTTCAGCTTGTTCCTCTTTGCACTGCCCCTTTCCCTTTCACCGTGGCACCCTGGGTTGTGTGGTGCAGGAACACATCTGGGATCATTCCCCTGTGACACATGCCCCACCTCTTCCCCTGTGGGAAAAGAGGAATTCTGCCGAAATTCATCCAAGCTACTATGTGTTTCTCTTGTTCTCTACATCAGCTTTTTTTAGATTTTTAAAATCACATAGCCTTTCCTTGCCTGTATTTCTCCTGATTGGTTGGCCCCATTGCTTATCCCTGGAGATAGGAGGAAATTTTAAGGCACTTTGCATCGTGGCCTTCTGGGGATAACATAGAACCATGGATGGGATTTTTGGGAAAACCCCAGGCATTTGATGCAAACCTTGATCTGAAGTGGTCTTCCCAGAAGAGTTTAAATGCAGCAATTGCTGATCTTCAGAGTGGAGTGGATCCTTCCCAGCACCAGTGTTCTCTCCCCCAGGGACAAATGTCCATGCATGTGGCATTTCCCTAAGGCAGCCACTTCCAGGTTTTATCCCTGGCGCTTGGGCACCCCATGCACAGACCTAGGCCTGACCCCTCTGCCTGTCATCTGATTTTGCAAAGTGTTGATCCAGCCACAGCTCGGAGAAAGAGAGAGATCTTTTATCTCTGGGTAACCCAATTCCCAAAGATCTGCGGGGCTGAGTGAGATCCTAACAAGCCTCTGATTGTGAAAGCAATGGGGGATAAATTCTAAAAGTAGTAGGAGATTTATCTGAGCAGCAGGTCCTTCAGGCACAAAGTGCAATTTCATCGGGGATATGGGCCAGATATTTCTCCCAGGTACACTAGGCTCCTGTGTAAATCAGAAGAAACTCTTTGATTTCAACAACACATGCTGTGTTACCAAAAAAAAGGGAATAAATTTTTTCCTGGCTGTTAAGTTTTTCAGGCTATTAAGTGGGGATTGAGATACCAAAGGGGTGAAGCAGGTGTGCTAACACGGTCTGCAGGTTGCCCCCAAATTACATTTCTGTCGTTTTTGCACTCCCTTTCTCCTCTCCTGGACTACCCCTTATCTTTGTGTTTGGTTGTTTTCGTGGCTGTAGTTTACAGTTCTGCACGAGTCTGAATATCCCCATTGTAGCCTGCTTTGAGCCTGCCACAGACCTGTCCCAGCCACGTGACAGTCATCTAAACCTCACCATCGCACATTTTTCTGTGTTACATTTCTTCTACTGTTTCCTTTGTGCCTTGTGTTGAAAAGGAGTAAGCAATAGAGGGTAAGAAAATTGGAGTTTTTTCTCCTTTAATGTTGCTGCATTGATTGTTTTGAATATTTTCATTCAGTAAACCATTAAGAGATTATCAGAGCACGACAGAAAATAATTTTTTGGGAATAAGATGGGGTGTGATCCAAATTCACTGGCATTCAAGAAAAGGCTCTTAGTGAATTCCATGGACTTAAATGAAGGATTAATCCCTTGGTCCTCAGATAGAGAAACTCACTTTGGTAGGAATTTAGTAGGAGTAAGGAATTTAGGCACTTGCATCTTGAAATATTAATAATGGCAGCAGCAACAACAATAACAACAACAAAAGTAGATCTAAATGATATAATGTTTTAACGAAAATACAGGAGATCAAAACTGGTAAACTAATTTACTGTCTGAGGGGCAATATAGCAGTAGCTCGCGTAGTATGTGTAGAATCGGCTGTGTCATCCTAAAGACCTCAGATTGTTTGTTCATAAACTGCAAAAAAATTTACTATAAAAGTGAAAAACATTTCATATGTGTGGATAAAGGGAAAAATTGTTTCATGCCTTTTATGTATTTAACGTTTCTTTTAGAGCTTTCTTTCTGCGTGCTTTCATTGGAAATTACCTATATCTTATTCTCCCCACCTGGAAAAGCAACCTGAACTTCAGAAACTGCGAATTTCCTCTCGGGAGCTTTCCTCCTCCACTCTGCCTGCATCCTGCTTTTGGGGAGCTACCAGCGTCCAATACAATAAAGAGCATTGCCCGCCCCTATAGACCCGGGTAACGCAATGCTGTGTGGTCTGGAAAGTCATTTAAACAAGATTATATTGTTCGCGGGGTGCAGAATAACCCCGCCAGGACAGCACAAAGAAAACAAAATACAGCCGAATGAAATCAATTGGATTTTAGGGGCTCCTCCCGGTGTCAGCAGGTGTGCGGGGATTGCAGCAGGGAGGAAAGCTCCGCTCGGAAGATGCCATTAGCACATCGCAAACAAACACCTCGTCAGCACCGCGCCTGTTTTCTTTGGGACCTTCCCACGCTCCGCAGCTGAGCTGGGATGGATTTTTAATTGGAGAAGGAGAGCGATTTTTTTTTTTTTTTTTTCCTGCTGGGGCTCCACCCACCGCCTCGGTATTTATTGCTCTACAAATTGTGACTTCCTTCTCCTTCGATTAACGGGCCGGTCGTAAATCAGCGCTGGGCGCGGAGGAGCAGCACATCCTGATTCACAGCCCCATCGCTGCAAGATGGGTGTTTGTGAAGTTTATTACAGCTTAAAGTTGGCGCTTTCAAAGTTTTGTCCCTTTTTTTTTTTTTTAATATTTACGCTTAGGTAATACTTAAATAAAAATTGTGTGTCCATAAAGATCTTAGACGTCCATATCCGAATATATATATATATATATATATATATTCCTTCTCGGAGGGTAATTAGTTCAGAGTACGAGTGCTTCACGTGCTTACAAGGGTAAAAACTGTCTCTGCCTGAAATACTTGCTTTCACCCAATGGCTTTGCGGGAGAAACGCTTGGTTAATGGCTGAACTGAAAGAAGCCTTCGAAATACTCTGTTAGCAAAAAAAAAAAAACACCAAAAAAACAAACAAAAAAACTCCCCAAAAAACAAAAAAACAAAAAAACCCCAGCAAAAAACCAGATTCCCTACCGCGTTCCATTTAACATCACACACTTCGAGAGAATTAGAAGATCATTATCAGCCGTAATTCTGATTTAGTTAGGTACGGTCTAGAGCCTCTTCTTCCCCCCCACGTGAAGTGACAGACTCGAACCGCTCTCTGATTATTACTTTGGGGCTACAGGGAGCTCTGGGGCATAATTAAAAATATTTCCAGAAAGACTCGGTGGACCACATCTGACATCGCAGGCCCTGTTAGAATCAGCCCACATCAAAGGGAGCCTTTTTGTTTTCAGAAATGGTCACCAGACAAACTTAAAATATACAAGAGCGGGCTTATGTTTTATTGTAGAGATGTCTGAGCAGAGCGAAACGACTTTGGGAGCGCTGCTCCGGCTGGGACGAGGTAGTTACGGCCCTTTGATATTTCCGTGGGGGTCGGGTTGGTTTCATTTGAAAGGGGGACCATTAATGACAGACCTGCGAGTGCTCCCCTCCCTAACAAGCGGAATCCACATCGCTCGGGAAGCCTGGCTGCGGCAGATGCCCAGGGCGGAAAGATTTGCGGCTGATGGCGCTAATTATGAAAATGTGATCAAGATGGAAACAATTTGAGCAAAAGTCATTAGCGTGTTACTCTTCCACCCACTGGTCTTTGGGGTTTATTGCTGCGGTGGGGGGCGGGAGGAGGATCTTGCGGGATGGGTGTGGGGCTTTTTTCAGAGCGCTAATGAAAATGCCCTGCGAATCCCGAACCGGAGAATGTCAGATGCGCATCCACGGGGCGATGCACCAGGCTCGGGACAGAGCCCAGGTCTGCTCTTAAGAGATCGCTGTAATTGCTGCCAGTAATTGTGCTTTATCTTCTCTTTAAGCGGTGCCGGTGAAAGCATCTTTCAGGAGACTCGTGGCACGTTGAGAGTTATTTTTCTGTTGCCTCAGTTGTCTCGTAGCTCGTCAGAGGTTACGAGTCCCCAAGAGACGATTTACGGAGCATCCCCGAGAGGAAGGTTTTCCACAGAGGTTCTTCTTCTAGGAGAGACTGGAGGATTTGGCCCGCAAGCAACGCCCCTCACCCCATACACTCAAAATTGGGGTCTCGCATGTTTAAGATTTTCATATTTTTACTTGCACTTGCTGCTTTTTTAGCTTCCAGTGGATACACCGGGACCACTTGACTGGCTGGCAGTGGCATTGTAGGAGAACAGCAATAAAGAATTAATTGTACAAACATTTATCATCCCCAGATCAAACTCTCCTTGTGAGGCTGGGGCTTAACTTGTGGAGAAGAAAAGGGGGAGGAAGGGTGGTAATGGCGGAGAGGGTGCTTGTGGGTTTTTTTTGTGTGTTTCCTTTTATTCCAGACGACTGTATAATGAAAATCCTTTTAGCCTTGAAGAACTACTAAATATTAAGCGCAGCTTAAAACGGGGAGTAGCTTTCGAGACAGTTTCGTCCTCCTACCATTCCTTTTAGGAAAAGGTCGTACCCCTTCCCTTATTTTCCCGCTAGTAAAAGCTTCCCTTTTAAAAGCAGTCTTTAACGTGTAAGAAAATCCTCCTCCTCTACATAGGAAGGTATTTAAAAAAATTTATAGACCCCTTCATGTTCGCCAGTTCCGGGAAAAAAAAAAATTATATTGATCAAGGTCAAACGCTCGAATTGTTACGTGACTCACTTCAAAGGTGTATTTGTGTGCCCTTCAAGCACATTAATACTAATTATCTCTCAAACACTTCCCCAAAACTCCTACTGCCTGTTTCAGATGCAAATCTAATTAACGAGCTGTCTTTGAGGAGCACGCGGGGACAGCGTAATTCACGGAGCTGTTGAACCTTTTGCCTTCTTTTATATTTATTTATAGGTAGCTCCATCCTCTTTTGAAAGCGTAGGCAGTGGTGTGAAGCGACAGGGTAGCGAGGGCAGCTCCGCGCCAGCTAATGAGACTTTCCAGGAGTCAAGGAAAAGGATTAGCTACGACTTCTTGCAAATGCACTCAGGGATGTACATCAGAACACTTGCCGGGCCTTACTTTGCCTAAGTTAATTTGGGAATGATTAAATCCTGAAAGCTCTATCTAAACAACGCCTAATAGTCCTAAGCGTGAGCTGAATGATTTAGGAATAGCTGTTTGTTCTGCTCACCGGGGTAGTGCAGGGGACCCGCACACGCAGAGCGAATCCCGAGTGCGAGCCACGGGGGTGTTTTCTGCCCCCAGCGCCTCCCGGCGAGCCGGGACCCGCACCCCCTCCCTCACTCCTGATCCTTTAACACGCGCGCTCCCCAAAGCCACCTCCCGAGGATGCTTCCTTGGAGCATCATCCCCCCGTCATTGCCGGAGCGCGGGGGGCTCCGCTCGGCGGAGGGTCCGCGGGGCGGGCGGCGGGCGCAGCCGGCCCCCGTGCGGGGGTGTGCGGTGTGCGCGGCGGCGGCAGGGTGAGAGAGAGAGAGAGATGCTGTGTAATTTTATCCACGCTGCACTCTGGGAGTTCACACGAGACTGATACCTTTTGCCTCCTCTGCTCGGTATCAATTGGTCGCAGATCAGGCTATTGTTGCAGGAAGCTCCTTTTATTTCTATGCTCCGTCGATCAACTGTTTTCCCCGCAGTCTCCTGCCGAAATTCAGCGGCTCGCTCCCTCCTTCCCTCCCTCCCTCTCTCCCTCCTTGCCTCTCTGTCTCACGCATGCCGTCTGTCTATCTGGAAATCCAAGGAGAAGGCTGATCACGGCAGCTGCGTGTAACACAAACAGCTGGGACTCTTCGGCGGCCTTTGCCGATGTCTATTGATTTAAGTAAATCTGAGACAGATAAAAGGGACAGATCGAGGCTGATAAAATCTTGCCGATGCTGCGCGGCTCGAAGCAGCGTGCGCTCGGCATCTCCGGAGTGCTGCTAGCAAGACGGCTTTAATGGGACCCCTGGTGCCACTCGCCGCGAGCCTCGCTCTCCCCAGCAGACTAAGCGCTGCGGCCACCATGCCACAATGGTTATAATTTGGATCTTGTTCCTGACTCTGTTGCAGGAGCCGTGCTCCCCGGGGCGGGCCGCGGCCGTGCCCGAGCCCCCCGGAGCCGCCCCCCGGCCGCGCCGGGATGCGGGGGGACGCGGCGGCGTCTACGAGCACCTCGGGGGAGCGCCCCGGCGCAGGAAGCTCTACTGTGCCACCAAGTACCACCTCCAGATCCACCCCAGCGGCAGGATCAACGGCACCCTGGAGAAGAACAGCGCCTTCAGTGAGTACCGGGCTCGCCTCGCCCCCGGGCCGGGCGGGAACGGGGATCCCTCGCCCGCATCAGCGGTTGTGCAGCGGCCGCTGGACGGGGCGCACGGGGCGGCAGCGAAGCTGCTCCCGCCCCGCGATGCCCGCCCGTGCCTCCTCGGCGGGGACCAGGGGCATCCCCCGGGGTAGGGGCTTTGGCCCCCTCCCCTCCCTTCGCCTCGGCGTCCCAGGAGCCGCCCCGCTGGCGCCGCCGGACGCGCAGCTCCCCTGTCCCGGGGCTGGCAGCATCTCCGGCCCTCGAACCGGGCGGGGAACTCCCGAGCCCGCCCTGCAGGGTGCGGGGACCCGACCGCCAGCCCTGCCCCGGCCCGGCCCGCCGGTGCCCGGCATCTCCCGGGGCCCATCCCGGAGCCCTTGGGAGCTGCCCGCGGGTCCCCGTCCCGTCCCAGCTTGGCTCCCGTGGGGAGCTTGAGCCTCCGCCGGCTAAATCACATCTGTCCCCCCTGACATGTGCCGGGCAGCGGCGGTAATTAGGAGGAAAGCGGATATGTCGGGAGTGAGGGGGTTTGTGCGAGGGCGGCAGGAGGGAGGAGAGCGGGGCTCAGCACCGGGGGAGACCCCGGCGCCCCCGCACCCAGCCTGGGCACCGCCACCCCAGCATGCGTAAATCCCGCCTGGGGATGGCACACAGAGATAGGGAGACCTCAGGGATGCGTCTGAAGTCCATAAAGGAAAACCACTATTTCCTAGAGAAGTCCCCCCCTCGCTGTCACAGCCCAGAGGAGGCATCCTTCAGCAGCGAACCGGTGCCTGATTCAAACCAGCTGTGCCAAACCCAGCCCACCTCTTCCAGAGCTCCCAGCAATCCAGCTCTGCACAGGGAATGGGCCCCCAGCTCTGCCTTTAGCCTTTCCAAAAGGCAGCAGGAGGCTGGGGTGCCAGGGTCACCTTTTGCTTTCAAGCACTCATAGAAAGTGCAGAGCCATCAGGCCGTGGCTGGAGAGCTGAGAGCAGGGTTTGAACGAGCCTGATGGAGAGCCATGCACGGGCAACAGCCTCCTCTGGGTCATTTGTGCCTCCACGGGTGTCCTGGCACCTTTGGCTGGACATGTGGGCAGGTGTTGCACTGGCCTGGCCTGTGACACTTCTCGTGTATCTTGGATGGCCTGAAAACATCCTCCCTTTAATTTGTCTCAGACAGTCCTTGTCTGGAGGGCAGCATTGACTTCCTAAATCTCAAGTCCCTTTCATGATTATGTTCATGGCTCTAAAATGCAGCAGCCTTGCTCTGATTCACACTCTGGAGACCTCAGCAAGGGCTTTGTCCTGAAATGGGCAGCTTTGTGACTGGCTACAATAAGTCAAGAGCTCTTGTGTACCTGAGCATTAAAAAGGATTTAAAGTTTTTTATACACATATAGGATTAAGTGAACCTCTAGTTCGGTGTCAGATCTTTTTCATTTTTGAAAGAGCAATCTCAATCAGACATCTTGGGGTTTCTTGTCCACCTTGTCTTGAACAGTTCCCTCATCATCCTTGCTTTGTATTGTTTCAAATAATAATTTCATTCATGTGATTGCCCTGATTTTTATGTGAGCAAGTGGTAGCTGTGAGATCACACTCCTCAGGTAAGCAGCCATGCAAATGTATCTCAAAAAATTACACCTAAGCAATAACACATCTCCTAATTCTGTTTCAAGGTATTCTGGAAATAACTGCTGTGGATGTTGGAATCGTTGCCATCAAGGGCCTGTTCTCTGGCAGATACCTGGCCATGAACAAGAGGGGCAGACTTTATGCATCAGTAAGTTTTACTGAAGCCTGGCAAGTACCTGTCATTTCCTGTGGGGGGAACAGGTCTAGTGGGGAGCACTGATTTCTTATAAATCCACATTTCTAGAGAAGAGTAAAGCTACAAGAGGTTTTTGCCTGAAACTCTTACAGACAACCAGTGAGTGTATTCTTAAAAGTGGGGAAAGAGTTCTTACCTTCTTACTGCCTGGACAGCCACAGGTATGTGGAATGTCAGAATTGTCCATATTTTATATGGATCTTGGATTCCTGCAGAGACATGTCAGTTAAAGAGTGTCCACAAGTAACTGAGCATTGGTGCTGCAGGAAAGCAACCTCCTGATGGGAGTTTCCTTGCACAAAGCTTATGGCTGGGCAGTGGAAGAATTTTCACTACTAAAAGGCAAGGCTGTGCAAGGAAAGCAAAATGGAGAAGGTGCAAGAAGAAAAAGGCGAAAATCAACACCTTATTTTACTCCTTTGACCTATTTTTTTTTTCCTCGATCTGTGAGATAAAATCTGAGGTGTGCTGATATGAGTGGGAGCCTTGCCTTCTCAGCCCAGACAGTATTTCCCCTGAGTGAATAAAATACTTCAGCTCAGACTTCTTCACACTCAGGGACACACCAGGGCACGTTTGTCAGCGTGTACCACACACATTATCTCCCTGCTTGAATTTCTTCCACTGTCTTTGATTACATCCCAGCAATCTTGTGATCTCTCACTGCAGGACAGCCAAACTGTGCAGTTTGCCCATGAATCCTGGGGTGTGGAAGCAGGTTTGAAGAGGGGAAATATGGTTCAGGTGAAATTTGCTCCCTCCTAGAAGTCAATAGATGCAATTCTGTTGATTTGAGCAGCAGGACATCCCCTTGAGCAATGTGATCTTTTCCCATGAGGACCCAGCCTAGGTGACACAATCAACTCTGTCCCTCCCCAGGTTGGCACCTTTAACTCCAGCTTTTCAGGAATGTTCTGGCAGTGTTTACGACCCAGTTTCTTCAATGTGCCTCATGTGATGCTCACTGATTAAGGGGGCTGTGTGTAAAGATGAGTGTTCTTTGCTACTGCAGAGAACCACACTGCAAACAATTTTGGCCAAGGAAAATGCAGCTGAAGAGGAATGAGGGCATGGTAGCTCTGCTGGCCAAAGTTAAGGCTGTCCAGTTGTATGCTTCTTGTTAATATTCTGATTGAAATGGGTGTATTTTTCAATGGACCTCCTCCATCGGTTCAGAGCCAGCATCTGCCCCAAAGAAATTATTTGGAAGGATGATTTTTTTTTCCAAGTTCTTTCTCATCTTTCTCTCTTTCTTCTTCAAAATAGGGTTTTTTTCCTTCAGACTATTTACACTGAATTAAAATAAGACTAAACCAATTCTGAGCAAAAAGCTCCTCTTCTAAAGTTCAGAAAAGCCAGGAGCAGGACAGCTCTGACACTCCTTTTCTCCTGGACTTCTCTTTCTGGTGGAAGGAGCATCAGGCCATCTCCTGATTGTTCATTCTCTGGTTTGTTCATCTGTCACATGCTGAAGAATATCAGCCATGGAAGGTTTCTGTGTAACTTGAAAAGATAATTTGTCCCCTTCCAGCTCAAGTTTGAGAGAGACTGGTTCAGGCTTATGTTTCAGAGCTGGAGGGACAATCCAGACAATGCTATTCCACTGCAGCTTTTTTCACAGGAGCAGGAAGGGGTGAGGGCTCAGCTCAGGAGAAATTTCCTGTCTTTGCTCGCCTGTCCAATGACTGCACTGCTATCACTAGCCCAAGACCCTGTGCAAGACCCCTGTTTAAAAAACCTGACTAATTCTGGGATAATTATCCAGGGAGCATTTTATGAAATGGTGTTGGAATAACTCCATTATCCCTCAGTTCACCCATTTCCCCATGTCAACAAGATGGGTTTGTTGAGTCTGCAGAATTCCTTCATGCCCTTGGCAGATTGTGACAATCCTCTGGATTTATCCTGTGTGATAAACCCTCCCCAGCCAGAAGGGAGGCAGACAGCAGGACAAATCCACCTACATCTGGTGGCTGTGTGGGCTCCAGCACCACAGCATCTGAAAACCTTGTCCTTGCAAGGGAGGGTGCTTCCGTTGCACAGCTGGGAAGCCAGGACATGTGGAGTCTTTTAAAACCTTGTTAAACGCCCATCAGTGTTTCTGGGGAGTGAGCAGCACTAAAGACAAGCTGCTCATGGGGTCTAGGGCTTCTCTGGCTACCTGTGCCCTTTCCACATCTTCCAGACAACAAAAAATAAAAACCCATGGTGGTGGTTCCTTTCTGCCTCTGTGCTTCACACATTTTAGATGGTGAAATCTTAATCCCATAGGTGGAGCGAGGATGGGTTTGGAGTTAAGGAAAGATGGGCAGTGTGGGAGGTCCTTTGTCTGTGCACTTCTCCTGCTCCCAGGGAGGGGGAAGGAGTACCTCGTGCCAGGCTTTTGCAAAGAGGTGTCCCAGTCAAGGAGCAGGTGAAAAGGGGCAATTTTGGACAGATCATGTGAAATGTGAGCAACTGGCATGGGTGCATATTGTGCCTTACAGTTTGTGATAAAGGAGCAGCCTGGCATTTTGGAGGGGCACACTGGTAGGCAGAGTGTGCTTTCATTTTGTTATGCTGACAGAGAAGCTCCATAAAGGTATGTTTTACTGCTCAGTAAATATCCAGTCTGAACTGGATGTGACAGACTGCAAGTGTATCTAATGACTAATACACAAATTGAAGAGACACTTTTTACATTACACTGTAGGATTTTCTTTTTCAATAGATGGCAGAGGTTGATAGGTAGCAATTAAATAATCTGTCCAGTTTCACAGCTGCATTAAATTCATAAGCACAAAAAAAAAAATATTACAGCTGAACAATCAGCAGAGTAATTCACTCCTATTCACATGCCACCTTTTTGTTTTCAGTTTGGTTTTGGGGCTGCTCCCTAGGGTCTCTGATGCACAGAGTGTGCTCACACTGCTGACAGGGAGCACCTTGTTCAGGCTCAGTGCTTCCCTCCTGCCTTCTGTGGTTTTCTTACCAAGTGTATTGCTGTCCTTGTCCTAAAACTGAGGAGGGTCTGGCTTAAGATTTTTTTGTTGCCACATTTCTCTTCATAGAGAAAAGCAAGGCACAATTCTTCCCAAGTATATTTCTGAGATTCACATTCTCCGAACCTCAGAGAAAGGAAAAACAATTTTTATCTCATTTGCTATGCCTGTCTTTGTGCCAAAGTAGAATGCAATATGGAGATTGTTAACCCAAAGTGATAAAATGTTTTGTTTCCTTGGCCTGTCAGGGCCCGGTGTGTGTGTGTGTGTGTGGGGACTGTGGGCTGACAGTCACAAGATGCTGTGCAGTTGTGTGCTTGGCAGATTCAGTTTAGATGTAATGTAATATAGTGTCACATAGTATAGAATAATATAGTATAATACAATATAATATAATAATAGTATAATAAAAATAGAATAGAATAATATATATAAGAATATATAATATAATAATAGTATAATAAAGTAATTAATTAGCCTTCTGATAAGATGGAGTCCTCCTCATCATGCTCTCCCCTTCGTTTGGGGTGAAAATATCCACTTTATAAATATTTTTTTCCCATGTTTCCTCCTCAGGAGAGCTACAACTCCGAGTGTGAGTTCGTGGAGAGGATCCACGAGCTGGGCTACAACACCTACGCCTCCCGCCTGTACCGGACTGTGCCCAGCAGGGCGGGCGGCAGGCGCAGGGCCAGCGCCGAGAGACTCTGGTACCTCTCCATCAACGGCAAGGGACGACCCAGGAGGGGCTTTAAAACGCGCAGGACACAGAAATCCTCTCTCTTTCTGCCCAGAGTGCTGGATAACAAAGACCACGAGATGGTCCGGCTGTTCCACAGCAGCGCCAAGTACCGGGAGGGTCTCCTGCGGGCGCCCAGCAGGAGCCGGCGCAGGAGGAGAGGGCACTGATGGGCTGGGGGAGCTCCTGGTGGGGCTGGCAGGGACTGAGAGCCTGCAAAGAGCTACCCACAGAACTCACAGCTGTGATTGTACCGGGGGCATGGACAGCGACAGGTGTTATACGCTGTGTGATAGAACCAAAACCCACATCCCACATCGCTCGCTTTTAGCTGTTGTAGGTTTGCTACCTGTGGGGAAGGAGATGGGCGGTAGACTGAGGCACATTCAAAGGTAAATCAGCTGGGTGTAATAATTTTGCAGTGACTTTCATGTTTTCTATCCTTAAATATATATATATACATATATATATATATATATATATATATATATTTCAAGTCTTTTCATTCTAACCTGCCACAGGCTATTATCTCAGTGTTGCACTCCCAGCCCATATGGATATTTAACCAAATTTATTTTACCAAATTTATGTCCACAGAGAAGGTACAGCGCTTTCATGGCTCTTCTGGCCACGAGAGGCTACATTCTTATTTTTACATAATACAGGAGTTAGAAAACTGGTGGTTTGTTTCTTTTAATTTACATTTATTTATTTTTATTTTATGACCACCCGTTATCAATTATACCTTTTCCAAGACTGCCCAAGAAAAGTAAGATTGTCAGCTGCTTCAAACACTTCAATAGACCTGCACATTACCAGATTATCCTTGATTTTGTTAAACTAAAATTCCAAGATGCCTCACCTTGTTATTTAAATAAATGAATGGTGGTAAAGTGGCCTTTGCATTGGTCAGGCTTTGGCAGTACGAATCTGTTTACCAACAGATCAATCCTCTCTTAGAATAGGACTCAAATGAGTTGTGAAAGAAAATAGGTTTGGCTTGGATATTGGGAAGGAATTGTTCCCTGGGAGGGTGCTGAGGCCCTGGCACAGGTTGCCCAGAGAAGCTGTGACTGCCCCTGAATCCCTGGAAGTGTCCAAGGCCAGGCTGGAAGGGACTCTGAGCAACCTGGGATGGTGGAAGGTGTTCCTGCCCATGGAAGGGGGTGGAATGGGATGAGATTTAAGGTCCCTTCCAACCCAAACCATTCCATGCTTCTATGATTTTTTTCTGCTGCGATTCTTCTTCTGCAAAGCTGAGGGGAGTCCCCATCACAGATTCAATTTTTGAGCAATTTTAAGCTTTAAACATTTTTCTTGGTATCCAGGAGATGACAGAGTAGTGCAAAGATTGAGAAGTGCTTGACAAGCACAAATAATGGTCATTTCAGGGTGGTTTGGCCTCGTGCTCTTCATTTCCCAGAATTAGGCCCTAATAGTGGGGAGCCAGAAAAAAGAAAGACTGCACTGAAATAAACACTCCATCTGAATTTAACAAAAGATCTGTAAGTTAAATCTGACACTTCATAGAAACAGACTGGTGTGAATCCCATTCCTGGCCATAGTGAGAGAAAAGGTCTTCTTGTGGACTGCTTTTGAATAGACCCATTTAAATGTGCTCATTTAAAACTAGGTAGGGAAAAATCTTCCTTTCAGCAGGAGGTGAAATCTGTGAGAGAGAGAAGTAAGATGAGCTCACAGAATGAGGTGACCAAGCCTGGGTTTAGCATTGCTTATGTCTCCATAAAGGAGAAAGATGTTTTCATACCAAATAATGTGTTCCATTCCTTCCACCCTCCTATCTTTTCTGTAATATTCTAGCAAAGGAGGAAAGTATGTTTCAATAAGAAAGTCTAAGTTCCTTGATCTCCGTTCTTTTTTATACTAAAATAATGCAAAAAGACCCTTTAATGATGTACATTAAATAATAGTGCACACAGAATAGACCCTAGGTTTAAAGAAGAGCAGGGAAAACCATCACACATGGTTCCCAAATTTTCCTGCTTTTACAAAACAGCAAGAAATAGTGATGGGATCTTCGTGAAGTTAACCAGGCAGCCTCATGTCAGGAGCCACTGCGCAAAGAGGAAACAGAGAGACTGAAAAGGAAGCAGAAGAATTCAGGTTTTGAAACAGAGAGACTGAAAAGGAAGCAGAAGAATTCAGGTTTTCTCTTCGTTCACTGTCCTGCCAACCACACAGGGCCCAAACTGCTGCATGATCCAAGGTGCCTTCTGAAAGTTGGTCCTATCAGGGAAGAAAATTTAGTTTTTCCCCCTGGGCATCAGGCTGTTTTGGGGACACTCTTGGGTCTGCCAGCTCCCTATCTCAATTCCCAGTTGCACTTCCCACTGGAGGTGGGAGATGACTGGGCAGAAAAGGGGGATACAGGAGCCCTGCCAGCTCTCCAGCTCCAGGAACAAAATGCAAGGGAAGGAAAGTGTCAGCAAGCCCAGCTGGCAAGAAAAGATGACATACAGCTGAAGGCTGAGAGACACTGTTTCCCTCAGGTGTAATTTTTAAATAAATAATGAAAAATATTTCTTTTGACCACTTTCAGATTTACTTGACCTCAATTTGTAGCAAAACCATGATCTGTTCTCAGCTTTCTCTCCCCTAAAATTGCTGCTAATGTTAATGACTACTGTCTGCTTCAGATATTTTTGATAGACCTGATGTTCTGAAGAAAATGAACAAACTCGTGTTTCCCATGACACAAAGATGCATCTGCACCCCTGCTCCAAATCCATTTCCTATCAAATGTTTGCTCTTCCCTCCCAGCTTTTCTCAAGGGCAAGTTTTTTTTGTGCCAGCTGTATCCCTTGCTTTGCTGCACCTCTGTTGTTACCAATTTTTCCACTTGTTCTTTTCTCCTGCCTCTCTTTTCCAGATGGCCCAGCTCTCTACCATAAAGGATCAGCAGTGGGTGATACAGGAATATCACTAATTACAAAACACCTTTCTAACTCCTGCCTTTGTTTAGAGCTGTATTTCATGCTTGTGGGAATATTGTTTTAACAATTTTCCCATAGGAAATCACAACAAAGTTAAGCCTAACACATGAATTAAATTCTTATTTCAATGATAATTTTTGTTCCCAACAAAGCCTAAAATACTAACACCGAAAAAGAAAGTAGGGGGGAGACAAAAGAAAAAATAATTAACTCATTGGACACAATGGCATTTTAACTACTGTATGTAAGTGATGATTTTCACATCAACTTAAAACAATTTCATCCACATTCTTAGGATTTTTCTTTGCTCAGTCTCATTGCAGCAATTCAAAGGAGATGGCTTTGGGATTTGGCTTCTTCTTTTTTTTTCTATCTTTTAAGAAACATTAATGTTCTTGTTGAAATGCTTTTCATTACAGACATTCATTGCTTAATATTCTTTTAGCAACCTTGAATTCCACAGTTCCCAGACACTGACAGGCTGAAATCCTATTCATAATAATGATCCTATTTGTATTCTCTATCCCATCGTATTTATTTGGACCAGAACCATAGTGGATACCTTAGAGGAGGAAGTAGATTTGAGCTATTTTTCCTTAGTATTAAAACATCAAGATGTATCTCCTCTCTTAAAAGCTCCTTGAGTGAATCCACACCTTTCCATTGTACAGGCTGCTACCAGGATTTTTTCTTTTGTGTTTTTTGTGAGGAAGATGCAAACTTTACCCCTTTGGGGGCTCCAGAGTTTCTGCAAACTTCACATACTTCAGAGCACAAAGCTATTGCTGTTCTCACCCTGGAGCCAGGAGAGGATGCTCACCACAAATTTACTCCTTCCCTTCTCCTAGGCTGCCTGCTTGTGGAGAGGGCTTGGATCCTTGGACCCTCCAGGGCTGCCATCCACCAACCTGTCTGTGATTCAGTGATTAACTGTCCTTAATTCAAACTGCTTATTAGTTTGTTCTCACTTTTGGGTGTTCAGATTCAAGCTCCCTCTCCCAGCCCCACTGATTTCTCTCCATTCTCCAACGCTGTTCAGTTTGGGATCACTAGTTCTCCAGCCCACTCCAACCATCTGGTGTGCTAATTTTCTGTTCTCTCCCCTAAAATCACTTACTGCACATTTAGGAGAGTTGCCCAGTTGGCAGGTATGAACAAGAATGGAGCAGCTGGTGCATGTACTTCCAAAAATTATCTTTTCAGGTTGCTCTTCTGCACCATCTCTTTCCCACACTCTACAAGGTTCCTTTTCTTTGTCCCCTTCACCTCCTCCTCATGGCAAAAGTCTTTCCATGGGTGCCATTTCTAGCATTTGTAGAACCATTTCCTCACAGTTTTGTACTTTTAAAAACATTTTTCTGTAGAAATTGTACAAATGATATAATTTTTTTTTAACTTTCCCCCTCACTGACACATTCCTTAAACGGGGCTTGAAATTCATTATCTTTTCACGAGGCAGAGGACAGTGAATTGAGGGGTCTTGGCAAAATTTTCATTTACTTGCTTCCAGACAGAAGATACACAACCTGGCCTGTGACTTCTTGATTTATATCTGGAGCAGAGTTTTTAGTTCCTTTAACCCTTGCTTTATCCCATCATAGCTCTGTTCACCAACCTCGTGTAAAATACCCTGGCCTTTGGTGATTGTGTTGGGACTTTTGTGGCTGTCTCTTCGTAAAAAGCAGGAGCTGTGCTTGAAACATGAACAGCTCCCCCATGCCAAAGAACTAAGCCACAAGGCAAGAATTGTTTCCAAATTTACTCACACCTTTTTTCCTCCACTTTCTAAGCACGGGTTTCCCTTCTCTTTGAGCATCATTAATTTGCCACCCTCAGATTATATTCTGGTAATTCTGTGATATTTCTGTCTCTTTGTTTCACCACTTTATAGAGGCCTGATATTGGTTTCTACAAGTCCTGCTCCTGTTTCCTGTTTGCCTCAGCAGGAGCAGCAGTGAAATCCATTTGTATTTGGAAACTGCTTCACAGTTATTCCCCCAGCATTTAGAAGAGGGCCTGGTGACATTTCTCAAGGTAATCTTATTTAATTCCAATGAATGTACAAAATCTGTTTTTCTCAGTCACCACAAGCATGAAAATAATGCTAGAAGGGATGTTTTGTTCATACTCTTTAACAGCACTAACCAGCCCCAAAACCCTCTCTGTTCCAAGTCCTTCTGTGAGCTCTTGGATTTCCTGCTTTGCTTCCTGACATTTCTACTTTCTTCTCTGCTTTTCTTCCACAGATGTACAACCCTCTGGAAAACAATAGGCAAAGAAATCCCTTTGGCCACACGTGTCTTCCCCTTGGATACTTGCATGGGGCTGGTGGTGGAATGGGGCTGGTGTTAGTTCAACTATTCAGTGGACAAGGCTTAAGTGTGTCTTATAACTGTCTGAAGCAAGGATGTGGTTACACCCCCAGCTTTCAGAAGGTTTTCTCCCATCCAGAGCAGCTCAGGATAAGAAAAATCTTTACAACAAAGCTGTTACAACAGTTGATATTCACCATCATAACTTCACAGCCTCATCTGTAAATATGAACTCAGAGGAGCAGAAAAGTAAATATATTAAAATTGTTGCCAGGCAGGGCAATATATGAGATATCACAGAAAAATGCCTTTGAAACACATCTCTTTGAGTTGGATTGAAAACCTTCACCCCAGTGCCACCACTGAGCACTGATATCCAAAATCTCCTTCAGACCTAAACAATAACCTCAGAAAATAAAGCTGTTAACAACAACAATTGAATCTTAGTGCTTATTTGTATCTGATACAAAGCACAAGATTCTTCACACTTGGATGCCCGTGTATCTCATAGAAACATGGAATTTTCCTCTGGAAAAAAATGTATAACAGTAAAAATCAGGAATCCTTTTTCTGCTTCAAAAGCTGAGTGAGAACACTAAAAGAAAGCAGTTTGCAGTGTACCTCCCCAAAAATGAATACAGACAAGTTAAGCCAAACCTTTCTAAGGTTAGTCCTAACAAAATCACCGATTGCCACATTGATGCAGCAAAGACATTTACACCTTTGGACCCAAAGCAAATAAGATCCCACATAACTTTACATTCCTGGAATTGAAATGCTTCACTATTAGTTTCAATATTAATTACCAGTGACATGCTGAAGGCCTTGTAAAGGGAGGCATTCAGTTAGGACAGATGTTTATGCATTGTTGATGTGAATTGTTTTCTAAGAACCAAAGGGTATCAGCTTATTACTCTGCCAAAAAGATTTTGATAGGAACTGCTGAGATCTGTCTTATCAAAATAATCTGTGCACAGAGGGACCTTACTGACAGCTTTTCTTCTTCTCCTTCTTGGAATGCAAAATATTTTCCTTGGTAATAAATATAGCATCTTTCTACTGGCCACAGAGGAAGTATCTTTTAACAGGAAAATACACCAGCAAAAAGCTTCTCAAGCCCAAAGTATTCCATGGTTCTCTGTGGAGAGGTAAGGCAGGGGGGAAGGATACCAACCTGTTAAAGCCAGGAGACTGCAAAGGGCATTTCCCCATGAGTCAGATCCTGGCAGATATTCCTGCATCTTCTGGAGCTGAACAAGAGGATGTGAAATGTCTTTAATAATCACCCGTTGGTTGCTTCTGGTCTCCTCTGCTGTACAGATCTTCAGGGACTGAAGAATTCTTGATTTTTCTCTGTTCCACTAATGGCATTTTTAAAAATTATCATGGATTCCTGGCTGCTGCCAGGGAGGTTTTTTCCAAGCAACGAATTCCTTGGTTTGTCACCAGGAAAACTTAGCTGCAAGATGAGCAATGTGAGGGAGGTCCCCTCCTTTGTGGTTGTTTCACTTGTGGTATGTGGGAAATGAATTTGTAGAAAATTTTTAAAGTTTGATAGAAGGCTTTTATAGTATGTATTAGTATACAAACTGTAAGATAAGTGAATTATAACACCTGTATTGTCTCAGCCTTCACATGAGACTGAAAATGGAACAAAAGTTTTTAAAACACCTCTCAATTGCCCCATCTCTGGGTCAGAAAAGGGCTTAATCCAACACTGGTACATGGCCTGAGAAGGCACCTGGGATGGGAACTGGAAGTTCTCACCCTTATCCATGATAGGGACATAATCTTTAAACACAAACTGACCCAAGGGAGAAAACATTGCCAGCTGCAAATGTCCCTTTTTTATTGTGGCCCATTTTATTAAGATGACAGCAAAAAGAAGCGACCAGCTTCTAAAATACCAAAAAATTTGATCCCCAAATACTTCATTAATAAAAAGACACAAAAATATCTAGTTGTAAAAATTTGACTTGAATTTGACGTATTTTTCTCCAATTTTAGGCCAAAATATTTTTTTTTTTTTGTAATCAAAAGGTGCCTTGCTTTTATGATGTGCTCAGGAAAGAGCACCGCCCATAAGGATGATGTTGAAAAAGTTTATTTCAGCAACATGAATTAGCAAAGCAGAGGAAAAAAGAGAGTGAGAATATGTATGAAACCCTAGGGAAATTTTGGAAACTTGTTCTCCTGTGAGAACTAAGTGATACAACAAAACTGAGTAGCCTGGAAAAGGTAGCAGCCCTTTAGTCCACATATCTGCCTCCTCTTCTATTAAAGATTTGCTCCCTTCCTCCTTGGATTTTCAGAGGGAGAAAAATGCATTGAACGGATTGGTCTTTATTTCTTTTTAAAGCTATCTTAAACAGTCCTTTGAAGTTTGCAAGTTCAAATGTCTCCTGTTTCCTTTCAGAAGGTTTGAAGGATTTGGGAAGGTGAACAAGCAGATCTATAATTACAGAGCAGTTGATGGTAACTGCCCTCCTTTGTGAGCATTCTGGGGCCACCTCCAAATTTAGATGCTTGAAGAGAACTGTCCCGTTTTAGTCCTGCAATTGTTCAGATGCCACCACTGCATAGCAGGAGGGAAGCCTTTCTAAAAATCCAGGGAAGATCCCCTTTTTGGCACAAAACATCAGGGGTTTTGTTCAAGGGCTTCACTTTACGGTTAAAGAAAATATTTCTTTTTTCCACAGCATCAATCCTAAATGCTGTGGTCTCTTTATTGCTGAAATATGTGGATTTGAAGAACACTGAGGAGACTTTAGAGACATCCTAGTGCTAATGCAAATGTAAGAAACGCAGGACAGTGGGGGTGGCAGCAGAACTCCTGGAGGATCCAGCCCCCTGTGGGATGTGCTGTTCTACCAGCTTGGAAATATCTCTGGAACCAGCTGCTTGATTTGCAAATTTTTTTCTTAAAAGAAAGAAAACAAGGCCTGATAGTGTCAAAATATCACAAGATCTCACACTTTGAGCCGAATGTCTGTTTCATTCAGAAATACCCTTTTTTTAAAATTTGGAAATAATCTTCTGTTAGAAGTACTCCATGTAGGTTTGGTTACTCTGTCCAATAATGCATCATATGTGACAACCAGACAACAGTTTGTCTTAAATCAATTCTTATCTCTAGAAATTACTCCTTGCATGAATTTTGGAGGGAGAAATGGGCTCATTCACCAAGTGTGACCAGAATTCAGTGCCTTTGGATGCTTCATTAAGAAAGAACTGACAGCAGGTCACGGCTCCACCTTCCTTTTGTGTTTCTATGAGGAAAAGCCAGACAAATATTACTTTAGGGAGCCAGAAATGATCTAGGCTGAAAGAAGTCCCCTGAGACAGTGTCCCTAGAGGAGAGGTGACACAGGGCACAGCATAGCTGTGGTGTGACCCTGCGTGCCTGGTTTGCACTGCAGACACTGGAGGCTCACAGGCATGTGTTGCTCAGACCGTGAAACCAACTGAAAATTATTCTTAAATCCTTAGACATTTTTTCATGGCAACATGGGTCTAAAACTACAGCAGCAGAAACTCAGTTTATTTGTGTCCCATAGCCTGTCTGCCCCAAGTTATCTGTTACCCATTTTCAGTAGTGCACATGGAAAGAAAGCCCTCAGGATCAGATTAACTCTTTCTTTCTCCAGTTCTGAATGAAGAATGAAGCTGTATTTCAAGTGCTTTACTGGAAATGTGCTCAAAAGTAGCCATGAAAACTGAGATTATCTATTGTCTTTGATAGTAAAACAAAGCTCTTCAGAATTGAGTCACAGATGTCTAACAAGATCTTAAAGAGGTTAGACAAGAGTTTGCTTTCTTGATAAATCTTGGTGACAATCTAGGTTATGTTCCATGTAAAGAACATGTTGGTTAAGCAAAGGAATAATTATTCTTTATTTCAGAAACTAGTGTTTGGTAAAAAAAATCTATGGAAAGACTGAAAGACACTTTGTGCCTCTCTTCCATGCAACATTGGTAAAGCAGAATAGGAAAGGAGATGTGGACAGGTAAAAATGAAAAGAGAGAGAAGAAAAATACTCTTATACCTTGAGCTGCTCTTGTGGGGCTGTTTCCTCCATGAGGCTGATGGAGGAGAAAGAAGAAAAGAAGCAGGGGCAGGTGGGGAAGAAAAAAGAGAATCAGTTTAGAAAACTGTCCTGGAGAGGTGAAGACCAGTGGGTTTTTGTTCTGCACACACTTGCAGGACTAAAGCATTTTATCTGAGACAAACAAAATGCATCTTCTCACACCAATGACATCATCCACTTGTCAGTGTGACACTTCAATTTCACTGATTTAGGAAACAATCTTGTAGTTTCTACTTGGCCAGATGGCAGTATGCAAAACAGGGATGCATTTAGTGGATGCAAAGCCATGTTTTCAGCTTTGGGTGCATGTGTGCTCGTACTTGGAGGCACCACAGGAAGGGAAGTTCATGTTATCCCAGGAAATGATGGGATGAGTCTCTTGGAGCCCATCGTGGGCAGGAGCCCCAGGGCAGTCCTGCAGGTGCTGGAGGGAGCAGGAGCTGGCACAGATCTGCACAGGCTCCACGTGCGCTGGTGAGGAGCTAAAATAAACCAGAATAAACCAAATGCTAAGGCAAGAACAAAGGCTGCTCCCATCCCCACTGGGCACCATGACTGTGCAGTGGGACCAGGATTACATTTCAGGAACTGGCTCAGCTCTACAACCCCACTGTATTTCAGCTGCTCCTCAACCTTAGTGGTAGCACAAGACAACATTTTCAAATAATTCTGCATTTCAGAGATGAGGTCTTCTTGCTCCTGCAAAGGTACAAACCTGCCAACAGTTCCAGGACTATTTGGGCTATGTGAGATTTCTTTCTCCTTTTTGCTTCCAACTAAAGCAAAGGTAGGTCTCTCCCTTTCTGAGTGATTTTTGTGCAAATCTTTGCATAGCTTCAGTACACTTGTGAGAGGGGAAATGGTTTTGAGCCAACTGAATTAATTGCAAATTGATTTAATGGGTTCAGCCACTGAATCTGAGTAACCAGGGTTTTGAATAACTGAGATACTTTTCAGTGTAAGCAATAAATGCCAGGCATAGAACTGTATTATAGGCAACAGAGACTATGACTGAGCTTTGGATAATCAAGATTCTACTTTGTATCATGTATACTTTGGCAGCAGCTGATTCCTGTAGGAATAAGAAAGAAAGAACATGTGCAAACTGCAGCATGACACTGCCACTGTGACCTCGTCAACAACTTCAAGGTCATAATTTAGAAAATCCTTCAGCTTTTTTTTTTTGTCGCCTGGTTACACGTGGGTTGTTAAGATTTATTACAATCATTGCTGGAGAACACCTGCTAAATGTCAAAAGATTCCTGGGAATCTTCAAGTGTTTTGCTAAGGCAAAACTGCACCTTTTAGACAGCTTTTGAGAATTCAGCCTGATGGAATACAGCGCAGTCTCCACTGAGTCAGGGTATTTTATGATTCTGATTCTATGATTTGATCATGCCCTAAAGCAGAAAGATAACCACGAGTGGTATTCAAACATATTTGCCCTCCAGACAAACTTACCACTGTCTGAAACAATCAGTTTTTGTTTCCTGGGATTCCTGATATATTTCATACTCTGAGTAAGGACCAGATCCTTGGCTGAAGTCAGCTGGCATTGCTGTAATGGCTTTGCTGAAGCTGAGCACTTATGTGACTAAGCACTGTCTAAATGTATTTGGAAAAATTAAATTTGGCTTGTGAAATTTATCCTAAACAAACATGGAGAAAGAACTTTAAGTTCAAGTTTCTAGAGGTTTTAACTGAAAGTCACCACGTGTCTCCTTTGTGTGTGGAGACAACGCAGTGTTCCTCCCCTACATCACCATTTTATTTTCAGCTCTGATATTCTCTGTTTCTTTCTTTCTTTTTTTTTTTTTCTTTCCCTGAGCAATGAAACTCTGTCTGCTTTTCAAGACTAATACACGGCCCCTGAGTGAAGGCAAGGCTGTGACTCAAATCAAGGGTTCTGTTGACATTATAATCCTTAGAAGCACAGCTGGAGCATTTCATGAACGGTAGCAAAGACCCTCCATTGATTTACTGCCTTGGTATTCCATCAGGAGTCCATGTTCTGTGTCATTGGCTGCAACTCACAAAAAATAACTCAGTGAACTTCTAATTAAGGCATTTAGCTCCTTGCCTATCTCGTAAGAAAGGAGCTATGCTATATCTGAGATGCTGCTGCTGCTGATTTTATGGATTCTCCCCTATTTTTATAGCAGTAGGGCTTCAGGCCCTAAGAAGGTCCTGTGGGCTATAAACAGGAGAAACACTAAAGTCTCTCCCTGACCCTTCCAGCAGTGTGGGATGGCAGGAATTTTCGTGTGTCTCCCCCAAGCTCTCTCCAAGTTCCTTTCCGTCCCAGTTTTACGGAAACCTTTCCCAGCCTCATCGTTCCTTGTTGCAGTTCTTCTGGGGGTCCAAGCAGAAAAATACTCATCACAGCAAAGCAGGGACCCCCAACTCTGCTTTCTGGGCTGGAATAAACCCTTCCCTTCCTGCAGGGCCCGTCCCCAGGCACAGCATGCACGAGAGCAATTTGGGAGCCGTGCTCTTTCTCGTCTCGCCCCTCGTTCCCCAGCGGAGCGTGGCCGAGCTGCCAGCCCCCACTGACCTGAAGATGAGAGTTCCCTAGATTGTTTCCAGCTTGCCCCGCTGAATGAATAGCCCCAGCAGTATTTTTGGGGTGGTGACTCACCACAGAGCCATGAATGGCCCCTTAAGAGACCATCAAAAGCCCCCTGGTCAAAGGTTTTTGTTGTCCCAAGCTCCAACACAATTTTCTCAGTTCATTGTCCAAGCAGAGAGTTGATACTTAAAAGGCAGCAGAGGAGAGATGCAGCCCCTGATCTGACACCATTCCTGGTTATCCCAGCCTACAGCAACAGCCAGAACAGTCTTGCCAGGCACTGCAGGGGTTGCCAAAGTGCCAGCCAGGACCTCCACTTGCTCACCTGCCTGCTAATTCCAGAGGTATGGTATGATAACCATCATGGAAATGCCAGGGTTTCGGGACAAAGGTGTCCTGGAAGATCTGGTATCAAGGGTGTCAGTCATATTTTCTTTTTTCACCTTCAGAAAGGGCTTCATGAACTTCATTGATCCTCTCAAAAATAACATCAAGTTGTCAGGGATTGTTATCACAGTTCCTTGTACCTCCAAGTGTGATGAGATTCAACAACTTGGGAAGGACCAGAGAAAAACTGGTGTTGATGCCTGGTCTGGATTCAAAAAAGGGTTTGGAATGGCTGTAAGTTCTGGAGTTGTGAGTGTTATATTTGGACAGAAAGATAGCTGTGAAAAGGAAAAATGGTATATATCCGTTTTTTTGTCTGAACACGTGGCAGGACACGCAGCACTTTAATAGAAGGTGTTGCCTGTTTACCTTCCTTCATCTCTAACATTTGTGTGCTTCAGGCACCTTCAATGGGCTTCAAGCCTTGGTAAGCATCTCTTCCTGAGCCAGAGGGGCAGCTGGGCAGAGCTCTGCTAAAGCCACCTGGTCAAAACCTGCCCAGATGTCTGTTGGCACACCCAAGAGCTCAGTGACACAGATCCTACTGAATAATTCTTTGCAGGGCTCATCAGTGTTTCATCTGACCCACACTTTTGGGACTGAGGCAATAGGAAAATGTTCTGGAATTGCCCTCCCGTGAGCAAGGCTGGGTTCAACCTTAGCAGCAGTCCTTCCCTGGTGGTGATACCCCAGCCACATCTTCTTAAAAGTTGGACATTAGAGACAAGAAATAAGTCAAAGGAAAGCTGAAGACAAAACTTTTGAGCCTGGAAATCTCACAGGGTGAAGCAGAGCATATCTCTCCTAAACCACTTTCAGTGTTGCAGGGTGATGGAACAGGCTTGAGCCCTGCAAGATGTGCAATTCTCCAGACAGAACCTCCCAGTTTGACTTCCCAGGGTGGCCCTGTATCTTGTGAGAAACTAGAAAAGTTTCTGGCAACACCAGGCAGGACTGTGAGAATAAAATTCTGTGTGTTGGTGGACTTGCTGCAATAATTTTTTCCCAGTCAACTTTCTGTGAACAACCAGGTGGACAGAAAGGCTGGGTTGCTGCTTCATGATTCAGCTGAAAACCTTTCTCAAGAGCAGCTCAGTACATTCCTTCAGAAAGTGTTTAGCTGTGGTTTCTCTCACAGGCATGAAGAGGAAGACTCTTACCATAGTTCACTTTCAGAACAACAGAAAGTTTTCTAGTCCATGTATGGCTAAAGACTAAGTGCAATGAAGCCATGAAGCATTACAATTATTGCTTCTTTAAAGGAATATCTTCACATTGTTCTTGTCAAACAAACTAAATATTCCATCATATTCATTTCTCTTAGAGCCCTGATTCCAATTTGGTGAAAAAAGTGGTGAAAAAACCCAAGGATCTGATATTAGCAAAATAAGGTAATGTAAAACAAAGAGAGTGTGTGGTTTATGACTGCTTATTTGGTGGGGCTGGGTTTATCCAATGGGAGAAATACTACCAAAATCCAGTGAGATATGGTTACCAGACAGGAATCCCAAGAGATTCTGTTACCATGCAGGAATCCCATGAGACAGTATTATCAAGAAGGAATCTGTAGTATTCAGTTCACCACAAGGCAGTAATATTAGATTTTTAGAATTAAATCCTGTGGTATCTTGTTTTATAAGAGTTGGCATAGGAGGGACAAAGAAAAATGCAATGGAAGAAAGATGCCTCCCTGGAACCTGAGCTGGGAGCCTTAATTGTTACACTGATTTCCAGCTGAAATAAAACATCACAAACTTTTCCTCATGGTCCGGAGATATTTTCACTCCACATGATAGAAATAATTTCTTAGTGAAATGTATTTTAATTCTTTTTCTTTGTTTTTACAAAATGCAGGTTCAAGCATTAAAATGCCAAGGCATGAACACCGACATGACTGTTTTTGATCGGCATAAATACCTTCTGGATTTATTTATTAGTAATGGGTTTACTTTTGCCCTGAGCAGTACTGCTTTGTTAAAAATGTGTGAAATGGCTGTTTTACATCAGCGCCAAGCAAGCTTGTGAGCTGTTCAGAGCAGTGCCTTACACTGCAGGATTTTGTGATGCCTCACATCATGTCTGCAGTGTTTGAACAACCCAAAAATGTTAGAGAATTGTTTCCCTCAGTATCTTCTTTTTTTCTGGTTTTTTGTAGTAGTTTTGTTTGCTGTTTTCACCTGATCACAACAGGTAATTCTGAATGCTCATCATCTTTTACATAAATGTACCATTTTTCCTGCCTGTATCATGGTACATCTGTATGAATATTTAATCAGATAACAGCTGGTCAAGGACAGAAGTCCATCAACATAAAGAGTTTAGTGTGAAAAGAGAGATCAATTTTGTGATTAGCCTGAATAAAGGCTTAGTATGTGTTAAATTAGGACCTAAACCCAAATTCCAGTTGTACTTTTAATTCATCTGTAGTTCTAAATAGGTCCTTTGAGAGAGAGATCTCTGTGTTTTGGCGGGTGAGGGACACACACAGTGGGTCACAAATCCACACAAATGGTCACAAACCTGTCAGGATGGTTCATCCCTCCAAAGCTGATTTTATGGACAAGTGAGACAGAAAAAGGTGAGAAGTGAGAAATGAGAGTGTAAACCTATTGCAAAGAGCATTGCCAAAATACGCTGGGGAAGTTTGAAAAGGAAGAGCCAACAAACAGGGGTGCTGTGAATTGGGACCAAAAGCCATGAAGTGGCTTTGCAGACCCTTGTGGCTCCCTGGATGCAGCCCTTGGTGTGACACACGGCCCTGCACCCCCTGGCTGTGCTGGCAGCAAAGGTGTCACCCGTGGGACACTGCCAGCTATCCCCGGGGCTCTCTGGAGCTGCGGAAGGACTCGTCCCTGGCATTCAGCTGTGCTCACAACGAGCCAAGGAGAAAGAAAAAGAGGTGGCAGGAAGGAACAGAAAGCTCAAGAGGCATTAGCCTGTTTGCTGTGTTTGTGAATCCCTCTGCTTGAGTGCCTGTGAACAAGGAAGCGGGCGCAGCTGAATGGCAGGCTTAAGGAAAAGTCAGTTCAGCTTCAGAAGAGGGTGTACAAACACTGATCAGATCTTAGCCCTAAAAGACATAATCAAACAATGCTGGAAGACCTCTGAATGGGCTAAGTGGACCATTAGAAAACACAACACCTATAGTGGGGATGTTGGTGGCACAGAGGTACCAGGAAGATTACACAGAGAGATTACTGGTGATGACAGATGGAGAAGTTACTGGACCCATACTTGGGGAGACACAAATCACAGCCTCTGGTGCTTTTGTGATAATGATTTCAATCCTGTAGGTAATGGTTTGGGACCATTAGTTAACACACCACCATGGCTTTACCCGTGGATGCTAATGGATTGCAGCCCTGGGGACGGGAGAATTGTGTCACCTCAGGGTCCTGGGGCAGCTGAACTTCCCTCTGTGGTCTCTGTGAGCAGCTGTGGGCACCCCACACACCTCTGCTGCACTTTGGCTCAGTGTATGACACAAACCTCTGCCCAGAAGCCTATGGAAATTTTAAGGGGGAACATAACCCCTTGTGAGTGAACCCACAATGAAATTCATTCTCCGTGTGCAGTGACCATTTTCATATGTTGCTAGGAGACAGAAAAGTCAAATCTTGGAAGGATTAACAAAATCAGTACATTCAATATCAAGCTGAGAGCTAGGACAACAGTTCATGGATCTCTTGACACAATCTGTCAGGGAAATCTCACCTGTATTCATGTAACATTTCACAAAGTTCGTCTCATCCTGCTTAACTAAATATCTCCTTCTTGATAAAATGTGCTTCTATTTGCTTGTACTGCAAAGAAATAATTCTCATCTTCCTCATTTCCCACAAATAACCCTCTCCAGTGTCAATCTCACCAGCAGCACCTCCTGTGCTTCCCTGCAACATGTATTTTCAAAAGCTTGACTTGGGAGCCACCAGTTTTGGTAGGAGTGGAGTTTTTGCAGAGAGACTTGGTGGACTCAGAGTTTCGGAGCAGCCTCCGTGGCAAGTCACAGGATTGAGACTTGGAGCAGAAATCTGGTCCTGAATTTGGTTTGGGATTTATTGCTCAGCAACTTGGAGCGCAGCGAGTCAGCAGCTGGCTCTCTAGCCAAAACACACCAGCAAACAGAGCAGAACTGTCATGGTAACAGTGACACAGAGCGTGCTGCAATGGCACCCTGCTCTCCAGAGGGAATTCCTAAGTGGTACCACAGTAAAATTATGGCTAATAATAACCTTAATAGTAACTATTGCTGCTACTAATAATAGCAGTAATTATATTTATGCTGTAACAACAGCGAGATATATTTGGCTGGGATTTGGTGATTCCAATTTGCTGTTTAAATATGTCTGGCAGATTTCTTTGTGACCTTTTTGCTGAGGTGTTGCAGCTCCTTCAGCAGTGTAGGTTAGTCCATGAGCAAAGGTGTTCTGTATTTTTTCCTCTGCAGGTGATGGAAATGTAATTCCCTTATCCCTGGTTATCACAGAACAAATAGAAATATGTAACTTATTGTTATTGTTCAAATTGTAATAATACTTAACTTCAAGTAATATGCAACTTTGTCCTAAATGACAAAGTACAGTGTTGGTGATGCAGGAGTAGCTCCACAGCAGGGCATTCCCAAAAGGGAAAAGAAGAATTCCTGAAGCCACTTTGCTAACATGATCAAATCATCATTCCTTGTATTTAAGAACTGATCCTGCAGCCTGTGTCCATGTTGAGTTGAAAGCATCAGGAAAATTGAGAATGGGTTGCAAACCATTCCTCAGGCTTGGTAAAAAATAGTGGGATTTTGCTGCTGTTAAATAATAATCTATAGCAGTGTGTGTGAGGTTTGTTCCCGTGGTTCTGAATTATGATTGCACCTACAAAGCTGCTACAGGAGGGAGTTTGGGGATAGTTTTTTGGATACACACTCCTCAATTTGCCTGCTGCAATTTAGGTAAACTACAGTGATGACAGAGGGGTGGAGAGAAACTTTCTAAGCTCTGTTAAAACATATTGTATAACAATACTTGCCAGCACAGCTCTTCTCCCCTCTCTCCTTCATCTTCCTAATTTTCCAGCAATGGCCCCAGCCAGTGTGAGAAAGAGCAGGGAAATTTCAGGGGGAAAGGAAAAGATGCAAACTGACTGTAGATGTAACACACCCCCGTGCTGCTGTTAAGAATTACACTTCTTGCCTCTTCAGTACTCACAGTGAAAACTGTCACTGCCACCAAAACTAACATTTTATTAAATTATTTTGGCAGCAGTTCAGTGAGGACTTGCAGGCAAACAAACAGGGGAGCTCTGAGATCTCCCTGGCTCTGCTCACTCCAACACCTTCCAGTCCTCAGGCAGTGGGATTTTTACTGGGCCCACAGTCCCTCACTGCCTGAGAAAGGGTTCTGAGCCAGGATTTCCATCCACCCTCTCAGCCTCAGGTAGAGCCCACACTCACAAACACCCACCTTCCCTGGGCTCCTTCAGTTGACAGGGTCTCAAGGATTGCTCCCAGCTCTCTTAAGCTGGCTCTGGTTTGACACAGAGATCCAGTTCCCAGAGGTTCTGGCATGATGTCTTAACCTTTCTCAGCTGTCCTCCTTCTACAAATCAGCCAGCAGCTGATTTTTTCCATCCTGTTTGTGGTTTGATTGTGACTGAAGTCTTAGAAGGTTTTTTTCCCCCCCAGAAAAATAATAATGAAGATGATCGTGATAATCTGTATCGTGTTGTAGGCAACAGAAATGGCATTTTACAGTAAGAACTGTTGTACCATTATGATGATACTTTGTCTTCCAATCCAAGAAATGTTCATAAAGACTCCAATGTTTTTCCTTTTCCTGAAATCCTGCATTTGAACTTCAAGGGACAAGTAGCCTCCTACTGTGCTGGTCCAGCAGCTCTCAGGAATATAAACTTGCAAATTAAAAAGTGGAAAGAAGGGGGAGGAGGAAAGAAGACAGATCCATTTTGAAAGTATATATATTTTTTTTTAAGGACAGAATCCTTTTTTACCCAATACTGGTATCTGAATTTAGCTTTCAACCACTGAAATAAATGGATACTCCAAAAACTCCAGATAGTTTTGTAACAACTCATTCCAGCATTATGACTCTCATTAGGGGACCAAAAGTATTTGTTTCCCTGTTCCAGAGCAGTGCAAGATGGCCATGAAGGCACTGAAACCAGCCCCTGTGGCTGCTGCCTGACTCTTTAAATACAGAACAAACTGCATGCAGTGTGTCCCTGGCAGGTCACCGGGAGCACTGCTGGGCTCCTTTTGTGGAGGAGGGTGTGCTCCAGGGGTTATTATAAGACTCCAAGACTTTGGGGTTCACAGGGCTTTTTCTGGCCATGTCACTGAGTGAAATATTTTGTGACTGGATATAGCACGTGGCAAATAGCACAGCAGTGACTGCACAGCACTGTCTGAATTCCCTGGGCAGGCAGTTTTCCCTCGGTTGTGTGCTCTTCCCATCCTGCTGTCCTGGTTCCAAGAGCTCCCGTGTGCACCCTCCGTCCCCGCTAACGTCGAGAATAATGCACGTGGAGCTTTGTGTCAAAAGATTCATCCTCAGTGGGTGTGCTCTGAAGGAAAAACAGTGTCTCTGGTGGAATCAGACTTTGTGCTGCCACAGCTCCTTTTGGTTTGTTCCATTATCCCAGGAGGTTACACAGAAATGAGCTCAGTGGCACCTGTCATGCAATAATTTACCTGTTATTTCAGGTGTATGGTAGCAACGGGAAAATGTCAGGGAAAAGCTGCTGGGATGTGCTCTGCTGGGATGTGGCAGCTAAGAGGTTCTAGATGGCCACGCTGTTGCACTCAACATTTGTAGGACACACACCTTCAGGAGGGACACTTGGCTGTGTTCCAATCAATAGAGGGAATCACAGGTTGGTCCTGGAAATTATTAAAAATACCAAAGCCTTCATTCTGTTGTTGACTGCCTCATTTAAGACTTTTTCTTTTTTCCTCAAGACAATCTTCAAATTGGTCATTTCTAAATTGCTTTTATCTCATTCTGCTTATTAATAAGCAGTCCCAAGTCAGGTAAGTGTCTGAACTAATTCCCTGGGGATCTCTTCCCTCAGAGCTCATTAGCAGAACAGAAACTGTATGTTCCCCTGGTCCAAAGATAAACATATTCTGAAATGCCAGCAAATTCATAATCTCCACTATTCATTGCTGAGAGCTGAGGAGGCTTCATGGAGCAGATTGGCTCAGAGCCTGGTCCTGCTCCCTCTTTCACCTATGGGAACAAAAGCAAACCCTGTGGGAAATGGGCTCAGAGCAGCACGAGGAATCACCCAAAAGGAGATGAACAGTCTTTGCTGTTTTCTTTTGCTTGTCTTTTCTTAAGGTGCATGGATTAATTCCTGTAATGCTGATACTTCTGTAGCTCTCAAAGCTTTATTAGTGAAGTGAGAAAGATGGGAGTAAAAATAGTATTAAAGTGGTTGACTGGAACAAAGCTGCTCTTGGGCCTTGAATAGCAAGGGGAATTAAACAATTAAATAAAAAATCAAGCCATGCTGTCTCTGCTGGTTTCTTGGTGTCAAGGGGATTTTTCTGGGCAAGGATCATTCATCCAAATCTTATTTACTTGTAACTCCTGTGATCTGAACTCGGAGTGAGAACTGGCTGCCATTGTGATCTGCCTGGCCTGTTACTCAACAGCACAAAGAGAGTGAGTAACAAAACCTGTGGCAAATCCCCTGGACAGGTCTGCTGACGGATGACTGACGTGTCTGCTGACAGGTAACTTGTTTTACACACTGCTGCAATATGCTCCTCAACTACAGAGCTCAGCTGTAGACCTCCTCAGCTTTGCTTTCCAAATAAAGGAGAAGAAAATACAATTGTGCTCCCACTGAAGGAAGAAAAAGACTTTCCCTTGATATTAATGGAAATAGGCAAAGATTTTCAGTCACCTAGAGATGCTGCAAACTGAAAAGATGTGTATCCTTGAACACTATGCTGGAGACAAAGAGAACATTACATTTTATTTTACTTTGTTCAGTGTTATTTGGCCATAGAAATAGAAATATAGTCTCAACAGCAGCAAAAAGCTAGAGCATCCAAACACCGTGTTAAAGGTATTTATTAATTCTTTTGTCTGGTTATGAAAGGTTATGAAAGGCATCTCACCTCAGCTCATCCAGCACATGACAGTAGAGGGTCAGGATTTCTACTTCTGGCATGTTACTGCTGTCACTACCCTCAAACAAGACAGAAATTGGTGAGTAACCTCCATGCTGGTTGATCTTCAAGCTCTAGAGCTGTTACCTGTGCATAGTTCATGGCTTGCAGTTTGCTTTTCAAAAAGCAAACTGCATCAAAACTCTGCAGATGTTTCTGGCTGGCTCCATCAGGAGTAATGTCATGCTGCCCTGGTTTTATACCTGCTTTTAGGGCTTTTTGTGTGCCAGAGTGAAAGATGAAGCTGTTGCCACTGCTAATACCACTGGTGGCATCAGGAAAGCAGAAGATTTGTTTCACAGTTGTGACGCTAAAGGTCAACTGGAAAAGCTGGTCTCCTGCATGCTCAGAAAGGCTCTGGGCTGTGCATCTGTGTCCATATATGTTCTGACAGGTTCTGAGTGCTGCTTTGCTGGGGAGCTCAGAAATTCAGCCATACACGTCATTTGCTTACAGCAGCCAGTTTTCTTCACTTTAGCCATGGGTAAAAAATGATTCATGCAAGAGAGGCCACATGTTGAACAGATTGGTGCAAACCAATTATGCTACGTTCAAAGTCAGCTAAAACATTCTCACACAAAAAGTCAACTTAAGCTACTATTTCCCACAAAAATAATAATAACAATAAGCTTAACAAACACTTCCTCTGATTCTCAAAACTCATTTTTTATTATGTTTCCTTTTTCTAGCTTTGTTTGGCAGAGTACCAAGTAATGTATCAGCAGAAGTATGGGTGTCATAATCTGACAAAAGGAAAAAAATGTATATTTTTAGTTTTAAAGTGTTTATAATTTCAATAGGTGAAAAGCATACAGGACAAGGAAGGACAAAATAGCAGATGCAGAAATTTCAGCAGTGAGTATTGAAAGTATCAGCGTGTGAGCTTCAGCCTAAGAGTGAGCCTGGCTGGGAATAAACATTTCCAAAGACCAACATTAGTAACTGGAGCCTCCTGAGCTTGATATTTCTCCATCTCTGTTCTCAGCAGACTTCCCTCCTAAACTTTGGCTCAAACTACACCAGGATGAGGGGCATGGGACTGTGACAAAACCCCAGAACACATTTGCCCCCAGAACAATCTGCCTGGACTGATGGCTTCCCACTGTCCCATCCCACTGAGCCCTGCTCTTCAGGGACCAAACTCCAGCAGTGCTCCTGGGGGCTCCTCAGGTCTCCACCATTTCCACTCATCCCAGCACTCAGGTAGGGTCTGGCTGGTGTCTGGGGATGTAGCTTCCATGGAGGGTGCTTGTCCTGAGAATGAATAAAGGAGCAGAACAGCTACGGGAAAAAAGAGAGGACAGTGGACAACTGGAAGCACGTGCAGCCAGAACAGCTGATAATGGAGCAAAATTTCCTTCATCACTGGGTGAAGAAAACTGCTGGAAATACAGAGCAGTAGTGATAGCAGGGCTCGGATTTATTGCTCTGGACAGCACACAGAAAAGCATGGGGCAAAGCTGCAACCTGGGAAACAGAGATGAAAGAGATTGGGATTACATCTTCTGGGAAAGCAGAAAGTGTAATAGATTATTGTCTGGATGTGTTGCTTCACCCCTGAGCTGTTCACATGCCAGGAGGACAAGGAAATGGCTTGCTAGGATTGCTTGTCAGTGGCATTGGGTCTGCCAGAAGGCCACCCCACACCTCTGTAGTGATGTTGAAGGAACATCAACGCACACAGAACGAACAAATCAAGCACAGCAGCTGGGAAAGGGCTGCCACAGTGCTGAGTGGAGTACCCAGAAAGTCAGAGGTCTGGGCCTTGATCTCCCAGCTCCCTGGGCACCCATTCATGCAGCAGTGGGTGTAGGTGAGCAGTGAGGACACAAGCTGGAAGCGTGAATTGCAGCCTCTGAGCTGTTGAAGCCCTACAGGAGCCCACACAGACAGGCACAGCCGTGTCCTCTCTGCTTGGCACAGGGATGTGGTACTGCAGGAGCTCCCCAGCAGCAGAGGGAGTAGCTGCTGGAAGCATCCACACCCATCCCAAACCAAGCCATGCTCAGCCCCCTCCCTGAATCCATCCAAACACATCAGAGGGAGGTTTTTGCTGCCTTTATTGCCTGCCTGGTGCTGTGGCTGCCCGCTGCTATACCCCACTGCCCCTCTCCAATGGGAACAGAGCTGCATGGGCAGGGATAATGAGGTTAAAACAAAAAACACAGATAAACTCTGACCTTTCCCCCTTCCCAAGGTGGCAAAGGACAAGCCCAGCAAGTACTTCTCACACAGTACCTGTGCATGCTGTAGCTGAAATAAGTGTTTTCCCTGAAGTTGTTGATGACAAGGCACGAAGCAGGGACTCACCTGGGGACCCTGCACTCAGCGAGACAGTGACCCCATACACCTTTTCAGACAAACCAAAAAACTAAAACCCCCCCTTTCTTCTTTTTGTTAGTCAGACTAATGGTCTGTTCCCACCACCAGGTGATGTTCTGTTCCATGCTGGTTAGAGATCAAACAGATGGGCTGCAAACAGAGAGGGGAGGAAGGCAGAGTGCCCTGGTGCTGGCGGAGCTCTGTCTGTGTGTGTGTGTGTGCTGAGTTCTGGGCTCTGCCTGTGTGTGTGCTGTTCAGGAAGCAGAGGCAGGGCTGGCTGGGCTCTGGCTGTGTGTCTGCGCTGTGCAGGAGGCACAGGTGGCACACCCCAGGTCTCCCAGTGACTCCCAGGCATTCCAGGCAGCCTCCTCTCCCGGGACCACTGCCCTGCTCACACACACATGGAGGCAGTCAGAGGCAAAGGGCAGAGAGCTTTCCCAGGCTCTGCCCCTCTGCAGAGCACTGGGTGCTTGTCCTCCAAAAGCATTGTCATTAAAAGGGGTGTAGGCAAAGGGGGAGCTGGGGGGCCTTTTTGCCAAGTCTTCGTAGCGTGCCAACAGGGTGAAAGGGATTTTTTCCCCTCCACTACAGCCCCCCATCCTTCCAGACCAAAGGATCTCAGTGAAATATTTGCCTTCAGGAGAAAAGCTCATGAGCAATAACTTTCAGGGTCATTTACATTTACTGGAGCTAATAAATATGTAAATTGATTTTTAAATTGCAGACCTGGATCTCTTTAGAAAGGCAGACACAGAGCCTGATTTGGATGGCTGCTAAGCCAGTGTAATTACAAAATAATACTGTAATGATTCCTCCTTCTTTTCCCTTTTTCCTTCAGAATCCATGATATGGGGCTTGAATCTGCATATGGATCTGAATTCTGTGGATCCTTCCTTCTTTCTTATGCTTTAAACCTAGAGGAATTTGGAAACAAGAGCTGTCTGAACTGTGACATCCACATATGCTCTTTAGGGAAGAGAGCCAGTACAGAGATGGAGACATTTTACCTGGTTTAATATCTAAATTGTTGCTGAGAAATTGTCCACCAGGAGTGAGGACACATAGCGGTAGGCCAAGGCATGATATGGAAGATTCAGAATTAATTATGGGATGATCTGGAGACACCCAACTCCCCTTCACTGCCTGAAAGCTGACAGCACATTGGAAGGTCAGTCCCTCTCTAGCCTGGGCTGCCTGACACTGATTTTTGGCTTCCATGGGGAATATCCTGCTTTAATGGTTTCCTGTGCCAATAATTTCCGACTGACAATGTCTGTGTTACAGCACTGAGAGCTGTAGGTGAGCATCTTCCACCTGTCATTTACACCTGGTGAAAACTGAGAGCGGTGAGGTTCTGCTTTGCCTCCATCCCTGTGGGGTTTTTCCCAGGTGCAAACAAGAAAAACCAGAGGGTTTTGGAGCAGCAGCACCTGGGTGTTTCATAGGCAGCCTGCACACAAGCTCACACACGGGGATATAGACACACACATATGGATATAGACAACTTGAAAGCAAACCCACACCTCATAGTTTCATTCTTAGCTGGAAACTCATTGTTTTCCTCTCAGAAAAGTTCACTGGAAGGCTTTATGGAAAGGCTGATGTCTAATCCTGTGGCAGGTTTAACAGTGGAGCTGCAGAAGCATCCCTTATTAATCTGTGACATTGTGGCAATGTCACCTGATGCTCTGCATTCTCTGTGTAACCATTTAGTACCTGACCTTGCAAACATAAGGACCAGGAGCCTCATGGGTGTTCCAGGACCCATTTCCATACTTCCCAAAGGGATGAATCCTCCCCTGCCGAGCCTCCAGGGCACATCCCTAACTCAAGCTTGAAGGATGCTTAGAGCTCACACTGCTTTGGGCCAGGAAGAGCTGCTGCCCGAGGCAGGAAGGCCAAGCAGAGCCAGCCCTGGGCCATCAGCCACCCCTGTGCTGCAGGAGGGAAGCTGCTGGGGAGGTGTGTCAGTAGAAGTGCCACTCCTTTTTCTCATCCCTCAGAAGGTAAATAAACTTAATCCCAAATCCACCCGCTGCTGTTTGCGAAGAGCAAATAATTGAGAGTTTGAAGTGAGGAGGGATCAGAGCATCCTGAGGAGCCTGGGGAAGGAGAAGTGCCCAGCACAGCCTGCAGAGCAGGGCAGCTTCCAGGCCTGGCAGCAGCTGGTCTCTGCCTTTGCATCCACAGCTGAGCCACTCGGCTGATCAGGTGCAAGGCGGGTCTGGATGGAGCTGATGGAAATAAAAACGTGGCAAATACCTGTTCATTTCATATCAGTGGATTTCGTGGAATCACAGAACTCTTAGGGTTGGAACAGACCTTCAAGATCATCTCATTCCAACCCCCTGCTACACTTCCCACTATACCAGGCTGCTCAAAGCCCTGTCCAGCCTGGAATATTTCCAGGGACGAGGCATTTTCACCTCCACAGTGAAAAATCTACATTGTGCTGTCTTTGAACGCACACGGAGGAGTGAACTCGCTTGAGGCTGGGACAGAAACTACACCGAGGAGATTTCAATCGCCTCCAAAGCAGCGGCATGTGCACCTCACAAGAAGAAATAAAAGCACATCATCTAAGTTTACTCAGGTTTAGCGAAGGTCAGAGATTTTCGCACCTAGGTGAGCTGTCATCTGCCTCGGGGCAATTCTCTTTTCTCTCGCATCCTTTGCTGGAACAGCGGGAGAGCTTTACTGGCGTGAAAGACTAAACTGGCTTCAGGCTGTAAAGGACTTGAGTCACAAACCACTTCTCCCCCCTCCCCCCGAAACACACTTTCTTATTAATTCAGGACCTTCCAAAATTGTCCTAATGTCTCCTCACCTGTTTGTGCTGAAAACCTGCGGAGGGCCGAGGCTTAAGCTATGGGAGGTGACAAAACATATGGGATTTGCTGGAAGCAAAGTAGTTCTGAACTGATGGGCTCAAAACTTCTCCTTTTAAATACTGAGGAAACTTCATTTCCAGGAACCTAAACCACATGAAGCAATTACCTAAGAACAAATGCATCACTAAAACACAGCAGCAGCATCGAAGTAAATATTAGAAAATAACCATTCCCTTATAAAGTGCAGCAGTACTTGCATGAGTGGGCAGCCTCCAGAATAAACTTGTGTCACCACAGCCCCTGTCAGTACAGTGACCAAGAGGGAGCTCCACATGTCTGGTACTCCACATTTCTTGAAGGGATATTTAGAACCAAAAACTTTTTCACCACTTTTGAAAACACTTGCTGCCTCTTGAAATGTTTTCCTCTTTATTAAAACCTTAGTCCTTTCCTTTGTTTTGGGTTTTTTTTTGGTTGGGTTTTATTGTTTTGTTTTGTTGTGGTTGTTTTTGGATTTTTTTTGCAAGTTAATTAATTTTTAATTTCTTAAACCTCCCATTCAAAAACTCTTTTGGCTTTTAATTAAGGGAATTTTGTTTCTGCATCCAGCAAACTGTAAACCATGTTGCTTGGATACAGCAAAAAGCTGAAATTCCACAGATTTACATAGTCGTACATAGTGTTGGGGGCAAAGTGTGCTGGACGTTCTTTGATTTTTGTATCTTGCGTTAGCATTTGTAGGAATTTGAGAAAGGGAAAAATATAAAGAAGAAAGGAGATATAGAGGGAAAAGAAAGAGAGGGAAAGAGAAAAAAAAGAGGAAAAAAAAGAGGAGGAAAGAGAAAAAAGAGAGAAAGGAAAGAAGGAAAGAAGGAAAGAAGGAAGGAAGGAAGGAAGGAAGGAAGGAAGGAAGGAAGGAAGGAAGGAAGGAAGGAAGGAAGGAAGGAAGGAAAGAAAGAAAGAAAGAAAGAAAGAAAGAAAGAAAGAAAGAAAGAAAGAAAGAAAGAAAGAAAGAAAGAAAGAAAGAAGAAAGAAAGAAAGAAAGAAAGAAAGAAAGAAAGAAAGAAAGAAAGAAAGAAAGAAAGAAAGAAAGAAAGAAAGAAAGAAAGAAAGAAAGAAAGAAAGAAAGAAAGAAAGAAAGAAAGAAAGAAAGAAAGAAAGAAAGGTTGCTGTGATTAACGTAAAATATGACCTTTTCTTTCTAAAAGTTTGTGCTGTCCCTCTTGTTTAGCACCAGTGCTGCTCACCCTTTCCCTTCAAGACGCTTCAGAGCTGTTAAGCATCTAGGGGTGATAATTTGACTTTCAGCTAAGCCGGAGGGCTGCAGCAGACAGCAGTAGGTGGTGATGTAAGAGGTACCAACGCACATGGATATATAAATATCGTGGCTAGGGCTAAAGCGCTATGGCTGAGCAGCTATAGAAGAAGATCAGCACTTCAGACAAGACTCCTGGAGTTGAGATCAAGTTCAGAAGCTCTTGCTCCCGGGATTTCCTCTCCATGCAGCCAGCCCAGGGAAACCGCAGATCCTCAGGGGATTGAGCACTAAGCTCCCTCCCTCCCTCTCTGCTTTTCTTTCTGGTCTTCTTTCTTTTCTCCTTTTTTAATTTTTTTTTTTCTCTGTTTGGCTTTTGGTCGGTTTTTTTTTTTTTTTTTTCCTCCCCTTCTTTGACCTCAGCATAAAGTGGGAGCTGGGGGCAGAGCGTATTTTCGGAGCGACCGGCGGCCGGCCCGTGGCTACCCGCCCCTAAACCGGGATGCCTCTCCCCGCGGCGCTGCTCCCGGCGCTGCTCCTCGGGCTGCTGTGGCCAGGGGCGGTGCGTGGCCGGTCTCCCCCGGGTCGCCTCCCCGCCGGGCCCCGCCAGCGCCGCTGGGACGCGGCTCTTTTCGCCCGCTCCGTCGCTCGCCTCCCGGCGGAGCGCCGCGATGCCGCCCGCGACGGCGACTACACTACCTCCTGGGCATCAAACGGCTGCGGCGCCTCTACTGCAACGTGGGCATCGGCTTCCACATCCAGGTGCTGCCCGACGGCCGCATCGATGGGATTCACAGCGAGAATCGATACAGTAAGCCGCCGACCACCCCCGCGGCGGGGCCAGCGAGACGCTCCGCGCCCGCGGGACGGCCGGAGGGCGGTTCTGCGGGAGCGGAGCGACTGACCTGCCCCGGAGAGCGGCATGTCCCGAAAGGAGGGTGGGTGCGTGGCAGACCTCGACTTCCCTCAAAAGTCCGGCCGCAGGCAGCACCGCGGGGCTGCGCCCCTCGGCTCCCCTGCGGGCGGCGGGAGCCCGGGGCAGCGGGGAGGCGACGGACCCCATCGGGAGCTCCGGACCCCATCGGGAGCTCCGGAGCAGCTCGTCGGGCGCTCGGGAGGGGCTCGTCGGCGCTGCTCAGTGCCCTGTTGTCCCCTTGCCGCCGTCAGGCATCAGGTGTCGGGGTTGCCTCAACATCTGGAGGATCCGCAGTGCCGTGGGCCGCCCACTCCGAGCAGGGGCTGGGGTGAGCCCAGCTCGCCCCCAAACTTGAAAAGCATCTGCTGGGGACTTAACCCCGTGGCCCCAAGACTCTGATATCCAACTGAAACAATAAGATCCGGGAGCGGGGATATAAGCTGCATGATGACAAATGTTTCATTTGCCCTAAGCGTACTCTGGCTTATTTTAACCTTGCCTACACAAGAGGATGCCTGGGGGCAAAATAAAAATAGATACTTAGCTAAAAGAAGAGAGGTCCCAGCATGGGGCATAGGACAGCACGTGGAGTATGAGGTGTGGGGTATGGGGCTCTGTGGACACCCACAGCAGTACTGGGATGTGGGGATCCATCCTGGGGATGGCACCCTGTGGATGAGTGTGGCACTGTCACCACATACTCCCTTTTGTCCCCCTGATTTCTGTGTCTCCTGTGTAGGTCTGCTGGAAATTTCTCCAGTGGAAAGAGGTGTGGTGAGCATATTTGGTGTCAAAAGTGGACTCTTCGTGGCCATGAACAGCAAAGGCAAACTCTATGGATCTGTAAGTAGCCACTGCGTGTGTGCCTGGGGAGGGGCTGGTGGTCAGTTGGGGTGAGACGTGTGCTAAAAGCTGCCCAAGCTCCTTCCTTCCCCTCCTGGGTCAGGCAGCACAGAGCAGCCCTTCCTGCCTTGCCAGCAGAAGGTGTGCTGCCCAGTTATGCTGCTTACTGAGCTTTTGGAGTGAAACCCCCTCTTCTGCATTGCACTTCCTTGGTTCTCACATAAAAACTGTAGTCACCCAACCATGGCTGCACATCTTGCCTGCCTCATAGACCAACAGATCAGTCATTTATGTGGCAAGACCACAAGCTAGGCTTAGTCCATATATTTGTTATATCTGAGTACAAACAGGCAGGTGGGGCAATCACTCCATCTCTCAGAGGGCACGTGGACTTGTGATCAGCCAGGCCCATGAGTGACCCTTTATGGTGTGATGAATCAGTGACCTATTGATCACTCTTTGTTAATGCTCTTGAACAGACAGACAGTTCCCATGGCAGTTCAGCATCCTTGGGGTCTGAACTTCTGTTTAGGTGAAGGAAGATCCATTAGGAAGGCAATACAGACCTTCTCTTACGTGGAATGTTTGGAAAAGATAGAGACATCCTGTAGAATATACTCGAGGTGGACAATAACAGGGTGCATCTCTGCTTGTGTTGAGCTGTCTTCTGCTTTTGAGTTCAGCTCTGTACAAGTGACTGCGATCAGCATAGTTTTAAAGCCATGTTCCTGGCTCTCCCTTCTCACCCATGAATTTCCCATGTCATGATCCCCAAGTGAAGAAACTTGGGCTGAGGAAGAGCCAAACTATGTCAGAGTCAACTGGGGCATTTTCACATGAAGGCATGAAGCATCCAGAATTATTTTCTGGGCCATTGGTCCTGTTGTGGAGGATTGTGCCTTATATAAAAGCCAGGCAGAATCAGTCACCAAAATGCATCCTTTCTTAGGGATACTGCTGCCTTGGTGTCCTGGGTAAAATAATCCCTAGTGCAGTGCTCAGCTTGGCAGGCTGAGGCCGCTCACAAGCCCTGAGGTTTTTGCCCAACAATAAAAGATGAGTTCATCTGTCCCTTTCCAGATAAGACACTTACAAGACCTGTTCCTCTTTGTATGTACTTGCAAATGAAACCACATCCCTGAAAGGTTGCCTGCTGCCAGACTTGTTTTCCTGATCCATTAATCTAAGTTAACCAAACCCTACCTTTGGTTTTAAATCTAAAGAAGCAAAAAAATACATATCCATGATGAGTGGCTTTAAAATGTTTCTTTCTCCTCAAGCAACATAAGAAAGTGCCAGTATTCTGGATTTCCTGAAGCCTCTCAGGCAATTTATTGCTGGTGGGACAACCAGGAGCAATTCAATGAGCAAGACTATGGGACTGGGCCTTACCCACCTCAGCTCTGTTCAGGTGACCCTGTCCCTCTCATGGGTGCCCTTCCCACCTTTAGATGTATGTGCCTGGCCTAGGCACAGCATCCCTAATTGATCCTCTGGCCCCTGAGTCCTTTTTGAAGCTTCAGAGGCCACTTCAAAAGATTACTAAGTGGAGGGGGCTCACCTGCACATTTGCCCACAACACACCTTCTTACACCTGGCAGCAAGAATATTTCCACACCTGATGTTTAAAATTCCTTCCCTCTCATTCTTTCCTTTTCATTTCAGGCCCATTTCAATGATGAGTGCAAATTCAAAGAGATTCTCCTGCCAAACAACTACAATGCTTATGAATCCAGGATTTATCCCGGGATGTACATAGCCCTGAGCAAAAATGGAAGAACAAAGAAAGGCAATAAAGTATCTCCCACAATGACAGTGACACATTTTCTTCCTAGAATCTGAGACATCTCCCTTCAGACCTACCTCAGCACAGGGAAGACACAGAACGGAACATCTTTGGGGAAAAGAAACATGGTGCACTTTTACTGGAGAGTTTTATGCAAGAGTAGGTGTAAGATATTTAAGTTAATTATTTAAATCTGTATATATTGTCACAAAATTTATTTATAGTTACTTTTTTTTTTTTAAATTTTAATCTCTGAAAACAAAACAAACCTCCAACCCAAGGTCTTTCATTTCATGGTGCAACAGTAGAAGTCTTCTGCTTGGTGGTTTATTTAATTCAGTTGAGTTATCCCAGGTGTGCTGCTACTCCATGTCCTAAGCCAGGTGACATCCAATTCCACTCTCCCAACATTTTGCACTGTTTGTGTGTTGTTTATTGCTGTACAGGTGTGAGTTTGTTTGTTTGTTTGTTTGGGTTTTACGGTGGCTTTGCCCTGCCCTGAGCGTTTCCTGGTGGCTCCCAGGGCGGCTCCTGGCCGGGAGCAGGAGGTGCCAGGGTGGGATGCCAGGTGCCAGCACGGAGCCGCACACAATGCCTGGTCCCCTGCGCTATTTCCCTGCAGCGGGATCGCTTTACCGCGGCACGGGAGCTGCACAGCCACCCCGCAGAGCTGTTTTTAGACCCGCCAGCGCTGAACTCTGAACTGCCCCGCAGTGCCTCTCCTCCTCGGAGGGGCTGAAATGCCTCTGCCGGCTCAGCAGGGCTGGGGCTTGGGGTTTTCTCTGCAGATCAACTGTGGCCCTTAATGGGAGCTTTTATTTGGCACAACTGCTTGTCGTGAGGCTAAAATATGATGTCTGTCCCTCCCCCAGCAAAGGCACTGTGGAACACACGACAGTGAACCAGCTCTGCTTCACTCTAAGCAAATTCCCTTTCTTATTTGGAGATTATATTCATTTTTCAAAGTGTGGGGAGCTCTGTAACACTCCTAAGTTTTCTACAAGGCAAAAGCATTTGCTGGTTTGTAGCAAACGCAAGCTCCACAGTAAGAATTTAGATTGATGATGAGGAATTGAGGTTGGTTTGTACTATTTATTATTTTTGCTGCAGTATTTGGAAGGAGAAATATGCTGCTTTTTTTTTTTTCTGTCTCATTCCCTGATGAAGTTGATTAATTTCTACCTCACTAACTCTTAAAGCCAGTCTTGTAAAAAGTTCTGCATGGCAGGAAGGTGCCCACTTTCCTGCTTGGGCTTAAAGTTCTGGAGGAGGGCCTGGGGAAACAATCATAATCCCAAATCTCTCTTTTTTCCATATGTAGCCAAAAGTATTCAGGATAGAGTTGGTTGCATCCTATTTGAGCCTTGTCACGTTTGAGCTATCTTTACCCAGTGGTTTACTTTTAGTAAGGGTAATCATGGTGAAAATATTTGCAGGCAGCTGTCAGGCTGCAGTACTATATGGTGATGAAGTAATCCTATATTTTTCCTCATATATTTTGCAAGTGTAACTCATGTCTCTAACGTGATGAAGGAAAAGATAGATTTGATTACGGGGGAATCACTAAAAGGATTCATGTGTCTTTGTTTTTTCCTTAATTGTTTTTTCCCTTTTAAAATTTTTTATTTAAAAGATCATTCATCTTTGGGGCATCAACATGTTAAGTGGGAACCAGGACTAACCACAATGTTTGATGACTTAGAGGACGTTTACAGATCGTCTTCCAATCTAAATGAATTATTTGAGACTACACAAAAATCTTTGATTCAGCTTTTTTTCTTTTCCTCTTTACATTCCTACACAAAAGCCTTGGTTCCTTTGTAATGGTATAGACCTGCCTGTATCCTCTACTTACACATGACCTTGAAGAGAAACTCTATTCACCAAAGTTCATAACATCAGAGCAGACCAGGACCAGACCTTAAGGCAGCTGCCCTTGTAGCAAACATAACTAAGGAAAAGGAAATGTCATGCCTAAGGATTTTTTTTAATGTAAACCTGGGAATTTTCTGTACTTTATGTGTTTTCTATATGTGAGTAATCATTGTGTATTTATCACCACTACCTCTGACAACTGATGATTTTGTTCCAGATTTCAGATAGCAAAATCAGACCACAAAGGTTCTCTCTGGGAATGGTTCTTTGCCACTTTTCACTTCATTAAATCCACAATCAACCGCCTCACACGAAATATGTTCAGAGGTAGTTGTTGTAACTTTTAAATATTGTGATGCAACCTTGATAACAATGTTACATGGTATGAGCTTTCACCATTTACCAGAATCTGTCTGTAGTTTTATACAGGTGCTGTTCAAGACTGTGGTGTATGTGCTGTGCACACTTAAATGCATAATAAATGATAAAAGTTTACAATGCATGATATTGATTTTTAACTCTTTATAACAGAATGCATCCAGCAAGGAAAGGAAATAAAAAATGCTATTTCACTTTCCCAAACCCTGGGGAGCCTTTGCACCTTTGCCAGCTACTCCAGGACTGACAGCCTGGATTTCTTACTCAGCTAAAGTTCCCCCTGCCAAAGCTGGAAGCCGTCCAGGAAAGCCCAGCTCCAAGCTCAGTAACAGATATGCACTCTTGCATCTGCCACATGCTGCTGCTCTCACTTGTGTTATTTCCCTGGTTATTAACAATGGCAGCATCCAAAATTAATGGTCAGGGACACAAACCAGCTGCAAGGTTTTTGTTGCTCATTGTTAACATTGCAAACAAACCTGATTGCCTGGTTTTGGCTCCTCTGAGCACTGGTTGCTCTCTCTGTGAAGTGTGACAGCACCCATGCAAGAAACCTGTTTGGTTTGGGATAGGATCTTTATAAAATTAGTGTTCATACTCCATACAAATGTACAGAAATCTGAAGTGCTGTGTGACGTCATATGGTGAGATTAGGAAACATTTTCTCCCTGGAAGAGCGATCAAAGCTCCCAAGGGAAGTGGTGGAGTCACTGTCCCTGAAAGTGTCCAAAAAATGAGTAGAGGTGGCACTTTCTGCTATGGTTCAGGGGACGTGGTGGTGTCTGGTCAAAGGTTGGACCTGATGATCTTGGAGGTCTTTTCCAGCCCTAAAGACTCTGTGATTCTTTGGCACAATTTTTATTTGTAAATACTCACACAGGTGTGCTTGCACACACATGTACACATCATGTCCAATTCCCATGCTTTCAGTTTTACCCCTTCCCTGTGACTAGGAAGGGTTTCATAATGGGAGAGACAACACTCAGCTTTGATTTTCCACACCCTGACAGCAAAGAGAATTTGTCCAGCTCTGTAAGGACCATACAAAACAGAAATCCAGACCCCATCATACAGACTTCTCCACCTCATTTTCTAATGAGTGATGCTCTTTTTTCTGCTCCTGGCAAGGGGAAAGCGATGGATGAGCTGGGAATGTCCACTGCCCTTGCTCTGAACAAGGGCAATTTCTCTCTAAAGTTGTACAGGCTCTATAAATATGTGGCACAGGTGGAGTTTTTATAACTGCACAAGTATAGCTGCAGCATATTTAATACTGCTATGAATAGAGCCAGAATAAATAGCCAGGCAGACGTAAGAATTTCTCATAATTAACTATTTTGTTTACAATGTTCTAAAAAGAACAAACACAAATTTATCACTGCCAGGACTGCCAAAATTATAACAAAAAGTTGTCGCCAGGGCTAAAAAAATGTTTGCAGCCTTGGGGATGAAATTTTACCAATTACAATTTTAAGGCTAGAGATAAATCCAAAGGTTGGCTGTTAGGAAGGTGGGACTTCAGGGCAGTAGGTTTGCAGGTTCATAGGACCTGGAGTACTGGTGCTGCACATGTGTCCTACCCACAGGAAAATATAAGGGCCACCACAGATGGAGCAGCTTGAGAAGTCACAGAGGACTTTGGAGAAAGTTTCCTCCTCTGCTATTTTTTGCTTCATTGCTAAACCAGCTTTCATAGAATCATAGAATCATCACAGAATCACAGAATCATTGAATTATTGAGTCATAGAATGGTTTGGCTTGGAAGGGGTCTCAAAATCCACCTCATTCCAAACCCTCTGGCATGGGCAGGGACGCCTGCCACTGGACCAGGCTGCTCAAAGCCACATCCAGCCTGGACTTGACCACTTCCAGGGATAAACATTTCTCACATTACCCTTTGAGGCAGTAAAATCAACACATTAAGAGTAAAAACCAATTTTAACCCTCCAAAAGAAGGGACTGGTATGTCATGAGTCACAATGTTTCTGAGACTGCTGAAAGCATTGCCATGGCCAAGGTTCCTGCCGCCCACCAAACATTTATCTGCAAGGAACAACCAAAAACCTTTCCTGAGGATGGCTTCTGCCAGCCAGGCAAATTTCCCTCCATCCAGGGATGATCCAGCCTGTGGGATAACCAAAAGGGGAACGGTGCCAGCCTGGTCCTGCCCCGTGCCCTTGCTCACCAGGGGAAGGACGTCCCTCCTTTGCAGCCTTGCCTGTTTTAACCAGCCCGTGCTGAGCATTTTGTGACTCACCCGTGACATCTCCCAAGTGTCTGTATCTGATCTGCGCTAGTAAAAATCAGCATGACAAAACACTGCCTTGTGTATAAATAGCCACAGGTTTTTCAGAGCGGTCACCGAGTTTATGGTGCCAGAGTGGGTTGTTCACACTTTACCACTTGGCTTCCACCGCAGCCTGTGAACTGACCAGGCAAGTGGCCAATTAAAGGCACTCTGCTAAGGCCTGAGGAGGCTTTTAATAATGACTAGTGAGCACCGCAGCCAGAGAGTTGAAAGGAATTCCCTGAAATGCTTCAGCTCGCTTTATATGACACTATACTGCTGCTTGCCAAGCACAGATGAGAACAGATTTTTAATGTGGAAAAGACAGTGTGGAGTTAAAAAAAACCAAAACAACCCCACCTAAACAAAACCGCCCCAGTTCTCCTTGTACTAAATAATCTAAAAAGGGATGTCAGAGTGCAAAATCTTAATGCCAAGCTGCTATCAGGAAATACAACGTGCAAAAGAGAGACACAGCACAATTTCTGTTCCCTGCATATGAGTCATGATTTCCAGACTTCAGACAAGAAACATTTCCCTGAACTGTCTGGTTTAAAAATCTGATTACTTAAAAATATCATCCAAGTGTCTACCACCAGTCATTTCAGGCAAACGGCGATTTAATGCAAAACAATGTTGCTTGCTTACATCATAATTTTCATCACAAGTTCCAAGGCCAGGTTGGATGGGGCCTGCAGCAACCTGGGATAGTGGAAGGTGTCCCTGCCCATGACAGGGGGTGGAAAGAGATGGGCTTTAAGGTCACCTCCAACCCAAAGCTTTCCATGATTCTGTGCTCCTGAGCACCACCCAGTCCAGCACCATCTCAGGGGCATCTTCCACTATCCCAGGTTGCTCAGAGCCCCATCCAACCTGGCCTTGGATGCTTCCAGGGATGGGGCAGCCACAGCTTCTCTGGGCAACCTGTGCCAGGGCCTCAGCACACTCACAGGGAAGAATTTCTTCCCAATATCCCATCTAACCCTGCCCTCTTTCCATTTAAAGCCATTCTTCCTTGTCCTGCCACCTTGTCCCCTTGTCCAACGTGCTTCTCCATCTCTTCCAAAGCCCCTTGAGGTACTGGAAGGGGCTCTAAGGTCTCCCTGGATCCTTCTCGTCTCCAAGGGGAGCAATAGCAAGGTCCAGCCCTTCCTTCCTGAATGCTCAACCAGACTCCATGAAGTGTGATGAGGATGGTGAGCACCCAAAACTTAAATCAGCTGTGGCTGTGTGGTGGGTACAAACATCTGATAATGACAAGCACTACAAAAAATCATGCCAGGAAGGTTTGAACCTCGGCAGTTTACATTAATTCAACTTTTTGACACTAGTATCCCTGTGCTTTTAGCTCCTTGTTTCCAAGCTGCCATAGTCTTCAAAATATGTTCATTAATACATCAAAATTTGTGAGACATGAAGATTCTGGGTTTGCAAGAACACAAGGTCAGACAGCTTGGGGCTGAACAAAACAAAATGAGGAATGGGCGCTCATTTATTGAACAGCCTCCATACTGGGCCCTGAAAGAGGCAGGACTCCTGACAAAAAAAAAAAAAGGTGGTGCGTGACCAGATTTTAGTTTTCCAAAGCAGGTTTAATTGAGTTTTTCTTAAATTCTGAGTGCTGGATTGACCTCGGGTAACTTCTAATGTCATTCTCTGTGTGTACATGCAATTGCATTTTATTAGTAACCATACTATTTTATTGTGGGTAGATACAGGAGTACACATCCTCTATGACTCCCCAGGCTGTGTTGACCTCCACTATCGTTCATTCACACTGCTCCATATAGGTTAAAGAAAGTGATTTAGTGATGTTTGTACCAATTACCATATTCCAGACTCAAATTGGTTGCTAATCAGGTTACCTCTGAAGTACAAATCAGATCTTTATCAGCTTAAAGGTATTTGGCAAGTGTCAAAACCACTTGGTAAAACTCGGTTTCTGGGGAGCTACTATTTACATACTTTTCATTATCTCTGCAGCCACATCTGTTTGCTTCCAGTGCCTTCAGGAAAGGTGTTTGTAGTGCTGGCTGGGGCCCATACAGCTGGTGAATGCCACTGAGGGGAAGGGTGCCTGGGAGAAGAAAGGGATGAGAAGCACCACCTGCGGGATGAGCATCCCTTAGAGACGGGAGCGACTCAACCCCGTGGGGATCTCTGTAAAGGAGATTAGAAGGAATGTCCAGCCATGCACCTCTGAGTGATGGCTGCTTGGCAAGCTGGAGGGCTCACCCATGAGGAGCATTTTGGAGCTTTTGGTGGACAAACCTTTTATAAACTCTTTCTCTTGGCCAGATGGCAACTGGATCCCCGCTCTGATCCCTGTCTAGGGTGGGGATGGTCCCAGGCTGGCTCGTGGCTGAGCAGCACAGTGGGATGGATGCCTTTCTCAGGGCTCCTTCTTCACCAAGCCAAAGCTGCTCCAAAGCCTCCCCATGCCCAGTGCCAACACTAAAACCCAGCACTGTGATGGCCTTTTCCCATCTCAAGCCCCTCCTGGTCCTGTGGCAGGGCAGCCCCAGCAGCCAGGAAAGACCCAGCTCCTCCACCAGGAGTGAGAACCACTGCTCTGCCAGGCTGGGACATCTCTCTCCTCTTCCTCCTGGAGGGAGGGAGACCACTGTGCTCCAGACCTTTCCCCTTTCTGGGAATGGGCATATACAGCCCCTCAGTGCTCACCTTCCATCCCGAATCCTGCTGCGAGGCACCCTGATGCTGCCGTGAGCAGGAGCTCAGCCACGAGGAGTTACACATTAACTCAGGCAGTTAGCTCCCTATCTCCCCTGTGTGCTCTCACTCTGGAGCCAGAGTGTCTTTCTGTCGGTGCCTTTCCTTCAATGAGCTCTGAGATAAGGGCTGATCTCCCCGGGCACAGGCGCTGCTGCCCTGGGGTTACTCCCATGCAATGACCCCATGTCTCCTGCAGTGTGCTCTGGAACCTGGGCAGGAGTGACCTGCCAACAGCCAGAACTTTAGCTGCAATTTATTACAGCTTTTCCACACCTCCTAGGCAAAATTGCCTTGCTTTTTGTCTTGGTTTTGACCTTCCTCTGCCAGGGCAGGGTGACTGGCACTGCCTTTCCCCAGAAGCCCTGCCTGTGCCCAGCTTCCTCCTCACATTGAGCCCAGAAACATCACTCATCCAATCCAACACCCTTCCTTCTTGCACATCCTGTTTTGACACATTTACACACTCCTCTTTTGATTTTCTACCACCTTTCCTGATATTTTGCAGTTGCATTCTCTCTGATCGCCTCTCAGTTCTCTCCCATTTTTTCTACCCCTTGAACTCTTTTGAGTAGATTTTATTCTGGACACCTTATGCACCATGTTAAGGCCAAAGAAACTCAAGGAAAAAGACACTTAAGCTTTACCCAAGCATTGGCCAGGACCAGCCTGCTGGCCAGGCAGGGTCAGAAGAGCAGTGATGCAAACTCTGCCAACGTGGGAGTGATTTATACCTGCATCCAACCCCATGACTCAGATTTGTTCCTGCAGATGTTAATATGCATGGACTGCCTGCTATGTTCTTGTCAGGGTGGGTTTATTTTCACAGAATCACAGGCTCACGAGATGTTTTGGGTTGGAAGGAACCTTTAGAGGTCATCTAGTCCAATGAGCAGGGACATCTTCAACAAGATCCTGTTCCTCAAGGCGCTGCTGAACCTGACCTTGAGAGCTCCCAGGAATGGGACAGCTACAGCCTCTCTGGGCAACCCATGCCAGTGGTTCATCACCTTCATTTTAAAGAAGTTGCTCCTCATATTTAGTCTGAATTTACCCTGTTTGAGTTTAAAACTCTATGTTTCTGCTCTGGTCAGTATCTGTATCTGCCCTCAGTTTTCATCCTCTGCAGTAAATTCTCCTTTTCAGTTTAGCACGGAGCTTCTGACTTGCCCATATTTCATTTTGGCTCACGTATCTCCTTTCCCTCAGTCCTTTGCAGTTTCTCTCCCCACGTCTCAGGGCTGCAGAGGTGGCCAAGCAAATTTTGAGCCAGCCATGGCCAAGCTCAGCCTGTCAGGAGTTCAACACATCCCTGGGAAGAGCAAGGGTGTACCAGTCACGAACCCTGACTGGAGGGGGAACTAGAACACCGAGTGTCTGCTTACTAGCCAGAAGGGCATAAAAACCAGGTTGTTCAGGCTCTCTGATAAGCTATCAGATGTGATTCACTGGGCCATATCTGTTTTAGCAATCACAGCATGGCCATTTCAGCACAGGGTTTTTCAGCATGCTTAGGGTGGTCAAGGAAAAGCACTTAAGTGTTTATAGAGCTATGTAAGTTATAAATATAGCTGGGCTAGTCTCATGCCCTGCACAGGAGGCATGCCCTGATGGAATAATGACAGCAAAGTCATTATATCGTATCTTTCATCAGAAACGTATCTACATAGATGGCCACCTCACGTGGCTTTGTGTTCAATAGGGATTGACAGTGATTGTGTTGGAAAGAATCTGATTGCTGCTGAAGTCAGATCTATAAATGGAAACCCAAGAAATCACAGAATAAGATAAACTCCTACTACAAGGTCTTTGACCTCAGAAATTTAGCATCTTCTGCAAATCTTTAGAAATACGAGTCACATCCAAGGCAGTGATTTATTTTAAATTAATCCTTGCTATTTATTTTGTTCATTTAAATATTATTTTGTTCATATAAACATAGACACACAATTTAAATTATTTAATGGGTATTGTAGCCATAAAATAACATTGACAAATAATTCATGGAGTTGATGATTTGGATTAATGGTTAATAAATAGCAAAGAATGTGCCTTCATGGAATAAGGAGGATGTCATGTGATTATTCCTCAGGGTATACTAGGCTAGAGCTTATTCAGTAAATGTTATGATTTTGGAATATATCTTAGTCCATATGGATTAAAGGAGTAAACACAACCACAAAGGTTAACATGATGAAAGTCTATCAAAATATTCCCTGAGATTACAAATTCAGACATTTCATTTCGGTCTTGAGCTTTTACACTTATTATTATCAAATAAATGCCACAATGGAAATCTTCACATTAGAAATAAGACTGTATTTACCACACTTCTAAACAAAGTCCTCCTCTGCAATCTGGATCCCTCTAATAAAATAATTATCACATATCATTAGGATTTAATCAGGACCCTGGAAGCCTAAGCTTACTCTTAGTCAAAGATGTGCAGCAAAATGAACAACAGGAAAAATATCTTTAAAGCACTTTGCAAATAAAGGCTGAAAAATCACTGAATACCCATTCAGGTAGATCTGGTGTAAAAAGGAACTTCTGGTATTCTGTGCTTGCAAGTCAGGTGAGAGTGAGGTAGTGACCTCACAGAATGAGGGAAGGCATCTGCTTGGAGGCATTATTAGTTTATTAAATAGTTAGTTTAAACCTCAATTTCTAAGTAAGTTAGTTAGTTTAAACCTCAATTTCTTCTGCTTAATGATGACAGAAAATAAATAAGGCTACCAGTGCAGTCACTGAATGGCCCACACTGAATTAGAGTTTAATAGTCACGGAAGCATTCTGCTGTAATTGCCTTCTGACTCTTACAGAAAGGCAAGCAGATGCAGAAATAAGGACCAGATATACATTTACTAAAAAGCTGTGGGTGTTCATGTGGGTGTCAGAGTTGCAGACTGAAAATCACCACATTCCCTTCCCCTCGTGACATAAATCTGAGGTTTCTTTCCATTAGATTACTGGAAGATGACGCAGTACAAATTTGCATTTATTCATTGTTTACACTCTCCAGAAGTTAATTAAGAAAAATACAGAAGCAAATATGCATTTGCCTTGCCAATTTGTTCTGATTCTATGCACAGGAGCACCGAACATGCTGTCCCCTTGACTGTGCAGAGCCCCACTCCCTTTGCAGGTTTGCCAGGGACAGTTGGGCACTCACTGCACAGGGCGCTGCGTTAACAGAATTACCTCTGCACGTGACCATCAATAAAAATATTTCTTTGTCTTGGTGCTGGGAGTGCACTGAAGAATAGATTCCTTGATAAAAGGGAAGAGTGAATGAACTGGCGACCATAAATCCATGTTTAAGGCAGATGCAGCATGGGTTCTTTATACAGGGTCACAAAAATACAACAGCCACAGCCCTGTGAATATGTCTGTAGATGTTAATATACACACACCCACTTAAAAACACCTCTGCTACCCATCAACACCTATTCCTTTTTTCACCTGTCATGGGCATTTATGAAATTTCACTGAAGTTTACAGTTCACAATTTTTTTCAAAACGGTGGCAAATCCACTCAATAGTTCTGTTAAAGAAAATGTTAAAAACAAGTCAGTGCTAATTCATTTTATATTTGACACAAGCACTCAAAAAATTGAGCTGTTCTAGAAGTCTGTATGGGGACACACAATCTCAGGAGATTTTTGTGTCTTTCCCATAAAATTTCTGTAAATAAAATCCACTTGGAAGTAAGTGGAAATAAAAAGAATGTCTAATACAGTTGTTTTTTTAAGAAACAGAAGGCCACAACAATGTTGGTAATAAGATGATGCGCAACAAAGAATAGTCAGTAGTAAGAGCACTCCTTTTTTTCCTGCTAAGGAGATTACAAGGTTATAATTTGTAAAATAAGCATATTCCTGTTAATTAAATTAAGGACTTGGGCTGCATAAGCAAATATCAATCACAGGAGAGAAAGAGAGAGAGGGATGCTGAGTTTCACACATAATTTGTTTCTGGCTACTTAGCAGGGCTATGACAGACATTCGCTAAGTAGAAAGCAAACATTTACTATTTATTTCTCCTTTGCAGCTAACACCTACAAGCCTCTATTAGCAAAAGCCTCCTTTGGCAGAGAGGATGGTTTGTTGTGAAATTTTTTCCCTGTGATAGCTTTAAAAGAGCATTTGCTGCTAATTCAAAGATGTGACAGCACCGATTAATTAACAAACATACTCTTATGCTTTTATACCTTATAAGTGGCAGAACAGATTATCTTGCAGCCCTGATTCAGATTTACTGGAGTGAGTCGGGATCCTTCTACTGCCTTCACTGAAGTCAAGCCCTAAATCAGATGCTGGAAAGGAAATATATCCAGTATGTGCCCCATCCCATGGGTGTCCTGTGGATTACACCCATTTCGGACAAAATGGCAAAATAAGCCCTACACCCCCAAGGGAGGGGGACCTCCTTTTGGGGTTCATGGCTCCACACCCCACTCTCAAACTTGCAGCCTCAGCTGGCTGCACTCAACAAGGGCCCTGGTCTGGGGAGGCATGAATGCCACTCCGCTAAATGTCAGCTCCGAGTGGCACTGCCCAGAGAAAGCAGGAGGAATGCTGCGTCATGGCATGGGCTCCAAGCTGCCAGGGCACCAGAAAACAACAAAGCCCCTTCAGCTGAGCTAGTGCAGGAATGTGCTCCCTGGAAGGAAAAGGAAAAGGGGGAGGGAGGACAGGCGCACTGGGATGGGAAACGGCAGTTTGAAAACCTGTCTAAACAAACATATGGCACTTTCCTCTTCTTTATGTTTAAAAAATTGGAAGAGAAAATGTGAGAGTCTTTCATTTATGTGTTTGTTTAAAAAAAAAAAGTTGCAATGGGTGAGCAATGTAAAAAAAAGTATTAAAGGTCTTATTTAGATGGAGATTTTAGACCACCCTGAGTACCACAGAGAGATGAGCTGATGAAGTGCTGTTGTGCATTTTGCCATATAAATAATATTTTAATTGTCTAAGCATCCATCCATTGTATTTTCTTTCCATCATGGGGCAAATCCAATGGAGTGATTAACCACAGTGCTCTTGACCAAAGGGTAGCGGAGTTGAGATGAGCTCAGATGTGGACTCACTGAACTGGTGTCTGGGATATGACACTTACTACTTGACCAGCCTCAGTATCAGAAAAAGAGAGCAAATGTGATGCTTGTTTTCAAAAGGGGTCAAGGGAAGGCTATTAAAAAAATACAGAAATCAGGAAATAATTAGCACTGGATACCTTGTTTGAAGCCCTAATGGAAAAAAAGAAAATAAATACTGTAACCTTTGTTTCAAAAAGTCCCACTAATAAATATTGCCCAAGGTTGAAGAATTACTCTGTACATTCCTTTTTGTTTTGTTCTGTAGTTATCTGTTGCCAACTAGAACCAAATTGACATGATCCTGCACTAAACTCATCTTCAACCTGGCTCATTCCAGCCAAACTTAGGTCCTTGAAAATCTCCCCAGACTCTTCCAGTTACAGCAAAATATCTGGAGTATGCTGTATGCCAAGGTTCTGTGTTTAACCAACCCCTAAATCAGATGGTTGTACATAAAAACCAACTGGAAATCAGGAAAAGTGTCAATCTGGAAAATTATGTCCTGTGGTGTAAGCTCTAAAGTTTAACACAGCAATCTTAAAGCCTCAAACCTCCTGAGGGAGGGACCTGGCACCAGGCAGCATGACAAAAACAGCATTTACCAGGCAAGAGGTGGCCAACTCTCTAAATCAAACAGTGCCTCAAAGGCAATGGCATTTTTCCACCAAGATTTAAAAAAGCAGTGATGGTCATCCCCACTTCTGGTGAGAACATGCATTTTGCTTTTGGGCTGTGACACAAAGAGTTTTGCTTCCATAATGGAGTTTTTGAATGATATGATGTTTTGTCACTTTTTATACACTGAAGTTGAGTCTAGAAGTAAAAGGTTATTAAATACAGGGGTGGAGAGACTGAAATTCGTAAGGTTTGCGTCCACACCCATCCCAGCCCATCTCCTTTGATTTCCTCAGCTCTTTCATGATGCTGTGGGCATCATGCCAAGCCTTCCTGTGCTCCTCAGTGGGGCTGGAATGGGCTTCCAAGGACAAATGCTGGACCATCCCTACAGCAACAAAGCAAAACCTGTGGGGCCAGATTGCTGATTCTTTGAAGGTAAGGAGGAAATGAATGAAACCATCCCCAAAGCAAGGCAACAAGGTACAATTTGAGGCAAGCTGAGGAAGGAGAGTGTCCTTTGAGAGTGATGTGCATCCTGCTGGCCTTTTGTAGAGCCAGCTGCGAGGCCTGGTGGCAGCAAGGTGTCCAGGCTTCCAGATGTGCAGGTGCAGAGCCTGCAGACATCAAAAGCACTGATGTTCACATCCATTACCTGAGCACCACCCTTCTGTATTTCAAAGAGAAACCAGCTGAACTTTCCCTGTAATCACCACCTTGTGACATCCCTTTAATGAACGAGATTGTACAGGACCTTCGTGTCAGCCAAATAAAGAGGGTGCTGGCATTTTATTTTCCTCTGCTAGGATCCCTCCCAGCCCTGCTCTTCCTGTGGGGAGTTCACCCAGCTTATCCTGCAACATCAAGAGGGAAAAGGCAGAGCCAACAGAGCCACCACAGGGTATGGTGGTCATGAATTGGAATTGTTGGAAGAAGGCCAAGCTGAAATCTCAGGATAAGGGGAAGCACAAGCTGACAAACTCTTGGCAAGTGCAAAGAGTGTATTTGGCATTTTGTAATTTGGTTATGTTGTTTTCTGGAGTTTAAGAAGTCACTTCTTTGCTCAGAGTGATTGAATGTGTCACGACAGCAACAAATAGGATTTAGTAAATTGCCCACAGAGATTTGATTACTTTGACTAATTAATAAACATGTGATTGCTTGTTCAAACAGTAGTCAGTGGAGACTTTCCAATATGAACCTAGATCTGTGACTGGTACCTGTCTCAAAGAGAAAAACTGCTGAAATTTTTTTAGGATGTGCACATACATGGTATTTCCTCCCCTTCTGGACAAGTGGATCCCTAACTCATACCCGGCCATTTCTGCCTTGGGTGAGTAATCTGCACATTTAAAAAAGGCTCTGTGCTGTGCTTCTTAAGAGTTTCTGACCAACCACCCACACAAACAATATTTTTTCTCCAGGGTGTGCAGAGAAAATAGTTTGGCCATTACTTTTGTAATGGTCAGTAATTCAGTGGGTAAAAATATGTGAATGGGTGGCTCTATGTCACTTAATCTTTTCCTTTCTTACATTATAGTAGCAGAGAATCAAGAAGGGACAGAGTGCTTCTGTAGACAGGAGATTTAAGGCCCAGAGGAGCCTTGACAAAACCCACATGAGGTCTAACAAAACTATTGAGAAGGTATCTTGCCCTGTGGTTCTGTGGTTGAGAAATTAATTTCAGAATTAGCTCCTACTTGCTGCATAGCATTGCAGGAAGGAGGCTCACTCTTTAAACTCTGTTTCTCTTTTCTGCAGTCCCTCAAGTAACTCAAAACTGTAAGCTGTAAACAGGGTATCCGTCCACAATATTTCTAAGATATGTGACCTGCCCCATGCCCCTGTTATAACTTAGAGTAATTTTGAATTTTCTGATTGGGAAAACTGCAATTTTCCCCATAGAGAATTCAGGGATTTTGCCATAGATTTCATCTCTTTTGATCCATGTTTTGGTTTTGATTTTATCTAGCAGCCTACTTTGCATTGTTACTTTGCTAGCTTTCCCACAAGTAAATAATCTCAAGTCAGTGATAATCACCCTCGTTATTCCTCAGACCTACTCTTCAGAATCAGAGCAACATGGATCTAGATTTGGAATTATTTCACCTGCGATATGTCATAGGAAAAAAAAAGTACTTCTTAAGAAGACAGAAGATGGTGTGGATATCCTGAATTATCCCATGAGGACCCAGCATCTACACTGGACATGGCTGGAGGGAGTTGCTTCGGGTGAGGTCTAACCTGATCCCATTGACTCAGTGGCCACTGGTGCTAACACCATGTCAGGGGACCTCAGTGAGCACAAACACAGGCCTGGTTTGTTCCAAAGAGAATTCAGTCCCCATGCTCCAATGCCATTTGCTCCTAAAAGCAAACTGAAGCTTGGCAAGGAGGGAAGGCTTTTCCTTTAAACCATTTATTTTGACTCCAGCTTAAATGATGCCCAAACAGACCTTTTGTTTTCTGCTGCACAGAAACAAAAGCCCAGTTTCACTGGGCTGTAGAGAGACACCCCACAGTCACTCACATGAGCTGCTAACTGGAATAAGTCAATCCACCCTTACCTGTGAGGATCAGTCCTGAGAAGCAAAAGGTTATTTATTTTCCATATTTGGTCCTTGCATTTTATTTGTTAACTACCACTTGAATGAATAATAATAAAATCAGTTTACCTTTTTACCTCCATTCATCTCCATGATTAGGATCTCACCATGGAGAGGTGGCTACAGATCACTTATTTCTCAGCATTAATAGCAACATTATATAAATGCAATCTGATGAAATATTTTAGGTATAAGCATTCCTTGAAAACTGTAGAAAGAAGAAACATTTAGCTCTGTACAAGCAGCCACTGGCTGGCTCACAAACAAGCCAGCAGTAGCCATTTAAAGAATGTGGCAAACCCTTTGGACAATGAGCATTTTATTAGGAAAAGGAAGCACTGAAGAATACACACAGCAGGAAAAAGTAAATGGAATAACTGACCTTAATGTGGATAGAAATGGTGGCGCAGGGAGAAATTCTGTTCCAGAAAGGTCATTCCTTTGCCTCTGCATTTCTTCCCCACATTTACATGCTGCTCGCTGGATTCATCAAAGGTCTTCATTATTCACTTTCAGCACGCATGAAACAATCGCTTTCAGATATAATGACCTAATTACTCAAACAAGACAAATAAAAAAAAAAAAAGAGGCAGTTATTTACTTCAGATGTTAGCATTTAGCAGCTTTTCAGAAAAGCCATTTAAAGGACTTGTGGTAGGGAGTTAAACCTGGAGAACCAGGATTACCCAAAAGGGTGGGGTTTGATGACTACAGGCACTGGTGATGATTCCCAGCCACTGTGACTCAGGCTGTCCCAACTTAAACTCCTCTCCCTATGGACCAGGTAACCATGAGCTGCACAACAAGGATGTTCTCCCCACCTTTCTCCCCCAGCTTCCTTGTGGTCAATACCAGATCATCCTGCATGCCCAGGGCCAACCCAGGGCTTTCAGTGACTCTGGGACCTCTACACTACATCTACACGAGCCAACGTTAAATTTCTGCTCCCTCTATATGTTTTCCTACTTCCTGAGCAGTACAGAAATCAAATGCAACAAGAGAAAATTTTGGATTCAATATTGGTAAATGAAGGCATAACTAAGACCATTTATTACTCAGACTTGCTGTGCCTGAAAAGAGATCCAGTCCAAAAGGTGGATCACAATGGTTCTTTATTTTGTGTTGTTCTGTAGAATGGAACAGTGTGGCAATGATGCAATCGCTACCGGTAAATGTCCCAGTCAGGCAACGACTCATTTGGCACCCACATTTTTGCAGAAAAAAAAAAAAAACAAAACCAGTTTGATTATGCTTATCAGTGCTGTGTCATTTACATAACCATATAAATTGTCTCAATTAAAAAGAGGTGATTCTGGGAACAAGAATCAGAGTATGAACTTTTGAGCCTCTATGCAATTTCCCCTACAGATGTGAACTTTATTTGCTGCCCCAGTACCTCTGCAAGTGTGGGATATTCATCCAGTGTCAGAAAATGTTCCCAGATATTATGCTTAAGCCTGTTCTGTTCAATATACACCATCCCAGTACCTCTACAAGGGTGGGATATTCATCCAGAGAATTCATCAGGAAATGTTCCCAGATATTATGCTTGAGCCCTTTCCAATCAATATACACCATTATAGAGAGATCCAGCTCATTTCCTAATTGCTAAACATTTCACACTGAATGGCGAACGGAAGGTTTAAGCCCCAGTGGGATCATATGCGTCTGACCCACAAATAATTGTGTGACACCAGAAGGTTTATTATCTCCTAGCAGGAATGAGAAGCGTATTTCTTAATAGGTTCCCCACCCTGGGCAGTGCAAGCTTTCCTTTGAAGAGTGTCTCTATGGTAATTGATGTTAATGAGCAGCCAGCAAAGGAGAAACACTGGGTCACCAGGTAGGAAGCCCCCCAAGAGATAATCTAATTACTCTGCAAAACAAATTACTTTCAACCAAAACAAATTACTTTCAATCACTCTGCAACAGATAAGATCAGTGGAGGGAACTCAAAGCTGATGACAGCTGGAGACTGAGGCTTCATGAGTTTATGGATTGATCGCTTTTCTCTTTGGTCCGTTTTGTTGAATGACAATAGAGTGACAGAAAACTGGAGCCAAGAACTGAGCTCCCTTTCATTTCATTCAGATGAATGTTGAGGACCTGCCAACTCTGTGCTCTTTGCTGGGTGGCTCATTGATCTGAAATTGGAAAAGCTGGAGCCGTGTGTGTCCACAGCTGTAATGGGAGCAAGACTCTCCCAAGGAATAAATATGCAGACTGAGGGACTACAAAATCCACTCCTTGTGCATCTTGTTATGTGAGGAAGGGAAAACATGATTTCGTTGCCTTTTTTTCATGCTCATAAAGATATGAAGCAAAATGGAGCCCTCATTCTCATGAAGCCTCAACACGACTAAACTACAAATATTAATTTAAATTGCAGCTCTACAGGGAACATAAGTCAGGCAGTTGGAGTGAGGGTTGAATGATTAATCAGTGGGGTTTTATATCGGCTACTTGCTGTGCAAAAGGTTGTCACTGCTGCCTGTGTGTGTGAGAAAAACTCCTAAATTTGGGGATCACTGTCTTTTGAGAAAGGCGCTGGTATTGCCACTGGAGCTATGAATTGAAAGGGTTTGTGCAGGGCTCAGCCACAGTTCTGCTGCTCTCGATGTCATTAGCATTGGCTGCTTCCTTCCTTCTGTAATACAGCTGATGGAACATCTGCCTGGCAGAGTCCAAACCACACTGGTGGCAATCTGTGTCCTGTTAGTGCAGGCAATGGGAAAAAGGGCATCTCCTACCTTGCAGCAGCAGCTCTTCCTTCCTTGCAGTGAGGCTGCAGTGGCAGCGATCAGTAGCTGTTTTGTGACAGGCTTTATCTGCTGGAGGCCTCTGATAAAGAGCAATAGACAGGTCTCAGGGAGCCTTTGCTATTGATTGAAACCTCAGTGCCCTACAGGGAGAGAAGGATTCCTGCTCTGCTCTGTAAATGTTCTGAAGTAGGGTAAATTCTGAATTAATTGGGGGATGTGTGTGTGTGTGACTGTCTTTGCAGCCCCCTTGGTAAAAGGAATGCCCAAATCCACAGATCCACAACCCAGAGTGTATGAACTGCATACTGAGCCATGTGAAAGAGCCACCATGAACTCCACCTTTCCATCCTCAGCACATCTGTCTGCTTTGCTCACTTCAGCAACTGAGGGCTCTCAGCCTCTGGTCGTGCAAGGATCTTCCTGTTACCTCTAGACATGAGAGAACCAGAGGCAATGGGGCTCTCACTTTCGGCTTGAAATGTTCAAGGAGCTTTGTTTCCAGAAAAAGGAAAAGAAATCTAAGATGCATTTGACATAAAAATATTTGGCGTTTAAAAATGGCAAAATAGAATTGTTCTGACTGTTATATGTCTGACCACAGTTGTAAATACACACAAAACCCATTTAGTTTAATTCTGCTGCTTATAGCAAGTCAATGTACATAACACACACAATAACCAGATAGTGGAGGATTCTACATTCCTTCCAATATTTGTGATGTTTAGGTAGCTAAATACCTTGTGGCAATGCAGATATTTCAGTTTACTTTCCAGTGGTGTTTCAGATTTTATCTCTTGCTGAAACAAGTTATTTAATGAAGCTGAACTACTTTTGGAGTAAGACATCCATTACTCGCTCGTTTCCTCACTAGTCAGATGTGTAAAACCTAAGTAAACTTGAATTACTTTCTAAAGACCATGCAGGCTCTTTCCATGCTGATTTGTTCTGCCTCTCTTACTTTCAAATGGCCTTTTAATTGGCCATTAAAGTAGGAAATTATGGCTGATTAGGATCAATCCAAATGCAATCTTTTGGATGGACTGGCTATTTGAATACCATTCTTTTAGATCCCGTGTCACTTCTGCTTTGTCAGCTAAAGGTCACTTTTAGCTGCATTGGCAGGATGCTTCAGTAACCTTTGCCCTTCAATTCTTGACCCCAAATGTGCCACAGCCATGTTTGGTGGCAGCAAAGGGGACCAGTTGCAATAAGGAACATCAGAGAAAGTTACTTGGTTTCCCAATTCATAGCAAATTGTGCAGCTAGGCCCAAGCTATGCTTTAGGCTTCATTTCAGATGAAAATTGCTTCCAATGACCTCCAAGAGAAAGAACAGTTTATTAATAGTCTTCCTCTCTCTTGAGCAAAGCCATTGTAAAACTTCCTACATGGTTGTCACCAATGTTAAGGACTGAGTTTGGGGGTCTTCTGAGAAAGGAGGCAAGATATCATTGCACTTTTTAAAACCCAGGTGATGTAATTCCATGTACTAAACAGATTTGGGAGGAGTTGCATGAGAATTTTGTTTTTTCTAAGATATTTCTCCAGGGTTTTAGGCCTATGGTACGAGCTGGAGTGAAAGGTTAGATATCTGTTGACTCAGATGAATGGTTTTGCTTTCCAGAAGCTGAGGATATGCCTGTGTGCAAAATGATCAGGAAACTTTGTACTAGTTTTTGGGTTTACATTTGTTCAGACTGTTTCATAAAGGGCTTCACAGTTTCAGTCCTTCCTGCAGTATCATCATAATCAAAGGTGATGACAGCAGGTCAATAAGCACTCATGAACTGAATTTGATAATCATTTACATCTCTTATCACTTTATACAGTTCTGTTGGTGCCTTGGAATTCTTAGTAGTGATAAGTAGCAGTGTAGCAAGAAATACAGACAGCAAGAAAACCATAAGTCAGCTGGCTTCCTTAACTCCCTTTCGACCCTGTTTACTTCACAACATGGGAAATTGTTGTAATGTATTCAGCACACACTCATTTTTCTCTGATCTTCATCAAGTATTTGAAGCCCAAATAAAAAAAAACAAAACTGCCACTACTACCCAAAGTGGGAATTCCCCAGACAGGGATTCTTACCTTTCGCATCCTTCAGCCTTAACAGGGCTGAGCCATCCAGAGCTAACGTGTGTAGGGACAATCTGTCCCCGTAGGCTGGTCTGATTATTGGCATCACATCAACCATAACAACTCTCCCACAGTTTCTCAGTCGAGCCTAACTGATTCTAGCTAAAACACCACTTAGATGGTCATAAGCATAATAAATACCTTTAGTGATGTAATTTATTATCATCTTCATGACTAGAAGACTTTGGACTATCAATTTTACATCAGGATTATTATCATATGTGTTTTTGAGAAAACATCTGCCTTTAAGGAAAGCTACAATCACATTTCTGAGGTGGTTTAACTTCAAGGGAAAGGAGGGATTCAGTGTCTCACCAAACAGACAGGCAGAGCTAAACCCCTTTCATACCTCTCCTTACTTTTGACTCCCAAAAAATCATCACCTGAGCACCCCTGGCTCAGTGTCCCTCTTAACAATGCATCTCCAGTGAAAGTTAGACCTCTGTGGGACAAATTCACCCCAGATTTCACTCAGTGAAATTGTTCCGGGGTCAGGTTTGTTTTAACAGGCCTGTATTGGTTTTGTTGCCAAAGTCTTTGCAAATCCTGGCTTCCTACTATGCTGTTCAGGAGTGATTTTGTGGGAATTGTCACTATATCAGGCTGAATAAGACCACCTGATTAATTCTGTCCAGATGTATTTGTATAGGACCACAGGTCCTATACAAGTATGCCCTCTTGTAAGTTTGAAGTATTTCTGGTATATCTTCTTCTACTGTTCTCTGTCTATTAAAGGAAAAATATTTCCAGTGAAGCTGGAAGTAGTGTCATAAAGACAGCATTATTTAGTCACTGTCAGGAAAAGAATACAGGTAAATGCTCCAAGGATATCACATTTGACTGAGAAGCTGATGATCTAGAGTCACCCTCTTCTAGAAAAGCTTCTCTTGTGTTTTCCACGAACACATTGTGTAAACAAAGTCCAGGGGCATTACTCCCTAGGTCAAGCTGGAAATCAAAATATAATTTGTTGGCAAAGAAACCTGCAATTATTTATTTCTGTTGCAGGATGCAGATCTGCTCAATACATAAGAAAAAAAAAGTAAGAAAAACATAGATTTTGTTGGTTTCGTGCTGGAGAAGCACAGTACCAAATATGATCCCATAAAATCAGTAAGGTTTCTTCTATAGCAGAATTATGAAGGATTTCATAGCACACAGAAAAGATGGGGTGGATGAAATACTGCTAAAACATGAAATAATGGCTTGCAGTGATGAAAAAATAAAGCATTTAGGCTATTTGAAGCTGGTAGGAATTTTGTGAGCTTTAGAGCAGACCTAACCAGAAGATATCACTTGACTGTGCAAGCTCCAAGTCGATTCCAGGCTCAGTATTGCTCTCTGGAATGCATTGACTGATAGCAATAGCTGAGGAAGCATTAGATAACAGAATGGTGAGAGATATTTGAAATTGGTTGTCTGGCTGTGCTCCTTGGAAAGAACCAGCAACAACACACGCCAATTACAGTAGCAAAAATCTCCCCAGTGTGTTGACCTTCCTTAGCAAAGCAGTTTTAGAAGAAGAACCCCTCTGGAAGTGGATAATTTGGAAAATCTATGAGTCTCACTGAGGACTGTGGTAGCAGGGAAGAGACTCGGTGAGCGTTCGTCCCATCCCATGACATCCTGTCAGTGGGTGCGCGCAGCGGGAGCTGTGGAATCTCAATTCTGCACTCATTCACAGCCCGGGGAGAAATATTGTCACCTCCATGCCTCTTGGATTGCAGAAGCAGCTGGGAAGCAGAGCAGTCCCTGACATATGGTGGAGTAACCTCTCCTTCTTAGGCAGGCTTTTTAACTTGTGCTGTGCTGATAAGGCTCTTTATAGAACAAGCTCGTGCTCGAGTAACTGCGTATCGCAGTGTCCTGTGTCTTCACTTCTGCCTTCCTTCATTCTCCTGACATATTCTTCTCCACCAGAAGCAAGAGAAAAGGTTGGACTGCTCTACTGGCTCTCTGCCACGAAAATAATTTTCTTTTCTCTGTCACTTCTGGGATGACTGGCAGGAACCACAGCAGAAACCAGAAACCGGCGGCATTAGCACTGACATCTCCAGCCCTGCCTGGAACCTTACTGCCCTCAGAGTATTTGCAGCCTCTGTAATTCTCCCACCTCTGACTTCAGAGAAAAGAGGGGAAGACTGACAGATCTCTTCACAAAAGTATTATTAGATCCCACTTGTGTAATCCCAACTCCAAAATCTGCAGGACGTCCCAAAGACAGCCCAAAGGAAGCAGAAAGTCTTCAATGTTTCTGTGGTATTTCCCTCTTCCTTCAGTGACTCATATGACCAAAGCTTTCATCATCATATTCCAAAGATATTCCATATTTGAGAAAATGTCTCTTCATCCTAAACACCTCCAGTTTATCACATTTTGACCCTCACTCAGTCTTGAGTGACTCACCTACATAATTCTTCCTTTGATCTCCACCACCAAGTAGCCTGCTATGACCAGCTTTGACTCATGGGTGGTTCTTGCCCTATTTCCTCACCGTTTTTTGTGGCCACCTTCCTTAGCTTCTTTTCAGTTGGCTTCAATGTCATTACCCAGTACGGTTCAAGCCCTCTGTTACCTTTTTGGTGTGTTCCAGGATCTCTAGATGTCTGCCTTTTAATAATAGCGAATTTTATTCTTCCAAAACACATTCATTTCATTATTGCCAAAATCTGGACTTCTGGTTCTGCAGAAATTGCACTGGGACATTGAAAAGCGCAGTGGAAATAAATGTTGAAAAGTGCAGTGGAAATAAATGATCCATTGCAACAGGTGAAAATGCTTTTGCAATTGTGTCCTCTTTGGTTAGGAGGTATTTTTGTTCTATAAGACTTTCTGCCTGGGTTTTCGGCTGTTTTTCCTATCCTCATAAAAGCAGAAAATCTGACACTACTAGGTTTCCTTGTTGCAGGAAGTAGGTCCAGCATTAGAAGTGGGATTTACCCTACAATACATGTGTTCTGCAAACATATATTTTTTCCTCCAAATGCATTTGTAGGAAGACGCAAAGGCATGTGTCTTTCTATTGAACTTTGATAAAACATGCCAGTAAATCATAAAGTTCAGTGACACAGACAGGAACTGAAATTAAAATAATGTGTCACAACTCTTGTATTTTTAATTCAGTGACATTCACTAGCTCATTTATCTCTAGCTAAAAATAAGTTCTCTTCAGTTTCTAGCTAAAACTAAGTTACCTGAATCTGAGTTAATCATCTAGGCTTTGGTTGGTTTTTTTTTCTTTACAGAGGCAATAAGACATGAATACTTCCAGGGTATATTCAACCCGTATTTCTTCAGCAGCTGTTTTGTGATAGCATTGGCACCATTCAGTCTAGTTAAGTGTTTGCAGACACTTACCTCTGTCAGGGACTACAGGGGAACTTGGACAAATTATTTAGGTTGGAACCTTCTCCTAACAAGAGAGACCATTCCAAAAAGTCAGTTAAGTGCTTAATTATTGTTTTAATTTGATTAGACACTAACCCTTTAATATCAGCCCCTGCAACATCAGCAACAGCAACAGCAAAAATAATTTTTAAAGGCTCTCCATCAATTCTTGGGAAATTCTCCTTTATAGCCAGCTTTTTCACTGATTTGAAATATCATTTAGTGCAAGTGATTTGTCCTTTCTGCCTCAATTTTTGATCCTCACAGAGATGAATGAACAAGTTCCAAGCATCAATTTCTTACTGCTTGAAAGAAGCCTGAACTTCTTGATGAAGAAAATAAAACTTGTGATTATGATTATTGTTCCCACTACAGTATAGCAGAAGCAGTAGTCATAAACCAGCTTCTATTCACTGAGATGCACAGAAAAATTGAGCTAAAGAAGCCCTTCAGATTAATTTCAGACCATAACCTCTGCGTGTGTGGTGGGTGCTCAGTACCTTGAAGAATGCCAGGATGAGTTACATGCACAACTGCTGTGGGGCCCAGGGTTGCAGGGCAGGAACTGCCTTTGTAGCAGCCATGTAATAACATTGCGGAGGAAAAAAAGAATTAGGGACTTGCATGCCTTAGTATTATTTACTGGGCTTATAATACTGTGAACTTCCGTGATGTAAGGAAGACCAGAATTGGTAGGAAAGCCCACACATGATTTGGAGGATGCAGCAGGAGACACCTGAATGAAAAGTGGTCTTAATCCTGATTAATTACTCAGCAATCATGCAGGGAAAACTAGGGTCTTTTCTAGGTGTTTCAAGCTGCTCACCAAAAAATGCCCAAAGCTAATCAAAAGCAGTAGCTGCTTTTGAAGGGATTGATGAGATTCAATCCCTTGCTCCCAGTGAGTTTGTTATGCAAGACCTTGATCTTCCAAATGTGGACTGATTGATGCCATTAACTCCAGTTAAATACACCTGAAGTTTCTCATGAAAATAAGCGCAAGATATCATCCTACAAGCCTCTGTATTTTGGTGTGGCTTGTCTGTGTGCTCATCCTCACTGAGCGAAAATTGCTTATGAAGAATTTTTTTTTGTGGGAGTGTTTGCAGGAGGGAGATGCAAGTGCAGGGACAGAAGGATGAAAGTGAACAAGAAGCAAAATATTTGTGTTTCAGAGAAAATGGTCGGGAGGTGGGGTTATGTCTTGTTGAATTGTCATATAATGTCCTGGGTGGGGGAGTAAATTTCTTTATGAAATTACCAGTTTTCTTTTTGGGAATCAGAGAAAATTCCTTTAATGATCACTTTGGTTGTAAAGCAGACGAGTCGGCAGCAATCCCTTTAAATACGTCTGAGATACAAATACGGTGGAAAACCCCCAAATTTGTGGGTCTTCTTCTTTCCAGGGCACTCGCTGAGCGAGCTCCCTGGGAGGAGCCCACGTGGAAAAAATCCATGCGCAGACCAGAAGAAAATTTCTTTTTGAAGCTTACATCGGGCGATGCAGTTTTACTTCACCCAGGATTTTTTCCTCCCGGTCTCTTTGTAGAGAAGTGGGGACAAACAGGAGCTGGAGAGCGCCCCCAGAGCGGCTCCCCCGAGGCGAGGCAGCCGCATCCCAGGGGCCAGGCTCCATCTAGTGACACGGCCGGGGATGGCCGGGCGGGGATGCAGCCCGGAGCCGCGCCGGGACACCCGCAGCCGCCGGTACCTGGCCGGACCGGGCTCTGCAGCGCCGGGCCGGGCTGCACCAGCGCCGTGTGCGGCCTGGAACCGGGAGCGGCTGTCCCGCTCCCGCAGCGTTCGGCCCTACCGGAGAGGCGAGCCCAGGCTTAGGCAGCGGCTCTCTTGATTTCTGGAAAGGGAAATTAAATACAGGACGGACAAGGCCGAAGGCAGGGGCTGAGCCGCGCGGGGAGCGGGGCAGCTTCCTGCCACTGGGTGGGCTGGGTACACACACGCCCACCCGCGATCCCCGTCCCGGCGCCACATCGGGGCTGCGGGACGTGCAGTGCCCCGGGACCGCGGCCGGAGCCTGGCAGGAGCAGAGAGCTCGGAGATGCGGATGCGGAGGAAGCGACTTTAGGGTGTCACCCGCTTAATATTTTCGGGGGGAGTGACCGATGCGGCTATGAAATGGGCTCTATATCGGATGCGGCCGGATCGATGGAGCTGATAACGGCGAGCTATAAAAGGCTGGGGGGCGGCTGCGGCCGCGCTACAGCCCCGAGGCGCCGCGCCGGGATGGGGCTGCGCCCCGCCGCGCTGGCGCTGCTCGGTCTGGCGGCCGCCGCCGCCTCCGCGCTGCCGCTGCCGCTGCCCGACGCCGGCCCGCACCTCAACTACGGCTGGGGAGAGCCCATCCGGCTGCGGCACCTCTACACCGCCAGCAAGCACGGGCTCTTCAGCTGCTTCCTGCGCATCGGCGCCGACGGCCGGGTGGACGCGGCCGGCAGCCAGAGCCCGCAGAGTGAGTGGCGACGGCGGGGATGGGGACGGGGACGGGGCAGGGCCGGGGCCGCGGGGGTGACACTGCTGTCCCCTCTCTCTATCTGCCCGCAGGTCTGCTGGAGATCCGCGCCGTGGCCGTGCGCACCGTGGCCATCAAGGGCGTGCAGAGCTCCCGGTACCTGTGCATGGACGAGGCGGGGCGGCTGCACGGGCAGGTGAGACCCGCGCTGCTCTCCCCGGGGGGGGTTTCCACTCTGAACAGCGGCGTGTTCTAATAATGGGGTAACAAAGCTTCCAGGTGTCCGCCGCCGTCCCTCCCCCACTTCCCCCGCCTGTTCTCCCTAGGAGCTGCGGTTCTCGACACCGTCACTGTGGGGATTCTTAGAAGGCAGAAAGGAAACGTTCTTTAGAGAGTAAATGATGTTTTGCGTGTCCCCTGCCAAAATGTACCGAAAGTACAGTAATTCTCATCCGTGGGAGACTGTGATTCTGCTGCAGGAATAGATTAAGGTCTGCCATAGAATATGAGTAATTCCTCACTGTTCAGGTCTGGTATTCTGGGGAAAAAAAATTAAAAAGAGATTGCTCCTTTGGAGAAGAGCCGCAGCCAGCTGGCTGCTAGGCATACAACTCCCAGGAACATGGGTTGCCATCTCTTAGGAGACTGCAGACAGGAAAAGGATTTTGAGGGGAAAAGGATGCTTCTCCACTGCCTCACTTCTGCCCTGCTAAAACAGCACAGCCGTGGGACTCTGAGGGGCTGGGGACTTACGTGCCCCTCTGATGCCACTAGATCAGCTTTTTCACTAGGTTTAGGAAGTAGTCATTGACATAAACTCTAGTTTTTAAGGCATGTGAATACATTCCTGACTCTAGAATTTGACAGGTGTAGTTCAGATTTAGTCTGTACAGAAGCTTGAGTTTCACAGAGCAATGGCTTTTCATGATGCCACAGTAAAGATACAGCTTGATTCTTTTTTGATTACTCCAGCAAAATTTCTGCTGATTTTAATCAGGAAAGGACTTGGCCCATTCTTAAAACTCCCAGTATCTTTAATAACAGCATCACTGATGTTTCTGAATGTGGATAAAATAAAAATGCGGAAGACAGAATTAAGCTTTTCTTTCTGAATTTCATTGTTTTTCTGGGCTCAAATCAGTCGAGGCTGAGATGAGGTGCATAGGTTCAGATGATATGGTAGGTCAATTATTAGCTTAATTCTTTAATGTATATCCAAAACAAATCAGAGCCTGGATTCTGCTCCCATTGGAGCTACCAGTTGGACTTGAGCAATCACAGAATTTTAAAATGGCTTTCCTGTAGCACCATTTTGAAGGCATACACGTTGACTGGAACAGCATTTTTTGGTGTAGTGTATTAGATGCAGGCTGGAGTTTTATTCTGAAAACACAACAGCACGTAGCTGTGCTGTCCCATCTCCGTGTTGGGGACACCTGCTGTCACCTCTGTGCTCACAGCCCAGCCAGGCAGCTCTGCAGGTAAATCTCAACCTTATCAGCGCCACGCTCAGGACTGGGAGAACAAAAGGGCAGACACGGTGTCTGGGGGCTGAACTGGTGCTCCTGCAACTTGGCCTGTTTTGACACTGGAAAACTGATGACTGCGGTTGGTTTTTGAATGTGCTGTGTGCTGTAGTCAGTAGTTCAGGGGAAATGCTGAATCTACTGGCATACTGTGATTCCTCCTGTGAAAAAAAATCCCTCCTGTGGGGGAAAAAAATCTGGAAATACTTAAAAAGTCTGTTTGGTACTTGTTTAAAAAAACAGACTAGAGACCCTCTCAGTGTAGTGAAGAGGAAAAGGTACAGCTGAGACACAGGGACTCAATCAATATCTGTTGTTTGTAGTGTACACTTCTTGAGCAAGAATCTTTTTTATTTCATCATCTTTTTTAGTGAGGCTGAGCACTCATAAAGACAGCCAATAATCCAACTCTAATTTTTTCTCATATACACATATTTTTCTGAGATATAATATGTGTGTGGAAGGATAAATATCACACCATTTTATTTGAAGAAAACTTTTTTTTTAAATTAGTTTATTAATTTAAAACATGCTTTTGAAAGATAACCAAATACACACCCTTAATTTTACTCCATGTTACTGAGGGTGTCTGAGAAAGGCCCAAAAGTATTAAATATGCTTTCTGTTCAGACAGGCAGAACATTCATGTAAGGACATTTCTTTCTCTGCAGACTGAGACATAATCAGCAATTCTCTTTTATTGGCCAAGGTTCAATCACCTGCAGTAGCTGAGACTGAAATAGCAACAGAGTTGTAAGAAACACGACTCAAGTGCTGGTGTAAAGATCTAGAGAAGTCTGACCTGCTGATATGGGTTCAAGATACAAATATTATATATATTCATATTTATAACTTAAGATGTTACAGGTATATAATATCTATACAGGCCATTGCAAATGTAATCCTACAAATTCATACCTAAGAAAATACATTCTTCTGTACAAAGTCCTAACTTGTGCTGGTAATAATTTAACAGTTCTCATGTTAACATGAAAATGACACTTTGTAAAAGGGTCTTTGGCAATGTCAGGAAATTCTGAGCGGAAAAAAGTGGAAATTACCTTTTAGCATTGTTTTACGGATTGGCCACACTGCCTTTCTACAGAGTCCTAAAGCCCTTGCACAGGCAGATCTCTAACAGAGCAGGAGTTATAAACTTGGATTAGGATTTAAGACTGCAGTTAAGGACAATTCATCTAAATCTGCTCTGGCATTTTTTGCCAGTGCTCAGACAGGATAAGTGTGGTGGCTGTGGAGAAGCACATCCCAGGATTCAAAGCTTATTTAATGGGATGGACATGGAAAGAACTTCAGGGGTTCTGGAATGGAATATAGAATAGAATAGAATAGAATAGAATAGAATAGAATAGAATAGAATAGAATAGAATAGAATAGAATAGAATAGAATAGAATAGAATAGAATAGAATAGGGATTGGGAAAGCCAGGACACCACCACTGAGGGACTTTTCCCATCCAAGGTTTGTTTTGTGGTTGAATACAACCAGCCTGGTGGACATATTTGTCATTCTCACTATTCCTTGCTTTTCAGCTCAGGTATTCCACTGAAGACTGTTCCTTTGAGGAGGAGATTCGCCCAGATGGCTACAATGTGTATAGATCCAAAAAATATGGAATATCAGTGTCTTTGAGCAGTGCCAAACAACGACAACAGTTCAAGGGGAAAGATTTCCTTCCCCTGTCTCACTTCTTGCCCATGATCAACACGGTGCCTGTGGAGTCAGCAGACTTTGGTGAATATGGTGATTACAGCCAGGCCTTCGAGCCAGAGGCATTCTCCTCACCCCTGGAGACGGACAGCATGGATCCCTTTGGCATCGCCTCCAAACTGTCCCCAGTGAAGAGCCCCAGCTTCCAGAATTGACTGTGCTCCCACACATGTTTTCACAGAAACATTGAAGAGTACTGCAGGGTTTGTAGCTTTTTGTGTAGAGATATTTGGGAACTTTTTTGTGTGTTTGAGTATGGAGCCAGCCTTGTCCTTGTTGTACCTGTAAGAGATGAGTGCCAGGAGGCTGTTCTGTAGTCTAAAGAATTGCCTGTCCATAGTTTTGTTAGGAAAAGGAGGATTAAATGCGAAAAGTTTAGCAGCCTTATCAGAATTCCTCCATAGGTGGTGATAAAATAACTGTAATTTTTCTACACCAGCTTCACTTCCACATATCTGTTATCCTCTTCAGAGATCTAAACTCAAATACTTGGACCAAAACTAGATGAAGGAAAACATCCTACCAGATGTAGCTTGAGTTAATGCTGCTTCTTAAAAGGCTGCTAACAACATTCTGGGGAAAACCTTCTATGGAAAGCATACTACTGAAAAAACAAATCTGCTTGTATATTGTGCTCTTTCTTCCCTTAGAAAATAAGAGAAGAAAGGGAAAAATTTCTCCCTTTCCTTACTGCTAAAAGGTACTTAGGGAAACTTGATCGCATTGATTTCTTTTGTAGGCTAAATTATGTTCTCTGTGGCATCAGAATGACCCAGCAGAGAGTTCTCATCAAAATCAGTGAGGATTCAGTGTATGGTTGGAAGAGTGCCCAGGGCTAGAATTGATGTTCATCAGGTAGGGAATGAGCAGATCAAATGAATGTTTAAATGAAGATTCTGTTGTATATAAGCATGTATATGTCATTAGCAAACAGAGAAAAACACTGAGAACGGATGTATAGGTCAAATCAGTTGTAAAATAGGTTTTTGTGTTCAACCTTTAACCACCAGGAATTCTTTCAAGTCACTTCCAGGATTGATTCAGCATCCATGGGAATCAGTGGAGAGATGGTTTAGTGAGTTAAAAGCTGCAGAACTGAGTCAGGATTCTCCTTGCAAGAAGGAATTGTGAGGACCTCTGGCAAAGGCACCCAGTGTCTTCAAGTTCTGTTCTCCCTCTGAAAAGATTCAATGAAGGAATAGCCAAGGTGAAGCTAAAGGGAAAAAAAAAAAAAAAAGAAAGAGGATGGTTCAGGGATTCTATTGTTTCAAAAGGTTCATTTATAAGAGAGATTTCTGTACCAAAAAAAAAAAAAAAAAAAAGAAAGAAAAAAGAAAGAAAAGAAAAAAAAAACCTTTACTGGAAATACCGGTGTTCTTCTGACCTAGCACTTCATTGCCAATGCAATATTTATAATTAATTTATTTAATACATACATCTGTTTATTTTGTTACTGTTATTTATGCTCAAATTCTATTTATATACTTCTGAAGGTGGGTTTTTTAGTTGTAACAAATCTTGTGCAGTTTTGTAATCAACAGAATTGTAGCCAACAGTAGCCAATTTTTAAATAGCTGTAATTTTAGCCAATTTTTTAATTTCTGTGCATTATCATTAATGTAATGTGTACATTTGCAATAAAAGAGAAAATCATCTTCAACACTGAAATCTGCTTGACTCTTCTGTCTCCCTAAGCGCCATCCTAAGTGCCAAAATAATCCCGTGGGTAGAAGGCTGCTCCCATTTAAAAATGGGAACCATTCTAACCAGGGCTGCCAGGGAGAAAAGTGGTGAGTGTTGCCTGAAAAAGATGTCAGTTTCTGGCAGGAAAAGAGCCTGAATGTTTCCATTTGAAAATGCTGTAAGACACAGGAACAGCAGATTTCTTGGCTGGCAAACATCTCCCATGGTGTTTTCCCATTCTCTTTTGTGCTGAGCCACTGCCACACATCAGAGGGTTCCTACTCCTCGTTTGCTGGAAGAGGTAGTTCTGATTTTCAGGTTGTTTTATTCCAAAACTTTTCAGATTTCAGGGGGTTTCATTTCCAGTTTTGATCAGTCACTAAATTGTCTTTGAGGGCCTTTCAAAACCTTTTTTAAAAAACAAAAAACAAAACAAAAACAAACAAAAAACCCCGGAAAAAAACCCCTCCAGAAACCAGAAAACAACATAAGAATGAACTTTTAGTTTGGGCAAGAAATTAAAAATCACTTTTACTCTTCTGCTAAAAAAATTGCACATATTTGACAGGAAACATGGCAAATAGTGGAGTTTGGAGGCTACACGGTTTAATTGACCTAGTGAGAGTTTTTTTAAGTGGGTGTAACATTGTGAATATTTCTCAAGGGTGCAAAGACAGGCAACCTTACATTTTGGGAACATCATCTTGAGCTCTCTCGTGACCCTATTTGCTGACACCTTTGGCTTACATTCTTCCACCGGCAGGACGATGATTTTTCCTGCAACAGCATGGTTAGAGGTTGGTTCAATATTTATTCAGACACAGGGAAGAATGCCAGGAGCTAAATTAACCCATACCACTTCCTGGAGAGCTTCAGTTTTCGTTGGAGTTTTCCCATCCCAGCTCTGACCAAACCTGGCTGTTTTGCTTATAAAATCTCTCAAGATCTCGGCTTGAGGCGGGAGGATTGCTGGGAAACGCTTCCCCTGCCCTGCGACACCTGACTCGGTCAGGAACCGGGTGTGCAAAACCTCCAAAAAGCACCTTTGGTTCTGTGGGAATGTAAACACCAGCAGCAGCCGTCAGCACACCCCCGTGCCCTGCCCATCAGAGGTCCTTAAAGGCAGGAGGACAATGGCAGTGCTTTCATTTGCAACAGCACATTTTACAGCCCTGAAACGTTTTTAAAGCTCAGGTGTCAAATGTCTCCTTGGGAAGTCTCAGCTGGAAGCTGTGATGTGCAAATACAAGTTGCTAGAGGAGTGGGGAGATTGCAGGAAAGGGAATACTGAGCGTCTTCATTTCCACTTGGAGGAAGTGTAAAAACTTACAAAAAAATTCAAAGTCATAGTGTCTACTTTACCTCTGCTCAAATCACTGAAATCCTGTTGGTGGAAAATTTGGGGGCCACTCTTTCTACTCTGCCAGTGTACTTTTCATATGAATGGGGAACAACTTGATAAATTAAATAAAATTTCCCTTTTTTTCCCTTCCAAAATATACATATTCCAACACCAGGATGGCAGAATAGTGTGACCCAGAGCCACATTTTCATTAAGTATCTGGAAAATAATAGTAGTATAAGTTAACTTTAAAGCACGTGCTTGCAAATGAGTATAAATGTTTTCTTTGACTAGTGTTGATCTGCAACAGCTCATAAGTATTTTAAGAGAGCAACCTAGAAGGGCACACTACAGTTTGGGTGGGTATTAACACCAAAAAAAATTATGTTTTAGAATTCGGTTGGAAGGGACTTTAAAGATCATTTCATTCCAGGGACAGCGACACCTTTTCAGGTTGCTCAGAGCCCCATCCAACCTGGCCTTGGACACTTTCCAGGGATGGCGCATCCACAGCTTCTCTGGGCAACCTGTGCCAGGGCCGCACCACCCTCACAGGGAACAATTGTGGGCACACGCACCGAAAATACACTTCTTGAAAACCGCCGATACCAGTATTACGTGAGACAGATGTGCAAACTCTATTTTTCCATGACCAGCGACAGGAGCCGAGAGAACGGCCTGGAGCTGTGTCAGGGCAGGCTCGGGTTGGATACCGGGACAAGGCTCCTCACCCACGGGGTGCCCGGGCACTGGACCCGGCTCCGCACGGCAGGGCAGGACTCAGGGAGCGTCGGGACACAGCTTTGAGGCGCAGGGTGGGAATTCTGGGAGGCGGGGTGGGATTTTTGGCACACGGGGCGGGATTTTTCGGACCCCGAGGTTTCCCCGTGGCCGGCCGGGGCCGGCATCTGAGGCGGCGCTCCGCCGCCCCCTGGTGGCCGCACGCCATCGTCGGCAGTGGGCGTGGCTTCAGCGAAGGGGGCGTGGTCGGTGGTCATGAACCACGCCCCCTCCCGCGCGCCTTCCGCTCCCGGCGTGCCTCGCGCCGCCATGGCCGACCTGTTCGATGGAATCGTGATGGCCGAGCAGAGGTGAGGGGACACAGGGAGCCTGGAGCGGCCCCACAGGGGCTTCTCGGCAACGCGGGGCTCCCCTGGGCCTCCGCTTCCCTCTGGGAGCTGCCAGGGGAGCGTCAGGGAAAGAAGGGCGAGCGCTGAGCCCGAGGAAGAGGGCGGGGAAGATTCGCCTCTCTGCGCGTTCTGAGAGCGCGAGCGGCGCGGAGCGGCCTGGAGCTGAGTCGGGGGAGGTTTGGGCTGGATATCCGGGAGCGGTTCTTCATCCAGGGGATGGTCGGACGCTGGAACAGGCTGCCAGCGGAATTGGTGTCAGCACAGAGTGGGATTCACGCCGGCAGGATGGGTTTATGGGCTGAGACCAGCAAGGCCGAGTGCCGGGTCCAGCCCTTGGGCCACCTCAACCCTCTGCAGCGTTCCGGGATAGCGGGGGAGTTCTGGAAAGCGTCCCTGAGGGAAAGGGTCTGGGGGTGCTGGCCGAGAGTTTCTGAACACCAGCCCAGGTGTGTCCGGATGGCCAAGAAGGACAGTGGCTACCTGTCACTGTCAGCAATAGTGTGGCCAGCAGGACCAGAGCAGTGACCATCCCACTGTTCTGGGCACCGCTGAGGCCCCACCTTGAATTGTGGCGTCAGTTTTGGGTCCCATGCTACAAGAAAGACTTTGAGGTGCTGGACTGTGTCCAGAGAAGGGAATTGAGCTGGGGCAGGCTCTGGAGCACAAGTTGGATGAGGGAGCTGGGGGAGCTCAGCCTGGAGAAAAGGAGGCTCAGAGAGAACCTTCTCTCTCTCTGCAACTCCCTTCACTCCCTGGTAACAAGTGACAGGAGAAAAAGGCCTTGAGCTGCACCAGAGGAGGTTTAAGTTGGACATAAGGAGGAATTTCTTCATGGAAATTGTTGCCAGGCCTTAGAAAGGGCTGTCCAGGGAGCTGCTGGAGTCACCATTTCTGGAGGTGTCCAAGGAGCAGCTTAGGGCATTGGGCTGGTTGACACAGTGATGATCATTCAAAGGTTGGACTGGATGATCTCAGAGGTCTTTCCCAACCAAAACGAGCCTGTGATTCTGGAGTTTTAATTGATTTTATATGGTATTTCTAAGCTTTGGAGGCGATGCACATTTCTGTTGCCCAGGGCCGCTTGTGCGCAGCGTGAGCTGACGGGAGATTAACCAAGCTGTGGTTCTGCACTCCCAGGTTCCACGGGGAGGGCTACCAGGAGGGGCTTGCAGAGGGCAGCCACGCTGGCATGGCTGAGGGCAGGAGGCACGGAGCACTCCATGGAGCCAGGATGGGCTCGGAGGTAAGCGGGGAGACTCTTCAGCACTGCAATCTTCCTGTGTTACAAAATGACAGCCGCACAGAAATTTCCAGGCTGAGGCCTGCTGTGTTTCACTGCTCTGTCTGTGTGCAGGAGGACCCAGAAAACTGCTTTAAAAGGTGCTGTTTTGAGCTGGAGAGTTTAGTAGATGCCCTTGTGTTTTCTCAGCTTATTTGCTGTATGGAGCTTTGGTAATCTTTTTTCCGCAAATTTTTGGCTAAAGGTCTTGCAGCCCCCAATACCATCTGCTGTGGCCCAGCATTGGGAAAATCATGGGATCTTGAGCCACAAAGAGGCAGTTCTATGTTTCTTGTGCACTCTTTGTCAATTGTGATGCTGTGAGGGTTTGTGGCACTGTTCCTCTGCGCACAGAGCCAGCTCTGTGTGCTGGCACACTTGGATCAATAACCATTCCTACGAATTCAGGGGCTGGAGACTGGTGGGGAGGCACCTCAACTTGTCCCATATGGCCTTTCCAGTTTGTCGCAGCTACAGGATGAGAATGCCAAGCAGCAGCTTCCAGAGCTGGATGGTTTGGACAGAATGGTCCTGGACAGACCATAAGAGAGAATTGCTGTAATCTCCTCATACTGGGAAAGCTCCAGAGGGAGGCAGGATTAGACACATCAAGTGAGAGGGTGGCTAGGGTAACCTTGTCAGCCTTTCCAGCTTGGAAACACGTTTGTGTACCCAGGGTTTAGTTTCCCAGAGAGTGAAATACAGTGTAGTGCTTTATTTTTGTTCCACTGTCTGTGCTCTGTGTCCTTTGGGGTTGTTTCTTTTCCTCATGACTCTTTTAAATTAATTTTAGATTGGTTGCTACCTTGGGTTTGCACTGACGTGGCACTGTCTGCTCCAGAAATGCACAGATGAAAAGAACAGGTGAGGTTAAAAAGGCTTAAAGTCATTTCACTGTGACTTCCATTCTTCTCTTCATATCTTTTTTTTCTGTCCCATTTTGATTAATCTGTCTGCCAGAATTGCCTTTTTGGTTGCATTTCTCTACTTTGCCCAGTCATCTAATCAGTATTTTTGTTGATTCTTGAATATTTTTCCACTTTTGGACTGGTAAGTTGAAATGGAAGCCTTAAATCTGTCAGTTGTGCTTAATTCCCAATTTGGAATAATTCCTAGTTTGGATAATTTCTTATTTAAGAATATGGAATACACCTGACAATGGGCTGAAAGTTGAATTAAAGAACGATGGAGAGCTGGGTTTTGTGCTCTGGATTATTATATATCAGTATAATTTTCATTGTGATGTATTGAAAAAACTCCTGGGTTTTCTTTTGATTTGATTCATTTTGTTTTTCCTAGCAAAAAGATAAGAGCTCTGGATTCATTAATAGGGATGATTCAGAAATTTCCATATGAAGACCCCACCTATGATAAGCTGCAAGAAGATCTGGAAAAAATCAGAGGAAAATTTAAACAGGTTTGTAGGATTAACTTGTAATTTTAGCACATAAATTAATTTTTGAAGATACTTCGTTTCTAAAGCCACTCCAAAATTTTGTGGAGCAGTTATTATTCCCATTCTGCAATTATAGCAAAATACTTGAGGTGAGATACATGTGAGATACAAGTGAAAATCTTTGATAGTTGAAAATTTCCCAAGCAATAACAAATGCAAAATAAAGGAAAAAAAATCTTTAAAAAGCAAGGTGGAAATCATCTTTGACAATTTGAATTACAAGTGGGATCAGAAGAAGATAAATGGAGCAACTGGGAGTTTTGTTTAACATTCTTCTTGAAAAACAGACCCCTTGAAACTTCTGTGTATTCCTTTTTAGGTTTGTTCAATGCTAAATATTCAGTCTGATTTTAGACTTGGTAATGAGAGATCTTCACTGACATTTTGAATGCAACAGATGAAGATAATCGTGGACGATCAAAGGAAAAAACATTAAAAGAACAGAACTGGAAAAGCATCTATCTACTTTTATATTTAAAAAAATCAAAATAGTGAAGAGATGTTAAAGGGGAAGTGAAATATCCCTGGACTTTATTATCTCCAAGTTTTATTTAGGTTAATGCACACACTAGTGTGTACGTCTGTTAAACAGAAATATTTGTTGTAATTCTTTGCTAGTCTTTTACTGATAATCCTCAAAAGGAAAACAAGCATTTGCACAGTTTCCTTGTTTAAAGGATATCTGTTACTTAAAAATCTGTGTATGCAGATCATTCAGTTTACACAATGTGTACATGCTGTGGGTGAAGGAAAATAAAATCAATTCCCTGCAGACTTTGAGGCAGGAAACATTTTTGTGGGGAAAAGATGGAATGACAAAGGAGGTCAGAATGCAGAGGACAAGGATGAAGATACCTGCTCAGAGTATGGAATTTGCACCTGATTTTCCAATAGCTTTGCAGACTGATGGGGGGAAGGGAGCAAACTCCATAAAATCTAACCCCTCCCTACAAGTTCCCAGTTTAAGTGGTGGATGAGATGAACATGACTGCCAGAAGAGTTGTGATTCTCATTGGCTGTATTTATCAGTACCTCTTACACAGACCAGCTTTTTATGTGCCAGCCTTGAAAAGTGACCGCTTCAGTCTCATTCCAAATCACTGGATGCTGCCAGCTGTTTTAACTGTGGAGGAGTTAAGCTGAGAGGAGTACCTGGAACAGGCTTTGCCTTGGGCTGCTGGATGTCTTTGCTTTCCAGTAAGGAATTCCAGAATTCCTTTTACCACCTCTACCTTGTGTGTGTCTGGCTCTGCCTGCATGTCACGGTTCAGCCTTATAAATTTGATATGAAATATGAAAATCAAAGACAGATTTGAGGTTTTTGGTTTAACTCTCATACATTTGAATTTTGATGCCCACAGGCAGTGTCAGAGCCATCTAGTGGATGTGTGGGATTGTAGGAGCTCACAAATATTTGTGTAAGTGAAGTGGTTAAAATAGACAGTAGAGAATGTACACACTCGTGATAATTTTAATTATGTGGAGAATATCTTTGCAATGAAGTAACACTGAGGTAGGAATGAATTTTTACTTGTTTCCTCATTTGCTAAAATGTCTGTAAAAGCAAGGGCAGGGTTGTGAGAGCTCCAGGTGGAGCATTTGTGTAATAGAAGTGTGTAATATGTGGGTGACAAATCAAGGTGCTGCTCCGGAGATTGGATCAAACACAATTATTTTTGTTCAGCTCAGGAGAGGAAGGGTCTTTGGCAATCAGGTGGTGACTTATTTGGAAAATTGTTTTAGTGGCTAATTTTCTTGTATTGCTTTAGTTCTATTGTAAAAAAATAATATTATAGTAAATTATTGTATAAATACATGTGTATATACTGAACTATAAGTATTGTATCAACCAGGATCTCCAGCTGGGATATACCAGGGTTATCTATTAGGTCTTTATTTTTTTAATTAGGTCTTTAATTAAGTTTCATTTGTGTGGACACACTGATGGAGTCTCTTCTTCCATGAGTGTATTTTTCTGAATATCTGCTGTTTCACACCCTGTCTGGGCCTGATTTGGTTTATTAAATGAGGTACAGTTCAAAATTCTGTTGGATGTGCAGTTTTGTGCTTTCTTCAGTGCCATTTTTTTTTGTTTTCTGCAGTGATTTGTGGGGGTTTGTGTCACATTCAGTGCTGTGGCAGTGGAACATTCCCAGCATTCTGTAGAGGTGTTTTTATGCCTGATTTACAGCTGAGGTTGTGGGTATGCCTGATTTATAGCCCAGGTTGCATCAAGAATATTCATTTGTCTTTGTCTTAGGGTCATAAAGATATAAAAAAATATGCAACCTTGTACATGATGATACTGGTTATTAATAAAACAGGACATTGAGATTGTTACTTGGTGCTGATTGTCCAAGAAGTTTGAAATTTTGCAGAAATGAGACTTAAGAATATATTTCTGTACTTATTTACCACCCCTACTTACAGCTCAGTAGTTAGGGAGGAATGTTTGAAACATTTCACCCACCAATTTCTGACTTGCCTGGACTGCGTTCTAGCTTGTTTTGTCTCTTTGTGATCATCTCTCAGCTGAGCCTGTGGAATATGGAATTTTATTAAAAGGTGGATACTTTTTTATTAAAAGCTCATTACTGCTAGGCTGCTGAAGTCATGGCAATCCAGAAGAGTTGTAATTTTCCTTTCTGCAACGTGTGATGAGTACAAGAAATGGTGAATTTTGAGGCATCGGCAGAGAAGTAAACTTTGAATACCATTTGGTCAAGTTCACAAGCAAAATTCTTGTTCTGTCTTCATTAAGCAACTTCCTTTCCATTTCTTGTCAGCTTTACTAAAGGTGATAAATTCCAGCTTTGAGTGAATATCTATAATTGACAGAAAGGAGTGGAATAAATCAGAAAAAAAAAAAGAACCTGGGTGTGCAATTGTTTGCTTCGAAATCAGCCCTGATCTGTTTTTCTGAAACAAGGTTGTGATCATTTCCATGTGAGATTAAATTTGGAGTTTTAATTTTCCAGTAAATCAGTTTCAAGGTTTATATAGGTTTTGGTTTTTGAAGAGATGCAAGAGAGAGTTTGAGCCTGCCCTGTATTTATGAATGCTTATTTACACTTTGGCTGGAAATGCAACTTCCTGCACTGGAATAGAGGGAAATCCATCTGTCAAAAGTCTGCCTGCACCCTAATATCCCACAGTGCTTTAGAGTAAGAACTTAATATTTCTGGTATTGTTTTCTAATTCTTTCTATTCTTGGTGCCTTTTGAATAGTGCCCTTTGCAACTTCTTACAACCATGGCTTCTGGTCTAATTGCAGCTTAAAACTTCAGCTTTCATAGTTTGGCAAGTAACCATGAAGATTCTCATTTTACAGTCTGCCAGAGTTGTTTTTTTAATGGATAAAGTTGTGACAGTACACATTCCCACAGAAGTGGATGTATCACCAAGGAAAAAGGGGATTTGGGAGGTGTGAGAGGAGTTCAGCAGGTTCCCAGTTGCAAGTTGTGGTGTCTGGGACTGATGTGTAAAGGCCAACTGGAGCAAAGCACTGCTGAAGCACTTCAGTATGTCCCAGGGTTTGGAACTGTAGGACCAGCCTAGCCTGGGGTGATAATAAAAATAATAAAAGCTCTGTGTGTTATTTTGTAAGCTTGCACGGTCAGTTCATTTGTAGCTAACCTGAATATCTCCCTGACATTACACTGGGAATGCTCCCACTTTAATAACTGGAATGTTTATTCCCTAAGTGTGGTAATTAAAATTTTTCAGCCTTTTTGGTGCTAGAATTCTGTAGTACTACCTATCAAATGCTGCACTACTGTATGGAAGGAAACATGGTCACTAAGTTCATCTGAAACGTGGGAGACTTCCTAAATCCATGGAATAGATGAAAAGTGAAAAAATCTCAGGCGTTGTTTCACTTGATTCCAAAGCAGCTTGCTGCACAATGTTTTAAATTATTTTATCCTGTTCTATAACCATAACTAATTGAGCACTAGGGCAGCATTCTGTGTATCTGGTTTTGGGGAGATTTCTGAATAGGAATAAGAAATGGCATAAAATTTTTGCCTTGGAAAAATTAGAAAGTTACGCAATTCTAGTTGTGCAGAATTTGTTAGGGTGACATCTGAAATAGGGGCCTCCTATCTGGTAGAATTTAACTGATGCTTGTTCCTAATAAAATCATGGAGTTTTATTTTAGCAAATGTTCAGCAGAAAGGATCTTGATTGTTCAGTCCCTGCATCCTGACTGTGCATCAGACAGAATCAACTCAGCATTTTTCACTGGTCCGTTTTTGATTTTAACACCCCGTTTTGCTGCTTTAGCTCAACACTTTTTAATTTTCAGCATCTTCAGGATTCTGGGGAATAATCAACACTATGTGGAATCTTTCTTGATAGTAGGAACTGTGAGTCAGCAACCCTTTATTTTTTTTAGTTGCAGCCATTGTTCCAGCTGCAAGCTTTGCTGCTATTGTCCACTGTTTGTCCAGCTCACGTTTACTGGACTGTGGGAACGGATTAGGGTTTCATGGCTTTTTTTTTCTTCTTGCATAAACTCTTGATCAAAGACATTCCTTGGATGACAAAACACTGTATACTGTGTCACACAGCCCTGACCAGACTGCACGAACAGTAGTTTAAAAACACATGCCTACATTGTTCTCTAAACTGGTCTGCTTTTTTTTTTTTTGCAATGTATGTGCAGACATTGAATTTTTGAGACCCCATTTACCTCTGATAAAAACACATACACGTACAGAAGTTATTGTTAATAATCACTTGACAGTTTCTGAAATACAAGTTAAAAAGCAAATTACTCTGAGACTAAGAACAGACAGAACAGAATGTCATTTCTTAGCAGAGCTAGCAGTTATATCTGCGGTGTATTTCCTTCCTTAGGAGACCTTGGTTGTGGGGCAAGTAGTCAAATACACTGGAAACCTAAACCCACATGGATTATTGGCATCATTTTATGTATCACAGCCAGAACACCTGAGTAGGGTAGAGAATGATTGGAGCACAGTTTGGGACTGCATTAACCTGCTTCGCCATGAGTACATTGTTAGACCCACATTTTGAGAACCTGGCTTGTTATAGTTTTATGTCTTGGTCTTCTTTTAAGTTCTCTTATGCATTAGGAAATTTCAGAAAATTCCAGTAGCATCATTATTCCTCAAACTAATGAGAAAGAAAAAATGGTGTTAGCAAGCGTGGAGACACTTTTTTTCAAGGAGCCTTGTCTTGTGATTTGCCTGAAATACTCCTTCAGCAGAAACATGGAGGAAAGGGATTCCTGAAGACACGTTGAGCAGGTTTACAGAGGGGTTTCCAACCATGGGAGGGCTAAATTTTGGTGGTTGGATAGCTGTTCGTGAAGGAGAGAAATGATGTTCCGCGAACATGAGGCTTTGCACTGTTTGCCTATGCAACACTTGAGCACTGTCACGCAGAAGTGAAGGCAGATACAACTTCTTTCACTGACACTGGAAAGTCATACCCATAAGGGAAGAACCCTTCTGATCCTTTGCAGTCCAAGAGTCTCCATGGAAAGAGAAACCTAAAAAATATGTGGCTAACAGATGTGTTGCCTAAAAGGAATTAAATGGTCACAGTGAGTGACTGAAATGGCTACAGAAATATTAAGTCAGACCCACAAAATAAATGTTTTACAATTAGAAGAAATAATGATTACTTATGAGTAAATAATTTATGATGTCTTCTAGAAATTTAACAGCATCCATTGACTGAAGCTTTGCTCTTCGTATTTAAAATAGCCAAACGTAAAGAACTTTGGTTTGTGGATGTTCTGGGAGGAAAGAAAGCTGTTCAAAAATAATACCCTGTATTTGAACAATCTGGAGTGATACAATCTAATAAAGGGGAGAAATGAAACATCAAAAAGCTCAATTGCCCGTTGCAGACAGTTTGCCATCAGAGAGTGGCTCAGGACACCAGGTCACTGCCTTGGGCTGGCTCAGGGGTGTTGTCACAATGCCCTGCTGGTGCTTTCGTGGGCCTTGGGTGAGGATCTGCCCCTCTCAGCCCAGCCCCTTGGAGACTGCTGCTAATGTTACAAATCACATCCCAGCCACAAACGTGGTGGCTGTCACGGGAGACCAGGGAATTAAGCTGTGTCACAGGGCTGCTGCCAGGTGGGATGGATGAAACAAAACCCCTCAGCAACGCAGAATCTAAAATTTATTTACTCAGCAGGGAAGGGTGAGTGGATGGCAATTTCCATTCTGTGATGCACACACTACAAGCACGACTCGGAGCTCTAGACCTCTGTTCCCCACACGGACCCAGAGGAGGATTCCTTCTCTGGCCAGTCCATGTGTCAGGTCCTGCCTTGGAGCTTGGCCCCTGCATGTCACAATTCCTCCTTTGGTTCAGTGTTCTTGGTGCTGGTGGAGATCTGTACCTGTGAATTCCCTGAAATATGAGACTTTTTTATACCCGGTCTTTGCACAGGCAGAAAGGAGGACAGGTCTAGGTAGGGCTCTACAGTGTTATAGGATCAGCAAGGAACTATCTCTGGTTTCACTCTTAAATGTTTATGACAATCAAAAAGCAAATGGGTAACTTTTGCCTTCCTCCTACATTTGGTCCTTCTTGGCCATAAAGAGCAAAATCAGAAGTCTGGCAAATGTCCCATTATCAGTGCAATCCCATTGACTAATTTGCATTCCCTTTCTCATCACTTGATTTGAATATATTGGTGTAGGACTCAGTCAGAAGACACATGGGAATCTATGCTGGCCATGCCAATGCAATTACTATGAGCAATTATATTTGTGGGATCATAAAAATACCTTGTTTGTTTGAAGAGATACATTTCTCATAAAATGATGCCAACAGGAATTCATTAAAATTCATTAAAATGTCATCATTTACAGCTTTACTGCCATTGTCCCCTTGTAGGAATCTCAGCGTATGTAGCCCACGTGCATGGGTCATTCCTGTGACTCTCAAAAACAGCAGCTCCAGCCTTCTCTTTCTCCTCTATCTTCTGGAGTTTTCTGTCACTTAAAATGCCAGCTGTGCTTGAATGCAGGTGGATTAGGAGGTTTTTTCATTTGCTAGCTCTTGTTTATTAATAAAAAACATTTGAATGTAAGTGTTCATAAAAAGTCCAAGATTGTCAAATGACCTGAATTCAGCAATGGAACTGGGAAGGTTTTTGGGAGGTCTGTTGGAGGTTTTTCTTCGTGCATGTCTCAATTTGATACAAAAACATACAGTAGTTTTCCCTTTAATAAGCTACAACATAGTCTAGCTGAACATGCATATTTTTTACAGCCTATAGTAAATTGTTTTTCTTGCTACATTCTTGTCTTTCTGCCCTTTGCAATGTGAGTAATACTGGCATAGTTCACCCAGCACTCAAGTTTAGGAGTCTGCATTTAGAGATGATGTTCATGAGAAGGAAAATGTAAATAATAGAGCTGACTATGTGGGCTTAAACCTACTTAAGTCACAACACTTAGTCAGTTTAACAGCATTTATAAAAGAGATGGGAATGGCAAAACCTACTTAACACATTCAACCAAACAGAGGTTTACATTTCTCACTGAATCACTGTAATGTTTTTATCAGCACAAGATTTTTGTCAGAAGTCAAGATCCCCTAAGTGTGTCCTCACTTGGTTTTCAAACACTTAAGATCAGAGGGATGAGCCATCAACCATACAAAAGAAAGCTATTTATTTGTTCTTTCTGGGGTTTTGGGGTTTTTTTATACTGGGATAAAATGAATCATTTTTGGCCCAGACCAATTTAAGCTTTGGCTTGATGTGTTTTTGAAGTCCCTGTGAGTTTACTTCAGGTCATCTTTCAGTGTTTTACACCTCCCAGTGTAACTCACCGTACAGAGGAGCTGCCCATTTCAAAAGGAACAAACCAGACCCCATTTGTACTGGTTTTACTTCACCCACCTGACCTGGGATTTTGCAGCAGGCCGCACAGGCTTCAGGTTTCTGGCTGAAATCACTGGGAAACCACCGAGCTCACACAGACTCATCTGGGATTCTTCTGATGCAGGTGGTTTCCCATCGAGTGGTAACTGCCCTGGAAGGAGCCTATTCTGCACTAGACAACGATTAACACGTTAGAAGTTAGCTCTGCAGTTTCATTTTTCATTTCCTGTGCTGCACTTGTTGCACAGAATCAGTTGTAACGTGGAGTCTGGTCAGTGGGAAACTCAGAAGGCAGATACCAAATTTCTAATTTGTGACAGGGAGGACAAGCACTTGGCCTTTTGCATAATTCTTCTTAAGGCAGAAATAATTTCACAGGATAAATAATGAAATACATAGGTTATAAGCTTGACCATCTCCACTGCAAATAAGCTGCTTCTGCTGTGTTCAGCAGCAGCAGCAGCAGCAGTAGTAGTAATATTATTATTATTAATAATAATAATAATAATAATAATAATAATAAGTGCAGCCCCTATTTTCAGAGATATTTTGGATTGCGTATTGGAACAGAGGTTATAATTTTTTTCTCATTTGATTTTGTAATAATATCTAATTCCTGTCTTAGGTCCAGTTCTTTTTTTTACATTCTTTTAGTTGGCTTTAATATTTTTGAGGTTTATTCCTTATTCTCTTAGCTGTAAAAGCTGTTTGAGAGCAAGGCACAGAGAAGGCAGCTTAACCAACTGGCTTTTAAAACCAACTGTCTTCTGTAAAGGTCTTCTGGGGCATAAAACCTTCCACTGATGAGAAAATACCAGCAAGCATTCTGTGCCATCCAACACCTACTTTGTTTTACCCTTTATTCACATGAACCACCAAAGGGCATTTTAATCTATGACTAATTTCCTTCAATGTGAAAAAATCAAGTCTTCAGGCAGGGAAAAAAATATTTTGCTTCTTTTAAAAAACACGTTGGTGTGACAGGCAGGCAGTTACCTACCCATGGCTTGAAACACCCACAGTTTCCTAAAATAACAACAAAAGGTCTTCAGCTTTTCAAATGTGTCAAACCTAGAAAATGTCATGTGCTTTACTCTCAGCACCAGGGAGTTACAACCATTCAGCATTTTCAAGGCAATTAAAGATAAATCTAAATTAAAAGACAACAACAGTTGGGTTTTACCAATTTTATTTCTAGACTTTAGATTTTTTTGCTGGAAACTTGTCTGTTACAGGTCTGTTGGTGAAAATGTGCATTTCAGACCAGTGATGCCAATAAGTACAATATAAAAATGTACAAATCTGAATTCCTTTTGCTTACTACAGATTGTTATAATAATGTGACAAATAAAGCATCTCTGTTGGCACGTGAACCCACTTATCTGGATTTGGCCTTTTTCAGTACATACAATATTTCAAAAAAATTTGCAGTACACACTACCACTCAGTGTAACACATAATAAAACCAACAAGCACTAAACTCAGTAATCATGTTTGGTTCAGAGACACAGAGATGCCACAAACAGAAGTGTTTTATGAGGTAAGCAGTAAGAAATGTTCCTGAAATTTGGACAGAATGTATCCAGTCCTCCTGGGTCCTGCGACTGCTAGTAGCATTGCAATGCTTATTTATGCACTATGTAGGATCTTAACTGCATTTGCCTCAAAATGAGTTCTAATTCTGTTTTGGTTTAGCAGCATACAGGCAACAGCTAGATTATTCTTCAGCATACAACTCTGTTAGCTGGCTTATTTATGAGATTTACAGGCTTTTTTTAAATTAGCATTATGCTATAATTATTTAAAAAAAAAAACCAACAAAACAAACAAAAACCCCTAGTATATCATAACAGATTAAACACACAAAATACTTAGAGTTCCAGAAGATAACCTATCATACCAAATGATGTGTCCTAGCTGAGGGAGAACCACATCAGGTGGCACACAAGAGTTATATTATAATGCACCTTTCATATATCAATGTGGCTAGTAACACAACTTAAAACTACTATGATAATAAACCCCAGATCAGACAAAGTATCCAGCTTTATAAAATGCATAACAAAAAAAAAAAAAAAACCAAAAACCAAAAACCAAAACAAAACAAAAAAAAAAACCAAAAAACAACCAACCCTTGACATAAATTGATCTTCTGAAATGTCTGCTAGTTTTTAAATTAATGCAGAGACCCATTCAGAGTAACGTTCGATGCATTTCCGTTTGCAGTAGAACTATGAGGCACTGTAAGAACATCAAAACCTGGTCTAGACACGGGTAAGTGAAGTATGAGGTATTGTGAAACAGGAACCTTTTTTGGAATAGAGCAGTAATCACATTAAGTAAAAATTGATCACATAAAAAATCTACCAAAAAAAATGTCAATAATATAATTTTCTATGAGAAAATTAAAACCTATTACATGGCAGTATATGACATTGTATAACAAAAAAAAAAAAAAACTGATCCACAAAATAGCAGCAAAACACAATGACAAAGATACAGAAAAGCAATGTTAATTTTTTTTCAAACCATGCTGGGAATTTATCCATAGCAGCTCAATAAAAACGGAGCATCCACTCCTTTTCTTTTGTCTTTTTCTTTTTTTTTTATCTTTTGAATTTTTTATCTTTTTTCCTTTTTTTTCTTCTTTTTTGTTGTTGTGGTTTTTTTTTTTTACAATCAACACCTTAGCGGCAGTTTTCTCACATACATTTCACCATCACATTCTCCTCGAGCATCGACTTCAACAGCTATGTCCACGTCCCTTCAGCTACTTTCTAAAATAATAATAAAAAGATACATAGCCAAGATGTGCAAATTTTCTATTCGTAGCTAAATTAAAAAAAAAACAAAAAACAAAAAACGGGGCATATTCTGGAATTAAAACTTCTTTCAAGTACTCCAATTTTCATATCTATTAACTATGGCGTTTTTTCATGGTTAGACTGCTTTTGAAAATGTATAGGAAGGGGCCAAATAGACTGCCTGGTTTTGGGTTTGTTCTTTGAAGCGTGTCCTTTTTTTGCTTTAATAAGCTGGGTTAAAACTGCAACATCAAGGGTAGAAAGATTTTCTTTTTCAAAAGGGGCGATTGCATTAATTTACAAATCATACTGGCCTTACGAACATCCTCTGCAATAAATATTCTTTTTAGCCTTAACTATAAATTATATATTTTAGTGTTTAAAAACCTTCAGTTGTAAAAACATCTAGCGATAATCCTTAAAACTATGTGTCCTATATGTGAACCTTTAAGGCCCCTAATTTATAAAGATGAGTTGGCACCAAAGGATTCTAAACTCCAAACTTTTCTATAGAAAAGGAAAGGAAGATATCCTGGCAATTTGTGAATGCAATTTTCTCTCACTGGAACACAACCTTCGGAAAAAAAGAATCACCTCTCCTCTAACACCATAGTTAAATGCACTTGCTTTGCAATTCCAAGTTTGCCAACAAGCACTTTATATATTTCCAAACCATTCCATTAAAAAAAACAAACAAACAAAAAAAAATTCCCACACAATAAAAGAATGTATTTCCTATATCTAATGGACTGAAAGTGCTTTGAATGGAATGGTTTTAGAATATTACAAACGAACAAAAAAAAAAAAAAAAAAAGACTGAACTGTGGATTGAACCTGACCATAATTAGGCTGAATATCTGTGGGGTCAGAACAGCATTTTTACACAGGTAACTACAAAAATAGGAAGATTACAAAAATATAATATATTATGTCACTATTTCGGTTTCTCTTTATAATAGGGTCCTGTATGAGTAGTACATTGGCCTTTCCCAACCACGCTAAGCTGGAACCCTACAAATGCCTCAATGCACAGGCAATCCACAGGCACAAAAAAAAAAAAAAAGATTAACATATAATAATGCTGCATACTAATATACACTAACTTATGGGTTACGTTAACCATTTATAAGGTGAAGAGGATAAAAAAAAACCTAAGGAAATAAAATAAACATTTACAGATGAATTATAAAGTGACTAAATGCATAAGCAAGCAAGATACAGAAAAGCCTAGAACTGCGTTAAAGCTATGCTTTTTAAAGAAAAAGAATATTTCATTTACTATCTAAAAAAAAAACACCCTCTTCTACTTTAAAAATGGTTGGTTGGTTTGTTTTATATGTAAGAAATCAAATCTAATACCTCCCCTGGAGACATTTCGTGTGTTAATGCCTATTTTTACAACATACAGACAAGAACACTTTAATATAAAAACTAGTTGATTATTATTGTATAAAATCCTCTATTTTTGTAGCACAAACCCCTGGGGGTAATGCAAATACTATTTTTTCTTTTTTTAAGACAGTTTTTGGGGTATTTTTTGTTTATTTGTTTGTTTGAAGTCACAGATGGAAGGGAGACAGAGCAAGAAAAAATATAACAAGACTGGTTTTCCCTTCTGGTATAAAAATGTCCTGGAGAAAAGGGTTTCTGGGGGGGAGATCCTGATGCCGATTCCTTCTCAGATGCCCTTTCTTTGTCTGCTTTTCTTGCCAAGCAAATCCATTTAGGAAGTCCTCTTTAAATGTTCACGTCTCGCACATCAGTAGGTGTGCAGGAGAGGTCTGCTTCGTCCTCTACAGTCTTTGTTTCTGAGGATACGTTGTGCTGCTGTGCCTGGCGTAGACTGGACTCCAGGAGGGACTCAATCTGTTCTTGGCAGGCTCGTAAACAATCCTGCAGGAGGGTGCAATGGAAGGGGTGGGGGAGAGAGAGAGAGAGAGAGACCCAAGAGTCCTTTAGAAAGATCACAGGCCAAAACACCGGTTTCTTGACACAGCAAGAGAAATGTCACCAGGTTATCTAGGAGAGCAGCAGGCTGGAAGGGAGGGTGGGAAGACTAGAAGCACCCAACAGTGAAAAGACTGGCTGAGCAAGCCTGTTGTTTTGCAGATTGTACCTTGCACTGCTGCTTTTCTGCCTGTGCTCTTTACAGTTCTCTACAAGCCCACTGCTCACAACTGTGATGATTTCTACTTTTACCCCAAAAACCCTTCAGCAGCAGAGTCTGCTAGAAGCGATGCTCACCAGCAGTTACTTTCTTCCCAAGGCTAAATTCCCATGATAGAAATGCCATATATATATTTTGAGATTGCCTGCCAGCTGCTGCAATGTCCAGCTGTGGGGCAGCTGATAAATTCCTAACCCTGAAAGCATCTCCAGAGATGGACAGGACCATCAGACCCCAAAAGGGAGAGGTCTCTCAGGAGCACCACAAAACCTCCCTAACCATGCGCTACCAAGCCCATCCAAACTTCCTGTGCACTACCACAACCACCTGGAAATCTCAGTCAGGGTGAGACATTTTCCTCTCACTTCCAAAGTGCTTTCTCCAAGCTGGATGTGCACACACTCCTCCTGAGGGTTCAGGAGGCTGCACAGGCCTCGCTGGAAATCAAAAAACCATAAAGAACTAAGGAAGATCCTGTCTGTGGTGGGGAAAGGCAACTTCCCCCAGGCATTATGCCACACCATGAGGAGAGATATCAGATTCCCAGCAACCAGAATTGGAGAAGGCCTTTCAGCTCAACCTGCACAGCCTCCTGCAGGCTGTGGAGCCCTGTACACCCACTGCAGTGACACACAAATGGTGCCCTAAACAGCCCAAACAATCCCACAGCATTCTGCCAAAACTTATCCAGCGTGCTGTTTACCCTTATCTTTGTAACAAACACGGTAAGCTTTTCCCCCCAACATCTTTAACTCTGTGTATGAAGGACTTTGAAGTTTCCTTTCAGCATTGCCTTTTCTGATTTAACCTATGACATGTGTTAGCCCTTGCGGTGAACCCAGTCTTCCATGATAAATTGCCGTCAAAAGTGTTAGGATGTGCATGACTGAGAATGAATGTTGTTTTCCTGAGAGGGTGACCTGCCTGCTGTTTTCTTTATTTCCCAGTTTCAATTCTGCCTTCATTCAGAGGCTTCTTGTGTGATCTACCAGCTTTTCACTGATTCCACTACCACAAGAATCTCCTCTGCCACCAATAAGGGCACATGGCATTTGGGGTAAAATAAGATTAGAAACCCAAGCAAACAATTCTCTGCAAGTCCTTTCTGAGAGAGAGGGAGGTTAATCCTACCTCTAAGCAGATCAGACCATCAGTTACAGCTCACTGAAAACACATAACCTATGACCTTTCCTGGTTTAAAGCCTAGTGTAATATTTCCTCTTGACAGAGACACACAGCGTTTTAAATGACAAAAAGAAACGCCTCATATCCTAAAGTCATCATGCCTTTGGCTCCTGCATACCTCTGGCCTCCACAATAAGGTCTCTATGAAGTCCCTGCACCCAGCCCTCCTCCAGATATGATGGATCAATCCTGACTGTAAGGCTCCCCCTTGGACCACAGACACAGTAAAGAGTCCACACCAGCACAGCTTTAGGTGTTCCTGGCTTTACAAAGCCAATTCTGGGGATAATTCTCTTTTAGCATGTTCAGTGGTCCAAACTGAAAGCATTTTTATTTTTCAGAGCAAAATGAATCCTCTTGGGTTTTGTTTTGGGGCTTTTTTTTCAGGTGGGAGTAGATTTGATGGTGAGTTTTGATGGGAACTTTGTGGGGTTTTTTTTTAGTCCTGACCATTTGCATATATCGTGTTTGAGCTCTGAAAACTAAAACCATTCAAAAGAATTTCTGTAAATACCTATTCTTCTCCCTCTGGAGTCCAGTTATGAATAATTACATTGGACTATGTAATTTAAAGGTACTTTTTGCCCACAAGATTTCTTTTTTCATTTAAAATTCTCACAGTGCAGCATGCTGTAACTGTTTTTTTAAAAACAATCTTTACAATATATTATGAACAGACTGTCTTAAGGTACAGTTGAATGAAATTTCTTTTTTACTCTTTAAGGCATTTTGTCCATGTCTTATTCACATGGCTATTAGATAGCTATTAGATAAATAGTTTGCCTGTAGGAATGCATTAGAGCTAGCAAAAAACAACTGCAAAACAAAAAATTCACTGTGAACAACCTCACCAAAGCTGTTTTCATTCTCAGTACTTCCCAACAACTGAAAAGCAAATACAAAACTTGTGCATTACTCTGATAACTTCTCCCAACAACTTTTCTGCTTCACTACCCAAATTTTCAATGCCCACAGTTTGTTCAAGGTCATAAACTCTTCCTGGATTAATTAAGCTCCTCAGTGAAAAAAGAAAAAAAAAAAAAAAAAAGACTTGCTAGCTTAACTGATGTGGTCAAATACCTTTAAGACACAGTGGACATGATCAGACTCCAGGGTCACACAGGAAAGGAAACAAACAACAACAAAAAAGGAACTGCTTGGAAATCCTTTGTTCCTGCCTGACCCGTTCTGGATAACAAGCACATGTTTGAAGGTGCCTCTGAGAAGGGGCAGGCAGGAGGCGAATTCCAGTGCACTAACAGACAGCATGGAGACCCAATCTAATCTAGTTCAGCAAATTTCTGGCCTGGAAATGAATGTCAGGTAAAATTCCATCTGTTTGGATGATGGGGTCAAGAATAGAATGATGGAAGACAGCCCAAGACTTCTAATTGTGATTATCTGACTTCTAATTACCCCTGATCAAAGGCAAAATGGGAAATTGGACTCCTACCAACATATAAACATGAACCATAAAGGAATTCCAATCAGGTGATATTCATTTTACTTTAGATTCAGCTCTCTTTGAGACTAAAGGTAAAAAAGTGTAATTATGTAACCTGAAATCCAACAGACCTGTGCTCCAGCTAACAGATCATCTGGGGGAACACCAGATCTGCTCTTAACATTCCAAAACTATCCAATGTAAAGCCTGTTCCCTGACAAGGGGAACCATCACTGGTTCCATACAAATCCTAGTGAAATGGGATAGCAGGAATGGCATTTGATACCATGGGTTACACAGACGGGTATTTTGGGAAAGTCTCCCTGCAGGGGAATCATGCTCTGTATGAAACCAAGCAGATTCCTCTCCCAGAACAACTGCAGTGGAAGTTGCTGTTCCCTTATTCCACTCCAAACACAACAATATACCTGTGCATAGACAGAACTTTGTGATGCTAATTTTCTGTAGCAATCCATACAAAATCCTTATTTCTACCTAACGTGAATATATTTAACACTGGAAGCTGGAGGGGACTTACTCCCTTTTCAAGCTGCTAACCAAGCCCAGGTCAGACAGATTGTGGTCTTGCAATGACTCAGGGCAATTAAAATGAAATAATAAAAAAAAATCCTCTTTTCTTGCTAAAGCAACTTTGTTTTCTTTTTCAAGAGCTCTGTCATCAACTAAGTCAAGTCACATAAGGACAGGCTGTTGTTCTGCATGTGAGAGAACCCACTTCAGTGCCCAGTATCAGGAATGGTTAAATCATCTTGCTTGAATCAAGATGCTGCCTGGACAGATAGCAAGCATTTTCCCTCAGTACCTGCTTCAAACACCTCACCCTGGACAGTGGCCAACCCACACTGGAATTATCTGCACTGTTCACAAACTGACTAAAAGCATCACACATGCATACCAAACTGAGCAGCCCATGAGTTCAGCATTTCGTAGAGTATTCAGCATTTTGGGTGCTTAGAGCATTTAACACTTCCACACTGAATTACTTCAGCTGCAGTGATGTAAGTGGCAAAAAGAACGTGCTCAATACTGAGGCACTGTTCAGGTGATAACACAAAATAACAAGCTGAGATACTGCATTTTTCAGCAACTGTTTCATGCAGTCTATCAAAAGTAAAACATTCATTTGACAATAATTAATTGCAATGAAATTGCTCGATCCCGTCAACAAAGCCCAATTACACAAACCCAGTTTTGCAGCGGCTGGACTGGGATAGTTTTCTATGCATTTAAATTATTAACATGGAAAATAATTTAACAGCATCTCCAAGATTCTGCTCCTAACCACAGAGTTGTCTTTATTTGACTCATTGTCCAGCTCTTGGAGACCTCACAAGAACCTTTTTAAAGCATCTATTTATTGGTCTTCCACATTGTTACAAAACAAAGCTCAACTCTGCCCCAACTTCACACACCATTATGACATGGATCATTGACTTTAGGTCTTCCTTGTAGGCTCCCTTCCTGGCCCATTCACTCATGAAAGGTTTATTGCTCACTAGTTACTGATGTGCATCTCCTGGAAGCTGCAGGGCAAAATGAAGGGTCCTGTGAGGACCATCTACCTTGTCAGAAAGTCGTGGGACAAGCACTCGTTCCAAAAAGGAATTCAATACCAGCTACTGTGAAGGTCTAGCACGTAATAAACCAAATTAGATCATTAGAACTCTTTTAAGAAGAGCTTTTTCACACCACTTGGCACAATAAAAGGCCTCAAGAATGGTCAAAGATAAGGTCAGAGTTACCACAAGGTCTCAGCAACTGTTTCCTGGCCTTATTCCCCAAGTTTTGTTTTACAGGGGCTCCTGGTTTAATTACCCCAGCCAAACGCAGCCTCTGCCACATCCCAAGTCGGGGCAGGGCCTCCTCCTGTCCCAAACACCAGAGCTGGATGTGCCATTCCCAACCGGGCATCACAGATCATCACAGTGGGCATCACAACAGCCAAACAAGCAGGCTGGGCACACGAGAACACACTGAGAACCCCCACTCTGAGGCTTGACCTTTCCCAAGATCTACTGTCAGATTAGCTCCCATGCAGGCATTCATTCTTAAAAACCCTTAATGCAGGAGATCAACCGAGAGGAAGAGTCACTTACCGGATCACATTTGATAACTTGTGATAGGAAATGTGTGAGGCATTGATAGGAGAGGAAAGTGTTAGTGTTCCCCAGATGCAGGCCTTGCACAGCTGCTACCACGCTGCCAGCTGCGATCATGGAGGGTGGGTTTGAAATAAATTTAATATCTGTATGAAGAAAGGAGAGAAAAAAAAAAAAAGAAAAAAAAAAGAAAAAAAAAAGACTGAAATGATTGCTTTAGGAGAAGCCTGTCCATACACATACACTCTTTGTAGCAGCATGGCTTTCAGCTGCCAACTATTGCATCCAAAAAGGCAGTGAAAATGGCGAGCAGAAAGGTGCCTCCTGCTGTAAAACTCTCACAGGTCCAAACCTGCAAACACTTATCCACATGAGCAACTGCTCTGCAGAGAGTGGCCCTTCCTAGCACTGGGCCTGGGAGGCCATTCATCACTTGGAAGTACTTTTATCATGAGCAGGGCCCCTGTTTGTCCAGGTTTAAATACTTTGCTCCTGTGAATAATGCCAGGGGGGGTCAATGGCACTGCACATCTGAGAAAACCTGTTCACATCCTGCAGTGTTTTGCATGGTCAGATCCAAGGTGCACTCTAACAACGAGTCCTGGGCCCCTTTAAAGCAGAAACCTTTGCTCTGACACTCAAAGGAATATTGCTTTAATGAACAACAACATCGACAAAAAGAAAGAAAAGAGAAAGACTGCTTAACCCTGTCAGGAGGCAGATAATCCATATTTAAATTAAGGTTTCATCTTAAAAATGCTTTGTCTCAACCTAGTCTCTTGTCAGTGGCTGCCATCCATCCTGGCAACAGGGATTTAATGTAAATGTGGCATAACTAAGTGACGGGGGTCCCAAGAATTGGCGGACAATCAGTTACATTCTGATGTGACACCATGCTGACAAGAGGCTGGGCCCCCTTCCAGACTGCATTGCTGTAGGTCTCTCCACAAAGCCACTCCCAGGATCCCTTAAGGGGCTATCTCTGCCATTTAGCATGTTTTTCCTTTGGGTTTGTTTGGTTTGGTTTGAGTTTTTCTAGTTTTTTTAATAATAATGATAATAGTCTTCATTTTAATGATAAGACTCTTTTCTACTGAGCAGGAATGCATTTGATCTGTGGCAGTGAACACCTTGGAGGAGAACCAGGACAAAGGAAGCAAGTGGCACAAGTCAAGGTCCAGTTTTGTGAGGGAGAAAGGGAAACACCACAATGCACACCAGAACCTGAGATACATTCCTTTGGCTTTTATCAGAATACGACTTCCTCTGGGTTGGAAAAATATAAACCATCTGTCAAACCCCTGAATGAAATCAAAGGAATGGACAGCTTAGAGGGCTCAGTGGAACTGTTTAAGTATTAAATCATGCATCTCCTTTATTATGATAAAATAACTTTTGTGTAAATGTTTTACCAGTGGAACTAAAGCCTTCAGGACTCCATGGAAGTCCTGGCTCTGAATCTGTTTATTCAGACACCTCTGACACTCCACTGTGGCCTTGGCCAATACCCACCTTCAAAGGGGCACTTGGCCCAGCATCCTGCAAACCTCCTAAGCTAAACTGATACACAAAATTCTGGCCAGGCTTTGAGGATGCACTGCCAGCAAAAAGGCAAGCTTGAGCAAAAGTCAATCTCGTTTATGTTAAAATAAACACATCAAAATAAATTTGGTTTGCCCCCTTCGCCTAACCTGCCTGTTTCCAGGCAGATATAAACACACCCACCTTCTAGCAAGCTGCTGTCATTCCCCCCCCCAAAAAACCCCTCTGCCACTCCAAAGCCAGTCCTGAACTGAAATACTGACACAGAACTGCAGGTGGACTTTGGAAACGGGGGATTCCCAGCAGGGATCCCACCAGGATGGGGCTGCTCTCAGAGGGGTAGAGTGGCAGTGCCTTCCCGACCCTGTTTACGATGCTCCACAAACAGGACATGACCAAAATGTGTCACTTTAATGAGCCCGTCCTGACAGGATCACGTTTGGGATTAATATTTGTGTTCTTCTTTTAAATGGAGCAGTAAACAAGAACATGAATTCATAGTCACACCCTCATTCTTTCCAAGGTGGAAAAGTGATAATGAAGTTTAAATGACCAGTTTGTGTCTGTCCCTATAACCACTCCAGACAAGCAGCATGGACTGCCTTTTTGTTGCAACTCAACAAGGAATTATTTGTGGCAGAGGCCACTAATTTCAGCATATTAATCAGGGGGCCCCTCTCGCCTGTAATTGGATGCCCCCAAGTGAAGAGTGTGGCATCATTGTCAGCCTCCATCGCCTCATCTTGCGCTATTGAGCACTCAGGAACAAGGGGGCTTCGGTGAGATGAATTAGACCTGACACAGCCACAATGGGGTAGGGGGCCCCATCAATTGAAGCACACATCCCCAGTAGCCTATCTGAGACTTCATCCAAAAAGAATAAACAACTTCAGCGTTGTTAAAAAGAGAGAGAGGGAGAGAGAGAGGAGGGGGAGGAGAGAGAAGAATGCCAGCCACCCTGAAGGGAGGACAAAGCAGGCATATAGGCGCTGCAGCGCTTTAAAAAAAATTCCTAACAAGGCGAGTCACCCCTTTTCCTTTTTAAATGGAGCAGCAATTCCATCCGTCTGGAGAGCTGGGGGCTATGAATGAAAATCTTTTCATTGAGGCAAATCAAAACTGTGAACATAAATCACTTGCTGCAAGATGCAACAGGTTCCAACTGGTCACATACCTTGAGACTTCCAATTTTATAAAGGCCAGAGAATGGGAGAATTGTAACGTGCTCATTTCAAAGGGAGATCTTTCTTTCTCCTTTGAAGAGGTCCAAAGCAATAACAATAATAACAGCAGCAGCAGCAATAATAATAATAATAATAATAATAATAATAATAATAATAATAATAATAATAATAATAATAATAATAATAATAATAATAGAAAGGAGCCTGGTATGTTTTGATAACCAGAGGAACATCATGCAATGCTGAAGCTCCAGTATTTGTTGCCATTCATTGTTATGCTTGTATAGAGCTGCAGTTCTCCCTCAACACCGGTCTTAACTTGGGCCAAAAGAGGCCTGCTTCCTTTTGAGCTCTCCCTGCCTTGCTCTGCTATGCCAAAGTCCCATTCATTAAGCTCAATTATGTGTTAACTTCAAACAAGCCCTGGTAATTTTTTTTTCTTTTCTCTTTTTTTTTTTTTTCTTTTTCGCTTTTTCTCCCAAACCTACCACAGCACAAAGGCATCCTTTGGTGAAAATGGATTTTTCAAAACCAAACCAAATCAAACAAATCCACTTCTACTTCTACTAACCAGACAACTTGAGAGGGAGCCTAGGAGGAATTCCCCTCAACTTCACCTTGCAGCGTAACCTTCTTTTTCTGGAGCAAACACATACACACTCATCTACAAACACTTCCACAGGCTTCACCTTGGTAAGCCAACTGGCCAAGAGTTTGTTTTCTAAGCAAGCATTATTTTGCAGTCTCTTCACAGGAGAACCTCCTTTACAGAAGAGGACACAGGCAGAGGAGAGACTGCACATGCCCCTGAGGCCACTTAAGCAAGCTGTCAGTGTTTCCAGTGGACTTTGGATCAGGCCCCACAGCATCCAGGCAGCACAAGGCATTTGCAGTCCATCTAGGTTCGTTTTGGCAAGGGGAAATGCAGCACAACCCAGCAACAGCAAAGCAAAGTCCAGATGCTGCTTAAGCCACATGTGATCTTCACTAGCCAACAAAGAAGTCATGAGAAAAGCAAAAGGTAGAGAAACCCCTGACATCCAAAAATAACAATAAAAACACAGAGCCTAGTGGCAGCCTTCCTGAGCGCTCCTTCCCCAGGCAATATTCCCAACTCCAGTAGGGAGCTGAAGAGGGCCCCAACTGGTGAGCTCAGCACTGTTTTTTTTAAAAGCTCAGTAAAACTCCCAGAACATGGTTCTCATTTACTGATCCATTCTCCAGCTGTGGTGTGTAGCAGTGTTAAATAAAGGCTCTGGATGTGCTTCCTAAAAGAAACATAACAACACCGACAGTAGATCAAAGTACTGGACTCTTAGCAAGTCTCCAACCTTTGAACTACTCTTGCTTTCATCCCTGTCATTGCCAACACAACAACCTAGGTTAAACATCCCCACATCCAAAGGGGAGCCCGGGTGGCCATTCTTTTTAGCTCCAAACTTAGCAAATCATGCCTCCAGAGTCACAGCAGCCTCGTATCTGGTAGAACCTGGCACATGGAGGGACACACTGGACTTTCCCAAAATGTTGCTGCCGGTGGTTTGAAGGTTGTGGCGCTCCCAGCACCAAGCATTTCTCCAGGCAATCTCACCTACGAGCTGCCCCTCACGCTGATTTTGGGCCCAAGATGAAGAGCAACACCAGTGTTTACAAACTTCTCTTTTATGGCTTGGTCGTTCTACCTTTAGGCCTCGCAGCGGGGCCGGTTCTGTCAAATTTTTTTTTTTTTTGAACTTTTTTTTTTTTTTTTTTTTTTTGGTTCCTTCTGAGCGCCTGCCATCTTCCTTCAACCTTTCCATACCAAATCCAGCCTCTGGAAACACAAGGCCAGACGGCACTAGCGGGTGCCACCGGCCGGCCGCGCGTCCGTCCCGCCGAGGTTTCGGAGCGTGGATACCACGGCTCCTTGGCGTCTTTGGAGGCCGGCCCTGCTCATGGCTCCAGCACAGCACGTGGTCACGAGGGTGCAGATGGCAGCGGCTCGGTCCTGTGCCAGGAAAAGCCTCCGTGCCGCGTGGCCCTCCTCCAATCCACCGGCCACCGAGGAGGGAGCGGGGGGAAGAGGCAGTGTGAAGAGGGAAGGTTTAAAACCCCCCACGCGGTGCCATTCACAGGGAAAATCTCCCTCTGCCTTTAAAAACTCGTCCTAAAGAATGAATCCGCACAGGGAGGGATTCCCCGCAAGGGCAGTGAGCCTTTTGCAGCCCCCACACCAACCCGGCGTGGGGAGGCCAGGAAACCACGCCGCGCCGAGCTACAGAGAGCGGTGGGGCGGGGGGTGGATCCCTCTCCCTCCCTGACATCCGCACAAAACTCCGACTCAGAAGCGAAACATCTTCTGAAAAGAAAAACTTACCTCTGGCAAAGTAATCCACCTTCTGCAAACAAGGGGCAATAATCGGGGCTTAAACTACCTCCCCGCAGCTCTGCGAGCGCGCCTGAGACCAACAGCTACGGGAAGCCTTACAAGCCAGGGGGTGGGCGCGTGTCGGGGAGCAACGCGCTTTGCGCAACGTGCAGGGCTCATACCTGTAGCGCACAGAGCCACAAAAGTCTGAGCATGTTTACGGATGATCTGCTTGGTGTCCTCTGCCAGAGGCATTTTAGTAAGGAAATGTTCAATGAAATCGTGGGGGGTCATTGCAGCCAGATTCCATTTCAGCTTATTCACCAGCAGTAGCTCCATTTGCTGCAAAGAGAAGAGAGGTACGGGAAGGGGGAAGGAGAGAAGAGGAAGAAGGGGGGGTGGGGGAAGCGTGGTTAGAGCCGCTCGCACACGGTGCCGGGGCGCAGCGGCAGCGCCGTGCCGGGCTCGGGGCGGGCTGCGGGGGTCCCCCCGCGCCGGGGCAGAGCCCGCCGGGGCCGGCAGGGGGAGCCCGCGGGCCGCCCAGCGCCGGGCCGGCAGCGCGGGGGGAGCCCGGTCCGCTCCCGATCCCATCCCGGCCCTGTCCCGGCCCCATCCCGGCCCGCCGCCGCATCCGCAGCTCCCGCCCGCCGCTTCCGAACGCGCGGCGTTGCCGTTATTTTATTTTTTTTTTCTGTATTTTTAATATCTATTTTTTTAATGTTTGTTTCGATTTTTTTTTTTTTATTATTCTTGGAAGTGATTGAACGTGAAATTACCAGTAATTCGTCGGGTCTAATGGAGTTATCTGTATAAATGCACAGTTTTTCTGCGGTCAGAGGAATAGTTTCCTTCATTTTTGAAGCCACAAACATGCAGGTAGCTCCGAGCAATTGCAATCGGCTTTTCTTGAGGGGTTCAAACGACAAAAATCTGTCCAAATAATTCATAGCCAAGGGGAAAACTTCCTCTTCACACTTCTGCTCCTCGCAAACCTGCAAGAAGGAGAGAGATCGTTGAAGAATAATTTAATTGAGGCGAAAGACAGGCTTGTCCCGTTGCTCTCGCCCTCTCTCCTCCCTCACCCCCAGGCTTTGAAGGGCAAGGTTGAAGAAGGCGACGAGGAGGAACGCAGTTGGGGAAAATGGATAAATATGGGAAAAGCAGCGGCATCAAAGAAAATGAAAGTCACGAGTGACAAAGTGGGGGGAAATGTTGCGTTAGAAACCCGCAGGCGATTCATGGCAAAAGGGGAGGAGGGTAATCGAAGAAGAGGTCTGTGCCCAGTTTTTCAGCCCCTAAGAACAAATTTTTAAAAAGGGGAGAAGACAGAAAGCGGAGGAAAATGCAAACCCCCGTGGTCGGTAACGGGGTGCAGAGCCGGGCTCGGCCCCGGATTTATTTATTTCGCTTTTATTTTTTCATCTAATTTGCCGTTGTGCTGCCGATTCCCCTCCGGTCGAGACACAAAGGTGGCGTCCAGCCTCATTTCCCCAGACGTCATCTTTTCAAAAAATATTTAAAAATATTTAAAAAATTATTCGAGCGCTCAAAAAAGGCTGAAAATGAAGCGGCGGGGGTCCTTTACCGAGCCCCGTGCCTCTGGTCCTGCTGGGGGGCTCCAGGAGGATCCCCCGAAGTGAAATCCACCGCCTCCCTCTCTCGCCCTGCAGCACAGCCGGGCGCGACATTTCCCAGAGCAAGGCAGGGCGCTGCGGTTTCAAAAATTAATTAAAAATACATCGCGGGCACACAGGGCTTCCGAAAAGGCATGAAAATGTAGCCCAGCTCCTGGGGCTCCCTCTGGGAGCCCCCCCAGACGTGTCTCGCCAAGGACCAGGCCCTTTCCAACTGGTTTTTCCCAGGCGACCTTGCCGCTCGCTGCCGCAGCACAAGCGTGCCTTTGAGGGGTGACCGCAGCTCCAGCCTCTCTTCACGCTGAACAAAGAAACTTTCACCCTGCAACTCCCCCCAGAAATGCCGGAGCCCCTCCGGCCGGTCCCCCTGCCCGCAGCCCCAGCGGGGTCCCCCGGCCCCCGACCTTCCTCCCCCGGCCCCTTCCCCCGCTCCCCCCCGCCACACACACACCCTTGGCTTTGCTCCCCCGGACTTTCTTCGTTTTTCTCCCGATTAATAAACACTTTTGCTTTGCAAATAAAAGAACAAAGATGGCGCATAATACTGGCACGGGCAGCCGCTTGCATACGTGTACAAGGATATTAATTTAAAATAAAATCCCCAGAAAACACGGGCTGGCAGGGGCTGGCGGCGGCCCCGCGCGGCCGGGGGTTCGGCGGCCGGGCCGGAGCCGCTCCCCGCCGGGCCGGGGGAGCCCCGAGCCGGCTCTGCCCCGGCTCCCCGCGCCGGCACCGCCTCGCCCCGACGGCCGGAAAAGGTGCCGGGCACCCCCCGACCCCCGGGGGCACCGGGCGGGGGGGGGGCTCGTCCGCCGCCCCTCGGCGCCGGGACCCGGCTGCGGCAGCGGGGACGCGGAGCCGGCGGGCACCGCCACCTCGGGCCGCTTCCCCTCGCTCCACGCGGGCGTCTCCGAGGGCAGGCAACGTGTGCCGCGCCGGGGAAGCGATCCCGGGGGAAAGGGAGGGGGGGCAGGAGATGGGGCAGCGGCTCCCCGGATTAATTCGTTTCGGTGCCGGAGCTTGCAAGGAAAAAGTCCCCGAAAGATACAAACCTCCAGCATCCAAGTGGCAACTATTTTCCTCATATATGGCAAGATTTCTTTCTGCACGCACTTGAAGTAGGAGACGGAGGGCGAGCAGGTCTCCTCCGCCTTCAGCATTGTCTGCAGCACCCTGTCATTGAGGAGGTTGGCATCCAGGTAGGCTCGTCGGATGGTCTCCACTTCGCAGCACAGCAGCTGATGTTCCATGTCTGCCTTCGTCGCCTCGAGTCAGTTCTCTGCAGCAGGACTGAGTCAGTCGCTCGCTTGCTCTCTCTCTTCCCCTTCCAGGAGTCCCTTGGATGCTGCTTCTGCTACTGCCGCTACAGCCCTCTGGAGGCTGAAAAACTTTCTAACTTCCAACAAAACTCCTGGTGTAGTCCCTGTGACGTTACTGTTGTTAAGCAGAGATCAAAGCACGAGAGAGAATGAGAAAGAGAGAGAGAGAGCCAAAAGCAAGGGGCAGAGCCCTAAAGCCATCCCATAGGCTTCAAGTCCTTCCCCTTTGCTTAGCTTATAGAGAGCAGGGTTTTAATGCAAATGAGACAAGGGCTCGCTTTCTTCAAGGGCAAGGGAGAAGTGGGGGAAACCCAAATTGTCTCTTCAGTGGATCATGCATAATTTTAAAAATGGAGCAAGTTCTGCACTGGGAGCCAAATGATGAATGGGGCTAAGGCCACACACAGACACCAGGGAGAGAAATGCAAGGAGACTTTGTATTATTTTACGGGGGCGCCAGGGAGGGGAGTGGAGCAGCACCAGTGCCTAGCTATTTGTTATCAATACTATTACTATTATTATTATCATTATTATTTTTTTATTATTATTATTATTATTAGTGCTGTCACTGGCATGAAGCTGCCATGCTGTCCTTTAAAAAGGTGCACTCCCAACCTGAACGCCTACTCTTTGTAGCTGATCCCAAGGGAAAACCTTTCTCCCGTTTCCTCAGCCCTGTTTTTTCCCAGCCAGGATGTTTTACCGCACACCAAATTTTTTAAACAATTGGGGAGTCCACCACTCTGCCAAGATGGTTATTTTTCCAACCTTTCTTCTTCTTTTTTTTAAGGTCTTTCCTTTCACTTTAAAGGTTTCACCTTCCCAGAGGGGCATGGAGGTGGCAGGGGACAGGGCGAGGGCTAATCCAGCACACCGGGGAAGGCCACACACGGCACCCCACTCCCGCTGCTCACCGCCACCCAGGAAAAATATCCCCGTGGAGCAGCACAATGGAGGCCAGGGCTCCCTCCAGCACCTATGGGGACACGAGCTGGTGGGGAGGGAGGGAGGTGCTGGAGCTTGCAGGGGCCTCATCCTCGTCTCCAGGACATTCTGTCCACGCGTGATGGGGCCCTGCCGTAAATAACTCCTAGCTGAGCCTCCTGTATCTGAGCACCCTCTGCTTCGTGCTGTTTCTGTTAAAAAAGGGCATCTCTGAAAGCCTCACTTTTCCAGGGGCTGACAGCGCAGCTCGAGGCCCGCTGGGGAACGCTGGAGGTGAGGCTGATGTGTGGGAGAAGTGACTTGTCCTGCCCCAAAGTGAGGCAGGGAGTAGCAGGAAGGCCGTAAATTGGGGTGCACGGATTAACCTTGGCCTCGGTGCTTCAGCATCACCTGGGTGCTGAATACCTGCCAGGGGTACCACACAGATGGCAGAAACTCCAGCTGGTGGCAGGGGCTGCTGGCCATGGAGGACGCAGCATCTCTCCTCCATGACCTGCAGGGAGAGCAGTGCCAAAGATCACAGGGCATGTTGTTGCACAGTTGTGTGTTTATGTAATCTCTTTGCATGGACTGTCTGCCCATCTTTTCCATTTACTCGTTTGCTTGACCATTTGTCTCCATTTTGTCTCTGTCTGTCAGGAGGAGGAGGAGGAGGAGGATGTTGGAGGCCCCATGCTCTCAGTTCCCCTTGCACGCCACACCCCATGGGGTGACTCCGGAGGGTCCCTCAGCGGGGAAGCTGTCCCCTGTCCCCCTGTCTCTGCGCCTGTCTATTGTGCTTCACGCACAGGACGTCCACTTCTGTTTCCACAACTTTAGTTGGCCGGGAAGGTTTTAATATTAAATGCAGAAACACGCACGACCCCGCGCTCTTGGGTCGGAATCGGACGTGCCTCCATGCACATCCAGGGGCGCCTAATTTAATTAACAACCCTGCACCCCCAGCACCTTTCTGGCGAGCAGCTGGTTTGGGGAAGCAGGGCGAGCCCTTAGAGCAGCCGGCTGCATTCCCCTGGACCGTGCCAGCTCTTTCCTTCCGAACATTTGCTCCCGGCCACGCTGCCCAGGCACATGGGTCCCTCTCCCTGCGCGGCGCGGCACCCGCGCCTCGGCATCCTCCCGGTGGCTGTCGGTCGGAGCGGGCTCTCCGAGGTGCCTTTCCCCCCTCGGAGCACGCGGCCGCCGCTTCATTCATAAAAGCTGCGCGGCGGGGCGCGGGGCTGCGCGGCGGGCGGGCGGTGCCGGCGGCGGGCGGGGCTGGCGCGGGGCCCGGGGAGCCCCCGCGGGGCGGCGCGGCCGCAGGAAGCGGCGGCGAGGGAGCCAATGGAGGCGCGGGGCTGTTACCGGGCGGGACGGGCAGATCTCGGCCGAGGCTCGCCCGGTCCCGCCGACACAAAGGGGACGGGCCGGGCGGCAGAGCCAGACCCGCCGCCGGGCCGCCCCCGCTCGCCCCGGTGGCAGCACCGGGCGGTCCCCGAGCCGCCGGGACCGCGCCCGCCGCTGCCTGCCCGAGCCGCCGTGCCCGCACCGGAGCTTCGGGGCGCGCTCCCTGCCGCCCGCCCCGCTCCCGAGCCGCCCATCCTTGGATGCGGGATGCGGGATGCGGGATGCGGCCGCTTCCGCCGCTCTCGCCCCCGGGGGCTTCCGACGGCGCTTCCTTCCTGCCCGCTCTCCCTCCCTCGCTGCCTCCCTGGCTCGCTCGCTCGCTGCCTGCCCGGCGCTCCCCTCCCCGCGGCGCCCGCCCGCTGCCGGCGGCGCTGGGGCCGGCCGCCACTTTCTCATGATGTCATCCCGCCCCCGCCGCTGCGCGCCGCCGCGGCCCCGCCGCGGGAGCGCGCATTCCTGGCGTGCCGCTGCCCCCGTAACGCCGCGAAGAGCGGCCACGAAAGAGAACACCTCCCCCCCAAAAAAACCCGCTCTTGCTCCGGACTACTCCGGACAAGAAAGAGAAGGAGCTGCTGGAGAGGGTCTGGAGCAGCTCTCCTGAGAGGAGAGGCTGAGGGAGCCGGGGTTAGTCTGAGGAAGACTGCGAGGGCATCTCATCGATGACTATAAAAACCTCCAAGGGGTGCCCAGAAGAAGGTGCCAGCCTCTCCAGTGGGTGCCCAGCAACAGGATGAGGAGCAATGGCCGTAAACACAAAACACGAGAAGTGTCACCTCAAGGGGAGGAAGAACTTCTTCACACCGAGGGTGGCAGAGCTCTGGAACAGCTGCCCTAGGAGGGCAGGGGTCTCCCTCTCTGGAGACATCCCAAACCCACCTGGAGGTGTTCAGTGTCACCTGCGGTGCCCAAAACCCCAGGGCAGCCATGGGGGGCCCTTGAGATGAGGAATTTGATGGAGCAAAGCTCACAGATGTTTTCTGTAGGGGAACCATCACCAAGCTGGGGAGAGGCATGAGTCTGGGTGGGAAGGAAGATAGGGATGGCTGGGGGGTCCCAAGATGAGGAGCTGTCACTGATAGGACCGAGAAAGCAGGGACAGACCCAGAGTGAATAGAATTCAGCCCAAATTTATCCTGGGGGTAAGAAAATGCAAAAGGGGGGAAAAAGAAGCAGGGAGCAAGGTTTTGTTACTTCTCCATCAAGGAAAACCTCCAGTCAGGCCATGCCAGAAGTGAGCCAGTGGAGGGAGAGGCGCCGGAGGAAGCCTGGCAGACAGTAACAAGGTGAAATAAACAATGTATTTAAGCACCAGCATCCTTAAAGCGAAAGTGTTTTAGTGAAGAATATTTTGATTTTGTACCCAGCAGCTACAGTTTCTGTTTTGCTCAGCTGACAGTATGTTTTGGTAATATATCAGCATGAAAATGGCCAGCACAGACACTGGGGTTTGATATGGATATAGGAGGTAGGAAAAAGCACATCTTGACCACATAGAGCATTTACATTTGACTTACAATGTAAAGAAACATTTTCTCTATTCCCCAAACTGACGCTCGCTCCTTGTCATCCCAAAGGCACATAAATAAATACCATTGGAAATTTGTTGTTGAATTGCTTATTTAGAAGGTTTTGAAGCACAATGTTATTATTTTTATTTAAAAACAACAACCAAACAAACAGAAACAGCAACAAAACCACAGGGAGATGTTTTGTAGCGATTTTAGGTGTAATTCCCCATAAATGCCAGTAAATCAGTATGGATGACATCCACTGCAGAAATGCTCTCTCAGAAAGGATGGTCTCTCATCCTTCCTGTTGAGTTAAAGTGAGGTGCTGTTGTTGGGCAGACCCTGGGAGCTGGGGTTGCTGTGGCCACTGCAGGATGCTTGCATCCCTCAGACCTTTCTGAGGTCCTCAGCCACTCTGCTCCTTGGTTGTAAAGTAGATTGGCACCTCTCTGAAGGACAAGTATGCATTCTTGGAACCCTTAGTAAAAATGATTTGGCTCAGAACCAAGTCTAAAACACTGGGTTGTATTTTTTGACCTGAAGCATAGATGACAAAATGATAAATTTGCAAAACTCAGGCATTTTTCAGAGCACATGAATTCAGTGGGAGTAATACTACCAACTTCAAAGGGAGCAGGATTGAACCCTTAATGTATAGCACTAATGACTACAATCAAATAAACTCACTTTGCCTGGGCTTTCTACCACCTTTAACCTCAGGTGTGTGTGTGTGTGCACTTTTATGTGTGTGCCAAAGGAGTGGACTCGGGGTGCTGCCATTTCAAATCTGTAGCACCCGTGCTAGATTGGTGAAAATATAAATAACGGTGCAGGGTGACAAGATTTGGGGAACCTGGCCCACCTGTTTCCAGAAATCAGTAAAGAAAGTGAAGAATTGAGAACCTTGAGGGATGAGATTAGAGTCTTAGTGAAACCTTCAGAAATATTTATGCTTAATTTGGGCCGTTTGTGGCAACTGGTGTTTTCTTATTTTCTTGAGGTGCAGTCTGACTTGGTTAAAAATGAGTATGGAATAGCTTATTTTTGGGAAACACATAATCCTAGAATTACATCTTTGTATCCTATTTATTTTATATTCTTTTTGCTGTGTCTGTAACACTGCACAGTGTCAGCAGTAGCTGCTTTGTCCCCTCTGGTTGGTTCTTAACCTGACTCACTTCCATTTAGTTACAGAAGAGGATGCAATGTATGAGAATAACCTCCTATTTAACTCAAGTGAATTTCTTTTGTTGGCTAATTTTCATTTGTGTTTACATCATTGACCAAATTGCTCAGATTTGCAAGCTTGGACTGTGAATACTTCTCTTTTCAGAGAAGAAAAATAAAAAGAAGAATCATCTTTCTAATTGTGCATTCAATTTCAGAGGGATTAAAGTAAAAAAAAAAAATCAAAATAAAATATGAATTCAGTTTTGATCAACAACTACATCAACCCAAAATACACACAGAGGTCTTCTCCAGCCACAAGCTGGTGGTGTCATGGTGTGAGTGCTGACCATAGCATGCCTCGAAATGAACAGGTAATGTCCCAGAATACTGAGCTGGGGAAAAGGAGGATCTGGAAAAGGGGAGTGGCTGCATTTTTGCTTGAAATGCTTGATAAAGCTGTGCCCCCACTTTATCTCTCCTCTTTAAAATCTGTGTATAGTTGGAGCATATTCCCTTCACAACCAAAATATTTCATCAAATCCCACCTTTGCTTTTGAGTTCAGGATGGAGAAGAAAACTGGTTAAAAAAGCTGAAACCCCCAGAAGAATGTTGGTATAAAAGCAGGAAATTTTCCGAAAGAAATTACCAAGAACATTTTTTCCTACTTCTGCTGTTATCAAATGATGTAGCACAATGATTTGCACTGCTGGAAGTGAGGCTAAATTGTGAATGTTTTAGAAGCTAATTCCGGAAAAAGATTGAAACATGTGCCTAAATTTAAATAAGTAAGTACACTGGAATTTACATGTGCCTAAAAATTAAATATATGTTTAAATACATTGCTAAACTGGAGCCTAAGGGTATGGTTTAAAGTTAAGTCTAAACTAGTCTAGACAGTAGCTGTTGCTGAAAGTGATTATTCTCCTGGCTGATTTCTCTGAAATGCCCATCCTGGAGTAAAACCAATACAGCTTTTTGACAATAACAGCTACTTCCTCAACAGCTTTGAAAAGCATCCATTTCTCATAAAAATGAAAGTAAAAGTCTCAGTTAATGCTAAAATCTACGGAGATGGGCTGGAGTCAGCTTTTGTGCTAACATGCAGCCCCTGTTTGATTTCACAAGCTCCAGCCTGTTGGAGACAGAACAGAGGGGAGCAGTTCTCACGCTGACTGGGATGCTTTTATTTCCTGTGCTCCTGGGCTCTTCTATCCTGCCAGGGATATCCAGGGGGAAGGGAACAGCAGAGAAAATGTGCAGCGAAACCAAGCAGGCTGCAAAGCAAGTGAGAGCAGACGGGGTGCTTTGGGATGCTCACCCCTCTCAGCGGGATACAGGAGATGCTGGGGTTTGGGGATGCTCACCCCTGTCTCCTGAAATTCCTGACTGGAATTTTTCTGGAATAAAACCACGGAGGTTGAAGGATGTTGGCCTATCACAAAGTCACGTGGCCTCTTGGAAAGGCTGAGGCTTTCCTGGTCACAGCCCAAGAGGTTGTGGGCTGGGGTAGGTGATGCTCACAGAGCTGTCTGTATTCTAAAGGGTGGTGAGAGCACATCTCAGACTCTCACTGCACACACTGAAAGGCAGCAGAGGTCGGAGAAGCCCAGGTATCCTTCAGGCAGGTTTTCTGTGGAAGGACTTGGGGGCCTGTGGATTTCCATCATTTGTGCTGCTGCTCAGCACTTGGCTGGCTGCCTGCCTGGGAGGCCTTTGTGATAAGACCCGGAGCAAAGATCTAGCAGGTTTTTAATCAAATGTTTCCATTGGCTTTAATATGTTGTACCCATCAGATTAGGGTCATTCAGCAGAACTCCAGCCTTCCACACAGTGTCTCATTTATCCTTGTTCCTGCCATGTGCCCAGCTCTGCTCTGCTGACATTGGTTCTGGTTGTGCAGTCCTGTTGTAGGGGTTTTTTTTTGGGTGGGGGAGTGGTGCAATTAGCCTGGTTGAAGCAACTAGGCCAAGGAACATCAAGCAGTAAAATAAAGTCTTGATGACATATTTGAACTCTTGGAGACCATGGGTTATCTGATCTGCAAGGTCACTGCTATTCTCTGGGAAAGTTTTAAAGAATCTGCTCCTGTTTCAAGCTTAAAGGGCCCTTCTTGCATTGTAAGATGCAAGTATACGCAGTTGGTGAGTGTTTTAGACTATTTAGTACCCGTGTTTTTATTTCCTTTTCTTTTAACTGCTCATCAAAAGCAAACGGTATAGAATTAGTTTTAATGAACAGAAGGAAAAAGTGACTCCAGTAAGTTCCTTCTGCTACCGGAACTGAATGAAATGCAGAAAGGAAAATAACAATAATATGAAAATGAGAAACCTACAAAGAACTTTAAAAATTCCTTTAATTCATTTAAGCTGTCATCAGTAGGAGAAATAAGGAATTGTATTTCAGACATGACTTACACCAGGCATGCTTTAAAAAGAAAAAGGCAAATTGATAGCGCCTGAAGAGTCTGTGCCTGGGAATAAAAAAGTGTAGAATTAGGCCCTTGGAAGCCAAGTGCCTTTTCCACCATTCAGTCTGTAGAAGAAATGATGGCCCTTGATCTTTAGCAGCTCTAACAGATGGACTTGGGGAAGCAGGGGGAAAATAACATCAGTGACAGTTTTGTGTTTCTATATTTCTGAAAAGTCAAAATGTTAGAAGCTATTCTATTACAAAGATTCATTATGGGTATGATTGGCTTAACAGTGTTCTCCTGTAATACAGATCATAAAGTCCCGTCAGAACGGAATCAAATGCTAAAAATGTTGCATAATAACTTTCACAGACCATTAAGCTTTAAGGCTACAGCGTGGGAGTTTGTTACAAAGAGACCCTCTTAGAGCAGCAGATACTTTAAGTGAGAGGTATTTCCCACCCCGGGCTTAATTTGCTGCCAAGTCTGATTTCTGGCTGTGTTTATGTTCCTACACGGGGGCTGGCTTAGCTTGGCAGTGGGGTTGCTGCAGTGGCACAAGGAGAGCTGTAGGAAGGGATTGGGCAGGCTGTTATTTTCCTTTCATGGGAGGCTGAATATGTAAACTGCTGGCCATTTCATCCTTGCTGGCTGTGGCAAAGTGTCCCCCCTCCGTTTCCCTCCTTTTATAGCAACAGCATTATTCAGCAGAATGAGGTTCCCCGTGTCTTTCATGCCACTCTCTGTGCTTTTGGGAACGAGGATAATGCACTCCCTTGCTTCAGGGATCATGAATTCAGTGTCCTTAAGGAACATGAAGTTTATCTACAAAGCAATGCACTGCTTGTGCCATAAAAATCCCTTATCACCTGGTAGGAATATGGATTCAGATCCATTTGTTTGGCTCTCTGTAGGTATTGGGGTTTAAAGAAGGGATCCTATTCCCTTGCCATTATCTCCTTGGGCTGGTTTTGCCCTGGAATAATTCCATGAAGCTGCTTCTGACTCAGGTGGGACATGATTCAGTGCATGGACTTGATGAAGTTATAGTGATAGCAAAATGTGAGCTGCAGTCTCTGGTGGGGAAAATCTTTCATATCGCATTGATAAAAAGTTTATGATTCATCACTGGCTTGATTACATTACCCTGTAATTAAGCTTGTAACTGCTGAAGAGTGGGGACTTTGCTATCTCCTGGTTGTGGCTCTGCTGGTGTGATTTTATAGAACCATAGGATCATTTAGGCTGGAAAAATCATCAAGTCCAACTGTTAAAAAAGGTCTTGCAGTGATTTCTCCTTGCTGCAAGACTTCCCAGGAATTCAAGTCATATTACTCCCCGCTGATGCTTCCACAGTTGGACCGACCTCAGTGGAAAGCAAAAATGCAGGTGAAAAAATGTGTTGGTTTGAAACTTTGGGATTTTCTTCCACAGAAAACTGCTGAGTCTAAGCAGGGATCTACAGCCCAGGCAGCTGATCCCAGCAGTTTATGGTAAACTTCCTCACACAGGATCCCCCTGCACCTCACAAACTCACCAAAAACACCACCTCAGACTGCGTGCATCAGGATGGTTTCAGGATGGTCTCACCTCTGGTGAGACATGTCCTAGGAAGATCAAGACCCAGGATGACAAAGGGAGATGTTTAGTTCTGAACATGGGAACCAGAGGAAAGGTGTGTCTGTGCTTCAGGAGGGCTCCCTCACAGAGCTGCAGGGAGCCTCAGCTGCTTTTGTCCTGAGGAGGACTTGGTGGCTGGGCTCAGTTAGGAATGGCCATGGGACAGGGAGAAGGAAAGGGAACAAGCCTCCTCGGGACTGGGTGCCATCACAGTGCCTCAACCCACCTAAAAATACAAATTTTACCCACTTTCACAAGTCATTCACTGCCTGGAGGGACAATCAGTCCCAAAGCAGGACAGACTGAGACCTTTGATGGTATCAGCCTGAAGATAAGGAGGAGACCTGCCAAGACAGATGTTAGTTTCACTGCCTGTCTTGCAGGCAGGCCCTGAGATATCCACCCTTTTACAAGTCACCAAGTCACCCTGGGGAAAAGTCACTGCTAAGATTCACCCCCTGTAAAGGCAGGAATTGGAGGAGGGCAGGGGTCAGGCCCCAGCTCTGTCACCCTCTCTGAGCTCCGCATTTTGTGGGGCTGTTTCAGACAGCACTGCCAAACTTCCAGTCCCCATTCCAAGGAGCGGGCTGGAAACACAGTCAGAAACAGCTCTCTTCTGCTCCAGTGCATCTTCTTAGCAGGAAAACCAGATTCTCAGCTCAGGCTGGATCTTCTGTCCTGCTCTTCTGACAGAACAGGGTATAGAAAGCCTCTCTGCCACCTTTGCTCCCAAGCTGAGGGAGCCCAACCAGCTCAGGTCCCTGGCTCCATTCATGGTGTGGTTATCTCATATGTCTGGCTCAGCTGATCAGGAGAAAGATGCAATTACACCCAGGTATGCAATTTTGGACTAGTTTAAATGATATAATGCAATAATAGTAATGATAATGATGATAGTATCTTATGTCATATGTGAGAAAAATTAGCTATTGTCTCAGAAGGTAGCTGACAAGCAGCACAATGCAGTGTTAGTACTCAAAGGGAGCATACAAGTTACTTCACTCATTTTCATCCCAGCCTAGGGCTTAAATCCGGGAGACAGAATCATCTGCATGAGAAATGTGGCATGAAGCATCAGGCTGGGCTGATAGGAGCTGCAGGCTCCCACACAGCCCACACCACGATAGCACTATCAGATGGAAAGGGGTTATACACAGCCTTGTGTAGCCTTGCAGCCTCAGCTGAGTATCTTTGCAATGGTTTCCCACATCACTTAACAGCTTGTTTAACCTATCATGATTAACCAGCAGGCTCTGCAAGAATTTCCCACAATCAGTAAAAATGCAGCAGAAGGCCTGAAGGACCACAGTGGAGGGCAAACACAATGATGGACACTCAGTGCCTGCTCGTGCCTCTCCTGAAAAGTACCCACAGCTGTCTGGGTTCCAAAGTGCTGTAAATTCATTGCTGATATTTTAGTTTCAATCCTTTTCACGTATACTGCAGTCAGGTTTAGGAAAAGCAGCAGAAATCTTGATCGTTGAAGCCCTGTTACGTGTATAGCAGAGCTTTGCAAAGCTGCAGTTTTTTCCTCAGGCTGCATGAATAATCAGTTATCTCTGTGATTCTCAGAAAAAGACTTGATCATGAAGTGATTGCGGCGAGGTCTTTTACCTGAGTCTGAAGAGAGTTCTATAAAATATGACAGATGATGCCTCATCTGGTATGCCAGCTTACTTTACATTAAGATCACCTGGAGAAAGACAGCATGTGGGTTTTATGATGCTTTTCACCTCCTTTTTGCCATACACCTTTGCCTATTTACTCCTTTGCAAAGTTTGGCAGTCGGTAATGGATATGCCAACCATGCAAGCTAGAAAGTTTCCCTCTCTGTTCTTAAAACCACTGGTTTCTTCTCATTCTAATTGCAATCCGCTCTCTCTATCATGAAAATTTAAAATTTCCATAAATAGCCATCCTGAAGTCTAAGTGAATGCTAACCAAAACTTCAAAACTAAAAAACAAACTGAGAGGAAGTACAATGTGCAGAAATAACCCAAATGCATAGCTTGTATTCTTTCAGGAGGTGCTGAGCACCCCTGAAAGCTGCTTGCATTGATAAAGTTCAGCAGTGGAGGTGCAGAAGCATCCTACAAGGCCTCTTTAAAACAGCCCCTGTCAAGCCTGCTTTCTTAGATCAAAGTCCAAAGCTTCACTTTATCAAGCCACAAAACTTTAGTCACAGAGATGCAGGAAGGAAGGGCTGGCAGATGAAGGTGACAGATAGTAGAAATGCTTCTTAGATGAGAATTCTAATTACTTAAATGCTCTTCAGCTTAAATATTGCCTTTCCATAACTTCTGGAAACCCAAAAATATTATTCCACCCAGAGAGCTGGCGCAGGGTACGTCAGCAGTGATGTAATATTGACAGACAAATACAGCAATTGTATTCACAAATGCTCTCCTTACAGAGCAAAGAGCATTGTGGCAGCACATACTTACTGCCAGCATGGTAGACTGCAGTGCAGTCAGTGCCTTGGATGCATTGGGAACACAAACAAAAATAGATTAGCTAACAACCAAAATTGTATTTATCTTGCTTGACAGGGCTCGCTCAATAGTGAGTCACTTTCTGATCTAATGGTGCTGCCCAGAGGAGGAGTTCCAGCAGCCCCAGAGCTGCAGAGCCAGGAGTGCTGGCCTGTCTGAGTGTGATCCCCATCCCCAGGAGATGCTGTGTGACATTCCCCGAGCTGGGAATGCCAGGGGCTTGGCCTGCTGGGGTCTGTACAGCTCTCACGGGGCTTTGGTGGGAGCAGAGCTGGTTTTCCAGGCAGGATCACGGCTGAGGGCCTGACACAGCCTCCTCCTGATGCTCTGCCCATCCTCTGCTGGCTGCAGCATCCCTCACCTCCAGAGTCTTGGGCAGGAAGAGCAAAATCCTTGCTCTGCTGACCCCAGGAGCGCTGGGATGAAGCCGAAGGTCAGCATCAGCCACTCTTCTGAACCCTTCCCTTATCTGCCCGGGGCTGAGGGCCTCCCAAATGCCAGCACAGGTCTCAACAGCAGCATCACCAGAGCTCGGGACATGCCAGGATCCCAAAGATTTTTCCAGGAGCCTTGCTGGTTTTGCTGGCCACAGTCTGCTCCACCCACACCTGCATTTCTTTGGGATCCGCAGCTCTGGCTGATCTATTTGTTGGTAATCAATGGGGATGTGCAGGAAAGTGTATCTCCCAGCATCGCTGCTTTGAGGATTAGAAGCGCATCGCGTTCATAATGAGAGTAATTAACTTGTTTGAAAATAGTTGTCAACTTAATGTTGAATAAGGAAGCTTTGCGCTGAGGTCATTCGGGTTCCAGGTGAAAACGTGCTATGGAAGACAAATATTCAAAGCAAGAATGGGCATGAATGTGATTGGGCTTGGTTCTGATCAAGTTTACATTTGTTTAAAGGCCCAGCCCAAAGCCTGTGAAAGTCATTTGGAATAAATCAGCTGGAGTCAATGGGATTACCCTACTGTCAGCCCGGTATGGGTGAGATCAAACCCCAGATCATTATCTTTTTGTGGCTTTCCTTTCCGCACACTGAGAGGGAGTCGGTGCGAAAAGCCAGTGATTGTTTTGTAAAACATCCCTTGGATTCAGGGGGAGTCTGCCTCGCCTACAGGATATGGCCCATAAAGCCACCGGGATGGCGACGATTCCTCCCTCTGGATGTGCTGCACCCGCTGGGCTTTGCTGCCAGAGGTGATCAGAGTTAACAGAGAGCCCAGCCCGGAAACAAAACGCAGCGCAAGGATGAGTTAAACCAGCACATTCTTCGGGGGAACGCTGAGGGATGACGCTTGCCTCTTGCCGCCTTGGTCTCCTGCTCTTGCATCAGAACCAATTCCTTAATTTCTCTTTTTGCGCGTGGCGACGGTGATGCTTTCATGGAGAACAAGTCCATGGAAATGCTGAATACCGGTAGGCCAGGAGAAGGGAAGGATGCAAACCTGCAGTTTTCCCATGGCCTGAAAATGACTCCCTCCTTGGCTTAGGGCAGCCACAGGTATGCTGTTAATTTTCAGTCCTCTTGCCAGAAGGCTATAAAATGTCTTTTCATCTTATGTTACATAAGTATCCAACAAATAAGAAGACTGTTATTACAAAGGCAACCACACCGAAGAAAGGTTTCATTTACTCTGCATTAAAGACTTCTGATGTCTCTGTGGAACTTGTAGGTTGCTGAACAATGTTGGAGAGGAAAATCCATTGGATTTTTTTTTTTTCCCCAAAAAAGAAGCAAGTCTGATGCAACATCAAATTGGAATGCTGTGAGGAACCAACCGTGTGATGATAAATCTACTGTTAATCATAGTGATAATTTGCTCTCGAAGATAATGAGCTTCTATATTCTTTCAGCTTAAGAGGCAGCATTCTGGACAGCAGTGCTGATGTCAAGCCCTCTCTAATTAAACATTTCAGTGATCCCTCTGAACTAGACAGAAAAATTCGATGCACATCAGGAGTGAAAACTGTGAGGTGCTAAGCACACCTTAAGACACAAAACCACAGCTGTGTCTGATGGTGCTCAGGACTCGAGAGAAAGTGCTCAGCGGCCACAGGAAAGGTCTTCAAAATCCTTATGCTTCTTGTCATCAAGGAAATAATTCTGCTTGGCTTCACTGGGTGCCGAATGGTTGCTTTGCACTTTGACCCGATTTTCTCCGGGATAATAGAGTGTGGTTGTGTGCCAGTAAGGCAGACAGAGGGACAGTGAGGTAAGGCACAGGAGGCTGCCTCTGGGAGGTGATTCAGCACACATCCAACATACCTTCCAGCAATTCAGGCATTCTTCCTGAAGTTGTTTAGGTGTCCTATACCCTTCTACATCTTCACAAATTGACTAGCATCAGGTATATTTGAAATATGTGCTAAGTCTGTTAACTTTCAGGCAGTAAGGCATTCTCACCTGCTCATTTCACAGGGAAAAAAAAATAAATAAAAGCCCCAAACAATAGAAAGGTCCCTGTGTGTGTTGACATCCTGCTTGTGAACCAATATTTTCACAAGCAATAGGCTTGGAGAGACAGGCCAATCAATGAATATGAACTGATTTACCCTGAGCTAAAATTAGATCCAGTATCCCGATTGAAGTTATTACAATTAGCTACATAAACACACCAGCTCAGGTAATTAATTTTGTAGCACCATGGTGCCTAGAGGCCATGTCTGAGACTGAGAGCCATCTATGCTAAGCACTGAAAATGCATCCAGTAAGATACAGCCCTGATCCTGAACAGCTTGCTGCTCATATAGACAAAAGGAACAAAGGACTGGGGACAGAAATCATTCTTTATTGCCTCCATGTCAGAAAAACTGGTCCAGAAAAATTGAATTGTCTTGCCCAACACTGTATAAGAATTATTTGGCAGGAATGAGAAGCAAATGGGGAACATCAGTATCCACTTCACGGGTCTGCCCGCCCTTTCTCTAGCACAAACTCCTTTTTTTTTTATCCAGGAGGCTGCTCAGGCATAAGACAGTTCTGGACTCTTGTTTCTTTACATTCCATTACGACTCTTTTCAAGCACAACAGGAGCTTTTGGTTTCTGAGGACTTTGATGAGCCTGCGTCCTGTCCACCTCAACCAGAGCGAAACACACCTCTGCTCCCTGTTAAAATTATGTTTCTTCAGCAAAATTTCAAGGCCTCAAACGCACAAATCCATGATCTGCCACATCTCTGCTGACTGTTTTCACTTCTTTCAAGAGCTCCTGAATATTCTTCCTTAAACCTAGGAGTCCAGCTTTGCCTCCTTAGTGTACACTTGGAAATCAGCTATATAGAGAAATCTTGGCAAATCTCACTGCAAGGGCAGCAAATATGTCTTGTAAACCTTATAGTGGCATCTTCAGGTGTTACAGACCTTTGGCCTTTCTCCCTCTACTGTCTCTCAACTTTGGTTCTTTCAAAATCAATGATAAAATGGTGATGGCTTTCATTTAACATACAGTTTCATCTTCTTCTCCAGAAAAGCAGTTCATGGTTCTCAAAGTTTCTTTCCCCCTTTTTCTGCAGAGAACAAACCTGAGAAGAAAGCTGAAAATCTGAGGTTTCAAAAGTACCATTCTTTAACCTCTGATTTGGGTTCCAGACTTTGATAGATTCATTTTGCAGCCAATCAATTATCGTTTCGGTCTGAGGAGGTTTGAAAAATTGGCTTGGAAGAAATAGTCTCTTCTTCTTGCAATCTTAACTATGGAGGTATTTGTGGTGATAGTGTAATGAAGATTTCTGTTTCCAGCAGTTTAGCTATAAAATACAACTTTGTGTGAATCATTGATTCCGTCTGGGACTTCAACAAGTCAATGTCCATAAAATTCCTGGCCATAAAATTATTTTCTGCCTCTTTGCCAGGCTGAAAGTTCTAGGAAAGGCACAATTGACAAATTACAGAACAGAGCATCAAACAATATTTTTTTTCCCAGATAGTCACATGTCTGAAACAAAATTTTCCTTCAGGTGGCATGGATATATATTTGAATGCATGCTTATTTCCTAGTTCTGGAATATTTATTTACCTGAAATCCTGCAGCTGTATAAACCATATTGTGAACTGAAGACAAAGGTGGCCTCCTGGCTGAGAGAGTGAAGGAAAAACTAGTCCTCTGAAGCAAGAACAAGGTTTCCAACCATGGAAAAGCCTTTAGAGACACAAGGGAGGTTTAGATCCCTGGCCCCAGTGTCATCCATCCTGGAAACCCTTCTGGTTTTATCCTTTCAAACAGGGCCGTGAGAGCAAGGTGGGAAACTGCGGCTTGCAGCGCTCTCAGCAAAACAGCGTGTGATTGCAAAGGCAAATCTAACACTGGTTCTGGACCCCTTGCAAATTCCTCCAGGTCCCAACACCTCTGCCTGTGCCAAGGGTTTGGTGCCCAGACCTGGAGCATGCAGCTGCCCACAATAACCCTAAACCCAGGGGCCACTGCGAAGAGCCATGAATGAGAGATACTTTCCATTTTCAGCTCTGTGTCATATGAATGGAAATTATGCAACTTGCTCAGGCTGGTGCAGTTTGGGGCTGTGCATTTGAACAGGAACACAGGAGCTGTTTTCTGCTTCCTGTGTTTGAAAGCAGTGCAAGCACGATCCGGGGCCTTCTGCAGCGCTACTCGCCCACTCTTTCTTTAGGAAAGCAATTGGGGAAGAACAACAAAGAATTTTCCCTTGTAGAAAAGGTTGTGGTTGCCTTGCCAGCTCTCAAAATTAAAACTGTGTTCCAGTCAAAAATGCCTATTCAGGCTGACATCAAAGAGAAAAATGCGAGCAGGTCAGGGAGTTTAATTTCCATGGCACTGGCGTTTGTGATTCACATGTCAGGCGCAGTAATGACTTACATGCCCATTGGCAATAATGGAGCAGAGGGCCGGCACAAAGGGACACAAAGGGAAAGGATCCCGAGGTGGCAGGGACAGGAAGGAGCCCCTTGAAGCCGGGTGGTGTCACTGGGAGCACGGAGCACGGGCTGCTGGTCTCTCTCGCAGTTTCCATCAATGACAACCTTGTGGAACCCCCTGGCCTGGGTTGAGGCTTTTGGGAATGATGCTCGTGGGGTGCCTGATGCCAGAAGGCTCCTTTTCATTGTGGAGAGACCAGGTCCTTTTAAATGCCCTGAACATAGTGGGTGAATCCCAAAAATCTGGGTCTCAGGGCATGTTTCCTGAATCCTTTGAGGTGTGGTCTCATACCAACTTTGTAACTTCTCAAAATCTCCACTCCAGGTGAAGGGCTGTGTCATGAGATTTGAAAGCAGGAGGTATGTAAACTTTTTAATAGTGTCTGTATATTCTCCTACTACTCCTTATTTGCTTTTCTCATGGGACGATCCAAGTAGGCATTACACACTGTTGATAAATAGATTTTCAGCCCATTTCATTTAACCATTACTGCATTTCCATATCAAAGATTTTACACTTGGCATGCCCGAGCATATTTTATTTATAATCTATTCCCAAATTAGGAGTTTGGAATGTTTTTTTTTTTTATTCTGTGTTTCATCTGCAATGTACTGCCCTCATGTTATTTTTTAAGATGAGATCTTATACACTACCACAAGTCATTGTACAACTCATTGGCTCTTATTTATTCTGGCCTCCTAATCTAACACCATTTCTATGTTGAAACTTGTTGCTATTTTTTTTCCAAGGATACACCATAGGATATTAAGCATGTGCTCTATATCAAAGTGCAAATATAAACTAGTTGATAGTCTCTAGTCACACCCTGGATAGGTGTGGCATTTGGGAATTTTTCACTTGCTGGCTGGAGATCAGAATGTGCTTAACATGGCTCCACACACAGGATTTTAGTTGGGAGAGAACTGGTTGGGGCATTTTGGGGTTTGGGTTTTGGTTTTGGTGTGGTGCTTTTTTTTTTTTTTTTTCTTTTTAAATTTTTTTTTGTGTATGTTGTTTGAAGCGTTGGGAGCTAAATAGTTGTACTGTTTCCAGAAACAGATTTTTACATGTTTGGCTATATTTAGAGCTGCAATTGGGAGATTTGAGGGTATGATAATCCAGTGCCTCACTGTCTTTCCTCTTCTCTATCACTTTGTGATGGACAAGCTTGATTCCACTGTCAGCTTAAGGCATGGTGCAGGGCTGCACCACTCCAAGAGAAACTCCAAGGAGGAAGTATGACTCAGAGAGCTGCAATTCCTTCCACAGTTCCTCCTTGTTCCAGCCAGGGAAGTAAGTTACTTGGGTGTTTGAGCTGCTAGACTGAAGCTCGCTTCTCCCCTGGTGCTCACAAGCCTCAGCTTGCAGGAGAGAAAGAAGAGGGATAAAAAAGGACTTGTGCCTGGATGAGGTGCCACCAGCCTGTGAAATGGTGGCACTACTCAAGTCCCCTGTGGGGTTTCACTGTGGGCAGTCACCTGCCAGCCACTCACCTTTAAGAGCAAGAGCAAACCACCCACCTTTTTACACTTAGAGACTGGCAGAGAATTTGCAGGCAATCATCTTCCCGCCAGAACAGAAAGACTAGTTGGGGCATTCCTGGTGAAAATGTCCAAAATCAGTATTCCCTCCCTGTAGTGCAGCTCTGAGGCCTGATGACATCCACTGATGTAGGATCTGTTTGCAAACGGTGCACGTGACTCTCTCACCTGCCTGACACCCTGCTCAGCATCAACGTGCTCTGGAGAAAAACACAAAATCATAATAACAACAACCATAACATTCACAGCCTATTTTTGAATGTGCTTTTTCACAAATGGCAGAATTGCTGTACTATGGAGGGATCCTCAACTGAGCACTATTTTAAAAGGATTTTTAATGTGACAGTCAAATACTATGGTAACTGAGAAAGCATCAACTGAGAGCACAGACTAAATGCTGCAAGATAAAAGGGGCCAGGAAAACAAGAGAGAAATTTATCCATATGCACAACAACTAGATGATCCAGTTAGGAATAAGACCTTGTTATTAAACCCTCTAGGATTACCAGGGATAAGTTTTCAGGAAGTATTTTGCAGTTAAAAAAACCCAAAATGAACAACAAAAAAACAACGAAGCAAAACCAGGAGCAAGAATTGACTTCAGAGATCTGGCCCTCATGTGGTGTTCAGCAGCACAGATACACACTTCCTGCCTGAGTTATATCAGTTTCAAAAATAGCCTGTGAAAGAAGATTCAGGCTATTGGAACAACTTCTGCTTTCAGCAAAGCAGACTGAAGCATGGAGCTGAATTTATACCTCCATGTGTGATTTGAGGTACCCACATGTATAAAGCTCCTCCTTCTGCTGTGAGCTCTGAATGGCATCAGTGCTAGTTCACCTGGGTACCTGACAGAGATCCCCAGAGAGATACAGAAAGAGAAACATCACTCACTTGAGCTGGTCTTTATTCCTACACCAAAAATAAAGGATGTAAAGGAAGCCTGCAGTTCAAATGCGCGAAAGTTGCTTTTGTTTTGCATCAGTTTATTCAGGTATTTTAAACAGGCTTAGTTAAAATAATCAGTTGAGCCTTTCTGACAACTTTGTAAGAAAGCCTTATGTGGCTAATTCTTAAATATCATCAGACAGCAGGCTAATTGTGTCCTGGTGCACATTGTTGCCCCAGGTTGCAGATAACTTCCTGTGTTGAAGCGATGACCTGAGAGCGATACCCTCGTAGACAAGGAAATATCATCTTCCAGTCCTGCTGGCTTTCAGACTAATCTGTGAGAACCCCCCTCAGCTGTCTGCCTGTGCTTAGCCAAGTTACTAGGCACATTCAGGATGCATTAAGCTCATACACCTTCTAAACTCCTGGGTGGGTTTGAGTTCACACAGCCAGCTGATTTAGTCATACCTCTAACAACTCTGCCAACAAAAACAGAATATACTGGACCTGCCAGGAGTGTTGCCTGTGTAGGTATGTAATAAATGTGCTTGGATGTGTTTAATCATACAGATATGCAATGGGCACCTTTACCACCTTCTGTAGTATCTATTCTGTTCTCAATGCTTAGCCATATCCCTTTTGACAGGGGATAATACTTTGGAAGAGCAAACATTCACATTTCTGAATACATACTCAATCAAAAATATGGCAACAGAACAATTAGTGGACCAAGGTATGTACCCTTTTGAACAGAAATAAATTCAATATAATTCCATTAAGTCAAGTCAGGGGAGAACTCACTCTCCCTGATAAGTAACATCATAAAATTGGCCGGATGATTCACTGTGAACAGTTCAGTGAAAATATTATCTGTTTTGTATACCCTTCCTTTTTCTTTTCTCCATATTCCTCTTTCTCTTCCTCATCCCCTTTTTAGCCTTTTCTGCCTTGTGATGCCACGCAGGGAAGACCTAAGAACCAGAGTAAGACAGAGTGATAAAGAATAAAAACAAGCCGCTGCTGGAAGTGCAGGAGATGGTGGAATACCAATAATCCATGTTGATATCTGGCATGGCTAACAAAGGAAAGGTTCATTCCTTGTATTATCTGGGCTCCTGAGAGTGCCCCTTGCCTGCTCCCTTGTACAATACGGCCCAGATAAAATGCAGCTGCAAGAGGGAAAGGGTGACACTGATCCTGCTCTAAACCGGAGTCAATACTGTGCTCATCACTGCAGTGCCTGAAAGCAGGACATACTGTTGCTGCTGCAGGACAAAGTTCATGGAATATCAAGTGTTGATAGTCTGTGCTCAGAGTCTGTAAATGTATGTACAAATGGGTCACATCCACAGCTGGCATCTGTCTGGCTCCAGATCTGGTCCAGTAAGTTTCTAAAGAGTAGTTCACGACAGACCATTGAAAACTTCCAAAGAAAGTCCCAGGGCACATGACAGAAATGGCCAAGTGGGACAGCACACTAGAAAAAAGAAATCCTGTGGGTTCATTTCTTTAAAGCATAGGAGTCATTAATCATTTCTATTCCTTTCCATTTGAAACAGCTGCCTGCCTGCATTTGCTAAGTAACTGCTTTCTAACCACACAGCAACTAAGTTGTGGGCCCCAGAATGCTCATGCTTCCAGATATTAATAAACAATCTCCCTCCTTCATTGTGTCAATGAAAGCACGTTAACATTCTTAGCATCTGGTTTTGGTAGGGAAATAAAACACTGACGGTTCCACACTTTATGAATTCCTTCCCCCCAAAAATCTTTCTTGCTGCTTATCCTCTCAAGTGAGGCTCCGGCAGCTCAAAGGCTTGGCGTGAAAAATCTCAGTGGCCTTCTACCTGTCACCTGCGATGCAGGATGTCGCTCCCTACCAAATTAAGAAAACGATCTCTCCTGTCGCGCTTGTCTGCCCATCTCCTTGTGGCAGCGAGCTACATTTCCCACGTCAGCGCGGTCCCTGCGGAGGTCCGCTGTCATCCCGGCGGGCGGCTGCAATTAGCGGAATGCCAGCCAGCAGGTGGAGACGCATGAAAGCAATCCCAGAGCAGGACAGGCTGCCTCGACACCGCATTCCCATAGCCCCGGCCAAGCGAGCCAGAAAATATCGCCATTGGCTCCACGGAAAAGTGCAGAACTAAAAATCTTGGATTGCTGACAGGACATGTGACGGAGCAGCCCCGGCTGAGGAGCCGTCCAGCACCTTTCATGTCTCAGTGAGTCGTGGAAGGAGGGAGGGAGGGAGGGAGGGGAGTGACGCCGGGGGCTGCCTCTGGCCTGACCTCGGTTCATTCAGTTTGTTCAGCAGCTCAGAGCTGCCTGTCAGCGTCAGCTGTGCCGGCTGATGCGGGAGCCACACACGCGAGCTCCGCGCCGGGCGCGTTCCCGGCCGGGCGCATCCCGGGCGGCCTCGGCTGCGCAGCCTCGGGGCCCCGCTGGCCCCGGAGCCCCGAAGGCATTCCCGGCCCTTTGCTGCAAAAGTGCAGCCTGGGATGGTGTGGAAACAGCTCCGCTTCCTCTGTTCCTCTCATAACTCCTCCCACCCAGAGTTTCCTCTTTCGGAGTGGAAACACCATTGTGATGGCTATTTCTGAAATGCCCCTGCCAGGATCGGGAAGTGCGGGGGGATGCAGGAGTGTGAGGGGGGTGAAAGGTAGCTTGGGAGTTATTTTGGGAGCGGGGAAGCTGTTTACATGAGTCTGGGAGCAAACCCGGGGATAATTCTGTGTCGTCTTCAAGCCGGTGGTTAAGTTTCTAGCTCTAATCTCCCTACAAATGATAAGAAACTGCAGTGCTGGGTCTGCAGAATACCTGACGTGAACTGATAGACTTCAGTGGAAATAGGCACACAATGGAGCCAAGGCTAAATGCCGTGCCACAGGATGCTGGCAAGCCCTTCCCTTACACCAAAAATGATTGCTTAGGCTGTGAAAGACAGATTTTAAGTGACAGCATCCACATGCAGGTATGGAAAGAGGGAAGGGGATGGTGTAAAATTAGGAGAGCTTTGAAAATTGCAAAAATGACCTGCAAACATTTTGAGAGATTTCAGTGTTTGAACGCACGATGTTCTGTCAAATTATGTTCATTGTGGAGATAGCTGAAAATACGGTGTCTCATTTTACAGCTCCAGACCCCCCCAAAAGTTTATCACTTGTGGTAAGTTTATTGGAGTTTCTTATTTTTCCTTTATATGAGAAAGGCTCTTCAAATCTTGAAAATCCAGTTTCAGCGTTCCAAAAGAAATGTGTCTTGCAGCGTTTCCATCCTCTTGGATTCTTCTCCCCCTCCACACTGCCTCTTGCACTCTTGTCTTTGGAGAGCAGAGTTTAACATGCTGCTGAGGAGATAGCCTGCAAGCAAACTTCCTCAAACATAAACACACTTCAGGAACAGATTCACCCCAGCGTGCTTCCAAATGTGGAAACCACATTCCATCTGCACCCTTATCAACTGGTCAATAGCTGGGATGTTGAATGGACATTCCTGAAAGTGAAGATTATGAAAACATACATTACTGCTCAGCAGTGATTCCCCAGCTTCCCAACTCTCTCTGCCCAAGAGCGGTGCAGCTCAAAGTGACTCAGGCTGGGGACTTTGAGAATGCTGTGCAGGAATTTGTCACATTGAGCTGCAAAACTCTCTTCAGGTGGCTTCTCTGGTGCTTAAGAAGCCATGTGTTCATTCAACTCAGGTATCATTCTGCATTTGCTGTCCTTTTAAAAGTTTGTTATGTCTTACCTTATAAATGATACATAATTATAAGAGGTGCTTTTTTAAAACCAATCTCTGATTTTCCACTCAGGCTTGCAGCACTGAGGTGACATCAATGGCTTCTGGGCTGTTACCCTGACAGAAAAATCAGAGGCCATGTGAGCAGGCTTGTCACACCCTGCCTGATGATAAGGCAAGTTATCACCATTATTCTTTGACCTATTTTTTGGCTTGTAAATGACTGGGTCTAAATTCCCAGCCAGAGACTGAAGATATTGTTTACTGACCTATTGTATAGGATTGCCTTGAAGGAGTTAGCATTTGTCTTAGGTGACTCACAGATTGCTCTGATGATGGATGTGTGCTTTGGTTTGCTCTCATGGTATCTCTCTTGCTCTCTATGTGCATATATGTCCATAAATATTATATATATACACAAAATAATCGGTTTGCTTTCATGACATACCCTTTAGACATACCCTTTGATTTCTGGGGGGGATTGTTTTTTAAAGAACCACTATTAGTCAAGCAAAAGCTACTGAGGCAGGCAGAAAGAAACTACCAAAAGTAATTGAAATAGAGGACGGTTTATTATTTAGGGCAATGGGATAAGGGTGCAGGAGAGTGGAAGTTCAAGCGCTGAATCATGTGGATATGCTTAGTATGTAGTTGGTAAATTGTTTAATCTATGTGGTGACTCAGTTCCTTGTTTGTGACAGAAGGACAAAACTTAACAGCCTTGTTAATAAAATAAAATCTCTGAATCCATATGAATGAATATGGAATGTGGACATGAAGGTGATGGCAACTTACTCAGAACTTACCCAGTTTATCCCTTACCCAGCCCTCCCTCCTTGCTGCTGGAGATAATTTTGGATCTTGCCTTAAACGATATTCTGTTGAAGATCTTGTAAAATGTTGGTCTCTGTGGTACCTGTTCAAACTGAAATTAGGTCCTCATTGGGTTGTGACATAAGGCAATGAAAAGAAAGCTCCAAATGTACAGTTTTTGGGCAAAACACCACAGTAGTTGTCCCAGAACAAAATGGGTCTCTAACAGAGAAGTGTTTGCACCAATCAAATACATTAATAAAGGAATGCAATTTTTTAAAGGTTCAGTTTGAAAGGTATTTTGGAAGAACCTAAATTTGCTGCAGAAGTACTGTTCAGCTGCAGGCTATGGATCCTTAAGATCTACTTCCAGAGAGTACCAGGTGCTATTTAACATGAAATAAGGGTTTTCTCTCAATCTGAAGTTCAATTGCCCATATTTTCTCTATCCCACCCTCAGTTTCCTGAGTCACAAGGATGGATCTTGTACCTGTATATTAATGGCAACATTTGGTTTCTGTTACAAACCTCTCTTCCCACAAGTACGTGGTGGTGTCGTGTAGAACGCACATTCCCATAATAATTTCATATGTTTTCAGTCTTAAAAATAAAGTTTATATAATGAAAATACAATATAATTATACACATGGGAGTTCTGGTTTGGAAGAGGTTCAGCAGAATTCTTTGATAAAACAAGCCCCCGACCACAAAAGCTGCATGCAGTGATTTGACAGTCAAACATGTATAATCACTTACTCTAAATTAAAGGCAGTGTCACCACGGTAAGAGCAGCACACTGAAATCCCTTCTGTCACTTTTGGCCAGCTAGTGACAAATCCTGTAAACCTAACCAAAATGCATCCTTGAATAAACTTTGAGGAACTTTTAAAAAAGGTGCTTGGGGTGGTGGGTTATATAAGGAAAAGGGAGTGCAAAATATATTTTTATACAGGGTTCTTTTATGATACTCATGGACCTCTCATCAGCCTGGTCCTTTTTTATTTTTTCTTTGTTGCTTTGCACCAATTTCTAATATTCAGAAAAGGACAATTTTTTTCAGAGGAAAAAAAATCATCTCACTAGGCAGAACAGAGATGTCAAAATCTGTGAAGTTCAACACCCTATGGTTTAGGTGATATTTGCAATTTGGTGATCCTGCCAACATCTCTCCACAAAACACACGAACCCTTTCTCACTCCACCAAAACTGCCCCTCTGAGCAGAAAGTTCGTGGGCAAGATGCTCCATGGGTACAGAATTTTGCAGCTCCACTGAGAGCAGTAGGATGATGCTGATTTACCCCAGATCCAGATCTGGTTCACAGCATGTCTCAGTCTGAATTCACAGAGCGTGGAGTAATGTGAAACAAGGAAGTGACTTTTGTGAAAAGCATTTTTGGAAAGGAAAACCAAAAATGATGGATGTACCACTGGGGCAGAGGGAGTGGAGCCTGCCTCAAAGAAGACCTTGTAGAGCTGCCAACCTTGCCACAAAATGGGCTGCTGCCCTCAGAGAGGAGGGGGAGGTTTCTCCGGGACAAATGCAGCCACACCAAGCACCCTAATAACCACTTTGTAGATATTTTTATGTACCGTCACATCAAAACCAGACAGAACTTCCAAAACATTTGAATTTGACCCATCACTGATTAATGGAAGGAGGAGAAGGAGAATGGGTGGGAAGAATAGTCATTGTGAACTGCCATAACACTGGGCAGCAAGCCATGCTATTCAACAAATGAGACAATACATTAAAAAACAAAACTCTGCTTTCAGGGGCCTTCTATATATATCAAGAGCTTGATTCACAGACCACTGAAGTTAATGGGAATCTTTCCTGTGACTTTAACCAGCTACTGGCCCTGCTGCTACAAAAGAGGAATTAGTTTGCACTTACTCAGTGTCTCAATTAGAAGATTGCAAAGTTGAATAAAACATCAGTAGTTAGCTGCTAATTGAATCTAATCAGTCAGAATGCACACTCATTTTGCCCACCTGTCTGTAGTGTATTTGACTTTTGGAGCTATTAGCATAAGCCAATAGCAGAGAAAATATTTTTAAAAAGAATTTTGCTCACCTGTCTGTAGTGTATCTTACTATTGGAGCTATTAGCATAAGCCAATAGCAGAGTAAAGATTTTAAAAAAGACAAAAAATGCTCATGATGACAAGAAAAATAGTTAATAATTTGTGTTCCACCTGACATTTAAAGCTCTGCAAACATAATTAGTTGGGGGTTTGAGGGGGGAAATCTGATTTTCAAATATTGGATATCTTTTTATAGCTTCTTTCTTTTTCTTTCCCTCTGGAAGCAATTAGCTCAATCATATTACAAACCTTATGTCTTCAGCTATGCAAGTGACCATATTGCCATTCCAGTTAAATGTGCAGCAGTCCTTTGTGAGGAACAGGATTGTTCATTTCCATAGGAGTTTAGGATGGGGAGAGTAAATCATCCTCTTCCTGATCCAACAGAGCAAATGGAAAAGGTGATCCTCCTCCTTTTGCCATGACTTTGTTGGAGGTCCTGCCTCCACCAATCTGCTGGCAGAGGGGGCAGTATGAAACTTTGCAAATTACTTAGCTGTGCAAAGTTAAATTCTCAGTCTAACTAGGGGAATTAATTTCTCCTGGGACCTGTAACAAATTTTACCTAAGTTAGCTCATCAGGAAAGACCGAGCTGTGAGGGTACCTGTGACAACTTGCTGTTTCCACAGGCAAAGAGGGGCAGTCCCCAGGGAAAAGGAAAACAATTCCTCTTGCCCACTTAAAGGTATCTCTTCCAGGATGTTCTTGGACAAAATTTCTGTAAATACACAGGACAATCATTAGATCCTCAGACCTGTTCAGCAAAGCTCTCTTATCAAGCTTTAAGTGTGCAATAAAACTCAACAGTTTTCCAGATAATCTTATCCATCTTGGCACTTCCATTTTGCCAAGGGCTTCCCTGGTATGGCTGGAGTATATCCCACAGTATTTCTCTCTGACGTTGGGAATTTGAGGCTGCAGCTACACTGATTCCAACCAGATCAGCAGAAATACTTGTGTTTTCCTTCACCGATCACTTCTTTTCTCTCTTATATTTGTGACCTCATTAATAGAAAATTGATATTTAATGTCATTAAGGATCAGGACTCAAGACATTTGTGGAGCAGAACTTTGTCAGTGAGCCAGTCACAGCTCAACTGAAATGATGTTTTGGTGTTTCTACAGTACAGGAAATGCTTGTATCACTTTTCCCCTTCCTCTCATATGTAAATGCAAGCATATTTAATATCCTGGACACTTCCACTTGGTCATGTTGGCAGAAAGTGACACTGCTGACCTGAAGTGATCGCTTGACACAGGGAAATCAAATGGCAGCAGCAAATTAAGGTGACACTGATGTTACTGTAAATATTGTCATTCCTTCCATGGCAATATGTGCCAGTAAAGGAAAAAAAAATTCTCCTCATCATACTTCATGTAAATATCACAAGGATATGTCTGTGTTTCATCCAAGAAATGCCAGCTTCACCAATTTCAGTGTAGAAGACTAGAACAGTTCATATCCATTGGATTCTACACTTACGTACGCCTGAAATACCACAGATGTGGATGTTGCCACTTTTCACTCTTTATGGCAGAAAGGTTTTTTCTTTTATTTTGACTTTTCTGTCTTTCTGAAAGGATTTTTTTCCTCTCTCTCTCTTTTTTTTTTTTAATTGGAGAAGTAATGTTTAATCTGTTTAATCTCCTTGTTTAGGGCCAGCAGTAGTTCCTCATCCAAAAGCCAGTGCAGAGGTCCTCACTATATGCAACTGACATTTTTTCTCTTACTCAGGGAAAGGTCTCAGCATGTACTGAAGTTTAAATACAATCTTTAGCTCAGATTAGGGTACTTTCCAAAGCAAAATCCTAAATTGCTCCAGCTAAAAATTTTGGGGGAAAAATGTAAGGAGAAGCTCGGATAATTGCTGGGAAAAGTAGATCCCTGGAGAAAGGCAAACAACCTGGCTCCGTGTTGACTTTGCCTGGGTCAAAGGGAAAAGGTGAGTCACTGGCTCCTGCTTACATTTTTTCTTTCATCTTATTGATATCAGGAATATGAGTCCAGCTCTCCAAGGTTTTCTGCCCGAGTTCCTCTCTTTGCTTGCCTGCCTTCCCAAGCCCAGTCCATTTCCTCTCTTTTATCTTGCACTGCAACTTTCAGCTCTGCCTGTTGAAGAGGCTTGAGCTGACTCTGTGCAGAGGTAACGCTGCTTGAAGGAACAGCTAAATGTTCATTTATAAAAGCATTTTGGCACATCAGTAGGTAAAAGGGTTCCAGCTACGTTGCAGGAAAACAGGCATTTTCATTCTTCCTGTTTTTTGGTAAGTCCTTGAAGTAAATGATTTGATGTTTGGGAAATAAAGAGGCGCCTACCTCTCTGTTTCAAGAACTGCCTGGATGGGAATGGTGAACTTCCTTGCAAGTGTAGAAGTTTCACGATTGCCTCATAGGATTTGGCTTCATGACTGCTGATAATGGTCAGGGTTTCCACGCAGGAGGGAATGTTGGAGGCATCAGCAGGACTGTGGCTGAGCGGCCGGTGCCAAGGGCGGGCCCTTCAAACCCAGCACAGTTCCATGGTGACATTCCAGCAGGATCTCCGGGGCTTTTCCTGGGAAGGGGCTCTCGGATGTGGAACCACTGGTGGAGGAGGGACAAGCTGCTAATCCTGAGCAACCCCACGCACACCCAGCCAGACTGGAGCTCCAGTCCTCAGCCTCCTCCATCTGCTCTGTGGATCCCTTTTGACTTACCTCTTTTTTAGAGGCAGCGATTATGCGCAAACCAAATGAGTCTGTTTCTTTAGGTCCATTAATTATTACATTCCATTTACATTTTCTGTTTACTTTTTCCCTTCTCTATGGGAGCTATTGAAGGTCTGACGATTCAGAATGCTCTGGGAACACTATGTGGCTTTCCTTCTTGTTTGCCCATTGTAACGGAGCTCATTTTTCAGTGGAGGTTTCCTATTATTTCCAGGAAAAATGTGGTCAAACCCATGTACTCCCAAACCTTTTGATCTCCTGAATCCTCTTCATATCCCAGATAAAAAAGTCAGTGATTAAGACAGAGTTCCTAAAAGGACACATAGTCAGGTTTCCCTTTGACCAAAATGGTTTCCCAGTGAATCAAACCTTTCTCAGCTCAGGGGGGGCCCGACAATAGGCCCTGAAAAGATGGATAGAGCAATTGTCCTGCTTAGTGATCCACGAAAGGAAAGGGGTCCTTAGTGAAGGCAGACCTACAGTAAGTCTGACCTGACACTGCAGGAGTAAGACAATGAGAGGTCAAGGAGACTAACGAGAGGAAAAATGCAGACAATGGGTGCCACAGCCAGCACACAGCCCCTGCCACGCAGACTATGGGGCAGCAGCCTTAACTGCCTCAGACATGTGAAGGGCAACTGAAGCGGAAAGAACTTGAAGTTTCCTTCTTAAGAATTGTGGCCCAGCATCTCCAGGATTTACCCAGGCCTCACAGAGAGGTCAAAGTGATGCAGCTAGGCCTGAGGTGAATGGAAAATAAAGATTATCTAATTGGGGAGGAGAAAAATATAGATGTATTTTAGACCGAACAAAAAGGGCAACTGCTTGGCAGTTGGGATCTGCAGCAAGTTCCCAAGGCATTTCGTGGGAGGAACCCCACAAAAAAGAGAAAGCTTTTGCCTAATTATTTGAAAAAAGCCCCAACAACTCAATATTGATATATGTGGGACTTGCAACCATCATATTTTTTTTTCTGCCTAAACAAAAGATCCGTAGTTTACAGTATCTGGGACTCAGCTAAATTTCCTTCAAGCACCCAGCAATTGTTTCTTTCTGTGTGTGACAGAATCCTGGTCCTCGTCATCTGTCTGGAGACAAAAAGGAGAAATCTCTGTGGCTTCTGCAGGCATCCCTGTCCTCAAAGGCATCTCCATTATTGCTTCTTGTAGCTGGGCCTTACCCTCCTGAAACAGCCCCTTCCTCCTTAGACCAGACCTAAGTGCTGCCTTTGAATGTGTACACCAATGAGGCAAATCTAGTTTAGTCACCAAATAACATTTTAAAAGCTTCATCAGAGGACTCAGAAAAAAAGTCTACCTCAATTATATTTGTCATAATAGCTGAATGTTTTTTCCATTCTAAACCACATTTTTCATCTTTTCAGTGACCAGATCTTTTGACAGCAGACAAGAGCGTTGAGATTTGTCAGTCATCATTTCTGTGGCAGGAACTGGCAGGTGGAATAGACATTTTCTTACCCATAAAAGCAAAATCAAGCGGTATTTTGATATTTGACAGGTTTGGGTAAGACAACTTGTTCTTCTGCGGAACCTTGCACAAAACTTGCACTTTCCCAACATTGCTAAAATCAGATATAGCTGTAGAGAGAAGGAATTGGGATGGTAGTGCTGGTTAGAGGATGGCACATGGAAGTTAAACAGTGCATCTGGATTTTATTCCCAGGTCAATTGCTGGCTTGTTGTGTGATCCCAGACAAAGCCCTGGAGCTCCTTCTGACTCATCTTCTCTGCCTGGAAATCAAATCCAGTTTCTTAAGGAACTTTTTGGATCTTGGGTTAGAGGTACAGCAGATTATTACTTTCACCTACGTATTCCATTCTGTTATCAAAGGAAGTGAAAATTTAAGAAGCATGTGTTGGGTTGAGGAATGGTGCAAATTTCAACTGGCATTAGGCAACTAATGAAAATTACAATTGAAGAATAAAATACTTTTCCTTATTCTGAGATGATGGCTGAATCAAACCCAAATTCTTTTAAAAGCCATCTCAATTGGAAACTATTAGGTAATTTCTTTGGAGAGTGGGGAAGGGGGTAGATGGTATTCCTTCTACAATTACTGAGCCTTCTAGAAGTGAAATGATCTCTTAGCATTCCAGTGATGACCCCAGCCGTGGATGAAAGCCGAGTTTCCCATCTGACCTCTTGTTTTAAGTTTCCACCTGTGTAACTCTGCATTGAGGATATTAACTCTCTAGGGCCTGTAGGTGAGCACAACACTGAGAGAAAATGAAAGGTGGAGCTCTCCTTTAAGGAACCTGAAGTTTAAGGAGCGTTATTCCCAGAGTTAACTCCATTTGTGCTGGAAGGAATTCCCCTGCAGATCAAATTCTAAAGCGGTGACTGCTTACAAAACCTCTGGGGTTCCAAAAACCCAGGCAAGGAGGTAGGTATTTATTTCTGCTGTGCTGGAGGGGATCCTTTGTCTGAAGAAAGAGAAACGAGCGCCCATGAACACACTGGGCCAAGCCAGCCTGGTCTGGGGGCTCCTCAGGGCTCTGGGCTGGGCAGAAACACCATCAGCTGCACCCCTGCTCCGAAGGCAGCACCTAAACCAGGTGTGAAACCCAAGCAGATGCCTCGTGGGCAGGCACTGGTGCCAGGCTCTGTCCCCAGGCACTCCCCCCTGGGCCTGGCAGAGCATTTTCCATCCTGCAGAGCTGCTCCATCCACCCTTTTCCTGGTTGCTCAGCATGGCCCAATTTTTTTGGTTGCTCAGGACCCAAATTTTAACTGCCACACATACTGCAAGTGTGATTCATGCCTCCTGACACAAGGTAGGTGCATAACTAAGACCCAGTGAATCATGGTGTGGAAGTGCCTGGTTTTTTCCAGTGACTTTAGGTCAGATAGAGGAATGAAGAGCAGCTGAAGTGTGGTGGAACTGCTCCCACAGCACATGCCTGTTATCTCAGTTTTTCAGATCGTGTTTAGACACCTCACAAGATCTGGAAGGGGGTGGTGACTCTTGTAATCATTCTGTTGGCCAGGGCTTTACAGTGTGTTTTTGTATTAAAAAATAAGCGACGTCACAGAAGTGCAATTGACCTGTGAAAAACAAATAAATCTGGGCTCCTTCTCTGTAGGTGATAAGCATTCCTGTGAAGCTCCTTTCTGATTATCACAGGCTTTTAAATTGCGTTTAATTAGCCATTAACATAATTTCCCGATGTTTATAGCCCGTTTTCCCTCAGTGGAACATTTTAAATCAAGATGATATCTTTTTCCAAAAGATATGCTCCAAATCAAACAGGGATTGATTCCAGGGGGCTCAGGAGGCTGATGCCCCCACACCCATCCCTTGCAGCCTCCTCACTTCCAAGCAGGTAATGGGAACCCCTGTGGTTTTTCCATGCAGGATGCTGGGGTGAAGGAACAGGGTGGGATGAAGTGGGAGGCTCCATTGCGCCCAGACTGGCTGGATCACAATTCCTTTAGGGCTTTGTGTCAAGGAATGTTGTCAAAAGTTTGCCAGAAGCTCAGAAATCCTTTAAATTAATGTGCCAGAATTTTCTTTGATCAATGTTCATTTTTCTTATTTCCAAATTCGTCCAAGGCATATTGTGCATGAAATGAAGACCCACTAAAGAAATGAAGACCCACTAAATTATTTTTAGAGATGAAGAGCTACAATCTTTAATATATTCCAAAAACTCGGTTTAATTTCTCACCAGGAAAGATTTATTTTGTTAATCAAAAGAGAACTTTGCTACATGGAGCCCCCCCTCCCCCCCAGTTGTAACATTTAAACCCAGTTGGATCTGAGGATACTGAACATTTTGCTGTATTAAGTAAAAAATTTGGGCCAGATACTGCAATCAGTCTGCTCTAGACTGATTGTGAGCAGTGTGAGTGTCAGTGTGAGCACCATATCTAGGTCAGCTACAAAATCAGGTAATTTTTTACAGGAGATGTATTCTCTCAGAATATGTAATGATTTGCAGGGCTCCCACAAGGCCATACCCCAAGCATTTAGTGAAATAATGTGCAAATCTAATTGTGTTTCATCCAAAAAGGAGGAAGCAATGGCAGCCAACTGAACTGACTTTGCAGCTCTGTTCTGGCGTATGAGGAAACAAAGAGCGCAAGTTTCCCTCTAACTGAACACAGCTACAGTAATTGCTTCAATAACACAATGTTCTCCACCAGCTTTTGGTCAATACCTGGCATTAATAACCCTGTCAGGATTACCCTGATTAATGAAGAGTAATTCATGCCAATCAGGCAGCCTGTGAGGTGGCCAGCACCATGTTAACCAGCTCAGTTCTTCTCAAATATCTCCTGACACTGTGGCCCTTTGTGAAAGGACAAGACCAAGCAGGACAGTAAAAATTGCTGTATAAAGGTTAATTACTCACATGCCTGCTCATTCTCACTGTTACCATTTGGTTCTCTTTCATCTCCCTGCTTGAATTTGCTGTTTTCTTTGGTCAATTTGCCCCTTCACTTGCTGGTTTTCTTCACTGAGTACAGATCATCTCTCATTACTGATCTACCACTGCTGATATCTTATAATTTTTTAGCACCTTCCACTTATTTTGATATTTTTCACGTGTACTAACCCACAAAAATGCCTCAATAACCTCTCTGAGTAAGGACTGCTCTGTCTGCTTCTCCATGTAGGTCAGCTCCACTGAGCTGGGTTACAGTTCATGACTTGCCCAAGGTTACACAGGAAATGTGTGGCAGAACTCAGAATGGAAACCAGATTTCGCGCTCTCCTGCCTTAACAACAAGGTTATCCTTTCTCTTTGTGACGCTTTTGGGCAGTTCCTATAGATCTACACATATGTTTCAAATGAGTTAAATTTCCATGAACTTGGTGCTTCCAACAAAAGTGGGTGGATAAACGACAAAAGGGCTAAATTATGGGGAAATGGCAAGAGCTGCTGGGAGATTTGCATACCTGGTCACAGTAGTTGTGAGCATAAATAACTAATTGATTACATGCATAATTGTGGGAATGGCCCGTGCAATTTTACTGAAAATTCAGACCCAAATTCACAGAAGGGTAACTGGAGAAAAGAAGTTAAAAGTTTAATTTGATTCACATGCCTGGTGAGCATTGGCTTGAGCCACAGAGGATGCTGTAGCTGGGCTGAGGTCTGGTGTGTGCTGCTCACAGACCTTGCTGAGAACATGGTCACCCTGATAAACTGCCTTCAAATGGGTTTTGATTTGCATTTTCCTTCACTGAACCAAACAGTGATTTGCCTCTCATGCCCTTTAAGAAAACAGGTAGATATGTTCACCCCTCTCATTTGTGTGATTTGTTCATTTTGTCTTTTAAAAGCAAACACTATTAGGAAGTCTGGAGATTTTTAAGGCTCTTTCCATTTGCTAGTGGCTTGAAAATTGAACCCCATGATGAAAATTGAACCCCATGATGAAAACTGAACCCCCTGATGATTAGAACTTTATTAAATAAAAGTGCTAAGAGATGAGATGCTGAAGAGTGGCACAAAGAGGCATCCTCAACGTGAACATCCCCGAAAGAACCCCGCACAGAACTCCACATTCTGCTTGCCAAAGTAAAAAGGTATGAAAATTTGCATTTAGAAAACCCCAGTGGTTCCTGTCTGAGAGTCAGTTTCACAGACAGCTCTTGCCCCAGCTAGAGAGTAGACAGAGTAATTGCAAAATACTCTGTTGGTGTGAATCAGGAAATGATGTGTGAGTCCCAAAACCTGGTGCTTTACACCCTGGGAGGATCTGGCCTGTAGCTTCCAAGGTGGCAAGAGAACATATTTTCATTTGCAGCATGTCTGGGACAGATAGAAATGTCTTTAAGCCTGAAGGTCTTCAGTGCTGGGTTTTTTGCTTCATTGACCCTGTTCCTGGCTGATTTGATAATGAGAGAAAAGTGTGCTGTTAACAGCTCCGGAGCAACATGCTGCAAATTTAGGAAAATGAAAAATCTTTAACAAGAATTGAAAGGAAATCATTGATTTAGGGCAGGAGCTTCAGCTAAGCGTGGATTAATTAAAAAGCAATGCAAAGATGAGCACGGGTCAAGAAATGAGCAAAGATTGAATTTTGCCAGGAGCGGGACCGTGAGCGGGCACGTGGGTGGGGTGATAACAACACCTGGCCATCTGCAGAGAGGGGGGAAAAAATCCTCTTGGCAAAAGCTGAAATGTCACAAGCGAAATGCAACCAGCAAAGCATCAGCAGCTGCTCTGGAGATGGTGCTCAGAAGGAAACACAAACATTCTCTTACATCATCCCCATAGGTGTGGTGTTGTCCTATTTATAGGGCTAAGGTAATCAGGCAGCACCCCAGAGCCAACGCATTTTGGGTTGTAACAGATATCTCCTGGCACGTGGTGGGAGAACACAGAGGTAGGGATCTGTCTCCAGCTCCAGCCATGGGAGCAGCAAGGAAAGGGCAGCTCCTGGCAGTCCCCAGGCACCCACAGCACTGCTGAGTGTTCATGCACACACAGCTCCCAGTGGGATAGATAGATAGGGAGCAAGGAGGTTGGATCATGAATTCCCACTCCAGGGAATGAAAATGTTACCATTTTTGAAAATGTGGGTTCATTGTCGTGTTACAGTGATGGTGGTTTCAGTCTGTGGAATAAACATAGGCTTTCTTAATTATCCAATCCATTTAATTTGTGAAGTGGAGGGGTTTATGAAGGCAGATTTTGTGGCTGTGCTGGTGAGGTAGTAATAATTCAGAGCCACAGTTATGAAGCGCTGTTTAGTAGTGGTGGGTTTAGACTTTTGGTTATTGTGTGCATTTATTTTTCTTTATGGTTTTGTAATTATTTATATTGGTAACAGGGAGTTTGTGAACACAACTCTGTTGTTGTGTTCATATGAAAGAGCAATATTGTTTGCAGAACAATTATTTGGAATTTTTTTTTCCCCCTCTAAGCTACCTTGTCATTTCAACAGGAGCATGTAGGCTGATTGTAATGGAAAAACAAGGAATTACAATTATTAACTAAGGACAAGGGATTGTATTTTACAGAGGGGGAAGAGAGACACTGTGTTCCAGCTGTTCACCCAGATGCTCATGCACTGTCATCCTCACTTCTCCAGTAGAAATCTGTCATCTTAAGTCCCTCTGCAAGTCCAGCAAAAAAAGTAATTTTTGCATTTTCAACCCTTGGCACCCTGTTAACTTGTCCCCATGCCAGTTCCCAGCAGCTCCTGGTAGCTGCTGGAGTTGTACAAACTTTGCAGAGAAATGCCAGCATAAACAACTAGAGGCAATAGATCAGAATCTCCTAAAAGATGTAGAAGCACAAGTCCTGGTGAAAATCACTGGGATTCAAAACACCCTCCGTTAGCTGCCATGGAGAGATCCAACTCTGGATCCTCAAAAGAGGGACATTTTTATTGAGGCATCGCATTCCTGGAGGGGAACAGTCCTGCCCTGTGGCTTGTCTGCTTCAATAGAAGTGAATTAACTTCCAGAAAGTTCAGGTTTCCCTTTGCCATATACTGCTGCAGAGGTTCTCCTTGGTGTCCTTAAAAATATCTTCCTTTAGCCATTAGTCTTTTGGAATGATGAGGAATTGCAATAACTCTTCAAACAGCATCAAACTTCAGTGCTCTTCCTTCCCCATCCACAATCACAGAGAATCAGAATTAGGATTCCCAGAGAACGTTTTGGAGAGTATCATAATGGTGGGAGTTGAGAAAAAAAAAAATAAATGGAAGGGGAACTTTTTATGATCAGTTTAACTCGGCTAGCAAAAAAAAAAAAAAAAAAAAAAGAATTGGTCACTGAACTCATCTTGAACATTTTCTCCTTGAGTGGAGGATTCCAGAAGTGGAAAAAAAGGCCCTCTTGGAGGCAGTGGAGGGAAGTTTACACAGATGGTATGAGAGAACTGGCATTGTGCTTGGAGATGTGGTGGGCCAGAGAAAAAGCTGTCCTAAATAGAAGGACAAGATGCTGGGTTTAATTTAGAAATGCTATTGGCATTTTTGTTACTGGAATGAAGGGAGCCACGAGCCCGCAAATGAAACAACCCAAACCCTTCACCACAACCATGGAGTGCAGCTAAAGTGCAGCAGCTTGGCATTTGCAGGCTTTGAATTTTTTCCCTTTGTCTTGACAGCTTCTGGAGTGCTCTCTCACCTATTTAGTTGCTTAAAGATAGCTTGTAAAGTACAAAATGTCAGCCTGGGCTGATGCTGCAAAGATTTTTCCAAAATTCCAGCCATTCCTTTGGTTTAGCGACTGTAAAGCTCTTGCAACTGTTATCATTTGTGGCGGTCACAAGGAAGTGACATTGTCCAATAAAATCCCCACCACAAGTCAAGCTACTTAGCAAGGACATAATTTAGACCTTGGTTTGACAGCTTTTTTTCTACTCCATGTGAATTGACCAAGCTCAGTTGTTTGTTAGAGGCATTTGGAGTTGTTTGAGGTTTTCTAACAGTACGAGAGAAAGTGGTCCCCAATATGCCATCCTTCTCCTTGCTTATGAAAATACACTCTCATAAAACCACTGGAAGAACTGAGAAATATGGTTAGTAACTCCTTGGTAAAACTGGATTAAGATTTTGTTTTATTTATGTTAACAATAATCATTGTGGTTTAGTGGCATTTGAAACAGCTGGAACCTTCTGTTTCAGCTGGTGTTTTGATATGTCATTTTTTCTTGGACTTTGGTCCTGATTTTCTGGTCCATGTGAAACAGGTAAATCATTTATGTATCTCAGAGGAGTGCTTTTAATTTAGGAACTTAGAGAATTACCAAGGGTGGTTATTTTAATCTGTGCCACTCAGTCATTAAAGGCTAGGCCAGAATGCAGATTTAGGAATATAAATTGGTACAGAAGACAAATTCAGGTACTAGGCCTGTAAGCTAATATTGAAGCCCCAAAACCCTGTTTGAAGTCTCTGCATTTTGAAGTCCTGCACATGCCCAAGGGCACCTGAAGCTTGATAAAATTCAGTGAGTAGATCACGTGTATGCCCAAATTCTCCCTTGGTGGAGGAATCCAGCTGGGAAGGGAATCCTCCATGCCAATGCCACTGTACTCTGAATTTTCTGCGCAGGGCTGAGTGAATGCCTGCATGAGCAAAACTGAAAAAACTTGTAGAGGGAGCATCTTTAGCTTCAGTAAATTGGAGCTGCTGCAGAATAACCAGGGAAAAGTGTTGGGAGGGCTGCAGGGACTGCGGTGGTCGATTAGTTTAACTCTACTGGGTGTGTTACAGCCCCGAGCAGCAGATTAGATGTCAAGTTTATTGTACACTGGGATAAATTCCCAAACTTTTCAGCTACTCCTTATCTCCCCAAAGCACCTGCCCCCTGGGCAGGGCTTCCAGGATAATCTGAGTGTGAAAGGAAAACAGCAGAAGCTGTGGCAAACTGAGAACTAGCAACTGCCCAAAGTAACCCTGTCTTGGCTTCCAGGTTGCAGAGCCCTGAAAATGGCAGATTTCATAACAGAGGGTAGAATTTTGGAGGTTAATGTCTCTGGAGGTTGTTTTGCAGGGCAAAATTTCCTCTGAATCTCCAGAGGCTTTGAGAAACTCTGAAAAGAGAGTTTGGAGAAAAAGCAAGTATGACCTTATCTGGTGCTGTGCAGTAAAATATTGGTCACAGTCTGTGATTTCAAAGTTAAATTATCTGGGAAAATGCAGTTGTAGGAGATGCTATGCATGTTATATCATCATAAATGCAGAGTTCAATATTCATCATGTTTTGTTTTCATTTTGTCCTGTGTCTTTGTAATATGCACTTCCCCACACTTTCTGTATAAGGACTGTCAGAGGAAAAAAGATACACAAATCTCATCTTCACTGCTTGCAAAGGGTGTGGGAAATCCAATAATCCAAATAAATAATAATTTAAATTGAAAATCAGAAATAAAAAATGATAACAATAACAACAACAGCACTAACGTTTGGGACACTCAAAAGCAATAAGGTCTTAGTCCTACAAGGAAGCAAGTTGGGATTCAAGCATATGTAGAGGTTTCCCCCAAGAGATATGGGTTGAAACACACAAAAAGCTCTAGAACTAGACAGAAATTCTTGCTTTAGTGTCCTCTGTTTATTACAAAGGATTTACATGAAACATTAAAGGGCTCAGTCCCGACCAGGCAGAGGCCAGGCTGGCAGGAGAGGGAAGCAACCAAAAGGAAGTGCAGATAATGTCTCTCACCACTGATACCTGGGTCTGTGCAGATAGTTAATAGATAACGTCTATGGAGATAAGTTCTCCCAAACCAACAGAATTCCTTCTCTTCGTGCCCTGCAAATGGTTTCCTTTGTTCTGGTCCTTTCGGGGGAAGTGGGTCCCTCCGTGATGCATTTCAGGGCTGGCTCTGCTCTCTCTCCCAGCCCGGAGCCCATCACCCCCAGCATGGGGGGTTTGTTTCCTGGAGCTGCCGCTTGTCTTTCAGATGCAAAGCGGGCAACTCCTGCCCCAGACTTTGTCACCTTGAGATTTGGCTGCGGTGAAGCAATCCGAGGCAGGGCAGAGCCTGCAGAATGCAGTGCAGATGGAGGGATGGCTGCACAACTGGATTTTCATGTTGGGAGCCTCAGGTCCAGCGGTAATTTATGCCTGTGCAGTCCCAAAGGCAGATAATAAACATGTGTTACATTTGCTGTGTGAATGCCGAGCTGTTAAAGAACAGCAGGCTGTAACAAAACTCTAGGAAAAGCCATATCCTGCTGTCAGTTCATAATGGACATGAGGTTTGACCATAGCACAATGTGGGATGTGTGGCAACTTTTGCGCAGGACTAGCTTGGAGGGACTTTTTGGATAATGCACTGAACATCTTCAGAAAGTGAAGCTAATGAAAAAATGCTCTAACCAAAGCCCCGTGAGATCCAGATTTTTCCTTCTCAGGGAACGTCCTATGGTTGAGTTTTACTTCCACTCCTAATGAAAGCAATAAAACAATCCAGAAAGCTATTACAAAGCATGATTATGAATACAGTAATTGTTGGTCAATCAAGTGATTTGTTTGAATAAAAGCTAAATATTTAATTTAGATGTCAACTTGAAATAGTATGGAAAATAGGGGGAAATGTTTTGCAATGTAAAATTGAAAATGTCATTTTGAAAATGCAGTAACATTCAATTTTCAGCAAGCCGATTCTTTTGCTTTTCTCTTCAAAAGGAACATTATTCAAGCTCATCACTGTTAGGCAGATGTTTTGTTTTCTTGAATTGGCAGTTTCTGAGAGTTTAAGTGTAACTGACTTGTATCTTAAATACCAAAAGATATCTTTAAAAGGTGATGTAATCCTAAGGAGTTAAAAGTGTTGCTGAGAACCTACGGCTATCCAAAAGATACCAGAAAGAATCCGACAGGTAAAGGTTTGGATTTTTTTTTTTTCCCTTGGTCAGAAATATTTGTATGGATGAAATTATAGTAAGGATCAGAAAAGGAATAAACAATTGCACTGATTTTTCCCTGGGTCTAGAACTTCTGTTTTTCAGGTGTTATTTTTTTACCTAAGTGGAACAAGCCAGAATACTGTGTCACTTTTATTTTCACAGGCTAACTCTAAGAAAAAGCCCTAAAATATTTCCTGGCCAACTGAAACGGTATCCTAGAGGAGCAGACGCTTGTTGGTGAGGTAAATGATGTTTTCTGGTCCGGTCCAGCTGCAGCTGTTTGGGTTTTTAGCCATTGATTTGCATGGCAGTCTCTTGTAGCGGGGAGAGAAATCAGCCCCGATGACACCTGTGGGAAGCTGCTCTTCTTGGGGCTGCAATTAAGCTCCACAGTAGCTTTTGGGAATCAATGGGAATTAAATGCAGATAACAGGCATTAATGGAGCATTTATTGGAAATAATTTAAATGATGTTTAGTGGTGGCTTAGTTAATGGAAATTAACGACTAACTAGGGTTTGGGTACAGGCAGAACTGCTGGAATGCGGCGAAAGTCAATACAGGCAGCTCCAAATGGCAGGGGTAAGGAAGTGCTTATTGATATTAGTGATCTTCAATATATTCCATTGGAACTATAATCTGATTCAGGCCCCGTTGCTGTGGACTTCACCCAGAGCCCAGGGAAAACAAATTGTTAATGATATTGCAAATGCAAAGTGTCACTAATCTAGTAAGTTGCCACGCTGGGTATTGAAATAATTAATGCAGTAGATCATTCTTAATTATAGTCTTGTATTTACAGACAAACCGAAACTGAGGCTGGTATTGATTAAAAGAGGTGCCATATTGCAGACTTTTCTAACCCTGTAACTATATTGTTCTTGAATTTCATACAGTGTAGCTTAGCTTTTTACATCTGATTTGAATTACTTGAATGTCTTAAAGATCTGTGTTCCAACCAGATGTGAGAAATGGCTTTGGTTTGGAAAGTTTCAAGGAAGGACCACCAAATAATGAGGGAAAAACCAACTCTCTATTATTTTCCTCCTACACCTCAGTGGAAAATATAAAAAAATAAGTATCCCAATTTATTAATACAACTTGGGATCCTGTCAGGAAAATGTTCCTTACCTGCAAAGTTTCTCTATCTTTCTTTCCAGCCCAAGATTATATACTGGACTTGATACACCTCTGTAACTGAGAGACTTACACATTTCTACACATAGTAATACTATTTACTGTGCTTTATGCATGTTCTGTCACACAGCCAACACTTTAACTAGGCAGACTTTCTCTAGTTAAGTACTGCTGGTTTAACTACAATAATTGACTGTACTAAGAGAATACATATAGCCCAGTTAACTGTAGTAAAGCCACAGAATTTTTTCTCTTTTCTTGTCATTAAACTTCTAGATATTTTTTAAACTTAGTTATTTAAAAAAAATAACTAAAATATTCAATTGAATATGAAAACATTACCTTTTAACAGAAAGGTTTGTATATAATTTCCCGTAAGGAATCGGATCGTGTGCTACTTCTGCACCACATTTTGGTTTTTTTGTCTCTATTTGAGAGAAGTACTTTATCTCTCAGAATCTATTCCCTTTTGCAAAGTTATGTGATGAAGATTAGAGACATTCTAGTCTCTAGACATCTAGAAAACCTTCCATTCCTGTGAAATTCCCATTGGTGAACTGGGAATGACTGTTAGAAACTGACCACAAAAAGAGTGTGAGTAAAGCAAAGTAAAATGATCTACAAAGGGTAAATAAAGGTTGGAGATTTCTTTGGAAATATTTCCAGAGCTCTGTTGAACATGTCACTGAAAAACTGGAAAAATTACCAGGTTTGTTATGCCATTTACAACGTTTCATAACGGCATGAATTTCAAGCTAGTGGTAAAAACTGTAATAAGCAGGTTACTATTACCTCACAAAGATACCATCTGTACTTCCATGAGAGAAGTCCAAGGAGTACAGAGACCACATTTCAAGTACTAAAAATGGCTGGAGAATATAATTGGCATTATTCCTTTTCATTATACCTGGTGATTTGTTCCAGGATTTACAGTCTTGACCTTGATGTGCCATAAACAGAGCTTTCATTTAAAAGGGATTAAGGCTGGTTATGTGTGATAACCCACCTTAACACAAGCGCTGTCTTTTAGAAGATGCCAAGTTACGGAACACCTCCTGCCCATTCCATTGCCAATGGCTACAACACTGCTTTGGAGAACACCTCCTTGCCACCCAGGGAAAACAGAACATCCTCTGGATGAGTCTTGAGTTTGTATGAGGGTGCACACAAATCCCTGTCTTATGAAGGCCATCCACAGCAGCATTATTTGGGATTGACAGATGTGGCAGTGCTTTCTGCATTACTGAAGTCCTTGGGGCAAAGCCTCAGTCAAGAGACCCCCAACCCCAGAGGTGATTGGACCTGAATTCCAGAGTCTCATGAAGGCAGAGCTTTGGCTTGTGATTTGGGCAAGGTACAGCCCAGCTTCACACCGAGTGTGGCCTCCCTGGCTCCCAGCCTGGTGCTCAGGTCAGCTCAGCTCAGAACTGAAGAGCTGGAACTGCTTGTACGTCTGTTGAGTCTCCCAAAGTCTGTACAAAGAAGTACAACCATAAGGGCAACCAAATGCTAAGAATTAAACCCTTTTCCTACACACAGCTCTCAGCTGAACCTGGTCCTGATTGTTGCTCCTCTCCAGCAGGAAATCTGGGGAAAATGGCCTTTTCTCTGCAAATTCCTTCCCACATAGCACACACACACACAGACAGGGGGTTGTGAAATTGCACCTTCACCCAGGGTTTTGTTACAGGCTGGGTTAAGCCCTGTTGAAAATGGTAGGTTTAACCACCGCCCTTCTCTTCAGTGGTGCTGGAGGAGACAGTTCAGCACATGTTCCTGCCCAAAACAAAGGCATATGTAAGGTTGCCCAGGAATTCCAAAGATCTGGGTGGGGAACCTTGCAGAGTTTGTTTTGGGCAGGGATGCATGTGGAAAAAAGGCAGAGCAGGCTGAGCAGCAGAGATGGGGCTGGGAGATGGGGATGGGAGGAAGGTGGGCAGCCTGCAGGAGCCTGGAGAGAGGGATTTCGGTCCCTGAGCTCTCCCGGGGAGCAGGACCAAGGAAACCTTCTCCCCTTCCATGAGAGAGGAAAAGTGATCTAGCACTGGTTCACAAGTGGGCAGCTGTGAATCCAGGCCTGTTCAAAGCTGTACACAATTGTAGTCTTCTCAAGTGACAAAAAATGGGATAAGCGCTCAAGAAAGTGGAATCAAGAGATTTGCTTGCCTCTGTTCCTGGAAAGCAGGGACAGAATACCTTGTCACTACCTCTAGCCATTACAGAATTGTGAAAGTCTGGTTATTTTTTAGGCCCAAAATGAGACAGTTTAAGGAAGCCCTTACAGGTCCATTTTTATATTAATTGAAAGTCACAGTCTGAACAAGATTATTTGAAAATTCCCAGACAATTCAGCCTCTACTATGTAGACTATGAACAGTGAATTCAGTAAATTCTGTATACAGCTGGAACAAAATGTCTGAGACCTTCTTTAGTTAATAAATGTAAGTGAAATATTTGAACAATCTGATAACAAACACTCAGACAGGCCCCAGACTGCTTATTTAAGTCACAGTTGTAACAAGAGCTCTGGAAGATTTACCTGTGGTAGGACTGCAGATGTGGTTACTCAGAGATTTTTGGTCAGATTTTCAAACTCATATAACTTTATTTCTGTATATTTCAGCTGGGGCCAGCACCCTTACCATTGCAGAAACAGGGATTTACAGCCCTTTATTCCCTCCAGCATTCACCTTTAAGGACATGGAGCCCTCGCTCCTAGAGTTGCTGATATAAAGATAATCATTGGAGTGAACTTCCTAGGAACCAAGCCCTCCTCCAGCTGGAGGCAATGGAAATGCTGTTGCTGACTTCAGTGGCAGTAAATCTCAGTTCTATCATTTTTTATGACACCTCTTCTTGCCACAGATATGTTTACTGGAGCATTCACTGCTAATTGCCTGCATTTTTTTCCCCTCATGTTATTAAATGCAATTTGTAACATATTTCTCATTTTTTTAACAAGAAAAAATTGCAACTTATGGAAAGGGAGGACTGTCTATGTTGAGCAAATCTCTTAAATATTGAACTTATTTCATTTGTCTTCCTTTTCTTTATCCATCCATTTAAAAGGAAGATGTTTGTGATGGGAGGTTTGGCAAATAGCTCATAAAAAGAAAATCTTATTTTGTTGTGATGCAGAGAGAGGGGAGGGAGAAATCCTGTAATTTCAGCAATTCCTTTTTCTTTTTCACACTAAGTTACAACTCAGCCTGAGTTGAAATGACAGATACCAATCCCAAGAATCAAGATTGTCAGTGGAAATGCCAACTGACTCCTCAGAACAGCGCTGTTAGTGGCACCATTCTTTTACTGGAGTGAATCCAAAGGGGTTTTGCTCTCAAATTGAGCATTATGTTATCACTTTTCTAATCTCACATCCTTTATTTGAAAGCAAATGTTTCCCCTGATTCAGAGCCATTCCCACGTGTGTGATAGGAAACATTAACGTGCCATTTTTTTTCTGCCCCTGGGTATCAGTGCTCAAGGTGTTGATGCTGATGTGGGATGAGGATGCTCAGCATTTCTCCAAGCCAGGACAAATGGACACAGTGAAAGTGGTGACTAAGGGCTGTTATAAATGCACTTTGGGGTTCTGGTGTTGCAATCCGAGGCTGCCCACATGTTGGTTTTGTGTCTCATTTCTTCACGGAGAACCGCCGCTGGTTCTGTCATTTGTTAATGTTTCCATGATTAACTTTTCATACTATTTTTACTTGATAATTCTTGACCAAGGCAGGAATTCTGCTTTCAGCAGAGCAGGATAAAGCACTGAATGTTTGTCCTCTCTCCCTTCCTCATGCACCAAATTCACCTTGTGCGGACTCACCAGACACCGGGATCAGAGCTCTCCTCACTGAATGTGGAGCAAGATACACTCTGAGCTCAGTCACTCCCCTTCCCTGTGGAGATAATGGGAAAAACCAGAATCCTGTAGGCTGTGATTCACCTTAGCTCTCCCAGACATCTGGGAGAACTGAGAGCCAACAGTGCCTCACACTGTGGTGACCGGTTCAGACACTTGCTTGCACTGTGGATCTCCCCCTGCTCAGCTGAACCCCATGCCTGCTTTTCTTAATATGACCTCAAGTACAGTATAACTCCACCTCAAGCCATTGTTTTTTGTGATTTATACAAATTTCCAAACCTTTAATCTGCTTGTCTTGAAGGCATTTTGATAAACGGGTGCATCACAGGATTTCAGAAAATAGCTGAAGTCACCACAGGACGAAGCAACACTGACCACACACCAAAAGCTGTCCCTCTGTCTCTCACTGAAATGAGCATTTTAATATCAGCAGGAAGGAGTATTCCACAGCTGGGATCTGGTGAGGTGATCACAGCCTTCTGCATGTGCTCACTCATGATGGGGAAGGATTCTTTTGCAAACAAGAAGATGTCATGCTGCAAACAGAAACCAAGATGTTAAGCGACATGTTTGGTACTTCTGCCTTGAGTGGTTTGGGCTTCCTTTAAAAATTAAAATGTGAAATTAGTTTCTTCGATCCGGACTAAAAAGCCATAGAGCCTCCTTAATTGAATCCTGTCCTTCACTGATTTTTATTTTAAAAAACTTGCTTACCTGTAATTTCTGCCAGTGGCTTTAAAGCAGATTGCCCCACAGTTCTGAAAGGTGACAGAGCCAGGTGTCACTCAATAGGGTTGGCATAATCTAGATTCCCTTTAACTGCTTAATTTTGCTAACTGGGCTGCCAAAATCCTGGTGAGCACCCAAATCCAAAGTTTGCAGACATGAACTTTTGCCACCAACCAAATAAATCTCTCATTTTGACAACAGAAAAATCTAACTTTCCATCTGAATTTTGGAGTCTGGGTTCCCCTCTACTTCCTGCCAGAGAGCATTGTTACAGCAACTCCTTGCAGAGTTCCTGTCTAATTGAACCACTAGTGGCATGCATATGTGCTAAATAAAGGAATGTCATTAAAAATTTATGAGTGACTTACACTTTGAAGCAATAGAGTGCTAAAGACTTAAAAAGATTTTTTTTTTTCCTTTCCCCCCTGCTCAGGTCCTTCAGACCAGGAATTGTGTACAATTCACAGAGCTCATTTGGGATTTGACCACTGTTATTATTATTCCCTTTTGCAGTGTACTATGCACACATCTTTTTCACTTTCCATGAATATTGACCGCGATCTACGCAGTGATGTGAAACCCTCTCAGCGATTTTCAAACTATGCAACCCATAAATCATTCACCTTAACCTGGGCCCAGATTTGCATGAAACTGGGGGTTGATTGTCTCAGAAAGTTAATCCAGCCAGAAGTCCAACCAATCCCCGCTGGGTGTGAAGCACAGAGCGAAGTTACAACGGTAGGTTTTGGATGGCTCCGGGGTTTGTAATGGATGCTTTGCACAGCTGTAATGATGAGTGGGTGAGGAGAGTTAAGAATGAATCAAGTGTGGGTGGTGGAAATATTTGCTGGGCATGTCACAGCCAGGGAAGGAAGCACAGGGGCCTCCCAGCCTCGGTGATGGGAAAGACGTCAAGGTTCCCTGGACATGGGCCCTGCTTATTTATTTATTTCAGCTCTGACACGTTCCCTGTAGGAGAGCAAAAAATGTGAATTCGATACCATGTCTTTTGAAAGCAGGGAGCTGATTGTGGCTGAGCAGCAGAGCTCTCTTATAATCTGCTTCCCAACGTGTGGGTGCCTCTTGGGTTTCCTCAGCTATTTTATGGCCCATTTTCAAAGATTTTTGTAAAACCAGGCCAACAATGTCTGCATCCCCTACCACATCAGTGAAAAGTTGGACCACGTTTCAGAGCCATGTAAATTCCTTCTATAAGAAACATTTACATTTTTACAAAGTGTAAATTTAGCAGACCACGGGGCGAATTCCTCCCTCATCACATTGCAGTTGCCACGGGGATGGGTTGACTAATAGTTTACCACGAGTGAGCAGAAAAAAGAGCAGCACGTGTACCATTACAAAGGTTTCTTCCAGGATTGCCGTGACTTGTTCAGATAGTTGATAAGATAATTAATTCTTACCGTTCCCGTATTTTCATGAGAACTTACCTATGAGTAAACAAAACTCCAAGCCTGGTTGGTGTTTCTTCATTGTATTATTATATGGCTGTGTAAGTGCAATAAAGCAATCTCCCGACTTCTTGACTCTCCGTGGTGGTGGTTGTTCCTAGACAGGTTTCTTGCACACACGGAATATATACAACAACTTTCATGTCTTAGATCCTAGCAGTTTAAACACGGTCCAATTCTTTATTGGCAACACATTTTTGCAGTTAGGACTTGATTGGGCTGGGAAATATTAGAAATGTGTTGACTAACACATTGTAAAAAAACACAAGATGTGTAATGTTGGAGCAATGCTGGATATTCGTGGTTCAGGTTGAACGGTCGTTCACGGTCCGGAGTTGCAACCACAGCTGACAAAGCAGTTCAAAAGATGTTGCCCAATAACTAAATTGCTCAAAATAGTGACTGAAATGGTGGCTCCACTGAAGTCTGTGCCAAACGCCGTTGATTTTGTAGGAGTGGAACACTCCCTTTCACACAGAACAATGTACTCATTCAATAAGCAGGTTTTCCAAAGTGTTGGGGTTTTTGTTTTTTTACAGCCAAATGTCTTAAAGGACAAAAAATTTAAATCTTTAAACCAGGGCAAGAATTAGTGACAATGAAAACTGTCATGTTGGAGGCCTTAAGGAGAGCAGTGAAAATTCAGAGCCTGGCCAGCATTTCATTCTTTTGCCCTAAAAGACTCACCCAGCAAGAATCTGTAAGCGACACTCAATGGAGAGAGCGCTTTCCGAACAGCTGATGTGAAACTTGAAAAGAGGGAACGTAACAAATGTAATGTGGGGGGGAAGTGCTTTCATTCCAGCTCAGGAACATCTGGTTTATTGCAACAATAACTACTGTAATTATATCACTGCTGGAAAAGCCTCTCTAGGTTAGGTTAAGTTTGTGGTTTCTATAATAAACACTGCTTTGGAGGAGTGGGGGTTCAGTATTTCAACCATGTCAGATCATGCTGAACTGAGCTGTGATTTGAGGCAAAAATAATAAAATATAGAAAACATAAAAGCATTATTTCTAACCATATATTTCTTGAGATATACTTCCTCATTATGGTAAGTGGAAAGTATGCCAGAGAAGTAAATTTTTGTATGACTGACCATATTTCACTGATAAAAACTAAAGAAGTAATTTTTTGGTCAGTTGGAGACAAGCTTATTAATACTCATCATAGTAAAAATTGCTGAAATAAATGAACGATTATCCCAAAAAGGACAGTATTCTCACTTTACTTGCAGGGAAAATTAAGGAACTGGGGTCAGACAGCAAATTGATGGTGGAGGGTCTCCTACTAAAAACAGAGTGGATTTTTCCAGGGATGTGCCTGTGTGATAGGACTTATTACCCAGCCACTGTGTTACTTCCCTAGCTATTAAAAATGAAGTGTTTCAACTCCAGTACAATGCTTTTCCATCCCATGGAAAATTGGAACCTACATGAGACTCACTCCAGTAGGGTGGATACACTTGGATCTGCAATGGGCTGTGCGTTGCACACAAAGGTTTTCTCAAAAACTGCAAAATACAAATAAAGCATTTTTCATTCTACCCTTACAGCATACTTAGTCTAGAATCTGTGACAAATATTCTGTACATCAATACAATTTTATTGTATTGCTGATATTTAAAAAAAAATGGCTAAACAACTTGCTGATAAGGGGAATAGATGAATTCCCATTCAAGTGCTTTGTTAGTCTAGAAAGATGTGTAGATCCAAAACATTTCAGAATTTAACAATGATGGAAAAGTAGGTATTTTCTTATTGCAGTATGTTTCTTTATCCCATATCATGGTTTATGTGTTTGTAGCTGTGTGTTCAGACTCACAAATTAGATCAAATAGAATTTGTGAGTTCTGTGTGTGCAGCATTTTAACAACTGACCCAGTGTTCCTGCATGCTCACACTGGCAAAATCTCACCTGAGCAAGAATCAACTCATTCTACACATGCAGATGTGGGTTTGTGTGTGGAGACTTCTGTTTTGTACATGCAGATTTAACACTATCTTTAGTTTTACCTCCTGCAGCTAAAATTATTTCTACCAGCTCAGTGTTTGGAATTGAAATGATTCCTTTGTTTCAATACAGATAGAAACAGAATAATGTCAGAACTTCACAGTCTCTTTTGTGTGTTGGTTTTTCCCCTACCAGAAAAGTTCAAATTAATGGAGGGTAAATCACATCACACAAATGGCCACTGAACCTTGTTGAAGGCAGACCAGTAAAAACATACTGTAACTTTCAAAGGAACAAAGTTGTTTTAAAGTGCTAAAAAAAGAGAGTAGATTTATTGTTATTTAGGATTAGCTCTATCTGAATACTCCAAGACATGAGGGGTCTAATAGCCATTAAACTAAACAGTCATACACATAGTTTTTATTTCATAATGTTCTTTCTTATATCTCTCATGTTCTTTCTTTACATCTTTCATGTATTTCCTTACATAGACTACTTCAATATCTATATATGCAAATATACATACTTTTTTTTTTTTTTTTGAGGGGGCAAGGAGATGTGAATCAAGAGTAACCCAGCTTTCTCTTTTTTTCATAGAAGTCTTGTTAAAAATAAACTCTCATGAACTATAAAGAGAAAATTATCTCTGGGTTGAAAGGTCCTTATTTCTCACCTGTCTGTCAACTTGTCACCAGTTTTAGAAGCCTGACAAGTGGCCTGAAGAAATTTTCAAAATAAATAAATAAATAAATAAATAAATAAAGGTGATTCTAGCATGGATAATTTTACAAATGCTCCTGGCTTTGCTTCACAGTCTTTGACTACAATCATTGCCAAAAATGGCTTAATTTGCTTTGATTTTGCTGCAAAAAATGTTAAATCTCAGAATCAAAAATGCAGGAAAATATCATCTACTGTTGTCAGTCCTCACTCACCTGTATCAAGAGAACTACAGAGGAATTTTCATGGAGTGTGGAAGAGTTTGTTTCCCAGCTATGCAGAGAATCCAAATGGTCTGATGATGAAAGGAATGAGGGGTGAGCCTGAGGCTTGCTCTGTGCTCACCCTAATCCCAGCTCTTGTTCTTCAGACAGGAAAAGTCAAAAGAAAATGGTTTGCAAGCTGCTGGCAGCAGTGCTGGGCATGCCTTAACCACACCAGCCTTCAAATACCACCTAGGACTGAGATGAACCCTTCACCTTTCTTTTTTTGGATGCTAAAAAACCCCTGCATCTCTGCTCCTGCCTGCTGAGGCACTGGATCTTGGAAGACACTGAATATTACCTGGCTGCTGCTAAGTGTCCTTAGATGCCTTTCTTGTCAATGGTACCTTCCAGCACCAGGCACCCATTCCAAAAAGGAAGTTTAGTTATTGCAGGCTTTTCTTTATTTTATGTGTTGTCAGGAATTCTGGTGGTACTTAGGATTCAGTCCTGTAAAGTGATGACCTTCCCTTCTACCCCAACCTTGGCTGTTCCATATAATCTCTATCTTTTGTGATTCCCTATACAGAAAAGAAAAAGGAAATACTTTGTTCTTGTTGTTTAAACAGTAAAACCAAAAAAAGGAGAAAAAATTTTAAAGTGGATTGAAACATGATTTAAAAAAAACAGCCCTGAAGATATAATTTCCAGTTCCCTGGCTTTTTCTGTGTTTTTGCAGTGTGTGATTAGTCCATCTAGACAGCAGAAAAATTTGGAGATGTTCCCCCTGAGCTCTAAGAGCTTATTTGGTTCAGGACTTTTCTGTTAATGTTAATATCAAATGGCAAGCTCTCTTCTCTGAGAACAAACAACACAAAACAACCTAAAAGAGAGTCTTCAAATGAGGCAGAGCAGAAATCTGGGCTATTTTCTGTGATATTATAAAGCTAAACAGCTGTAGGTTTTTCCACCACCCATGAGAGAAGTAAGAATGAGAACTATAATGTGCACACGCAGAAAACAAAAAAGAAAAATAATTTTATTTCCATTTCCAAAAAGATCTCATATCATGTCTTAGACCCCTCATTTATTTTTCTGAATTGTGGTGGTGTGATTACAAGGGCTGGTTGTGCTTTGCAGACTGCATCCCTCACAGAAGTACTGAAGCTCTTTCTGCAAGAATGCAAAATATTTTCACATTAAGGAAACCCATGCATTGTGGACATATTCAGAGTTATATATTCTGATATTCAGAGTTAATTCACTGCTAATAGTGCAGAAATTCTCCTAGAAACCAGGGAGACAAAGAGATTTTCAACACAATCATGAGAAAAAACATGGCCTGGTAGTACGAAATTAACATTTAGGTACACATCTCAGAGCTGGCAGAAATTTGCTCTCACAGGAAGGCATTTTAATAGTTTTTCTGTTGTGAAACAATATTACAGACATGAACAATCACTTCAAAATCCCATTTTCAGACAAGTGAGTGTGCTCTCAGCGCAAGATGTATCCAAAGCTAGGAAGGGGCTCTGTGTCACATCCACAAGTAGAAATGAAGAATACTTTGCTGGTATCTACTCAGACCATTAGGCCTCCCAGGCCCTGCTTCTTTCCAGCAGAAATCCTTGAGGGATAGTTTAGCAATGCCCTTGTTCCTTAGGTGTTTGTCTCGCCCTGTTGGGCACACTAAATTTTGCTGTCCAAGATCAGTTGATACTGACGTTTATCTTTCCTGGTGTTTCCCAGCACCTTCCATTCCACAGCAGCACCTACCATCAGTGTGCTCATGTGCAAATTAAGGTTACATCCCTCTAGCTGGCTATTTTCTCATCTTTCCTTCTTTTTTTCCCTCTCCTCCCATTCTGAAGTCTTGCTCTCGTGGCCTCCAGAGAAAACTCCACCGGGGAGAACTCGTTTCCCCTTCACCAGGAAGCTGCAATGTCCTCCCAGCGCTCTCCCCCGGGTGCATCGGCCTTTCCTCCCTGGCCTGAGCTCTGGAAAGGCTGCTGCTCGCCCGGGAAGAGCTTTCCCACATCCCCAATTGTCAGGGGAACGCCTGCCTGACCTCGCTCAGTGCTTTCCGTGGGTGGGAAGGGGACGAGGACAGCGCAGGAGGGAGGCTGGACCAGAGCTGGGCTTTGTGGCCGAGGAGCTGCTGACCCGCCAGGACACGGGGTCCATGCACACAGCTATCAATAAAGGCATTAAAAATAGAGAGAGGAGAGGCTGCTCAAATTGCAGCCCTTGGTGTACAGGAGGTTTTGTCTGTCCCGGAGCTGAATGTGCAAAGTTTGTCCTCCTGCCACATCTGCTGCTTTTGCTCAGCAAATACAGGATGCTTGACCCCGGGAATTCCTCCTGGCTGTTTCTCACCTGCGCTACCTCACAGAGGATCTGCTGTTGTGGTTTGAGCCCCCCCTGCCTTTGTGGCTCACACAATAAATCAGGGGTGCAGAGATACTACAGCAAACAGTGAGCAATCCCAAACCTGGGATTCAGATGCAGCTTTTCTCCTGGGTGAGGTGAGTGAATCTGGAGTTGGGATCCACCTTTCCCGAGCAGATGTGGAATGCTGTGTTCCTGCCTCCCCCAGCAGCGGCACATGGGACAAAACCCAGCTTCCCCAGCAGCACAGGGTCACCACAGGCTGCAAGAATCAGATTTCCACAATTCCTTAATTAATCAAAAAAATCAAGCAGGCTCACAGTATGGGATTATTTTTGTTTCTTTCTCTCTCTCTCTCTCTGTGTGTGTGTGTTTGTGCCAGCTGTATCCAAAGGATGGCTGGCAACACTTCCTGATTTTGTAATTGAAAAGTATAAATACAGCAAGCCTGAGATAATATCTAGTAATGTAATCCTCCTGCATCCCTTGGCATTGACAGGAGCTGTTCTTAACTACCATACAAGTTCAGACCTAAACAAGAGCCCCTGGAGTGCAGCCATACCTGCAGCACGGGATGCTCTGGCTTTTAAGTTCCAGAAGGGGAACCCTCCATGCTCCTCTCCCACCAAGGCCAGCAGAGATGGGAACACAAAGCACCACTTAGAGGTATAAAGTGCCTCAGATGATTCAGTTCCCTGACTGATTCGGGCTCAAATCAAGGCTATTGATATTGTCTTTTAGTCAATACCGTGGACCCTCAGTCACAAGAGGTTAGATAAGATTAGAGAACTAAGATTGTTTTAATCTATTGAATATTAAAAATGGCCACTTCAGGCTTTTCATTCACACCATCTGTTGCTAGCAGGTTGTATTGGCAGTTTCAGGACAGATTAATAATTGTTCCTGATTTTGGCACACCAAGAGGTTAAAAATAAATCTTTAGCCGCACAGAAGAGTCCCCAGCAATTGATTTCTCTAAGATATTTTGGCAACTTGAAAAGAAAATATATGGTTTGAGACTTCCTAGAACTATTCCTCCCCAGCCACATGTGATATAAATAAAACAAACCTCAAGAATCTGGCTTAGAATATGGAATAACATTTTGCTACAGTTATTTCTGTTGTGTTTACCACAGCAAATGTTGAATTAGAGGCATCGCCATACATAATATTTAAATATTTCAATAATACCCAGAGCTCTCAACACTCTTGTTTCTTTCCCATGTTCACAACAATTTGCCAGCAACATTTGAGAACAGAGCAGTCATTTTAGAGCAGCCTCTTTGTGTCAAGAGATGTGCACACACCACACAACTGCATCTGAGATGCAGCACAACCCCAGGCTGGAGCATCTTTCTAGGGGTGCCAAAGGATGAAAAGAGTCCTGAGAGGTGTGTCCAAAGGTTTCCCTCTCCCAGGGGATTTAGAGGCAGTGCTGCCAGTCCTGTGAGGCTCAATCCCTGCCTCCATTCCCAGCAGCCACAACTGTTGGTGGGAGCTCCTCCTGGTGAGCCTCGGTCCAGCCCTGCCCAAGAGATGCAGGCTGAGGAAGCAGAGATGTAAAATGTGCTGAGGTCATGGAACTCAGCTGAAATTTCCACCTTGAGTATAACCTGCACGAAAAATAGTCCAGCCCTAGAAAAGGATGAAAATTGAGGGAGGATAAAGAATGGAGCCTGCAGGGACTTTCCATGATCTGGAGTATAAGAATGAAGATAACCACAAAGCCAGTGCGAGGATCAAAGATGATCTCTTCAAATGCAGATACCACTTTTTAAAGCACAAATAGCAAACAAGGGACATAGTAAAGTATGGAAATATATGGAAGGGAGGGAGCAGGAATGGGAAGGCAGAATGTCCTCTGAGCAAGAAGAGGATTTTCATGCAGGTCTTCCTTGGTCTTCATTTCCTGTTAAGATGACGCTTGGAGTCCATGAGTTGGTGGGCCCAGATTCCTCCAGGAAAATCAGATGTGCTCAGAGCTGCCTGTACTTTCAGCTATGTTTGTTCTGTGGGTTTCATTTCAGGGTCAAAGAACTTGCTAAACATGCCCAAATGGCCTGCATGGTGTTTTGGCGGTGTGGCTATTATCACATTAATTTTAATTAACACCAATGTCTCTTGTCACAGCCTGACTCAGGGCAAGGGGATGTCAGCTGTCCACCACATGGGCCAGAGTAGATGATGGACATTTTTCCTCAATGTCCAGTGACAATATGCACCATCAGATCACTCTGTGCTCAGGATAGGAAGAGTTATTCATTCTTCTTTTGGGACTGCAGCAAATTCCTGCACAAAAAACCAACCAGCTAGGGGGAAAAAAAAAGTATGGCTGGAGTAAAGCTCAATGATTTAATTAAACTTTAGATTAACTCTCCCCAAAAGCCACGAGCAAAACCACCACAAGCATGTGCAAAAGACAGATGCTTGTGGATGGACCTGCACAACCTTTTTCACAGACTTTTATATAACTTTGGTACAGGCTTGGACAAAAAGTCGTCTTGTTCTTTCCAAGCCAGCATGAAGCATAGCCAGGAAGAGTTAGTCATCAGAGAGTTTTGGTAGTTGTAGTTTGGAACCCCAACTGGAGTGTTTGCTTTGTGCACTGCTAAAAAATCTAACCCAAGCATTGGCCACCATCTCTGTCAAATCACATTTCTTTCTAAAATAGCTTTCGACTAAATTATCGCTATTAGGAGAAATTTTCCTCTTCACACCCACACAGCACAAGACAAATGCAAAAGAAAAAACCCTTCCCTCTTCCCCAAGGGGTTCTAACAACATTTTTTCACTGAGATTTGTAGGATTTGTTATTAAAATGTATTCTGAATTGTGTTTTAATGGGGGGAGGGGGGGAAATATAATTTTTGTAACCAAAATAAAAGAGATGTAAAATTTTTCTCAAACCATTTTTACCCTCTAGAATGAAATGGAATATTTTTCATGGGTTAGTCTGAAAAATATATTTTAAGATTTTGTGAAATGATACATGGCTTTTCACCAGTTACTGGCTGTTCCCAATGGTACATCCATCCTGTAGGCTTCTATGTTCTGGCAAACTTTGGAAACTGCTAGTTTTGGCCAAATAAACAATATTTTTATGCATAAATAAAATTTGCTTCTACAATCAAGATGATTATCTGCACAGCATTTAAGCCCTAAGTACAAGTGGTTATGTGTACTTACATGAATCATGGAAAACTCTAACATAATAAGGTGCTGTTATTAAGTTGTTATACAGATACAGTTGCTATAAAAGTGAAGAAGAAACCTGAGGTGATGAAAATAAATCTTCAGCTGGGACAAATCACCACAGCTCTATTGAACTGACAGGAGGTTTAAACTCTGGTTTAAACAGAGATTTTTATGTGGCCTGTCATTCATTCACTATACCAAATAAACTGTGCTGGAGGCCAGTGAAGTAACATGGTTTATCCCAAAATCCACATCCTTAATGCTCTCTTAACTTTTTGGGAAAGTTCTCTTTGACTTTGGTGGTGTAGGACTGCTCCCTGTGCTGCCCAGGACCACTTTCCTCCTGCACATTCAGGTGGCAGCTCTCACTTGTGGCTGCCTGGCAAATTTGCTCCTCTTGGCCCTAAACTCCTCTGAAACAGAGCTATTATGATTCCTGCATGGTGTGGGCTCACAAAATCCTGGCCCAGCCTCTCAGAGGGAGGAGAATTTTATCAGCGTGGGATCTCCTCTCACTGCTGGCAAGCAAAGCAACGTTACCTCAAAGGTGGGTCTGCCTCAAGCACCACGAAGCAGCACCAAGCCATGAGGAGGGAGACTTCAGCTCTGATTCAGGTCACAACAGGTATGTTATTCCCAGCCCAGCAAGCTTCTGTTTCAAACGTTAATTTGCTTAAAGATTAAAATTATTTTAATCACAGATGGGCCCTTTCCAGGCATGTTGCCTCTGTTTCACTCAGGATTTTGAGGAATTTCATAACAGTGCCCTGACATCATTGCACCCAGACACAATGTGCACCATTGTCAGATCAAGCAAGGGTTTTACATTTGCATGTGTGTAGCTTTTCCTTTCTATTACCCAATGTTTTCCTTCTCCTGTTATGAATGTTCCAAATCATGCACTTTGTTCTGGGGAATGATAAAGGCATTCCTGTTTTAGGGAAAACCGAAGCAAAGCAGGGCGCTTGTGTGTGACCTGTTCCTAAAGGATGCTCAAGGCTGTGTCAGAGTGGCACAAAGCAGAGCACACAGGAAAGGTGGGGTGCTTCCAACACTCTTTCCCACCTCATGGCAGGTCAGTTCCCCTGCATGCAGTACCTGGACAGCTTGGATTAGACACCAGCATGTTCCAGGAAACTGACCCCTATCCTTATGGACTCCAGGCAGGGAAGTGTCATGACAAGGACCAAGATAAAAAATGAGATAGAGGTTATTCACATGACTGACATTCTGCCTCAGAGTTCTCACACAAAGCCCTCTCTCTCTGCCTGACATGCAGGCTCTGCATTCTCAAGGCATTCTTGCAGCCTACACCACATCCCAAACAATAGCCAGCCTTCTTTCACTCTCCTGCCTGTCTCTCTGAACAGCCCTCTGTTGACAAGCCAGGCTGTTCTCACTCCTGAAGAATTCAAAAAATTGAAGGATATAAGGACAGTCTGTGACTTCCAGGAGGCGTCTTGGAGCATCCTATTTTTAAAATTGTGGTTTGGTTCTTCTTCTTCTGTTTTGTTTCTGTTTCAAATGAAACCTCAAATGAAATGTAGTTGCCCTGCAGATCCACCCTCAGACCACGGGGCTGCTCTGAATGTGGCACCACTACCAGCTGCAAAGTGGAAATACATGGATGACTTTCCCTGTTGGGCCATTCCAAAGCAGCCTTTCCCCTCTTAGCTTTAATGTTAATGTTGAGTGCCAAATTGGCTGCCCCTGAGCTATTGAAATGTTTGCACAAGGAGAATAGATGCACTGGTGTTTGCTTTCCTTGCCAGCCAGGTCCCAAGCCTAAAATGGACAGGGCACATGGAAGGTCAAGACAGTCCAGCCTTCTTCACACTGGTGACAATTCCTGTCCCTGAGGAATGGTGAGTTTTGGTCAGGATAAATGACTGTGGAGCTTTCCCTCCTTCATCTCTCATGAGCAGCTGGCAATGAGCCAAAACTAGCAGGTGAGAGGAGGAATCATGGTGCTCAACTTGCTGAGGTGTTATCTCTGTCCCTGGCTGGTGATACACATCTGTACTTGGGCAATAAAAGGGAGGAGAGGAGAGGAGAGGAGAGGAGAGGAGAGGAGAGGAGAGGAGAGGAGAGGAGAGGAGAGGAGAGGAGAGGAGAGGAGAGGAGAGGAGAGGAGAGGAGAGGAGAGGAGAGGAGAGGAGAGGAGAGGAGAGGAGAGGAGAGGAGAGGAGAGGAGAGGAGAGGAGAGGAGAGGAGAGGAGAGGAGAGGAGAGGAGAGGAGAGGAGAGGAGAGGAGAGGAGAGGAGAGGAGAGGAGAGGAGAGGAGAGGAGAGGAGAGGAGAGGAGAGGAGAGGAGAGGAGAGGAGAGGAGAGGAGAGGAGAGGAGAGGAGAGGAGAGGAGAGGAGAGGAGAGGAGAGGAGAGGAGAGGAGAGGAGAGGAGAGGAGAGGAGAGGAGAGGAGAGGAGAGGAGAGGAGAGGAGAGGAGAGGAGAGGAGAGGAGAGGAGAGGAGAGGAGAGGAGAGGAGAGGAGAGGAGAGGAGAGGAGAGGAGAGAAGAGAAGAGAAGAGAAGAGAAGAGAAGAGAAGAGAAGAGAAGAGAAGAGAAGAGAAGAGAAGAGAAGAGAAGAGAAGAGAAGAGAAGAGAAGAGAAGAGAAGAGAAGAGAAGAGAAGAGAAGAGAAGAGAAGAGGATTGTCTCAGTTGGTGCCAAACCAACCTAACACCAGAGTGGACTCAATCCCTATATGGGCCATTTACTTAAAAGTTGGACTCCATGATTCTTGTGGGTCCTTTCCAACTCAGATTTCTCAGTGAACTTGTTGCATTGCCACATTGTGCCAGTTTTCATGGCACAATCAGTCTAACAAAAACTAGAAAAGGAGCAAAATCTCTCCTTATATAGTCAGCTTTTATAGTTTTCTGGTTCGGAAAAGAAAAAAAAAAAGGACTTTTAATTTTTTTTTTTTGCCACAGAAATATCTCTGCTGCTGGTACCCTTGTTTCTGAGCATGTGATGGCATTTCCACCTATTCAGGAAGCCTGATGAACTCAAAGCACTTACACAAAACTGAAGCACTGCCTGCACCCTTCTTCAGGACCTCAGTGCTGAGGATGCCTCAAGGAAAGCCCCTCTTGAGGCCCTATTTGTTCTTGGCTTCAGTGTTCTCTGGGTGGATCTGGCAGAGCAAGGCCAGAATGGAACATCAGTGAACAAGTGTGCTGGCGTCACTGAAAAATGAAAACAATTGGAAAATGACAATCAAAGGAAGGTGAAAGATCTAGTCCCAGGGCTTCCTGCTGCAGCTGAGAGTTTATTCAGATGGCCTCCAGATAATCTAAGCCAGAGACAGGGCACACTGACTTATGATGGTGTTTATTCCCTTGGCTTTTTTAGCTGTCAGATGCAAGAGCAGTCTGGCCTGGATGCCCTCCCATTTCCACACATCTTCAGGTTTAGGCTTTGGTTTGTGGTGCTGCCATGGAAGCAACATGGAATTTATAAATGAGAGATACAAATGAATGAGAAAGAGTAAGAAATTTCAGTCCTGTAGCATCTTTAATTATGTAGTTATGTAGGGTATTATTTCTATATCAATTAAATGCACTTGTTATCAGCATTTCCCTTACAGTTGTGTAAAGGAACCGTGGCACGCAGAAAATCAGCCCCAAATCATGTCAAGTCTGCCCTGGAAGAAGTTTGTTTAGGTAGCAGCTACTTTGAGTTAGATAATTTACTTGTCAAAGCAATCCTCAGCACAAGAACAAGGACAAACTTGTGGGAACCAGCAGTCCAAGTCAAGTCATTTAACCAAGTTAAACACCTGGTGATCTTCACTGCACATGAGTTAATAACCTTTGGTATCGTCACAGTGAGAGCTAAGCTCCCTGGAGGAACCTCCACTGAAGGAATTTGCCTGCTACAGCACTGGAAATCAAGGTGGTTTTTCTCCTAGAAGGGCGGTGGGGGGAAAAGGACGAGGCTTATGGCAATAGCAGCACCTATGGATTATCAAGATATGCACACTGGAGAGCTAATAGAATGTTTGGCCTGGCTTATTCCATTGCAGAGAAAACCACGGTTTTCCCAGCAGGAATAATTTGCCTTCATCCCTGCTGTAGCCCCACTGAAACCTGGGGCTTGTGCTAAGATTTTGGGATTTCTAGCTCTAAAATCAAGTTTCTTAAGCAACAGAAAGGAAACATCTTGCCAAGTGCAGCGTTCATGGAATTACCAGGAGGGATGCATCTCCACTGCAAGTCTAAAGAAGTTCATGGATTTGTTAAATGCTAAAATTTGCACTAGACTGAGCTACGAGTACATTCTTGAAGTCTGTTTCTATGTTATCCACACACATGGTCAGGAAGATTGCATGCCAAAATGTGTGTTTAAAATATACTTACTATAATATCACTTTGAAATTCAACATTTTGTTCATTACTGTTGCACTGACTTAGTTGCTTTATCCCAGGTTTTGCATTTAGTGCTTCTGAACCTAGGATCTGTCTCAAGCAATATGGCAGTCCTATTACCCAAATGCTCCAGCCTTATTGTATGATACAATTTTTACCCTAAAAACTCTTCACAAAAGCCTGGAATTCACTGTGCGCTATAAACATTCCCTACAGGTCACTAAAATTTCCTGGAGGCAGCAATTACAGCAATTTTAAGCATGTTTGCTGCTGTACTTAACCTTAAATGGATGCCTAAGATCTTTTGTCCATTTGATTAAAGGGATAGCACAAGGGATGCACCAGAGCAATTGGTTTTTAATGACCTACAAGACCCAAAATGTGTCTGCTCTACAATGCTGGAGTCAATGAATAGAATCATAGAAACATTTAGGTTGGGAAAGCCCTGTAAGATCATGGAGTTCAACAACCACCCCAGCACTGCCAAGGCCTCCAGCAATCCATGTCCCCAAGTGCCACATCTGTATGGCTTTTGGATCCCTCTGGGATCCCTGGGCAGCCTGTTCCAATGCCTGGCCAACACTTCCATGGGCAAATTTTCACTAATATCAAATCTAAACCTACCCCGGTGCAACTGGAGCCCGTTTCCTCCTGTCCTGTCCCTGTTCCCTGGGAGCAGAGCCCGATCCCACCTGGCTGCCTGCTCCTGTCAGGGAATTGTGGAGAGCCAGAAGGCTCCCCCTGAGCCTCCTTTTCTCCAGGCTGAGCCCCCTTCCCAGCTCCCCCAGCCTCCCCTCCTGCCTTGCCCAGGCCATGACAAACACAGCACAGGGCTCTGGCCCATTGGTGCTCTCCTCGCCCTCAGAGCAAGAGCTGGCGAGGAAAAAAAAAAAGCATTTGAGCAAGATTAATCTGCAATAATTATATATTGCAAATGTATTTATTCTGTTTAGGGAGAAACTCCTGTAAGGCTCCAGATGAGACGTTTCTCACGTATATTACTTAGCTTTTCCTGAGGCCCTAATGAATTGCTTTAAATTACAGACTTAGGTATTGATTAGCCTCATTCAATTGAAATCTAGGCTTAGCAATCTATACTTGTCTATAGTTTATTTGTGATATTATTCCTAATAAAGAGCTGCAATTAATCCACATCAAGAAAAATCAATTAATACAGATTTGTATCACAAAGAAAGAAATCCTCCTCATATCTGCCCACTAATCCTGAAGCTTAGGTCTTTCTTTGCTACCAAGGAGGACAGATAAAAATTATTGATTTCACCCTATTTTTACAATTTATAGTGATACAATAATAGCACACAGAACAGACGGGCTTATCAATTAAAACTATTTTTATACATGATGATAGATGAGGACACTCAATGCCTTTGTTCTCTGCATTATTAATAATTATTAATATGATGGACTAGGAGTTTTGTAACAAGAATAATCACTCCAAGTACAGCTCTCCAAGATTTGGGCTTCACTCCAGGTACGATTGCGAATTTTGCACTGGATGAACCACAATACTTGGTTCTAGAAGAAAAATTGCAGTTATCTGCAACTGCATGGGAAAGGAGGAATATTCTGTGTAATTTTAGACTAATGGTACAACATGACGAAACACAAGATGCTATCCAAGCTAACATCTTTCTAATTTTAACCACTTCTACCTCCCATTTTAACCAAGTTAATATCTAACCTAATTTATTAGAATTAAAAAAAAAAAAAAAACAAACTTATCAGAGCCTTCTTGCAGGAAGTGTCACATAAACACCATGAATTAAAATTTGCAATTTTAGAAGCCAAACTTTATCCTTGCTACGCAAAGAAGACAACAATATGTCATTGTCCCTTCACAATTCCTACTGTAAACAGTTTATGTGATTTATTCTTTGCATGCTAGATAATTACATATTTTATACCAGTGTATCATCAGTATGTTGTTATTCTGACTGCCTCATAATAGAAATTGTGTATTTTCCCACTGCAGTGAATGCTATTCTTAACATACATTGGCCTCAACCAGCTAAAAATATCAGAGTTCTGTTGCCTGTGGGAAAGTTCTGCTGGAGTTATTTCTATTAAAAGTTTAATATTTGCTCTCTTCAATTTTTCATACTGTATGTGCCATTAATGCTCTCCTCTCCCCTGTGCAATTACTTACAAGTGCTTAAGTGCCACATATGAGGCAAATAATGCCCTAATTCACTCTAATTCTAACATTAATATGAATGATTGGGAATGAGATTAGTACTGAGGAACACCATTTTAAAATAAACTGTAATGACACAGTGACAGCTATACAAAGGATTAAAGAGTGTGGATTATCACAGGTTGTGGTTGGAGGTATCAAATGACAGGGCTCTGTGTTTGTTCTTGCAAAGGACACCAGGCAATCAGGGGCTGGAGCAGCCAACTGTAATTCTCACACTCAATCTCTGGGTTACTCGGGGGTTTTTCAGCTCCCCAAGGTTTTTGACAGACAGTAGGTTCAGAAAAAAAAGAGGTTTTTGAGAAATATTTTATTTATCTGGCAACCTGGAGCCTGTGCAAATACGAAGGGAAAGCTCTAGTTTTATAAACATTTGCTTTTTAGCCCAAATTCATATAATCCATGAAGATACCACTAAATTAATGGCAATATTTCTTTCCTCTGCTGTTGCACATTTAAATTTATTTCCTTGCAATGGTATTTTTGCTTTTCTTTCCCCTTTCTCCACAAGTTATCAGAAGCCTATTTAGAAACCTTAATTCATGCAACTTAACCAATAACATCCATGTTCTACAGGTCTCTCTACCTGTACATGTTTGATCCCCATTTTCCTGATGTCTCCATGTAATACTTTTATATTTCAAGCTACTTAAAAATCAATATGGTAGCATTCAAGGAAGGAGTTGAGAGACAGTAATTATTCTTTGTCTCAATTATCAGATTCTGAGAAGGGCCCAAGAAGCCACCATCATCTTTTGACCCACAGATAACCACATGGTTTCCCCTTACTGAGTTTGTGCTGGTTTAGATCAAAGATATGTATAATTTTATAGATTTGAGAGACTGCATGTGGCTCACACAAGACAAAATTTACAGAGGACACACAAGTCACAGCTCTTTGGAGCTGTGCTGCTGAAGAGCTTAGCCTTGCAATACAAGCCACAAGGAGATAGGTGTTTAATATCCATATTTAAAAATACAAGACATAGCAACTTCAATAAAAATACAAATACAATATAATATAATACATCGTTCTATATAAATACAAAGCCACTTCACACAGTAGAATGTTGAGAAAAGAAAGTCAAGGCATAAGTGTGTGTACATTTATCCCATAGCTCTATTTCCAATTTAGTGTATTCCACAGAATTTCCTAAACTGATTTATATCAGAGTTTCTATTCTCTGATTTCAAAATTTTCAGCAAAACACGTTAATCTCCACTATGTTATTCTAGAGAAATGCAGAAGTCATCTGCCTTAAACATCCTGATTTGCCAGCTTCCTTTTCACATAGTCATGGATGGCACCTGTCCCTTAGTGTTTTTGGAAGCTTATATCCAATTAGTATCTACTGTCACCCCAGAAAATCTCTGAGATACTTTAAAATTCCTGGGTACAGATATAGGGCTGTTTTTATCGTAACTCTATTGCAGTAGTTTGCTCCTAAAAAGCTCCTGTTAGAACTTATTAAATTTCTCTTGGAAAGGAAACACTGAATGATCCCTATTTAGGATAATGATAAGATATGGATTTTTTTTTTCTGAAATAAGGCCAGTTTTATCCTTTTTATCTTTCTGTATTTTAAACCAGCGAAGAAGATCAGTATCATTCAGGTTTCTTCTTAATATATTAAAAAATTAGCCTGGTGGGTACAGGTCTGCCTTCTCATCTTATGTTTCCCTTACTCTTCTGCAATTTTAAGCTTTTCCCTCATACATATTGCTACAAGTTTTCTTCAGAGCCAGTATCAAATATATGCAAACAGTATATTTCTTTCCCCCCTCCACTAACCTAGAACTTCCTCTCCGTTTGTTCCCTATCTTCTCTTCTGTTTTTCTGTTTGATCTCTGGATTTATGTTCACCTCTTACTCTGTTATTTTAAATCCATGCTTGTATGTCATCCATGTCCTTGGGATGGCCCTCTCCCAGATATAATGTGCTGTGTGGAGTTTAATACACATGTGCCCATAAACACATACACATCCATGCTTGTTTCCTCACTTCTGCATAATGAATGAATGTATGTAATATTTTTCAAGCTGTTTCTGTGAGCTCAACGTGCTCAAATGTAATGAATATCCTGTTAATTATACAACAATCTACAAATGAACATGAGCACATCAGCACACGTGCATTAAAGAAAAGAAATTTTCCTTTAGAGGTGAACTGCAAAAGGAATCGAGTCAGGGAAATAAATCCTCTGCCCCATTTTTTATTTAGTTCAGGTAACTATTGCCTGTAAAATTCCACTCTCCACTTCCCTCATCTCCATCTTCCTGACACCTTGAAAGTCTGTCTGCCAGCAAAAGTTTTGACAATTTGAGCATTTTTTATGGACAGAAAGTAGAGCTATTGAAAATGACTGCCCTGACCAAAGCAGATGCTGATGAGGGTTTGGGTTGCTGCAGGAGAAGGATTGTACAGTAACATATCAGGATCCATCTGAACTAATTTAGCTGTGCTGGCAAAAACTTTGTGTATACAGAAAGCCTGAGATACAGAACAGCAACAATGAGTATATTTAAAAAAAAAAAAAATCCAGCTGTGATCTCTTTTAAGCTTTCATTGTAAATCATCAACAAGCAATGAAAAGCAAAAATGCAATAAAAATAATCATTTCCAGGTCACTGTTAAATGATGTGACAAATGCAGACAGGGATATCATTAATGCTGCAAACCAGAGAAGACCCACTCTGCTCATCTGTCATTTCCTTTCTCTTTACATCCCTGTACACTGTACCTCTTTTGGACTTTTCCTTCCTCCTTTTAACCTGCCCATCTTCTCTGCTTCCCTCACCCCTGAGCCCCCTGCAGCAGCATGATGCTGATTTCTCACCTCGTCAGCCTCCTCAGGGAGAAAAAGCACAACAATCACTCCCTAATAAGATTCTGGCACTTCCTCTGGAAGTTTCTTCCAGAACCGGGATGTGAACAAGCATGTGAAAATGAGGACTAATGGGAATGAAAGACAACTTACATCTTTGGGACTTCAGAGGGACCTTGAACTGAGCACTGAGGGCAAAGCACGGCTCTTGCCAGATCTGATCCCAGCACAAACAGAATAAATTCAGTGTCAGGACTCTGAAATCCAGCAGAGTACGAGTTTCTTATGATTCCTTTTGTCTATATCTATATCTATATCTATATCTATATCTATATCTATAATCTATATCTATACATCTATATATCTATATAAATATCTGTATTTACACATACACAGACACAAAACCCACAAATATGTAAATCTGTGCATGTCTCCATATCTGGTTCTACACCTTTTGAAAGTGTACCAAAATTAAAACACAGCAAAATATCAATAAAGTTTGAATTAATGGTGCTGAATAACTGGGTAGGATTCTTCATTTATTTTAAAAATGGCTTATGCTTCAAAAATTTCTATTTTGGTGGTCCTGAAGGATGCTGATGGATGGGGCTGTGCACCTCTTTATTGGGAGAGCTGGGTTAAAAACGTTACTGGCAGCTGAGATAAATCTAAAATGCTGCTTTTTGGCCAAGCTCAGGCAGTAGGATACAGCCATGAACATTCACACCCAGCAGGTCTGTCCATCCTACCTGCTGGCAAAACACCAGTGCTGTACCCATGAAGATTAGCCCAGACAAACCCCAGTCTGCGTGGCTGATCTGCTCTTCAGTGAGTTACTGAGAGTTCCAGTGGTGTGCTGGGAAAGGATGTCCTCCTGCACGTCCCAAAAGGGCTGCAGAAAAGATGGGGTCACGGAGCAGAACCTGTCTGTCCCAAATCTGGAAATCCTGCCCGGCCAGCGTGGCAAGCCAGCTATGACAGAAGCTGTGGAACTGTTCCTGGTGGGGTCAGGGGGACATGGGCCATATGTTTGAGTGCACAGAATTGTAATTCAGCAGTGGAAATCCCATATTTCAGAGTGAGCAGGTATTTTCTCTCAGGGATGTAAATGGAATCAGTGCCTGAAAGAACTTGGCTCTGTAGCCTGGAAAATTGTATTTTCTCAGGTTGTGTATTTGCTTATTTTCTAACTGCTGACCTACTTTGATTCTGTCACACGTTTCCTACAGTGAGAATCAGTCATACTGCCTTCACCCTGTCTCAACCACAGTTTCAGGACATGCCTGTTGCCCCTGCTTTCTTCTCATCACCACACGTCCCATCACCCCAGCCAAGAATGGGGACTGCCTGAGGCTGGGGAGCACCACATCCCTCTTTCCTGCCTGCACACCTGGCAGTCCTGAGCTGGTGGAGGTGAGATCCATCCTGCACCACTGTCTGCTTCCACTGCCAGAGGAAGTGCAGCCATTAATTACAATATCACATGCACCTTTGCAAAAATGATGGAAAAACAGCCACACGAAGAGGACAAGTTAAGAGCAAGGTTATTACTGGGGTAGCTACCTGTGGTGGACACTGTAGTGAGTTTAAAGCATATTTTATGGCATATTCAGAGGAAAAGATGCCACCTATTCACCACCAGTGCCTACCATGCACACTGTAAAAGGCCTCCATTGAAGCCCTGAGTTACCACATGACATCTGAGGAGATCACAGCGTGGGGCTCTAAGCTTTACAAAAGCTCCAGCATCTCTCTGTCAGTAGAGAGGTGAGGGGTTTTTTGGGCACAACCTCGGGATGTAGCTCCTGACTGATGTTCCTGGCTGGCCCTGCTCAGGATAAGCACCAGCAGACCCTGTCCCAGACACACTTGCTGCTGTGGTCCTGGGGTTAGGACAGCCAGGCAGACAAATGACCCACTTGTCACAGGGACTCTGATGAATGGCAAATTTGGGGTGTAAAAAGGCTCATAAGCATCAGCTTCTTATGACCTGCCTCTGGAGGTCTGCTTCCTTCTGTACCTCATTTCTCTACCTTAACTTGCAGGATTTAGTGCAAGAGTGGAGGCTTTTGCACATGCCACTTAGGGGCAAACTCTCAAATGAGCATTTTCAAAGTGCAACTCATAGAGCTGGAGGCAGAGGGGGCTTGGCACACTCACCCTACGATGGTGCATGGAGCCATTTAGGCAATTTATTGCGTCACACTCAAGTGACACCAGCTGGGACCACCCTGGTGACATGCATACGATTGTATATGAATATCTGTAACTTCACTGTTGAGCAATTCGTGGTGGATAATCCACTCACAGCAGTTCTGCTTCCTCTGCTGCTCCCATGCGTTGCACACACCCCTTTGACAACACAAAGGAGCAAGGAACGTTTTGCCATCCAAATTTTCAGATAAACTGATACAATGGACAAAACAGCCCTCTCTCCTATTGCCCTGTAACACACTTGGTCTTCATATTTTGTTTCAGCTTCAATACTTACGAAATGTTACTTTAACACCCAGGGAATAGGCTTAACCCAGATAATAAGGGAGAGACTTGGCACAGATCAGCAGCTCCTGTACTTGACACTGATTAGATTAACGCCAAGAACCACTTTAGAGAGGGCAGTGTAATCTTTATTGCCATCACTAACTTGTTGAGAAAGCTCACATCTTCCAGTGATTTCTTTGTTAGATGGTGATATTCACTTAAAGGAACAGATGAAACAGCCCTTTGCCTTTCTTTGAGATATCCAGCTGACCAGCAGCGGGTAACACTTTTGAAAGAGCCCAGAGCCTATTTTCCAGAAGGATTTAGTCACAGACGTCCACATAAGCTTATTCATCCTGCCCTTTGGGTTGTGGTTACACACACATTTCTTCAGGACGTGGAGTCAGCACCAGCAGGCAATGTCCACTCTGGCTCTCCTCTGCTGCTTCCACGCTCCTGCCACCCCTCTCTGCCCATGAAGAACAAAGAGGAAAGTGTAGGGACTGCCACAAGCCGTCCTGGCTGGTGGCAGCCTGACTTGCTGGAGCCAAAAGTGTGACAGAGAAAAATGTTTGTGGAACCACAGCTTCAAGCACTTCTCAGTAGGGTAAATTAATGTCCACAGTGCTCCATCCTGCCACAGCCAGACTGCTGCCAATTCCTGAGCTCTGGAGATAGACCAGGTAGGTTCTCACGTCACTCTGACAACTGTCCAGGTGCTTCAGATGCTTCTGATACATTTTACACTACATTTACGTTTTACACTATAGCTGCTGGTTTGGGTTTGCCTCACCCAGGGTCAGAAACTGTGCTGTTCATGGCTGAAGAGGCTAATTCCCATCAATTCTTGTGTTTCAGTGAAGCAAACAGGCATGAAAGCACCTGGAGATGGACAGCCCTGGGCTAACAAATCCTGATCCCTCATGGTCTACAGCTTTGCCTGCTGCAAACACACTATCTGACAACCATAAATCACCAACTTATTATGTAATGGCTATGCCGTTTCATAGACAAAGATGCATTTCACAGAGAGTATGGTTTTAATAAACAGGCAGCCTTTCAGTGGCTAGACTGGAATAAGCCAGTGATCTCAGTCCAGTTCCTGTTGGAAAGGTAGTCACAGCACAAAAAAACTGGGCACAGATGGGTGGATTGTTCATGGGCTGCAGAGTGAATTTCTCACCCAGGGCAGGTTATGGCAGCAATGCCATTGCCTGGGCTGAGCCAGGGGTACCTGGCCCATGGCTGTGCCAAGGAATTGGATCCTTTGGGTGCCTCACTGGAATTCTCATGCCAGGTATGTGCACAGGTAACTTGGGACCTCCAATTAGTTCCCCTCAACATGACCATGCAGTAAAGGCAGGGCTATGCGGAGCTGAGTTATGACCCACCACCCTCCCATGTGCAAAGCATGCACTTCTGAAATGCAACGGGAAATATTCATTATTCTTGGATAGAGCTCCCTTTGAGTCCAGCAGTTATAGCAGCTGTCGTCATTTACTGCATTAGCAAGCACTATTTCTGTGAATTTATATCACCATGTCCTGGAGCTCTGTGCCAGCAATACGCTTAAGCCACTGCTGCAAAATAATCCCATCTATATTGGCCACATATTTGAGATATTACGATTAGACTTTTTTAGTGGGTGTTAGGAATTATTTATATAAATAATATATATATGTAGCATGTGCATATGCACAAGGGTTTTTACAATCAACCCTAAAAGGAAAGAAATATATTTTCATTCTTATATTTTGACGTGGTTCTCCCCCGTCAAGCTAATAGAGCTATGCCAGCCCTGTAAAATATTTATGAAATAACCAAATACGAAGAAATAATGTAATTTAGTGTGGTTTTTTTCTGAATTATGATTTTTATGTATTTCCCACAGACTATCAAATCTGTCATTTCAATGGAATAAAAGTTGATACCTGAGGGTGGCTGATATCAGTCAGAACATGGACTGATGTCAGGGTTTTAAGAAACAAATGTATTAGCAAGCACCTTTACTGCACCCTGCACTTCCAAGCCGTGCAAGAACCTTGTCTTTCTTGTAACATCATCTTCCACACATACTAGAATATGTATTGAGGAAATCTCAGATTGAAAAATCTTCAAATTTTAGTTATTATAATGATACCGAAATGTTGGCTTTTTTTTCCCTCCAACTTAAATCTGGAGAGAAAATGTATATTCCAGCAGAAACACATCTGCAGATTATTTTATAGACAAAGCTGTTCTGGAAAACTAATTCCAAAATTTTATTTTATGGACTAGCATGAATCTTACTAATAATGATCACAAATAGTAGAATCTAGTGCAGTTAAAAAAAAAAGGTATGTGGGACTGCAGCTTGAACGGGGAAATAAAACACCCACGTTGTCAGAGTCTTGTTACATTTCTTACAGATGATTAAAAAGAAAGGTATGTGGGACTGCTGCTTGAATGGGGAAATAAAGCACCCATGTTGTCAGTCTTGTTACATTTCTTACAGATCTATTGTCATGTTTGCAGAGGACACTGCAGAATGCATTCAACCATCATTAATGGTTGGATTCAATGATCTTAGAGGTCTTTTCCAACATTAATGATCCTCTGATTATATGATATTTTGTCTGAGAGGGTCTGAAAACTTACATTTTCCTCTGGCCCTGAAATCCAAAGGTGTATGGGATGGATTGACTATAGCTCCACACTCCAGATTCTGAACCTGAGGACAACACAGGTTCTTTACCCAGTGAACATCATAGCTTAATTCTTCCTGTTCCTTCCCTCCTTCACACCTTTTAATGAGCCAATTATTTTTCAAATGGAAAGGAAGACCCAACTGAGCCCAAAGTGCAACCACGTCTGCTCAGATTTCCCTGTGCCCAATACTGATGGAGCACGAATTCACTTTCCCAAAGGGCTGCCAGAGTCTGACACTAGCAAACAAAATTCAGGAGCTGTAAAAATTCCTATTTCTGATCAACCTGCATTGTCATTTTCCAGATCTGTTTGGCTTAACCTGGACAAAGATGGGAATGTTCTCCATGCAAGCCAGGACTCTCAGTGTCTATTCAAATCAGCAGATTTGAGTTGACTTGTTGGTCCTCCTGTGCTCAGAAGGTCTGGCACCCCAGTGAGATTGCATTTTCAGACTAGAATAACCAGCCAAACATCCACAGACCAGTGTACTGGGGAGACAGGGATACTTCTTGAATCAGTTTCTCCCTGAGGGTGGAGGACATGAGGAACAGGGAAACAGAGCTAATTGCAGCTACCTTGCACAACTTGACTTGGTGCGTGGGCTGGAGCATCCTCTATCAGAGCTTTACTCTAGAAGATTCATAGAATCCAAAAATGGTTTGGGTTGGAAAGAACCTTGAAAATCATCTAATTCCAAACCTCCCACCAAGGGCAGAGACAGCTTCCACCATCCCAGGTTGCTCTAAGTCCTGTTCAACCTGCTCTAGGACACTTCCAGGAATGGAGCAGCCACAGCTTCTCTGGGCAACCTGTGGCAGGGCCTCGCCACTCTCCCAGGGGAGGATTTCTTCCCAATATCTAATGCAGTAGGCACCCTCCTGCAGCTCAGGGGCAGGATGCACAGGATGTAACACTGCACAGAGGTTGGGGCAAGCGGAGTGAAGCTGGGGGGCCTGAGTCTGCGAAGACACGCTGTACTCACCCCGACTTCTTCACAGGACACTTGGCTCCCTCCCAGACTGGATCTGCCACACAGGGCAAGTCATTGTAATAAATTCTAGACGGTGAAACAACTGTCTGATCCTGTGGTACAAGGAATTCAGGAAAAGTTGTGGGTGCTGAGATTAGATTTTCAGATAAACAGATCCTAAAGGATGTTGTGCCCCGTGCGTAACGTTTCAGTGAGACTCTTTTGGAAAGAGTCTTAATTCATTCATGTGAGCTACAGCGTTGAGTCTTTTCAAAAAGGGTCTTAATTAATTCTTATTTGGAATGGCAAGAGCCTCTGTCTACAAGCTGCCTTGATGTTTTTACATTATCTGCTGTTAAAATCACAGCAGTGTGTTGCATCACACTTCAGTGTTACCTGCAAGGAATAACATATCACTAATGCCAAAAGATAGCAATCACAAAATGAATGACTTTGGGTTGTAGACACTCTCCAGTCCCTTCATTATTTAGGTAGGAAAAGGTGTTTTGAAAATAGAGCAGAATTTGAGAGAAGAACCTTGGCAATTACTGATTTTCAGTGCAAACCACGAGATCTACTTCAGCACTCTCTAGTTGCCTTGGAATTGAATATGCTTAACTGTATATTCCCCTTCCTGGAATTATTTCTGCTGATTTAAAGGCATCCATGTGCCTTTTACTTCCCCTGCATTTATAGGCAAGGAGGGCACAAACTGTTTTCAGCCCAGCCCCGAAATATTTTGGCTGTTTACCCAAAAGTGCCGTGAATTTGAGGTAGAACCCACCCACACCTCCAGCACCATGAATGTACCCGCCATCCATACATTCTACCCCAAACTGAAAGTTATGCATGTTCTTGCTAACCTAGTTTTGAGTGTGCGTGTGTTTTTTTTTTAACAATAGGCCTAAATCCATATTAATGATCCAAAAAGTGACCAGGCCTCAGCACCTTTTGTCCTCTATACATTAACTATCCAATAATCAACAGTAGCTGTCCTGTACTCTGGTGTCTTTAGCCTAATTCAGAGGGACAGATATTTATCATCACCCTTGAATTGGGTGACCCATTCTGACAGGTCGACATCCTTATTTATGTAACAATGTCATAGACAGTAACTGCTAATGAGTGGAGTGACACAGAGGTCTGTTAGATGGAAAGGCAGAGGAAAGCCGAAAAGGGCATGAGGGGTTAATGGGACTTTTCTGTTCCAGCCTCCTGGGATGTGTAATTATGTTCTAATAAGAAATGAATGTATTGATTAGATTAGTGTGCAATTGTGTTCATGTGCACACGTATAGTGCTGCATGTATATAGACAGTCATTGTGTGTGCCTCTCGTCCCCTCAGTGTGGATTTGAACCCAAAGTATCTTTGTGCTGGGGCCAAAAACAAGCAGAGCACTCCCACAGCCCTCTTCTTGTCCTCACTGTGGCAAACTCCATGTGAATTCTACTGGAGTTTATCTGAGTAAAGGCTGAATTTAACTTCAGTAAACACCAAATAAGGGCTTCAGGATTAGGCCCTCACAAACAAATTACTTCCTATTTGCATTGTTTGGGCTGAACACTCACCATTGCTTAGGAGAGCAGAAAAAGCAGCCAACACATTGTAAACAGTGTCATCTGCTGAGGAGACCATCCACCAGCCAAAGTAGGCCATGCTCACGCCTGATGGACGGCCACTTCCAGCAGCCTGCTTACAGTAGGGAGGAATTTGGCCCAGCATTCTTTCTCATCCAGTAAAATATGTTCCCTGACAGGTCAAGGAAAGCATCCTTCACACGCTCACAAAGGGCCGATTCTCCACCGCATCCCTCCCAAGTGTGTGTGTTCTGAACTCGAGGGTGAATTCCCTTGATGGGAAAGACACAACAATAGGGGAAAGCGGGGCAGGGGGAAGGAAAGCATGTCTGAAAATGAGAGCTGCCCGCAGCCCAGGAGCCCGGGGAATGCGGCTGACGGCGGTGCTCTCACCGCAGCCCCTCGCTGACGCTAATACGGGCAGGCAGCACCACTGGGGGCTTGGTACCTTGCACTGTACGGATTCCAGCCAGAAGCAGAGCCTTACACGTCCTGGGGACTTGGATGTGATGTCTGAGCTGGGAAGGAACAAACAGGGCTCGGCTGGCAGAAGAATAGGCTTTTTGGGTCACCACCTCAGCCCCTGTGCCCGGGATAACGAAGGATGTGGCACCGGCGTGCACAGGCCTGTGACAAATTAGTACCTCCAGTCGCACGCTGAAGGAGAAATAAATTACTTTCTAGTGACTCCCTCTGGAAAGAAGCAGCATTATTAGGCTCTAATGGGATTTCCTTCTATCCCAGTCTTGATTAGGACGTTTGTGAGGCAGAGGGGAGGGAGGGAGGGAGGGAGACTGGAAAACTGAAGGATCCTCAGTCTGAGGAGGGCCCACTTTACCCAACCATAACTTTTGTGAATCGTGGCCAGGATTCCAGATGTGGCACTCAGGACAGGCTGCAGTACAAAGAAGCGAAAGAGGACTTACGAGGCAAGATTCCCAAACATTTCACAAATGTTTAAAGAAAGTCATATAAGAACACACTAGGTTCATTGCCACAAAAGAAGAATCTCTTGGAAATGGATTCTCATTAATGTATTTTTTTTCCTGAAGAATGAAAGACAGAGGGTATTAAAATATGGCACTTGCAACGTAGAGGTCAATGGACCCCTCAAGTCTGACCTTTATCTGAGGGATAATGATTAAACACATTTCTTTCTCATTGCCATACTACTGCAAATTTCTCCATCTGAGCAGCACTGAGGTTTGGGTTTTGTTGCTGTTGTTGTTTAAAGTGTTTTGATGCAGAAAATTGTACAGGGAACATATTTATAAAAGACAATGTATTTATATTCCCTACAAGACAGACTTAAAATTCAAACTAGAGCTAACTGTGAAGGCCCATCTTGTAAAAATTTTCCTCGATAGTGAAAATAGAGATTAAAAAAGCCTTGAACTGGTGATGGCTGTAGGAGTGTTATCACTGACTTCATGAGGGCTGAGATCATGTGAAATTAAAGAACTGGAGAAGGAATAACCTTGCAAAATGATGGTGTTTTCTTCTAAATAAAGTATGATGCTCAAGCAAGTTCAGTATCCAGGCTGAATAACAGAAATGCCCTCTGAAGGCAGAGGCATTGCATAGCTCAAATCCAGGTCCAAGCAGTGGATGCAGGGGAGTTAATTTTTCAGCAACTGCTGACCCTTTGACTCTAATAGTTGAGGGTTGGATCACATTTGAACATCCGCACAAAACTGATTTCCCCATTATATTGATGGGAACTTTGCAATGCAATGAATCATCTTCAGCTGGCTGATTTATTTCACAGGGCAACTTGAGGCAGCAAACTTGGAGCAAGGTAGCCCAAACTAAGATGAAATATCCTTCCCTGTCCAATTTATTAGTGTCAGCATCAGCATAAGCTTTTCTCCTTAATGAACTGATCTTTCATTCAGGCCAGAGAGGATCCTGAGAAAGTTTTCCTTGCTTCTTTATATTTTGCCAAACTTCTAAGTGGGTTCCTAAAAACTTATTGAAAGAGCATTACTCAGTCTGACACATTCCATTTATTTCAATATGGTGACAAAGAGGGAAGATCTAGTTAAAAATATTGCAATAGCCTTATGGGATACTTATGGGGTTTTTTTAAATGTAATACATCACAATAGAATACTTTGTTTTTGTAGAAGGGCATTCTGTATTCGCCAAAAAAGCTGCTGACTTAATCATTAGTTATGATGAGAAGAGATTTAGTGCTCTCTTTCTTTACACTGTCACTGAGAACAATGTCTATGAAAAAGCCTATGCTTCCCATTATAAATCACTATAAGCTCCATGAAAATTTCTCCTCTACCCTGGGGTTTAAGGGAGCAGATACTCGGCGATGCAGGCTCCCAACAGCAGCACTTTATGCCGAGCTCTACAAGTCTGTGGAATGCTATGGTTCACCCTAAGTCCAGGCACTATGAGTGCGTGCAGTTCCCATTGTTCAGCAATTTATGAATGGCTACTCTTTGACAAAAAATGAAATACCTCTTCCTTTGCAGCCTGTACATATTATTAAAATGCTCTAAAGCTGTAGCACATTATAACTCTTAGCACTGAAAATATATATTACTGTTTATCATCAGACTGCCTTTGAGAAATACAGGGTAGCCTTTGCTCCTTCACCCTCTCATGCCCAAATTTCAGATCATATTTAGGGTAAGTGAGGATTCAGAAATAAAACAAATCAAAAAAGAAATGGTTTATAGGTGCTTCCTTCACTGAATGAAGAACACTATATTACATCATCTCTAAAGGACAATTCCACCTTAAATGTTTTATGGGGACAGTTCTGAGATGCATAAGATGAGAGATGAGAGATGCGTCTCTCAAAATTATTTGTATAAGAAATACAGATTTAGAGACCTAGCATTAAACATACAGATTTGACAGTCTTTGACCTTCTTCCCCTCCTTCTCTCGTCCCTAATATCATAGTCACATACACTGGCTGGATTTTATTGTAGAACTTTGTAAAGAAGAAAAGAAAAAAAAAAAAGAAACCAAGCATTCCACACATCTGTCAGCATTTTTTTTTTGTTTGTTGGCCCAAGCTGACAGCTTATTTTTTGTTTCCCAGTTTATCAGGAGGCTATAAAAATGTTTTGAAGAAAATGAGCCAAGACATTTTCCCTAGATTTTAGTGTCCTCTAATATTTAAATTCATTCTTCTGAGTTTGTTTCTTATTTACTTCTTCCCCCATCTCTTGAAGATAATATTCTGAGAAGCAAAGCTTCTTGTTTCATCACAAGCGGTCTCAAATTTGTCCTTTACCAGGTTTAAGTCTGCAAGCCCTGTTCAAAATTCATATCACTGGGCTCAGTTTGAAAGGGAGGACTTTGATTCAAAGTTCTCAGCCACCCACACTGGACCTGAAAGGCCTCTAGAAATAGCCCTTGTCTGCTTTGTTTCTCAGGAACCAGAATAGACACATTCCCTCTGGTCTGCCCTGAGATATGGAGTTGGCTCAATAAGCACATGTCAGCTGCAGAAGCAGCTGGCTGCGGAGCAGTTTTCATGGAAATTGGAAGCCTGTGTCCTCTGAAAAGATAAAAAATTATTTCAGTCATTTATTTGTTAAATTTTTTTAATTTATCCTGGATGAGGTTTGAGGTGGCAAACAGTTGCAGTCTAAGATCAAATTCTTACTGGCCTTTGATTTCAGTTTGATGATTGACACTATTACTGTGAATAAAATCAGTTCTAAATCTGCAGTGAAAGATGCCACCTATGTATGCTAAATGCCTGCAAGACCTTTGTGCTGGAAAGCAGCAAGATAAAAGCACAAGATAAAAGCACATATTTTATAGGTCCTTGGCTTCAATCATAGCTCCCAAAGCCACATGCTGACATCAGGATTTAAATTTTCACATTAAAGCAGGGCATGCCTTAGCCCTCACAGGTAAATAATGCCTGAAGACATTACCCACCTTAATGGTTTTATGGATGTTGGAGTGTCCAAGCTGAGCCAATCCTGTTAACGGGCTGGGAACAGAGGCAGCCTGGTGATTCCCACTGTCTGCATCCCCCAGAGGAGTCCCACAGGAGCTACCAGCATGGCCTCCCTGTCCCTGCCTGGAGCTTTCAGGCAGACAACACCCTGCCCAAAGAGAGAGCGTTGATTGGAACAGTGTTTTCCAAAGAGAATCTGACACTGAAGGCAGCTCTTGTGTGGAAAACCTCACCTAAGTAGAGGTGCTGCCCAAACAGACTGCCAAAGCCTCAGACTGTCTCAACCCATCTGGAGTCTGAAGAGCTTGGACAAAATCAAAACTCTTTAAACTTCTCAACAGTACCAAATCCTTCAGTAATGACAGCAATTAGCACCTGTCATCTGCATCCTCTCCAATCCTACAAAAAAGTTTCATCTACTTTGTAGATCTGCTCCCGACTGCACCTGTGAAATTTTTGCTTTCTAACATTCAAATGAGATTGAAAAACCTGTGGCAAAATTAAAGCTAAACCTGCAAGTTCTTAAACCCATGAAAATGTAACAATTATTGCAGTCACCTCCTTGAGTGATCTGTCGGGAGTCGCTGGTTTCCTGTGACGGATTCTGCCATCCCAACCTACACTAACCCAGCCCTCTCCAAAAACACCCTGGTGCTCTGGCTTTGAATCCCACAGCTTCTCAGGAGAAAACAAGGCCAGTCCATTCCCACTTTGCCTCACTTCCACTCTGCTGCTCTCCAGGGGTCTACCCAAACTGACCACCCTGGCTCTGCTACTCCCCTGGGAGAGGCAGAGCTCAGAAAACAGATGGTTCTCTCTAAGGATCCTTGTCCTTCCTGCAGGTTTTCTAACTCCAAACTAGAGAGGAAAAAAGTGGAGCAAAATGTGACCCTGGCAATTGAGATCCTTTGCTCATACAAGCAGGGCTATTAAAGCTGAACAGGAACATACACCATAATAATTAAAGTGGGCATGAGTTGGCTTTGAATTGCAGGAACTCTGGGTGACCACATTTCACTTTCCCTGTCATTGACTAAGATAGAATTTCCTCCTTCTCATCAAATGGCAACTCTTTTATTTATGGATTACATCTATGCCTTGGAAGGAGGTAGAGTTACTGATAAAGTTTTCCTGAAAAAAACATGCTGTATTTTCTTTCAGCTCACAGATGACTGCTGTGGATCACATCTGTTTTCCAGCAGACATCAGTGTATCCAATTAGAAAGATCACAGAATATTTTAGAGGTCTTGGGATTATTTGGTCAGCCAAAAGATTTGGGCTTTGAAAAAGAACAAGAAGACAAATCTGCTATGTGCTAGCTTTTCTGACAACCATGGTAAAATAGTCTCTTAAAACTCATTACACAGATCTAATCCTTAGCATTAAACATAAATACATGTAAAAACCAGGAGTTTTGGGTTTTTTACTATTATGTTAAAAATTGTGGTGACTAAATGACTTGCAGTCCTGGCTGAACTGACAGAAAAGGTTGGGGTGTTCCTGGTCACAAGATATTTCAAATACAAAAAGTAATCAACCACTTCTTTTCCTTGAAAGAATGCATGAAAAAAAATCACTACTTAAAAGGATGGAAATGTTATCAAAATGTTTTTATAAGTTGTTTAAATTTTCATCTTCAGCTCTGATATGACAAATGCAATGCACAGAAGAATCTTCAAACTAAAAATCGGGGTTTTTTGATCTCTGTAGTTCCAAAATAAAAATCTATTTTGATGCTTTCATTTTAGGATATTCATGACAGCAATGGAATCAAACTTTGTGGAAAAATACTGGTAACAAAGAAGTAATCAGTTCTTAGTTGCAAAGTCTGAAAACATCTTTGAAGCGTCTCTGGCAGTTAATTTCTTGGTTTTCCACTAATGCCTATTGCCATTATGTCCTCCTCTAAATAACTTGCCAGGATCTGACAGCTGAAACCATGGGAGCTCCAACGCATACCTACAGACTCACAGTTCAGTAGATTTAATAGCTGTTGAGTTTTTGTGGGTTTGGGGGGGGAAGCAAGAGAAAACTATTGGGCATTAAGGACAAAAAAAGGCTGAACACAGAGCCAGAAGGCACAAAAAAATTACCTTGAGAAAAGTGAATTGGATGGGATTTTGAGTAAAGTGCTAGCTGTGGAAAGGCCTTTGGAATGCAAGCCAGGATACTCTCCCTTGCGGCTTGATGCCTGCCTTGATGCCTTCAGCTGAGCAAAGCTTTGCATGCTTAAGCAAAACAAACAGGACTACAGGAGAAATTGCATTTTCTTCATTGAAAAAAAGGGCAACTCTATGGAAAATCAGTCAGTTTTAAAAGGAAACAGCCAACCTTCAAATTTATTGTGAGTCTTTCAGCCAAGCCTAGAACCCTGAGAACTTCTTACTTCCCAGTGCCACAGGAGAGACATCCAGCATTGCGGATTCCACACAAAGGTGCTGGAGCATTCCTGTTGAGGCATTTGAACCCCCTCTTTGGGACTGCCAACCCAAAGCACTACCAAAACCCCCACTTTACACCTGCATGGTGCTGTGCTGCAGCTTTCCTTCCACAGGGCTTCCTTCACCTTCTACTGGTGGTGCTGGGACAGGGCTGTTGAACCCCTCAGGACAAAAGGAGTTCTGCAGAACCTCGTTATACCTTAAATATAAATAGTTCTATTGTAGCCTTGCATGCTACAATGGATGCTATTTTACTTGGGCAAGTGTGTTTTTTGTTAGACACATAAAACACAGAATGGGTTTTAATGGCTGATCAGACCCTGTTAGAGCAAATTGCATGTTTAAATACAAAGGATGAAAGGATCTCTATTATTCTACAAATTTCTAGCAGCGCTGCACCTTAAAAGGAATTTTATAGCAAATTTGTAGCTCTGCAACCAGCTCATGAACCAGGGGGCATAAAAAGGACATGTGTTCCAAGAGCAAATGCATTCCATATTTCAGAAATAATAAGTTCTTGCTCGAACCCAGATCTCATCAGTGCAGACAGAGAAAGGATTTTGCACCCATGGGAAGAAGGACTTTTCTGTCTCCAGCAGAACAATTGCAATCCACACAAACATTCAAGACTAAAAATCCACATTAGGGGAAACACTGTCCCAGTAGATCTGGCTCACAGGAAGTAAAAAGATTAAAATACTCAAACAGCAATAATGTTTGTGCAAGGCAGGTGAATCTTCACACAGGCAGGAAGAAAATGTGATCTTGGAATTAATGGAGGTTGTAGGATTAGAAGGTGCAAGACACAAACATCTCATTGCCTTAAACCACAATTATGATTAATAAGTAATATTTGAGCCTTTGTACTCTATATGGGTATTTATATTAATTTCTATGGGTAAGCAGCTGGAGGCCTAAGCAGATCACTAGGGTCAGGGAGGTGAAAGTGAGAATATGTGATGATTTGCTGGTATTGAGAAGGCAAATGAAATCCTAGGCTTTTTAAGTGAAGAATGAAAATTCTTCCTTCTCTACTTACATTTTATTACTTACAGTCATGGTTCTTGATTTCTCCCCATAGCTTTCTTTCACGTAAACAGTTTTCCTTCATGCATTGGAAGTTCCAGGTTCCAGAGAGGGGATTCACAGCCCTAATTAGGAGAAGGAAAATTAAAAAGAATGAAAATAAATTAGAAACTGAGTGGGAAGCAGATTTTAAATGTGCAAAATTTTATTCTTCCACGAAAAATGTCACATTTGTTCCAAATTAGTGAAAGCTTTCGAAGCCTTGACCAATACCTAAGCCACAATGATCCACACAGCATCCCTGCAGATTCAGCAGGGCAGTGAGTGCAGGGAGCACTGTAATGAGTTGTCTGCAACAAACCTCAGAGTCTTGAGGCAACTCCTCTTTGTTCTCATTTATGTAAATCTGTACATGCACTCAGGCCTGAAGTATTTGAGCTCTTTCAGCAGTGCACCAAGCAGTGATGCATTGTGACCTCCTACATCTCTTCCTCTAGCAGAAAATGAAATCTGAGAGGGTGGACCTGGACAGCTGAGCAGAGGGTGGGGAGCCCTTCCCTGGTGTGCACTTCCCAGAGAACTTTGTGTCTGAGTCATGCCCTCAAAAATGTTGTCTCTTGCAGAGATCTGCTTTCTCTATTTAGGAAAGCCCTGTTGTCCCAGAAAAGTAAAGCTAATTTTTGGGACAGGGCACTGGCCTGGCTTTGCTAAGGGTGAAAGGAAATGGCACCAAAGTTCATTTTTCTTCATCCACAAGCAGCAACCCCATGACGCTTTACATTTATCTATGGATGATACATTCTGAATGTCACAGAAAAAACAAATCATTGAAGAAAAATGATCCAAAACACATCATGATCCCAAATAACTTGAATAAAATAAGTAAAATATTCGAGCATGAACTTTATGTGAAGTAAAGATGAATAATTTTTGGCATGATTAGCCAAAAATTGCAGAAAATGTTCTAGTTGGTTCTTTCCTACTTTTTCACTGCATCCAAGTTTCAGTTAGTGCAAAAAGATGGAAATTTCTATTTGCAAGCTAGAGAGATTTCCTGGGCTCAAAACCAGAGTATGTCTTTAAGACAAATTCATGCCTCCAAAAATCCTATCACAAATGACAAGCTACAGTATTCCTTTATTCTCTATACACAGGATGTGCAGATGAAGTCTGGGTTGATTTTCTTACAACATGTCCAAATGCTTCTACTGTGGAAAACTCCAGGTTTCCAGTGGTGTAAAATCTTATTGTGAGACAAGAGCTGTGTCACGTTTGGAAGTCAGGAGGCTGCTGCTTTTTCTATTTCTTCCTGCCATCTGCAAGATCTCATATGGGGTAAAAACGGGAAATTACTTGAGCAAATCTTCAGCTTTCCTCAGTTTGCTTTAAATAATGTCCTCAGCCTTCTGCCTCATGATTTACATAATAAGGAGACTGTGTTGTGTTATTACATCAGTTTCATTTCTTCAGGGAAAAGGGCTCCAGATGTATTTGACTAAGTCATTAGTGCAAACATCCCATATTTGCAACAGCGTTCCCTAGATCAACTGTAAAGACACACTGTTGATTTTGGCTACAGCCTGAGGAGTGGATAGACACTGCCACTTGATCTAAGCAGCTGCCTCCTCATGACTCCCTCCAAGTTCATTGTCATGGAGAGAAGTACAAACCCCTAATGGATCCACAACATGAGATTCATGAAACCTGGCAGATGACTCATCTGATAAAAATCACTGTTGTACAGCTATTCAAGGAGGAGAGGGAAAAAAATAGATTTAGCCTTCCTTAGAGAGATTGCTTCCTTTGGTCAGGGTGTTTTTCATTGCTCATATGGGAATGAAATTACAAACAAGCACAGAGTGGGATCCTGACACCTCAGCTGCTGTCAGTGGGTTTATTGGAAGCTCTGGTGAGTAAAGTACTACTCAGGGTGAGGAAGAGTTACAAAAGCCCTTCCTATCTGACTCGAAGCCATCACTGAAGTGTAACAATGAACAACGTATGACCCAGCATAATTCTAGAAGCAAAAGCATTGATTTTCCTGCATTATTTGCTGCTTGATTCCACTCACACCAAAACTTGATGACACCAAATTATTACTCACTACTACATGGAGCAATAGGAAGCTTTTTTAATTGCAGATAAAGCCTCATTGTTGATTTACTTTTGTACTCTAATATTGACAATTAGAAATGGAAAAAATGCTAATTAAAAGATAGGTAGCTTTAAATTGTTAGCAAATTGTTCCAAACAGGCACAATAATGAACATGACAAAAATGTGCAAGTGAGTTCTCTGAAATGCTGCTGCAAAGCAGAGGACACATGGCTAAGTAGATAAGTAGCTTCTAAAAGGAAATAACCTAAATAACTTATTTCTGAATAGAAAGGTCAGGAATTCTGGTAGATGCTGACCCATTTGTATCACAGCCTCTATTTGCTCCCTGGATACAATCATAAGACTGAGATTTTTCTGTAAATGGTTGGAATTATAAACTGAGTATGGACTGTCATGTTCCCATACAATAAATGCTGAGGTTTTCATTCAGAAACATTTCACTTAGAACACATTGTCATTTAGCATGATACAAAGATGTGCAAGAATTACAATGTAAAAGTAAAGTGATGGACAAGCAATATATATATATAAATATTTGACACATGCTCTCCTACAGGATTAGACCCCATTAAAAGGTAAAAAATTGCACTTACTACTGTCTCCTGGCTTTGTCATAACTGTTCAGATTCCTGTTGCTGTGCAGGAGATGTGATATCTGCGCTTAATTGCATCATTTGAAAGCCTTAGAAGAGGGTATTCTAATGATTAAATCAATGTAAACCAGGTTTCAGAGCCAAAATAATCAAAAGTCTGACCAAGGCAAATGTTCTCAATAAAGTGAGCTTGCCAAACACAAGTGCTAATTAACACCTGATTCTAATTTGGTGATTGTGAAAGTGTGGCAATGAAGCCCTATGATTCTGCAAGTGGAAATAACATTGCTTTCCCCCATTAGCAGATTGCATGGATTGCCCTTGTGGCCAAAATTCCTGCTTTTGATCCGTTCTGGGTACAATCCATCGGAGTAGAGGCAGCTAGGCTCAGGTTGTACAGTACTTCCCTGGCTGAGAATATTTCCCATTCCTTGGTGTTTCCCCCAGCTGTAGTGGTTCTGAATGAAATTTGACCTCCCTCGATGCCGGCTTCCACTGGCAATTTGCAAGATGAGAAAGTTCAAAATATCCCACTGACTACAAATGGCAGAATCACGTGGTCACGTTCTTTCTTTCATATCTCCTGTCATGGTGGATTCTGATTTTTGAGGGAGGAAGAATTCTCCTTCAGCCAGTTTTCACACAGGGAGCTCAAGACCTCCTGGGTACTGTGGCAAGTCTTTCATTCAGCAAGGCACTGGGAACAAAAGCAGATGTAGCAGCATGTGACTAATTCCTGAAGTCACTGGGCATTTGATCAGTCACCTGGATAACTCAGGGCTCTTCCCTGAGTTCTTTACCCTCTTCATAGTGACACACAACAGACCAGCCACAGCCTGGCATTAGATGGGATCTTTGTTGACACCCCAAATGGCCAGAACTGCCTTTGCAAACATAAAAGGGCTCAAAGGACAATTTTCCTTCATTAAGCAATGAGTCTTCCCAGTAGACACAGTGAGTCTCCTCTGTGGACAACTGCAATACTTCAGACCTTGGGAACACTAATCCAGTGTCATCTCCCAAAATATTTTTTTTTTATTTCTTAAGTCCACACTTACTGGTACTCTCACATTTCTTTGCATGAAGGTGGCACCACTATACCCCAGTAACTTTTACAAAATAAAATTACTGCTGAAAGTTGTGGCACTTCTCACTTGTGACGTGCCTAAAATAACATGCAATTGAACTCCATGTGTGACATACACAAGTAATTACCAGGGCATACAATATATGAATCATCTTCAAAAACAAAGTGACATAAATTTAATTTCTAGCTGATTGTTGGTGAACCCAGTTACAAAATCCACACCTCAGGTATTTGATCTACACAACAGCTACATTATACCATCTACTGATCTTTTTAATGTTTTACTCAGTTTACTTGGTTTATCATGAAAAAAAAAAAAATATGAAAGCCAAATTTGTAAGTGCAGGGTCTACAGAAATATTTGAAAAGACTCAAAAGTATTTTATTACCTCTGCAGTGCAAATGTATTTGACTGCCTGTTTAAAGCAACTGCAGTTTGTTCTTAATAAGGGAGAATTTGCACTATAAACGGCATCCCCTCTTTGGAAACAATACTTCCTTTATCTGCTTGTGTTCAAAAGCTCCTACCAGGGAAACCTAACTTATCTGTTTCATCTTAAAACTGGAGCTGCCTGTCAAGCTTTGACAATCTTCAGATTCTTTTGGAAATAGGAAGCAACCCATTGTGTTCAAATTTGCTCTTAGTGACAGCTGATCCCACAGGAGCATCTAGTTAGAAAATAATTGATAGCACTTGAAACAGAAAGGACTGCAAATCAGGTATGACAAGTTTGCATTCAATTGCAGCTCTAAAACTAATTGTCCAGTTAAGAAATCAGCTTCAAAAGGAAAAAAAAAAAAAAAAAACAACAAACCCAACTTAAGGGGAAGGAAATGAGAAGTTTGTTTATTGCACATACACTTTCATTCTGACAATATTTTCCTCTTTAAAAGGCAGGTCTGGAATAAGCAGTACATAAAAGGGATGGGCCCAAAGCAAAGCCTCCAAACCGAATACCCCGAACTTTATGACTCAAGCCCATCTGTAGTTTGTTATAAACAAGTCATAAGGCATAAATGAAAAAATCTGGATGCAGAAGGACAGAGGCTCGATCCTGGTACTATTGAAGCAAACAGAAAATCTCTTGCTGACTACAGAGGACTTTGGATCAGGCATTAAAATTCCACAGTAACACTGGCACAGCTTCAATTGTGTGAGTGTGTGTGCGCTTGTACATAAATACACACACGGCCCAATATTAGGGATTTTTAACCCTGACTCTTATGTCAGATTATAACACCGGATGTCAAAATAACATGGGAGGAAGATAACATGGGAGGAAGTTTATTTTGATGAGGAAATCCCTAAATGCTGTTGAAAATATGCTTGGAATGGTTAATTAGCATGTAGGGGCTTTGAAGGAAATGATATCTTGCAGCTTGACCATCATCTTTTTGCCAGGTTTCCCTTCAATTTATCTCTTATCTGCAGGAAACTGTTTCACAGCTTCTGAATCTGCAGTTGGCTAAAAAGAGAAAAAGGACAATGACTCATTGTTGGGCAACAAGACAAGTTCTATTTGGATTCTAAATTTCCACATTAATAGGAGTTAATGTCCTATCTACTGTACTTCAGCCCATCTAGGGGATATGAAGGGTGGGCTCTGAAACCAACCAAAAGTGAAAGTTCCTCCAACAAAACAATAAACATTAAATGAAGAGAAGATATAACACCCAAGGGATGAAAACACTGAGTAAGAAAAAAAAAATCTGCTGTATTTTCTATTACTAAGGCATCAAAAAGGCTTCATTAAAAATGAAAGTATTGCAAATAATGGGTAAGACAGGATGCAGGAGCTGATGCCCACCAAAGTTACTGCTGGTCAGACAACATTAAGCACCCTGACTGCTGAGACTTTTCTATTCCAGGGGATATTTTCATGCACAATCAAACGCAGTATTCCTTCCTGAGCAGAGCTGGTTGAGGGCTGGCGGTGAAGGTCTGCTTAGACACACGTGGTGAGAAGGGCTGGTGCATCCTGCAGCCACAAACTGGAGTCGGGAAGATCACTGGAGCATCCCGGCCCCCGGCTGGAAATTCCTATGGAAATGCCGAGCTTAAGGAAGTGCTGGGGGAGGGACGAGATGCATCAGCCGATCCCCGAGTCAACACTAATGAGCACATCAATGAGAGGATTAAGAAGGGATGGGGACGTGTTTCTCCCACTCCCTCTCCTGCAGTGATTGCTCCAGTGCTCAGAGGTGTGGCTTCGTTTGGGTAAGAACTGAAAATTCAGCGGCTTCTCCAAATGTTACATAAAAGGAAAAAATTACATAAAAAACACGACTTAAGCGTGTAAATATTTTTTCCAGTTTCACTGACCAAATCCCAAGCATGCCATGCATCATGCATTTTTCATTCCCCCAGTTGTCTCTCCCCAGCGTTGAGCTAACATCTGAAATAAGAGTACACAATCAGTATGTTAATAATCAAGGAGTCTGCTCGCTGCATTATGCAGACATCAGAGGAATTTCTTCCACTGTCTGATGAATATTATAAACAGGCCCGTTTGTATTAACAGAGCCTTATGTAGCAAATCCAAAAGTGACAAACCAAACAGCTTTAAGTGGCTGCATTCCAACCCCAGAAGCTCTGAGTATCAAACATCACTGGAGACCTGCATCCCGGCTGCATGGGAGGGAAACAAAGAGCCCCACGCTCTGCTGGGCTGGAGGCTGGCTGACTGTGACAGGGATTTTTTAACTACCCAAGTGACACTGCAGATGCAACCTGCTATGGCAGCTGGGTCAGGTCTGTAGTATCAGTCACTGGGAGGGAAGGCATTTGTTCTGGAGACAGAGAGTGACACTTCAGGAAGGGTTCACATCTGAGTCATCATCTCTGCCAGCAAATGTGTCCATCAGCTGGCTGGTGCAGACACTGCAGGACGGCAGGGAACTCCTAAGGTCCGGGACCACCTGAGCTGCCCTGAGCTGCCCTGCTGAGCTGCCCTGCTGAAGGAAAGGTGCCCTTCCTCTGGGCTGAGGACTAGAGGGCAACTCTTGGACTTGGAAGTGGTAGTAAACATTCCAAGCATGTGGCCAAACTCCTTGAAATACCGCCTGAAATGTAACATTTAGGGCAAAATAGGCACAGCTCCTTCCCATTCCTGCATAAAGTGAGCAAGGCTCAAAGCAGTGAGGGGTGAGGGGAATAGCAGGAAAGGAAAGAGGAAAATCACCTGAATGTCCCTTTTTTTCCCTGCTCTTTTCCCCCTCTATGTCTCTTGGGAGACTGGGAATCCTTCTGGAGCAGGCTGAAGTGGGAGAGGGACACCCTCCTTTCTGCAGATCATCACCATCGGACATGTGCAGAGGTCAAGGCTGCAATCCTGAGGCACAGCGAGCTCCCAAGGACTCATTTCAGAAGGCTGCAGGTCCCTTCCTTTCACATAACTGGATGGAAAGGAAGGCTCAGACAGTCACAAGCCATCCACAGTTTTCTCTGTGCCTACCACGGTCACAAGGCTCATGCAGCTTGTAGTGGAAGGGACTGGGCCAGAAAGCTGGGAGAAGCTTTAATCACCCAAGCTGGAGGATTCTTATTTGCTGTTTATTCCCACCAAATCGCTTGGGTTTCCAAAGTGGGGCCTGGAGACTGTGAAGGGACAGTCTTTCTCATGAGATTTCCTGTTGGTGCTACATCCAGTAGCACAGGAAATATCACAAGAATAGCTTTTCTTGTGGTATTTTATTACTTCTGCTTCTGCTCCTGACCGGAATTGGGAAGTACAGGGGTGCATGGAAATGAAATATAGTGGTCAGGGGAGAGGCTGCCAAAAAATTTGGAAATGACAACAGCAAGAAAGGTCATTCACTCAAGTCTCAGGAACTGCTTCCAATCTGCTCCTATTTTATTCAGACACATTTACGTGATGCTGCTTTTAAAAGTCATTCACCCGAGGCTGGCATCAGCACCCATTCAGACATGTCTGTGGTTTAGCTGGGAGTTCTGCTGCTAAGTTCCTATAGAGAAGTGGCTTCTGTTTCCTAAAATGTTTAACTGACATAATCCATCATCAGAATAGGCCCAAGCAAAAAAAAAAAAAAAAAAAAAAGACACATCCTGCTACATCTCAGTTGCAAAGCATTTATTTAATATTATGGCAGCATGATAGCCATATTAGACAATATAAAATCTGCTTTCCCTGGTCAAAAGAAAATTTATTTATCTGTATTTATTTCCTGCTTGAAATTGTTTGACAAATGCTATGGGCAGACAAAATCTGTCTAGCAGTTGTTTGTAAATACATGTTGCAAATATTTTTCAGCTCTCTCAGGCAGTGGTTCTTGGTGGCAGTGGTGACTAAGCAGTGCAAGCAGCTGCTAGCAATTCTCCCCCAGCCACGTTTGCCCTGAAGGCAGCCCAGGGGCTGGATCCAGATGGGAGGGGAATGGCTCGGGCAGGGGTGGACACCTAGGAGCAGTCAGCAGGAAGGGAAAGCCAGCAGCAGCTCAGGCCAGCAAAAGCTGTTTGGCAATTTACACCCTTGGCATTGCAATCAGACTACCTAAACCACATGGGACTGATTCCATTTCCTGTTTGGTTGATTTAATCTTTACAAGTTACTCCTGTTTCTTCCTGAAGTGAATTCTCCTTCACTGCAAAATTAATTTTGTCCCATTATTAAATAAGTGTTGGCTGCTAATCAACACTTTGCCTTCCTGAACAAGCTCCTTTTGCAAATAAACCAAATTAAAAGGAGAATAATGATGAGAAATTATTTAAAAGCCAGAACAAGATTCTCTGAGTTAATTTCCCTAATTATCTGTCACCCTAAGAGCACTTTGCTCAGTTTAGATTAGAAAAGTGAAGTTTTGCTGCAGAAATGCCAATGTCATGAGGAATAATCATGGGTACTTTCAATTCCTTTTTTTGCAGGAGACTTAGGACACTTGTCTCACTCGTGAATAACTGCACTGAAGTTGGGGGGACTATTCCATTATGATAAAGATATGACAGATTTGACCCAAGGAAGCTGTTTTTCTGCTGGTGTTTTGAAGAGCTAAAAGCACATGCTGATGGAAGAAAAAAAATCACTTCCTGTAACAGTTGCTTCCATAGCTTTTGTAATAAAACAGGAGAAAATTCTGCACCAACAACCCGTGCAAGCAGGACAAAAAACATTTCTTTTTTAAAGTTACAAAATTTTGTCTCATTCCTCACTCCCTCCCAGCTGCACAGATATTCCAAAGCACAGTTCACAGTTCAAAGCAATTATTGTTGTAAAATACCTTGGCTATCATCAAGGCCTTTGCTGCACTCTTCAGAGGGCTCCACTCCCAGTTGTGCTTCCCTGGAGTTGCCCAGCACAGATTTCCTGTGCCAAGGAAGAAGATGGTTTGGAGGCAGCCTCACTGCTTTTCCCCTTTTTTTTTTAATATCCTGTTCTAAGTTGCCACTGTCGGGTGGTATTTGGGTCATATCTATTGGCTGTGTGTGCATTTATTGCACACCTGTCCTTCCTCTGGGACACTAAAGTATAAATTTATCTTGTACAGTTGCATAATAGATAAATACCTGGAAAAATCAGGGATAACAGAAATTAGCTGAAAATTTAAACAGCAGCAGATGGAATCTTACGAAGGACTGAGAGGTTGTTGTAGACTGACACAATATTCAGAATCACAGAATGTGCTGGGTTGGGAGGGACCCATCAGGATCATTGAGAACATTTCAATGTCTTTTCACACACTTCAGAACTGGGTATTGGCATAAAACATTGGAAAGATGCCTGCTTAAACCTTCAAGATCCTGCAGCAGCTTTCAGCCAGGGCATAAGAATGACTCCTCAACGTAATGGCCTTGGTGCTTCCTACTTAGTCAAGTAAAACTTGAAGTAGCTTTAAGTGTCTACCAGGAGAAATTTAAGGTCAGTGGGAAATTTGACTGAAAAAGACAAAAAAATCTCCTCTACCTGGAGTTTGCTGCAATTGAATGAAAGTGAAAATACAGAGCTGGTTTACATGCATCCAGTGTACATAAAATTAAAAGACTGGATAGGAATAGGGGGTCCAGACTAATATCACCCTCCCTTTCCATAACATTCCTCAAAAAGCCTGAAACAGTCTGGGTTCACTTACATATTTCCTTGGCATTTGGGAATGTTTGGGTCTGAGGTTTTCTGCTGAAATGACAGGCACCTATTGTTATGGTTTTAGTATCTATATTTTAATTCTTTTCTAGCACTTCAGTGGAACACAGATTTTTCAATCAGCTCAGTGCTCTCTGGGTGACTTTTCAAAGTAGCAAGTGCAAATTAGATGGTGAAGAACTAGAAATGGTGTGAGGCTCAGCCCACTAGGAAAGTTCTGCAATAAATTCAAGCTAGTCAAGGTCCTGGCCACCACAGCTGAAGTATGGGACAAAATTTGGATTTGATTGCTGATAGCCTCATAAAATTCTTTCCATATCACTTGTTTTTCTGATGTTTATGAAGAAGCACAAATAGCAGCCTTATTTCCCAGGATTATTTCAAAGATAAATGAATTAATTTTTGTTTACAAATCATTTGGATTTTAGAGTGGATGGGGAGTGGGGGAGAAAACTAAACAAGAACTCGGATGGGCCAAGAAAAACAGCTGATTTTCTTCATTCTGTTTTCAGCAAAGGACGTGAACACGTGCTCAAATCTACCCCAGTAAATGAGAGCAGAAGCTCTCAGAGTTAATTATGTGTTTTGGTGCTTTTATAACAGGGAAAATCACAGGTATAACTGAAAAATGTGAAGTGTATGTCAGTCTGACCCCTCTGCGCTCCTCCATCAGCCAAGGTATGTTAGAACAATAATTGCTTTGAACTGTGACTGCCCTGCCACTGCAAACTCTGGGTACGCCCAGATGGGCATCACAGGCAGCGGCACTCAGGCACCTGGAAGCAGAATTTGTCCCATTATGTTTGAAAGGCGAGTTTTAAATATTCCCTAGGGCAGACGGAGAGAGAGTGGGGGAACAACCCATCCCACTGGGGAGCCTGGATCATAAACCTGGGCTCAGGTCTGGACTCCAGCTGAACCTCGCAGCTCCTGCTTGGCCAAATGAAATGCAATTGAGGTGGATCGAGGTGGGAGACACGGGCTGGAACTACTCCATCAGCAGTTATTTGATCAGCACAGCAACCGGGCACAGGCTGGGCGCTGTCCCAGCTCTGCCCTTCGAGGGGCTCGCAGTTATTTAAGGAGCATTCTTTTAATACACTTGAAAGAAAGCAGCTCCTGGCCCGCCCTGTTATCAGGCCCGTGCATCTCAGGATCTAACACGTTTTGGGGCTGGTTATCAGCGGCAGTAAAATCAACATTTCATAGGCTTCTATTCTTGTGCCGTATTTGTAGAAGTCGCAGCGCTATCGCTGAACAAATGCCTCTTTCATTGCCTTTCTGGAAACATAAAGTTCCTTTAAAGCCTAGAAAATTAAATTGTGTTCGTCTGGGAGACGGCATGTAGACAAAATCTCCTTCAAAAGTCAGAAGGCCCCTGAGTCAGAGGAAAGTTCAATTAATTTGTCAGAGAACTGGAAACAGATGATTTCAATCACCACCGGGGGATGACTTCACGGCTGGGAAAGGCCAGAGCTCCGCTTCCAGCCGCACGAACGCACGGCCCGAGCCTCTGGCTGCCTTGAGCTGGGCTCAGCCCAGCCGAGCCGGCTGAGCTGAGCCGAGAAAAGCCGGGCCCAGCAAGGCCGGGCCCAGCAAGGCCGAGCCCGGCAAGGCCGGGCCCAGTAAGGCCGAGCCCAGCAATGCGATCCGGACTGAGCCGAGCCCAACCCGGCCGAGCGCGGGCTCCTCAATGGCCAGCATGCCACGCCCCCCATTGGCACCGCCCGCGGGACCGGCCAATCAGCACCGCCCTCGGGACTGGCCAATCAGCGCCGCGGACGCTGCTGGGGCGGGGCCGCTCCGCCACCGCCACCCCCGTCCTGTCCCGGTCCTGTCCTGGTCCTGTCCCGGTCCTGTCCCATCCCTGTCCCGGTCCTGTCCTTGTACCGTCCTGTCCCGGTCCTGTCCGTGTCCCGTCCCATCCCTGCCCCGTCCTGCTCCTGTCCCATCCTGGTCCTCTCCCATCCCTGTCCCGTCCTGCTCCTCTCCCGTCCCTGTCCCGTCCTTCTCCCATCTCTGTCCCGTGCCTCCAACTATCCCGTCTCACCTCTCTCCGGTCCCGTCTCATTCTGGTCCCATTGTGGACCCTTCCCTTCGCTGTCCCCTCCGTGTCCCTTGCCCGTCTCGTCCCGTCTCGGTCCCATCCCACGGCTCGCTGTCCCATCCTTGTCCCGCCCGTCGCTCCCCGCATCCCAGCGCTGCTCCAGGATGCGGGGCGGGGCCGGCTCTCCTGCCGCCGGGCTCGGGATGCTTTCCCCGGGATGCCGCACCTGCCAGGCGGAGCGGATGATGTCGGAAACAAACCCCGATCCCACCCACCGCACGGGCACGGATGGCCCTCGCGGGATCTCCATCCGTCCGTCCATCCATCCATCCATCCATCCATCCATCCATCCATCCATCCATCCATCCATCCATCCATCCATCCATCCATCCCTCCCTCCCTGGGGGAGAAATACGCCAAACCTTGGCCGTGCTCTGCCCAGGCAGGGAGGGATTTGTCCAGCACGGAGAGCGTGGTGTCACCGCACGCACCGCAGAGACAAAAACCAGTGGCAAAAAAAACCCTCTTGGGTAGAAAAAGCCCAAAATCCACTGGCTCCATCACCGCAGGGTTTGGACTGTAAGAATGTCTGAGTGCATAACAATTTTTTATCATTCCACTAAGATGACCTCTTCTGTAAGCAGAAATAAGGGGTAGACACACGAAAGCCAGGGAATGTTGCTTTAAGGGATTCCAGGCAGACACCTGTTCATACATTTTTTCATAGAAATATACATTGCTACTTCCCTCAAACAGACAATTAAGTTAAAATTAGCTCGATTATTTAAAGCAATAATTACTGTGATTTGATATAATTGAGATACATTTTAAAATTAATATGATATGATATGATATGATATAATAATATAATATAATATAATATAATATAATATAATATAATATAATATAATATAATATAATATAATATAATATAATATAATATAATATAATATAATATAATATAATATAATATAATATAATACGGTATTATATAGAATTATTACATTATTACAGAATGTATATTAATAAATGATAATAATTATTATAATAATATTTATTATAATAATATTTACTCCCGCATTTTTATAATTTAATTTTATGAATAGTAATATTATATTATTAATAATTTGATAATATAATAATATAATTATTAATATTATTAATGTTAATAATAATACTACACTCATTTGTCTTTTAAAGTTTTGTGCTGCTTTAGCTCTGGCAGTATCTCAGGAAATAGTTTTATGCCATAAAAAGTACTGGTGAAATATATTAGTGTGAACTTTTATTACCCTCCAAAATATTTTCTGCATTTTTGCCTTTTTTAACAAGGCGGGACAAAAAAAGAGTATTGTCTTTACACTCTACACAAGTGTTATTTCTTTCCATCTTTGGATTACCTTTGCCACTGACACCAAGGAACTTTGAAGCAGCTCAGAAGTGGATGGCTTCAATCCCAGCCCTTGTACACTAAACCAACCCCAGCCTCAGCATCTTAATAGTGAAGCTGCTGAAAACACAGAGTTTCTCTTACAGGGCAGATTTTGTCCTTGCCTATTTAACTCCAATTTAGCACTAACTGAGCGCTGACAGAAGAGAGATAAAATGGTTGCTGGAAACTGCCAGGAAAAACTCCATCCAGCTCCTGCTGCAGGGAGCAGAAAAGTGACGGATGGCTTTGGAGAATAATCAACAAGTGGGAAGGATGGACGCTGGCCAAGAGTGCTACACATGCCTCACTCAGCATAAAATAAAACTTATGGCCACAGTGGACAAGCTATTCCACGTCTGCCCAGTGTCCTGCTCCTGCACCAGCCAGCATCCCGCAGTCAGCCGGGTCAGTGAAGGGCTGGACTGGTGCTCTGGCTCTCTTTGGTCACTGAGATATGCTGGTGCTCCTCCTCAGAAGGCACTGAGATTAGCAGGATCCCTCCAGTGGAATGGAAGATTTGCTGTTCCCTCTGCTGTGATTGTCTTCCCTTTATTCCATCAGGAAGGTTCTGGCAGCTCGGGCGTCTCCTTGCTCTGCAACCTCAACAGACACAATCTCGGGGAAAATTAACTTCTCTGAAAAGACCTAACCTGGTACAGCTCCTTACAAAGGAGTGAACACGCACACATACACAAAAATTCATGGAATTATTCCTCAAGAAATAAAGAAAACGCAACAAAAAGCAGAGAGAAAGTAATTTCAGAAGTATATAAAAGAGGGTGCTATCACTCTTTCCACAAGGTCAGGTACAACATTATCACTGGTTTCAGAGGAAGCAGGATGATCTTTGCTCTTCAGAAGTTTTGTTTTCTGCCTGTTCACGAAACAAACAAGGACCCTGTTGTAGATGGCTGTGTTGTAAAATCAAAAATTGATTTATACTCATAATCTGTTCAACCTCTAATGGCAGAAGTTAAACTGTACAAGTATCTGGATCCAAGCAGATAATCCCACTACTCCAGTCTCTGTTATTCCTATAAAATTATATTTGTACTATTTATGGAATGTGCAGATACAGGGGAAAAGTATTTATAGCTGTTTTGACTAGTTCTACTGTATGCTTAGAGAAGAAACCGTGGAATTTGGGGTTTGGCATTTTAGGCAAATTAGAGGGCCCCTAATTCTCTTGACTGCCATTTGCTGCTGTGTGGTTCTCAGGTCAGCCAGGCATCTCTTGTTGGAAGGGAATGCAGTTCTAAGCATCAGCCACGTCCTCTTCAGCTAATTATCTGTAAAGTGCACAGCCAGCTTCTCTCCCTGGACTGCAGGAAATGCTGACTTGAGCCACATTTTGGAAAAGCTCTGACATCTCTGAATCAGGAGGAACTTTGTATTGATTTTACTGCTTCTGTTTAAGTCAATTCTTCACACTTGGAATAAAATAGCAATTGTAGCTTTTGCCACGAAGCAGTAAGATAGCAAAATCCTTTCAATATGCCTACAGATTAAACTTTGAATTTTCTATCACCTTGGAAACTAGCTTTAGGCATTTTGATATGTCAGCCATAGATTCTTTGATTTCTCTATGCTACGTTCAGTAAGACATAAAGTATTTAATTTGTTTAAGTTTGTTAAAGCTCAGAGGATACTGCACAGCCTGTTGGTTTGGTGAAGATGGTTTACAAATGTGGAGTCCCAGCTTCTCCAGTGACCATGAGGAATCTGTTTGCTACTTTAACCCCTCTTTCCCTGGAAAAAGGACACAGTTGGCTCCTGCGGGGAGCAGGACTTTTGAGACCTGGAGAATTTGAAAAAGCATTTTCTACTGCTGCTTATGCCCACATAATGAAACCCTACACATCCAAAAAGGGCTGTGAGCACGGTCCAAGAAAAACTGTCCCTAAGCAGAAAACTCTAAGCAATGGGTTTTCTTTTGCTTTAAGAATTAGCGTCACTCAACAAAACCCGTTGGTGGGATGGGAACATCTCAAGCATTCCTGGCTGTGGGGATGCCATACCACGATCTGCAGATAGCCTTTCCCTGCAGCACATGACTGCAATGATAAGCAGTGTCAGATGGGGCTGCTGGGCCCACAGAGGCGCCTGCTCCTGCTGAAAGGGAGCGGGGTGTGCCCCCATGCCAGCGCTGATGGACCCTGGCGCTGACACCAGGGCTCACCTGACCCCTCTGGGAGCTAATTCAGCTCTCTCAGGGACAACAGGGGAGGGAAAAAAAAAAAAAAGAAAGAAAATGTTTACGTATTTACTGTCATAGGGAGCTGAATCAGCTTGCTAAGGTGTTGCTTTGATTTTTTAAGATTTTCTAAGTCTTCTGATGTTGACATTCTTGTAATGAACTTTCTCACACACTTTCTGTAAATAACTCATGGTTTCGCATTCTTTTATGGAGGAGGAGAATTTGATGGACTGTTGGTTTGTCCAGTGTCGTTGGAGAGGTGGCACTGTCACCCTCCAATCCACTGCCACTTTTGGAAATCTATAAATGTTGGAGTCAGAAATTAAAAATTCTCTTTTTGCCTTAGAAGACCTGCACGTCTATGTCGTGTCATTTCGTGTCCTTTAGTGACACTAAGGAGCACCAGCCCCAGCCTCAGTGCTGTGTCCTGCTCAGGAAGGGGAGGGCATGAATTTGCCTCTTTCACTGGCAACAAACTGTTCTTCAGCCACCTACTTGACTCAATCCAAAGATTTTTGTCCACTGGGACAAAAAAAAGGCCATTTTTTAGTGCAATTACCCTCATTTTCTCAACATATCCTTGCCAACATTTCCCACTCTTGCAGTATTATGGTTTTATTGGAGGGAAGACAAAATATTTTCTCCAGTAATTCAGAATTCTTCCTTTCTGAGCAGGAAGAAAAGGAATAATCATAAACCAGCATTGTACTGAATAATGAACACTTGTTTTATCACCCTTTTTTTTTTTTTTTTTGTATGTCCTGGAAAATCCAGTCAAGAATCAGGCCCACATTGTACGACACATTAAACAAACACATAGTAAACAGCCAGCCCATGCCACTAGAGACTTTGTATGCTTGGGGTTTTATAAAACCTTCAAATTGGAATATTTTGGATGAATCTAGACATTCCAAAATGAAGCATCTAAAGTAATAAGTAAAGGAGGCTGTGTTGGAAAATGTCATTATTGCATTTAAATAAATTGGCCTAGTTAGATTAAATGAACAGCCTTTAAAGGAGTATTTCTTCCTCCATTCTGTGCAGAGGTTCTGTCACAGACCACCAGTACTCAAAGTAAAGAGCCTGTGAGAAACAGCTGGATTGAGTGAGAAATCAAGAAACAGCCTGATATGCATTCAAGCCCATTTAATTACACTTCCTAATTATATTTCCCATGATAATTATATACAGTATTTAAATGCAGCATGCTATTTCCTGTTCGGAGTGATTAAAAACACCCTCCCGACTGGCGAGGAGATGCTGGTAGGTCCTGGGGACGTTTCAGATGCTGCCGATAAGGCGCGGCTCCCTCGCAGCCAGGAAAAGCGCCGGGATCCGGGAGCAGCCGCAGGCAGAGCCCCCGCACGGCCCCCCTGGCTGCTGAGCCGCTGCTCACTTGAGAAAAGAGAAAAAATCCCTCCCACTGTCTGCTGCTCACCTGAGAAAAGAACAATCCCTCCCACCTGAGAAAAGAGAAATCCCTTCCACTACCTGCTCACCTGAGAAAAGAACAATCCCTCCCACCTGAGAAAAGAACAATCCCTCCCACTCTCTGCTGCATCTGCGCTCGTGGCTCAAAATATTGAAATCTGGCTGCTCCGAGTTCAGCATCTCCCTGCTTATTAGCACATCTGAAGGAGGCTGGCAGAACAGCCAAGATCCCGGCAAAGCAGGAACCAGAAACCCCTTCCCTTCCCTTCCCTTCCCTTCCCTTCCCTTCCCTTCCCTTCCCTTCCCTTCCCTTCCCTTCCCTTCCCTTCCCTTCCCTTCCCTTCCCTTCCCTTCCCTTCCCTTCCCTTCCCTTCCCTTCCCTTCCCTTCCCTCTTGTTATTCACAATTCCTGAAGTGCCGTGGCAGGTGTTGTGCTCCACACCTGCAGCAGAGAAGGAGGAAGCTGGGGAGGGGGGAAAGAAAAAGCAGGAAAGGGTTTGGGGGATGTTTTGCTGCTTGGGGGAACTGATTGTGCCCCACAGCAGCAATGGGCAGAGACTTGAGACCTCTGTGGGCTGCTCTCAGAGAATCATCAGGCAATTTATGACCTTAAAGATGATCTAATTCCAACCCCTTCCTCTATCCCAGGTTGCTCAGAGCCCCATCCCAGCTGGCCTTGAACACTTCCAGGGATGGGGCAACCACAGCTTCTCTGGGAAACCCGATCCTCTCCCTCCAAATCTTACTTATTTTGTGTAGCCAGGAGTTTGTAGGACTGACATAACTGGCCTCAGGGAGAGAAGAGAGGAGAATCCCCCATTTCATCATGTGAAATCACAAATTCATCACTTACAGGAGAGATTTGGATTCCTCATGTCTGAGCCCTCCCCCAGGAGAGACAGTGCAGCAAAAAAATCCTTTGAATAAATTTTCAGCTTTTGTGATGCTGAATTCACACACTCCATATTTTTTTCCTAGACATGAAATATTTGTCATTGTTAAGAAGGCATGGCATTTAGTTTATAGGCATGTTCTCCTGGACAATCCCATGCTTCTTGAAATGTTGCAAAGGAAAATGCTTCCAGGACTTGGCCTTTGAACTAAGTTTCTGCTTCATTTAACTGCTGAATTTGACAGCAGCAGAGCTCCTAATTTCTTTATGGAATGAAATACTTTCACTTCTGATCAACACAGGCTAAATGTATCTGCAACATTGCAGGATACTCCCTGGAAGAGTAATTAATGTTATATTAGACCTAAATAAGCAGAATAATTATGGATTTCTGGGGGCAACGACAGATCATGTTCTAATTAGGCAGAATACAATGGGAATATTGAACCATTGCTGTTACTGTGGATGCAGCTCAACATCCAGGACAGAAATATCAGCCCCTCAAGTCTCGAGAATGTTTCTTACCAAGATCAGCATCTAAAATTAAAGAGGACAACCTCAAGTCAGACTCTGAGTCATCCCACCGGATTGAGCATATTTAACAGGAATAATCAGATAGGGGTAGCATTTCAATTATCCAGTACTCAGCCTATTACATGTAGAGATGGAATCTGAACACTTATTAATGTCTTCATTTTGTCAATAAAAGAAAACACAATCTGTGAGTTAAAACAGCACAGGCAGATGGGAACTTCTGTGTGTGGAAGGAATACAGCAATTTATCCATCCACTGCTAAAGGTTCCAGGCAAGATATTTAGCACACATTGACTGAAAATGAATGGGCAGTAGCTTTTAACAATTTCTTTATTTTCACCATTCTTGCAATTTTAAATGCTCTTGATAAACTAGCAAAATAAGAGACAGCTAATCTGTTATGCCATCATAATTCCTATATGAAGGCAGTGTTTACTAATCCTGAATAATTCCAGATTTACACCACTCTGATTGAGACCAGTTTCTGGCCCAGAAACTTTATACAAGGAAAGTAATTACATCTGTGAGCACATAAGTACCAGAAACACCAGAACCTTTGATTTTTCAAAACCCCCTATCATTCAAACTGATTAAGACATGTGTCTCAATTTACTGGTTTGAGGTTTTCCAGCTGCATTCCCTAACTCTCCCTCTCTTCTATATCACTCCTTCCTGCTTCCCTCACTCCTCCTGAGTGAGAAAATATGCCTTTTAGGCATTTCAAAACAGTTTAAACTCAGAGCTAAAGCTCCATTCCCATCTCAATCCCATGAACCAAACTGCTTGCCCTGTTTCAGCAGTTAATTAACAATGAATGCCTGCCTTTGGAGACTGGGTGAAGCAGGGTGGGGATAAAAGATGAAGAAGGCTGAGGACAGACATAACAAGAATGGGGAGGGAGCAAAGTGGGTAGCTTATCAAATTCCACAAATACCAGACATGGAGAGGTGTTGATTTGTTGCTGGGAAAACCCTGTTTGTTTATGGAGTTTAATCACCTGTTTTATGTTTGTTGTTCGAAACATATGGGAGAAAATGGGACTGTTTGGCCCCAGTGCATTGGAATAGGGTACAGTAAGAGTTGTACACAGGAATTTTTAGTCACTGGTATGTGTAAATTAGAAGAGCTCAGATCATTAACAGCTCAGGCTGTGTGAAGGAGGTACCAAAGAATGTGCCCAAGGTTGACAGTCAGAAGAAAAATTTCCCGTTTGTGATCCATAAAATAAACATAATTTTTTGAGGTGAGGTGAAGAAATTTGGAAAACAATGCATCCCACATAATATCTGTCAGCAAGGCTCTGCCTGTCACATACTTTGGGCTTCTTTTACTTGTGCTGTGTCTCTTTTTGTTTTCTTTTTCTTTTTGAAGCAGCAGCCAGGCTGAGTGGGCAAGACCAGAGCTCTGCTTTGTTCTAAAAGAAACATCAGTTGACATCCTGTTTCTGAACAACCCCACTGCTTGTGTTGCTTGTGGGGAGATTTTTGCATTCTTTGCGGATGCGAAAATCATCCAGGGGACAGGACTTGAGTGCCTCACATAGGAGCAGTGCTGCTGGGCTGCAAAAGGATTCTCCTCATTTAATATTTCATCACATCTGGTTCAATCCTTCTTGGCTAAAGCACAGGCTTGACAAGGTCCTGGTGCAGCAATTCATCTCTCAGCCAAATCTCACTCTCTGTCCCCTCTGAGCTCTATGGCAATTCAGCTTCCTCCTCAGTAACTCAGGGACGCTGCTGCCCCTCTCCAGTAAGGAAAACACACAAAGAAGCACTTTTGTCTCTGTATTTTCACCATAAACATCTGTAAAGTCACTCCATTGTCTTTTTTTCAACTCTTTCTCAGATAAAATGCTCACAAATAACCCTGTGAAAAAGAAACTGTAACTTCATCTAACACTGATTGCTTGAAACAGCTTTTTTTTGTTTGTGCGCAAACATTTCTCAGCTAGAGCTTAACTTGGAACCTCTTGGGGACAGGGACCCTCTATATGTTCAGCTTCTAACAGGTATTTCCTTCTCCACGTGTAGATGGAGACATGACAATAAAAAAAAATAACAAATATCTATGAAATACAAGATTTTCTAAGAATCTCAGCTTTCATTCACCATTGCAGGGAAATTATTTAGCCTCAATGTTGCCATAAAAAACATGGTCCACATTCACTGAAAGGCTAACTCAACATCCATTCTTTTTATTTTTTCTTTTCCAAATATTGAATTGGTAAGTCAACCCCCTCATTCTAGACAGTCTGATTCATGAAATTTGCATGTTTAGGGGTCGCTGTACTAGATTAATTCAAACAAAAATAGAACACAGCCCCTCCATAGGAGAAGGTCTTAGAAAGTTCAGGCCATTCATAAATTGTTTCCAATTCCTACAGCAAATGAGTGTTTATTATTTTGTTAAGAGGGGAGGAAAACACCACCAGCATCACTTGAATGATGTGGCCCATGTTGTTGACATGTTCTGGTCATGGCTGTAGTTTTTTGTGAAGTCAGAGTGATTGATGGTGGAGGCTACAGGCTGTCCCCTGAGCTCTGTGTGTGTGTTCGTGTGGGCAGGGCCAGGGGCATCACACATAATAGCAGCACGATTTGTGAACCTAAATTTTAACCCCCAGCCTTGGATTTAGCCACTGTAAATTTCATGAGTTGCTTTTCAGAAACTGGAATCCAAGTCAGATTTTTCCGAATTTGTAATTTTTTTTTTTTTTCTGTATTATTACTATTATTTCTTGTCACCTACACTTGCAGAGATTGCAGGCTTTGGGACAAAACCAGTGTGAGGGGTTTCTGACCTGGGCACAGGGCAGAAATAGGGTTTTTCCACCGGCCAAAGGTTCCTCATGAAATGAAATTGTGTCCTGCCTCTGAACAAGGCAGCAGGGCAGAGTCACCACTCCTTGGAGACAGCTCTTTATCTTTACTCTGCCTGCACATGGATGATAAAGCTGGTGTTTGGATTTCATACATCATCTTCTCAATTTAAAACCAGTGTGATGCTCAGAGTCTTGGCCTTTCAGCTCTGGTCTATAAACGGCTCCTGGTAAATTATCAAAGGCATATAAATGATGTGGGAGTGTAAATTCTATTTTTCCAAAGGGATTCACACATATATTAGGAATGTAGGAACTTAGCAGACTTAGGCAATAAATCTAATTGATTTCAGGAAGGTTCCTAGTTATTTTTGATATTTTCAAAATGCAGCCCTTTGTTTGATGGGCTGAACGAGTTCTTGTTTCTCTCATCATCACAATGAAATTAATCTTGACTATCTGCCATGATCTAATACATGCTAGAATTCAATCAGCAAAAATAGAGCAGTGGCAGTCACAGCTGATGCCTAACTTGCTTTCTCCTCCCACTAAAACAATATTTCTGTAATTTTTTTCCATGAGTACAAAGGAAGCCAGGTTCACCACCAGAATTAATTGTGTTGCTTATGGTGCAGGTAGAGTGGGACCATGTAACATTTGCTTTTATTTGTCTCATTTTCTCTGACTCCAACACTAAAGCTCTGCCAGAGAAGACCATGCTCTAGGAACTCCAACTCTGTGTTCATGAAGCCCAGCTAAGTTGTAACAATGTCTTCAGGTTAATTATAAGACTGGTAATCCAGACCAACCCTTTTTTTGCTGAAACTCTTTAAGACCAGCATCAGCTGGGGCTGACCATGAAGTGGCTTCCCTGAATCAAAGTTTCCCTCCACGTGCACCAACATAAAGTTATTAAAAGTCAGTAGTGAGTGACTCCATGAGACAATGTCCTTCTGAGATCAGCCAGCTCCTGCTCCTGTGTGTTCTCCAGCAGGCTGGGCTGGATCTGTCACGAGCACCCAGAGTGAAAAATTCCATTAGGATTCCAAGGCCTGTGTTTTCAAAGGTGTGGAGGAGGTGGCCCCTCTCTGGAGCACTTGTCTCCATGCAGCCCCCTGAGCCAGCAGCCACTCATGCCCCACGGGGAGAAGGAGAGCCCGACTCAGCTGTGATTTTGGCTTTAGGGATAAATGCTCACTGCTCTTCTCTGGAGCAGCTGAGTGACTGCCAGTAATTAAGGCTCTGAAAAGCAATTCCCTGTTCTCTAGAGAGCATAACCTCCTGCCACCAGTAATTAAATATCCCTGGTGGCTGTGGTTTCGCCAGCACAGCCCTCCAGCTCTGCGCTCCTGCTCCTCATCGCTCGCTCCGTGGTCACACCATGCCACTCCCTCTGCTCCACCAGTACAGCCAAGGATGCATCTGTGCAATGAACTGGAGCAGGGAATAATTCCAGCTCAGAAATAGCCTGGCAGAGAAACGCTTCGTTTTTTATGTGTCTTCCTCCAAATTGGATCAAATTCCTGATCCGTTTCACAGCAGAGCCACAAACCAATACTCCAGGAGAACCGAGGGGCCCGTGCACTGCAGGAGGGAAGATGAAACAAGCAGAAGGAAAAGGCTGGAAAGGGAATACCAGAAGCCAGAATTGGTGTTGAAGACTTAATCTTGTGAAACCACAGCCTCACTCTTCCAGCCAGGAAAAAGTCAGCAGCTGCTGACCAGCACTGCTTTTTTGAACACTTCAGAGCCCCCTTTGAACTCTTTTGTGGCCCGGGGGGGATTGCAGCCCACAGTCAGGGAAACTCTGCCCTAGGCTGGCCATTCAGGCTTAGTGCACTGGGACCAACTTTCCAAGGAACAGAAATTTCCCTGATTGCTGGCACATGCAAACTGTCTGCTGGGGAACATGCCTCTTTCCACCCACCCTGGTGAGAAATCATGAGAATCCTGATGGGGAAAAATGTAAGAGGTCAAATATAGCTCTGGTTAGAAAATAATCTTCCCCCACAACATGTATTGAGAAGAAGAGCTCAAAAAAATACTTTCCTTAGCAGAGTTATAGCAAAAGATTAGTTTCGAACACATTATAATGGCAAAATATTGCACTTATAACAATAAATCATTTCTTAAGGAAAACTTTCAATTTTAAACGTGTTGGCCAGCCATATTTAAAGCAACACTGAAAAAGAGAGATCTTGTTTTGAATTGTTTGCCAGTAATGTACAAAAACTTCCTGAGATTCATAAGGAAATGGAATGATCTATGACTCATAAGGAAAACATGAATTGCTTCTTTTTATTTTGGAGTATAAATGCAAAGATCTGTGTATGAGCAAGGAACTAAATAAATGTTTGGGTTGTTAGTAGCAGATATTTTATCCACTTTGAAACCTGAATACTGCTTTTCTGAAGGAAAACAGACTCTGCTGCAGGACAGAGTCTCAAATTATCGATAGGAATATTCATACACATCCAGTCGCTGGGACAAAGAGACAGGCAAAAATGAATCCCAGATTCTTGGAAAGTCTTGCATATTTTACAAAAAAAATTAAAGCCATGCTGTTTAAGGAACATTGTTTAATAATATTCTTTCTTTCTGCCACCCTGTGTTCTTTGAGTTCTTTTGTTATTCAGTGTTCGCATTCAGGGCAGATATTTAAGTGTGTGCATAATACCAAGCAAATGTCTCAGTGCTATTGACTTTAAAGTTCTGAAGTTAAGATCATATTTTAGTGGTTTCCTGAGCAGGATTTTTTTTTTTCCTTGAGCCATGACCTTTAGCTTGAAGCTTTTTGAGACTTTTTGCTATGGTAGTGCTGATCTTGATTTAGATCTATAAAACAAATTATAGGTTCGCATTAGACAAAGGTTGTCCCCTCCAGGACGTGCCATTCCTCAGTACAAGTAAATGAAAAGAATAGTCAATTTTTCTAAATGCATTTAACATATTTTTTAAAGTAACATCATTAGCTATTTGTTCTCAAGAGTGTTTCTGTTTCTCTAGGCATTCCCTTTCTTAAAATGAGGGGTTTATTTGATTTCTTCCCACTAGCATGTAAGAATACATTTCAACTCAAAGTGGATGGCGTCGGATCCCTATTTGAAGTGGCCAGAGTTCATCTGGACTGGACTCAATAACAAGGCTTCTATCTCAAAAGAGAGACTCAGATTTGGCCAAATCCACCATACATTATTTTAGGCAATGCCCAAAACATTGTAGTTTGTAAAGAAAACATCCTGCACCTCTCCAAGGACTCCAGCAAGCACTCGGTAGTCTTCCAGTGCTCCATGAACCACAGCTTGGGAGACAAGAGGGTGGTGTGGTTTATCTGACTTTGTTGATCTATTCCAATTGAGGGGGAAAATGTGCCATCAGTTAGACTGTATTAATGCAGCTCTCATAGTTAATTTACTGAGCAAATTTCCCTTTACATCTGCTTTATTTTCCTCTTTGTAGTTTTCTTTTTTTTCCTTTCTTTTTCCTTTCAAGCTCTCATTCTTTGAGGAAAGATGAGATCTCCTGCAAGGAGAAGAGGGAACCCGTTAAATACCTCATTATCTCCAAGGTCTCTGTTGATTTAGACTTCCAGCCAGAGAAATGGAGTTCAGTTCATCTCTGACTGAACTGACACTGCAGATAACCCCAGCACATCCATCTCAAATTGTCAGCTCAAGACAAATTGCCTTCTCTCCAGGATACTCTCTTTCACTGATTACCTACTACTCAAATTAAATGCCATCTGACTTCTGAGAGTCTTTTGTTTGTCAGATTCCACTGGATTATGCAAAAAAACGATGGGGGGAGAATCTGGTATGTTTGAAGTCTTGAGAACAGAGTGCACAGGCTCTGCTTCCTCATCCAGCTTTGGAGGAAGAGCTGGGCTTTTCCTAATCTGTTTGCCGCCCCACTGTATAGTAAACTTTACTGTCAATAAGAAAGATAAAACCTGAAAGCCTTCTGAATAATGCCTTAAAGCAATAGGATACTGTGAAATCCTAATGTTTGGTGGCAAGCATTTCACACAACCAAATTTTTAAAAGCCCAGGTTTTAGTTCATTTAAATATTTCATTTAAATATTTCACTAAATTCCTTTGTTTTAATGTGTGAAAGCAAAAAAAAAAAAAGGGTCAGGAAGTACTTCAAAGGAGGAACTAGTAATTGCAATCATGTTTACTTCAAATTTTCTCTCAAAGATTTTTGGACTTTTTACTTCATTCAACTCTAATTGTCTGGCCTACCATTTTCCATGTATTCACCTCAGGCTGTTTTACACATTTGTTTTTTGTTGAAACTTTCCCATTTTCCAAAATGAGATAAGAGAGGGGAAAAACCCCAACATTTAGATGTTTTACAGAGAAGCGCTTTCAGGAAACCCTGCTTGAGAGAAAGGATTTAAGTTGTACAGATCAGCGGCTGCCTTTTGCCCTTAGTGTTGAGATTGAAGATTAGAACCTCTCAAATGGAGAGCCCTGTCAGCAGGAAACTGGGAAATAATTAAATCCCCAGTGGTGAGGCAGCACCCCAAGAAAAAGTGCAATCCTGGGTGTACTCAAAGACAAGATCACTGTATGATACCAAATTAAGGAGTAAAATTTAAGCCTTGTGATACAATTGGTTTTTTTCTTTTCCCCAAACAATGATTTTGGAAATTATATTAAACTATATATGCCATTTCTGTATGAAGCAGCTCAAAACAAGACAATCTCCAATTTAGAAGACACTCTTTTCACGTTGAAATATTTCTCCTTCTAGAAACAGAGTTGTTAACATTGGCCGATTGAAGGTGCAAATTAATCTTTTTTGTTCTGAAATTATTACAGAAAAGCAGAGATAGACACACCAATCTGTCCCAATAACCTGCCTACAGAAGCACCACATTCATGCAGCTCACTCCCTCTCCTTTTTTTTTTCCTGCTATGCTGAAATGTTTTTCTTAGACATAGCTTTGAAGATTTCCACTTTGTTGGAGAATGAAAGCTCCTGCTGGTAACATCTCTGGAGATGGGACAGTGATCAATAGCCACACCTTGCCTGTGCCAAGCTGGTAGAGCTTCAGACAAGTGGGGAGAAGAAGAATGGCTCTGCAGAGGGCAGGGGGGATTTCATTTCACAGAAATACAGCAGCAGAACTGCCAGGCCCTCCCATCACCCTGCTCTGACTCCAGTGTGCCTCTCCCAGAGTCCCAGCACTCCCCAACCCACTTGTACCCTTCCTGTGGCTCCATGAATTCCTTTCTGCTGAGCAGTACAGCATGGACAGGATGGTCAGAGAGCATCCTCACCCAAACCAGAGTGCTGCTCGTTGGCCAGAGAGCTCTCCTGGGAGGTGGGACTGGAGCTTGAGTCCCCTGGGGCAGAGGAAGAAGCTGAGCCCTGACCTCTGCACAGAGATCAGCAGCCATGGGTCCCCAGCATGTCCCATGTCATGCATTTCCCAGGGCTGTGGTGGCTTTGGATGTCCAGCCTGCTGCTGACCCAGCCCTCCCAAGCAGCCCCTTTGCTTCTGCATCCAGCTTCACCCTCCGGGTCCCTTCTGGCAGCTGAGAGCTGACATTCCTGGTGTTCCCTCTGAGTTCCTGCTTGCATTAATGAGCCTCCTTCCTGTCCTGCTGCTTTACTCCCACTGGCAGGAAAAGGAGGGAGCAAAACAGGCATTCTCCTTAAAACTGCTTCGCTTTAAGCGCTGAGCTCTTGGTCCTTCCACAGACCTCCTTCCCACCTTTGCTGCTGGAGATGTCCTTTCCATGGCAAAGACAGAATTGTCTTCATTGAGTGCTTCTCCTGTGGGGGTGGGACACTGACTGGAAAACCATGGGAAGCTGGAATCTTACCCTGATTGCATTGACAACGGGATGATTTAAGGGCTCTCTGGCTACACATGAACATGGAAAGAGGCTGGGACACCAAGTGGAGCACAGCTATCCCTCCTGGCAGGCTTTGGGGGATGCAGGCTCTGCCTTTTGCAGGAGGGGCTGGCTCCGTGTTCCAAGCAGAGCTATTCCAAGTATGGCTCTTCCAGACTCAGTGAGCCAACTTCAGAAAATGCTTCTCATGGTGTTTTTTTATTTTTTTTGGTTTTTTGTTTTAACAGAAAGCAAAGGAAAACCAGGAGAAATATAAAGCTTGGAGTGCAGAGAAAGGAAAGGCTGGGATTTGGATGATGATTCTCCTGTGAAGGGGTCAGCAAACTAAAAAGAAACAAGGAATGTCAGTGGAAGTGGCTGACTGAGCAATGTCCATCCTTACTCCCCTTACTCCTTACAAACTCACTTCTCATGGGCCAGATGTGTTTGTTCAGGAGGCTGAGTTTGAAGGTGCTCAAGGAAGGTACAGGAAGTGATACGAGGAAGGGCAAAGTAGTAGAAAGGGATTTTTGAGCCAGATGCAGTTGGAAAGAATTTTCTAAGAATTTTCCAGCTATGTAATTTCGAAGAATTTGGAAAGAATAACCACCCAAAGACATTCCATCCCCGGGACCTTTCACAACTAGATAGTGATCAAGCATTCTGCAGAGAACAATCCTGCACTGGCATGAATGTGCCTAGATGACCTCAGGAGTCCTTTGCTCCTTTAATTACAAAAACTTGTTACAATGAAAAAGACAACAATGTTGTGCATGATAAAAGGGGCATTTGCAACTAAAAGGAGTATTTCCACACTGAGAAACTGGTTGGGTATCCAAGGACAGTAAATATTTAAGACTGCACCACTGTGAGAAAGAGCAAAGCAGATAGTGGCAAAAAAAAAAAAAAAAAAAAAAAAAAAAGGAAGGAGAAGCAGCAAGTTTTCAAAGGCAAAGTTCTCATCTGTGTGTGAGCTTGCAGGTGTGAAAAGACAGGGATGGAGCGATCACACCTATTAACATTGCCAGGCACTAATGAACTGGTTTGCAAACTTGCTACTGAAATTCATGCCTAGCCATCAGAATGAGAGAAAATGATTGAAATGAATTTAAATCCAGTGGCTATTTGTTCAGATTGGCTCTGTTTGCTAGGACAGCTTAGGCCATTGGGTCCAACCTCTAAACACACTAGATGTTTCCATTTATAGTAGGAAAAAAAGAGAAATTTGTATTACTGAGCAGTTCTGAGCTCCACAGTGAAAGCACCTTGTTCTTCTGCCCTAGGAAAACAAGCCAACCCTATTTACATAAACTAAAAAAATCTGAATCTAAGTGCAAGAAAGATGTATGTGAAGCACTTGGGCAGCAACTCCTGGCAGTGCAGGAAATGCAGATTAATGCTACATTCTGCTGTGTTTAGCCCATTGATCTGCCTTTCCACCTCTATGGAATGTTGCAGAATAAATTCCCATTCAGATTTCCCTCAGAGGCTCTGGAAGTTGTGCAGCTCAATACTGAAAAAAAATGACTGCAACATCGAATTCAGCTCAAAAGACAGAACTGTGCAAACCAAAGGAAATTCTTCTGTTTCTCCTAAGCCCAGCCACTGCATTTAGCATCTAATTTCAAAAGCTGAGGAGATACGCTTTGGACTTTTCCAAAATGCCACAGAAAAGGGGTTTTTTTTCTTTTTGAAAACTCTGCTTTTGCTCTTTGCCTGTGTCTGGTCATTTCTTTGACATATGAAGACCAGGTCCATGAACTCAAGCAGCTTAAGCAGCTGTTTAAAGTTAAGCACAAAGCTATGAATATTTATTTTGAAGTACTATTCCACAGCATAATGAAATCAACATCCCCCAAACCCAGTAGCAGGCAACTGACTGTCTTCCAGTTCTGTCAAAAATATTAGCATTTTGTGATTTGGGATAAAACAAAATTGTGAAAAAGCACATTTTCTTTCAGCTTGCTTTGTCAGATGAAATGTTTTTCCAGCCATATCTCATCCATTAGATAAATTCCTGAGTTTGGGATTTCTCAAACTCCAAATAAAAAATGGCAGCATAGAGAGGGAAACCCTCAACTTTGCCTTTGTCAGGGTTTGCTCCTGTCCAGTGGGAAGGCACAGGGAGTAAGGATGAACATTGCTCAGTCAGCCACTTCCACTGACATTCCTTGTTTCTTTTTAGTTTGCTGACCACTTTGCAGGAGAATCATCATCCAAATCCCAGCCTTTCCTTTCTCTGCACTCCAAGCTTTACATTTCTCCTGGTTTTCCTTTGCTTTCTCTTAAAAAAAAAAAAATTGTTTCTCTCTTTATATTTCTCTGGCTGTGCAGAGGATCCAGCAATGTTTTTACATTTGCCTGAAGACTGCTCAGCTGCTGCCCAGCTGAAGGCATTATTTTGGCCATTTCTGCCATATCTCACTTTTCCCTGATTCAGTTTTCCACAAAGCTCCAACAAAAGGAATCCAGCAAACAATTCTTAAGTGACAACTGTGAACTGTGTTGTCACAGTCCAAGAGAAACCCCATTTCTACATATCAGCAGTTAGTTTAAAAATTATTAAATAATGCCTCATATTAGCAGGTAGCAGGACAAATCCTAATTTCCTGTTTGTAATCAATGCATGCAATAAATTTAATTAATAAATGTGTGATTTGGATTGGTCGTGGATGTCACACAGCTAGAGAACAGATATTCCCCAGGCTATTTATCTGAAAGTGATTTTGAAAACAGAGACATATCTTGCCCAAGGTTATACACAAAGTGTGAGAAAAGAAATAGAGCAGCAGAAGCCTCTGGTCCTGCACTCCATGGATTTCTGTTATTCTACTGAAATCCACTCATGATCTGACAGGGGCCAGAAAGGTGACCATTTTTCTAGCATTTGGGGCAGAGTTTCTTTCTGTTTCTAACCATAACTCGCTGAGGAATGTTCCCTCTTGCAAATATTCTGTTTTCTGGTTTGTTTATGTCCTTGAAAATTTGGCCCCAAACATTTTATTTCAATGAGAAATGGGGGGGGTTGTAATCCAAGTTTTAGGGGAAAAAAATCATGGTTATTTCAAGCCAGAAGATAATAGCGGCAAAGATGCGGCAGAGGTGTGTTGCTCAACTATTCAAAAATCTGGGATATCAAAGTACTCCAGGGAAAATCCATGGCACAAATAAGATCAGTACACACTTTCTCAAAGGTCTGCAGATGAAATAAAGGCACTGCTTGAAGTTGAAATGAAGATCAGAATATTCACTAACAGAACAATATGGTAGCTGTCACTTAAGCAGTGACAGAATATCATTTCTGATGGCCTCACTTAATTTGAAACAAGCAACTTTCACAGAAAAAAAAACCTCAAAGGAAATGTAGGAGAGAACAACTTCCTTTAGGTCAGTCTGACATTGTTGTCCTACTTGTGAGAAAACATTCCCAGCAAGGAATGGACTTTCTAGTCTTGTGAAGGTTCATAGTCAGAATAAACAGAGAAGAAACTGTGGGTAATGGACAACCATGACCACTCTTGTCTGTCCTACAGGAAGTTTTTAATTTGTATCCAATCGTTTTATACACAGAAAGATGTATAAAAAGGCATTACCTTTGCTAATGCACCCGGGTTCTTCCAAGGAATACAAACACAAGTTTAGAAGGCTGTTTTATCAGCTGTCTTCAAAGGCTGGCGTTATCCTTAGCCTGACCTGAGAGGTTTCAGGAGGTGGCTCTCAAGACCACAGAATGATTTATCACAATAAGAGCAGGAAAATTTATAGTTAGCATCATATTTTGAAGCTTGCTTTTATCAAGACTCACCCACTGTAAAATGTAAAAGGCACGTTCAGGGGCCAGAACGACTGAAAAGCAAGCGTGGCCTCCGCTAACAATGTCAGTGGAAATTAGACTGCCAAAAGGGACAAACACTCCATCCCTAAACACTGCAGCCGGGCAAAAAAGGAGTCATTGACATTCCAGAGGAGGCCGAGTTAATGAGTAGCACACCTGATTAGCGTCTCACAGCTCCACCACAAAGATCTTTTCTCCCACTGTTGGCATCCCTCGGAGGATGCGGTGAGACGCGGGGGTGAGACGCCCCTGTGACACCGGGGACAGCGAGAAACAGCCCTGCCATGCAGATTTAATATGGAAATCGGCGGCTGCAGCGTCCACATGGATACATCTCATTACGGGAGGTAAAGGGTCATGGGGATCACCCTTTCTTAAAATGCAAATCGAACGCGGCCGCAGACTCCCCTGCAAACGGTGGGTGCGCTCCGCTCTCCGTTTGGCGGAGTTCAAAGCGCTGCTCGGGCGTGTGACCCCAGTGCCAGGCATTCCCAAACACTTCAGGCACACATTCGAGGCACAAGACTTCCTTGTGAGGCAAGAAAAGGGCAATTTACACTTCTCCCTGCAAAAAGTTCCCATTGCCGCTTCTCCCCCTCCTCCGCCGCCGACCTCACAGGCTCCCACTGAAACCTGCATGGAAGTGTTAAGGAAACGAATGAAATCCATTGTGACTTCGGGCTGCCCAGCAGGAGCGACCCAGAGATGCGAGAGGAATTTCCTCTTTCCTCGGGGCTCCTGGAGCTTATACATGCCTGCGAGAAGAGGAGCAAAAACTTTCCTCTCCGAGTGATGCTGAACGCTTGGTTTGTGCGCTTCCAAGTCACAAACACGTGAAGCAATTTCGATATTCTCTAATGGCACCAAGATTTCCTGGAAGGAGGTGAAAGCATAACCCCAAATTCAGCGCTGACTTCAAGCTTGTGAAAGAGAGAGGTGGACCAGATATTTGCACTCGTTCAAAGTGCTTGCAGATCCGTGGATGACAGACCTTCAGTTTTAGCTATTTTTGGACTCCCCTGTAACCTTTTTGCCTTTCCCAGGTACTTCCCAGCACCTTGTAGCTATTAGGCGAGCAAGGAAAAAAAAAAAAAAAAGCAAAAAAAAAAGAGTTTAAAGGACAACAATCTAATCCTTTCCAGTGCATGTATCTGTCTCATTAAAGCATTCTCCCGGAGCGGTGTAATGATACATCAAATGGAATCCATTTCAAGGTAAAATGAGTGCTGCTGATGGCTAACACACTGCTCCCCAGGCCTGGCTTACACCCCAGTCCTAGTGCAGGCTAGCACTGAAGTAGATTAAATATCAACTCGGGTCACGTTCTCATGGCCCAGGCACAAGTGCCAACATTCTTCCAATTATTCAAGGCCAAAGAAAGAGCAACCTGCCTGACAGAGCTGTGACACAGCTTGATTAGATTTGGCTTAGAAGCCTGCCGAAAAGGATACTGTGGTATTTAACTTAGATGGAGAAAGGAATGGTCTCTCTGTTTAAATGAGCTGAGGAGGGGGGAGGAAGAAAAGGAAAAAGAAAAACAGTAAAAAAAAAAAGAAGAATATATTTCTATAATGAGGGAGAGCATGTTTTAAATTTAGAATGATTGTTTCTTCATAACTCAGCCAGCATGTTCCACATATAAAAACCAGCTTAATTATAAAAGGTGGCTTTGTACACCCTGTATTTAAATAATAGCTTCTTGCGGTCTGCACAGAAATCTTTCAGACCAAATAATTTTATCTTCCAGTTAGAGTAAATCACCTTGGATAAAAAGGGCTCTAGCTGGCAAACAGGACAGAAAAGCATGGACAGAAACTGAGTAAACACGGACATTTCAAACAGAAATAGTAGCAGGAGTTGGGGTAGGAGAACACACAACTCCAAAGATCAAAATATCCAAGTGATTTGGCTGTGACTTTAAAGCCCAGGGAAAAAGGCAATGCATGTTCTGTGACTGAGCCCTGGGTTTCACATCTAATCTGACTGACAGGAATTCCAGGAGCCTAGTAAGGCACTGGGGCTGGGATGCTGATCTCAGCCAGAAGAATGCTGCTGCTCCATCTCCTGACATTCCTCAGAGGCCTGCTGTCCAAGCATTAGTCAGAGCTCAAAAGAGTCTTTATTAGGGCAAATTGACACATTTTTCCATCAAAAATTAATCTAATTTCTCTTTAAACCTTCTCTTTAAAAAAAGAGAAGGAGGCAGTTGAACATAAAAATCACACAAGCAAATTGTTTTGAAGGAGAAAGTGTCCTTTTTTCCCACCAAAACCCATTCACCTATCCCACTCTCTCATGTCTCTTCTGGAGAATTTAGGAAACACTTTTCACTCTGGGTATTTTATGAGGTATTGCTGTATTTCAGAATAGGATTAGTGCCTTCATTCTGGAGATTTGTGCAGGGCATGATTATTTTTAGGTGCCTACTGCTGTTGGACAAGAAGCAGAATGTGGACAATTCAATAAAAATATCAAGAGACTGCTTGTAATCACTTGCACACATTCTTTGCAGAGATCTTGGCTGAGAAGGCAATAACTCATGCAGCTGGTAGACAGCACCAAGTTTTAAGTGGCCTCAGTATTTAGGACTCTCTACCCACCTAATTTGCACTATAATTTAACTACATTGGTGTTGTTGCCTTATCCTGTCCAGAAAGAGAAAAGATAAAATGAGTTTTGTACAACTGGAATTCATTAGCAATCACAGAAATATCAACCTCATGACTCTGGTTAGAGGAAAAAGAAAAGAAAAAATATTACAGGGATCCAAAATTATTACACCAAGGTATAAACTACACAGGGACCAGAGGAAATAAAATAATATGTATATATTGGTGTAAACCCCAGACTCTAAATTCTGATATCTACATTCCAGAATGCTGCTCAATCCATTGAATGCTGGCATGAGAAAAGTATCAGTGTAACAAGAAATTAATGAAATTAATTGTGTGCTTTTTAAATTATATGTGAATCTTTATAGCCAAAAGGATTAAGGTTTTGTGTTGAACGCTTTTTCAAATATTGGTTTTATTTGGAAAATCATAGAAATTGTCTCACAATTTATCAAGACAGGATACTTCAAATTTTATTTTGCATAAAAGTTTCACTTGGATCTTCAGTTACATTCTCTTAAAAAAAAATAAAATAGAATCCTCCAAACGAGATGTCTCAATGCATTGCCCCTCCCATTCCTTGCTTGTAAGCTGATTTCATTCTACCCAATTCCTTCCTCTCCTTCTTTCCCTACTTTTGGTTCTTGCAGAAAATGTATTTGCACAGCTGTACTCATAAGGCACATGTATTAGATTTTATTAGCATTATGCTGGCACAAAAATTCTATTAAAAGTAGCTTTTAAAGTTTTGGGTTATTCTAAACAGGTATTTAACCACCAGCAAAGGGGCAGAAATCACACCAGGTGCCTGTGAAGTAAATGTTCATGTATTCTCTTCCTAATTGCTAAATGGTTTGATCAACTTGGGTACTTGGGTAAGAGAGTTTATCACCCTCTACCTGTCCCACATCAGCTTATGGAAGAGGCTTTTTCATGATGAATTTACCATATCTCTCTATGCCTATAGGCTCCTATGTGCTTTTCAAAAGTATTCCGAATTTTTGCTTTTTAATGTTCTCTCTCTTTTTGACACCACAAATTTCCCCCTCCCCCCATGTTTCACCTGGCTCAGTTGACTTTCATAATTCATTTACATTTTGGGCTGGAACCTAATAAAGGTTTTCATTTTGACATTCTGTATCAGTCTCTTCATTTTGAGAGGGTTACCGCGACCCACGCAGGTTTTAATCTCCACTTTGCCTTTCCAGGCTTTTAAGGAGAAGCTAATTTTGGCCCTCTGACTGCAGGGACTTTTTTTTTTTCTTTGCACAAGAGTCCTGTGGAATGTGGCACTAACTGAGCATCCACTTGGGAGAAGCCAACACCTTGCAGCTCCAGTGCAGCCAGAGGAAGCAGAGGGGCACCCACTGGTGGAGCAGAGGTTTGTTCTGGTCCCTGTGAAGGCAGCAGCCCCACTGACACAACACATTTTCTGCTCTTCATTCAAGCAGGAGAGCCCCCAAGTCTTGACATTCTGTCCTTGGGAACATAAAATCCCCTGCCTGCCTCTGCCCTGTCCCAGGGCCACTGGGCTAATTTTTAACAAAAGGAATGTTTCTAAAATGCCACAGAAAGAGCATCCTGTTCTTCCATCCCTACTCCTGTTAGCACTCTGATGGAAACAAATCCACACAGAACTTGCATGGCATGTTAAGAAGTTGCAGAAATTATCAATTGCCTTAGAAATATCACCCAATTTCCACAGGTGGTGTTTTATCTATCAATTGAGAGATAAAAAGCAGGTCCAACAAACACAAATGATCCATTCTGACCAAATGAGATCATTCATTTGAAAATGGGTGGCATAATCAAGGCCTTCATTTTCCATGTGGCATCCTGATACATATTTCAACTTTTCAAACAAACTGGAAAAACCACAGGGGAACCTTGGCCATCCTGGGTGCAGTATCAGCTCCACCATCAATCAGATATCGTGTATAGCCCTGGAATAAAAGTTATTTTGTGTCCACTACTGCCCCTGGCAGTATCAGTTCTATAAACAATTATTTCAGGTAGCTTTGTTTTAATTTAATGCTGTAGCACAGAGATTATCTAATGCCTAAACCCTCAGCTTTCTTTCTGGTCTCCAAAGGTGCAGCCAACTGCATTTGAAAGATGAGGTACTGAAGAAGGAATTGGTAGGGATGGATATACACCTACATCTGATTGATGCACAGTGTAACTCAGGCTTCCAAAAAATCTACTCATATTCTTCAGAGGGAAAAAAAAAAAGGGGATCTGAAGTTCTGATCTGGTCGCAATTTTAGCAGAAATTTAAATTTCTAGTTTGAAAAGCAAACTTTCTCAAATGCTGTATGACTACAGACTATTGCTGTTTTGGATCCTTTCCTAGTTTAAATTATTTCTTTAGGTACCCAGGGAAACAAGAATCAGAAAAAAAAAATAGATAAGACACCTGACACACCTTCTGGCAAGTAGTTGAAACAGTTGTAAAATTATAACAAAAATGTGAGAAATCAAAACAGCCAAAAGCCGCTAGAGAACGTAACAGCTCCAGTGGCAGGAGTTGCAAGCAGATTGGGATGATCCTCCCAGCTCCCATTTGACCCCAAACTGATCATTACCCTAGAGCAATCTCCAGTTTTCTGGAGATTTCTGTTTACCCATTTCACATCCACCTCATTCCCAACTACTTTAAGCCCACCAAGAGTCTCTTCAAGCTGGCTTTAAACTGGAAAAAAATTGGGGGGATAAAATACATCAGATGGAAGAAAACTGAGCTGTTGAAGCTGTAGGGGTGGAAAGCTACCAACATGAATGCAGTCCTAGGAAGGATGCAGTGGCTTTCTTTGTCTCGTGGCAGTGGCCACGGTGGCAGCTGGTGACAGCCCTTTGAATCCTGGCATTTGCCACAATGCAGGAGAAATCTGAGTGGAATGTTTACAATAGAGAAAATGTTAAAAAGAAACCTCAGACCAAGAAGCTGGCTGGCTTTAATGGCTTTGCTGTGGATATGCGGGCAAATGACTCGAAGAGGGCATGTGCTCTGCTGCCATGTGTCTTCTGCTTACATTTGCTGGGAGCTGTCCCCATGATCAGGGGCTGGATCTTTGGATTTTAACTTCTGAAAATCCTGACATAAAATTCACAGGAAAATGTTTGCAAGAGCTAATGTAACACTATTTGCTTCTGTGCCACACCACTGTTCCTAAATCAGACATTTACAGTTCTTAAAATTAAGAATTTGCCCAAGCAGTGTTGAATTGGGTGAATTTAAATCCCCATGAGCTAAGTAAGACTTTTGCAGTAGAAGTCCTTTTTTCACCCCCTACTTCTTACCTATTTAAAGCAGAATTAAAGTAGTGCTATAAATTAGTCTTTGAAGGAGTAAATAATCTTTACAGTGACAGGAATTTAATTATTTATATTAAAATAGAAATAATATTTAGAGGAATAATATTTTCAGGAATAAATAAGAAATAAAAATAAAATAAAAAATAATATTTACAGGAATATAATAATAATAATAATAATAATAGTAGTAGTAGTAGTAGTAATAGTAATAAATAGTAATAGTAATAGTAATAGTAGTAGTAATAGTAATAGTAATAGTAATAGTAATAGTAATGGTAATAGTAATAGTAATAGCAATAGTAATAGTAATAGTAGTAGCAATACAACAACAACAAGAACAACAACAATAATAGTAATAACAATGATGATAATGATAATGATAACAATAATGATGATAATAATAAAAATTAAATAATAATAATAATAATAATAATAATAATAATAATAATAATAATAATAATAATAATAATAATAATAATAATAATAATATAATGATGTTGTCCAGATCATGAGGATCTTACATCTCTGAGGAAAATTCAGAATCAGATTTCCAGAGTCAATGCAACTACATCTGCTGAAAGAAAGTCTTCAAGGAAAAAGGAGTTGGAAGTCTGGCCTGAAACTATCCTAGTGATAGAAGTAGTGCTACAGCACCACAGCCCACTGCCATACCCTCTCTTATCCTTTGGTGATGCTTTGCCCATGAGGATCCTAATAACTTCAGCTCTGTGCAATAAAGTCCCACAGAATAAGGGGAGCCAAGTCTCCCCCAGTGCTGGCAGTGAGGTGAAGAATTGGATGTTTGGCAGAAATGTCCCCACTCACACACTCTACTCTCTTTTTATCAACCCAACAATTGCATGCTGTGGTCCAGGGAAGCATCTTTGGGCAAGATCACATTGAGTGCCCAATGACTGAGGTCAGTGGGAGTTGGCACCTGAGGCAGAGCTGCCTTCCACCAGGACCTTGCCACATTTCTGTCTCAGTGCAGAATTGCAGGTCATGGAGGAGTCCCCCATGCTTCCATGGAACTGTCCTACACAGAATCCTTAGTGTTGGAAGGGACTTCTGGAAGGGAGATTATCCAGGCCAACCCATCTGTCAAGGCAAGTTACACAGGAACACATCCAGGTGGGCTTGGAATATCTGCAGAAACACTTCAAGGCCACGTGGCCCAGCACTGTCACCTAAAAGAAGTCCTCCTGTCCTTCCCCATCTGCTCATTCCCTCTCCTGAGCAGCATTTCTTCATCCTGGCACAGGGCAGTGCAAAGGTAAAACAGATTAGGAAACCTGATCTGGCTGAAAACAAACCTGGCAGGAAAAAAAAGTCAAAGAATGTCCGTTTTCAGCCAAACTGATTCTCTGAATTATTTCACTGTGTAGTCACTGAACCAGTCATGCTCTGCCAGCTTAAGAGATGAAGTGCTATCGAGTGAGAACAGCCCAGGGGACAGGAAAGGATGACAAAACTCTTATGGTGTGGCTGCAGTGATGAAAAGTTCCTTTCCCCCTTCTGCAGAGTTCCTAGTTATACCCCCAGGGCACTGCCAGTGCTCCAGGAACTGAGATTCCTCAGGGCATGACAAAAGTAATCTCTGCTGCTGATGATGATGGAAGAGGAGAGTGTAAATCAGATGAGGAAATCCTGCCAACCTCAGCCAGCTTTGTTGTTTTCAGATACAATATTCTGTGATATAAATTGTGTGTAGCCACACTTCTTCAGAAACTTCTGCAGAGCTGCCTGCATTTTTCTGTGGCCAGAGTGGTGTCACAGTTCCCTTCAAATCTTTACAGTACAACCTCTTTCCCTTTGAATTCTGCCACTACCACTTCTCATGTCTGTCCTCCAGCATTTCAGTGTATTCACCACCTGGCTCTCTTACACTTATTTCAGAGCTGCTAAGCAGCAGTGGAATTCCCTAGAAGGGATTTGAGCTGGAGAAATGCCAAGAGTCCTGGCAATAAAATAAAAATAACAACAAAAACAACAGGGTATTATAGATGTTCAACACTATTCAGAATCAGAATCTTGGTGTGTGAACTGTGGCAAGTTTGGGAGCCGCCTGCACAGTCTAAAGCAACCCTACAAAAACTGTGTGTAATGCAATAAAATGGTTATTCTTATTAGCTGATGTAACAGCATAGGGATCTCTGCCAAGAGCCGTGGACCTTACATGTGGTCCTTTGATAAATATCTTTGTATGCACTTGGTATGAACAAAAGCATTACCATCTGTTTACCTTGCACTAATATACATCACATTTTTTGCACAAATCCTGGCTTGCATTGCCTAAGCCAATGCTAGGCACTGTATCCATCAGAATGGGTGACAAAGGTTTAAATCAAGCAGGCCATGTTTCAGCACGTTATTCACAGAACTAGGTCATGGGATAAATGTACTGCTGGAACACAGCTTTATACTAATTTTCCCAGTAAGATGCATCATAAATATTAACTGTCCTGAACACATACACACAGGCTCATGGCCTTGGCTCCGGGCCCTTTGCATGGAAGCTGGGGAATGAGCGCTGACTTAAGGTAGTGAGAATGTGAGGAACTCTGAATTATCATCAGGAGCAGAGCCTTTGCTTCCTCCAGCTTTTCCAGCTGAGCAGTAACACGGGAGCTGAGCACCTGGTCCCCCAACACCTCTGTGGTGGGAGCAGCATTTTTGGGTGGCCCAGGACTTGCCCTCCTGTGTTGCCCCTCCAGCAGCCCCGATCCCAGCGGCGCTTTCACAAACTCACACAAACTTGTGCCTCTTCCCTATTTTCTGCCATTATGTGGGCTCAGGGCCTCCCCTCCTCCCCAAACACTCCCTGCTATCTCCCAGCACAGCTTCCAGTTTGCCCACGGTACCAGGAGCAGGAGCAGCACTGCGGGAACTCCCAGAAACAAAAGTGTAGCAATATCTAATTATTTACAGCAGGGGTGAAAAGGAGGAGATTAAGATTATTTGTGATCATGGGTACGCATCCTTCTTTCCATTCTCATGGTATTTCCTGCCCGAGTGAAAGGAGGAAGAACCAGAAATCCACTGAGAATGTCTGTCTCTAATTTTTTTTTTTCAGCCTCAAGAAGTATAGCCAATAATAACAGTATTCAGAGTGCTTTTCCCTGATAATTTTCAATGTGCCTCACAAAGAGGGATAAGAATAATGATCCTTATTTTATAGACTATAACACGAGCAACAAAAGAGCCAAGAAAGGAACCCAGATAGCTTGCCCTTTCCTCTGGGCTTTGCTATTGTTTAAGGATTAGGACCCACATTCAGGATAACACCTCAACCACATGCCTGACTTCAAGCATTTGCTTAAGTCGCATTGATTTAAGCACATGCTTAAAATTAGGCATATTCTTAAATATGCTCCCTAACCGGGGTTTAAATAACCATCCAGTCTTCTGGGTGCATATTCAGATAAGACCAGATTTTATTAAACTCAGGAAGAGGAGGAAGAACAGACTGGGTGCAGCTGTTTTGCCCTGAAGTCATCCTGGTAGAGGTCCCCATACCGCAGTTAAAAACCGTGTAGTGTTCTTAGTTATTGCCAAGAAAGCAAGCAAAGTTAATGTTATCTCACCAGAAGGAAAAAAACACGATGCCAAATGTCACCCAAATTGACTGAACTTTCAAAATCAACAGCATTTCCCAATGTTGCTTTCCCAGATTTCCCTGTGAGAATTACAAAACCCTGCTGCTGAAAAAAGAGAGGCAGCAAAAGAAATCTCAGCGCAGAGCCAACTTCACCTGTGCCTCTGTGAAGCAGAGAAACCTCTTGCTTAGTCCAGTAACAAGTGAATTGCTATTATCCCACTGTGACTATTTATCTAAAGTAGCATAACAAATTCTTTATATCTACCTACACTTAATATTTCTCCTCTTCTGTTGCCTAATTTTGCTCTAAACATTACATACCTTATTTTCTATTGATCTAACAGCCAGATATTTCTACATCTATCTTGATGAAGTACTTACAGAGGATTTTTATTGAGGATGGGTGAAATGTCTGAATTTAAACTTCCAAAACCATTTCACAAGGGAAAATCCTTCTCCCCACTGTCCTGGAATTTTTGGTCTGGGACACTCCAGTTTAAGGAAGCGATGACCCCAACCAGGACACTGCTTTACACTCTGCCCATATGGAAAGAAAAGAATGTTTCACATTAGGGGTCTTTTTTCCTCAGCTTAGCAGCCCAAATGTACTGGAGTTGTAATTTAATACATCCAAAATTAGACAAGGTCGGGGCCAAATTAATAAAATATGGCCCTGAAAGTAAGATGACGATATGGCATATAGCAAACATGCATATATGTTTATAAATTATATGATGGATGACTCTTATTATCGAGTCAGAGATATTAATAATGAGTAAATATAAGAAAACAAAGTTAGAAAAACATACTATCCCCATAAAAGCAGAGACCCCCCATCCCCAGGAAGTTTCTCATTGTTCACCACCAATTCCATTAGATTTTCTGACTCATGTGGGATGTTTTTCTTGTCTCTCAGATACTGACTTCTCTGGGCTTTTCATAATCAATATATTGTGCTCTCTAAAGGTCACCACTGACACCCAAACACTCTGGCATGTTTTGCTGTTGAAGAAAAAGATCTTCTGCTCTGAGACTAAGCTAAATTTATAGTGAAAATTTGCTCGGCTCTTAACTGACCACAGAAGTAATAAAGGGTTAAATCTTCTGTCTCATTTTGAAGACTTAAAACTGATGTAAAAGGAGGGACATTTAATTTATCAGCTGCAGAATGAGTAATAATTTGGAGTGCTCCATTAAAGACAAATCAAAGTTTTCAAACCTGATTTTTTTCTTGGTGAAAACATTCTTTTTAGCTGATATGCATTACTTGGACATCACGACAGATTTTACAAATATTGCCAGTGTGAATGCAGAAAATAATGGTCTCAAAACCATCTCTGCTGAAATAATGCAACACCAAGGTGGAGGTAATGTGGTCATTTTATGGTGATGCCTGAGGATGTTCCTTTTTTTTCACTCTTCTCTCCACATTGGCAGACAGTGTGAAGCAAGATATAATGGAAGACCATACACAGGGCACCTAAATGAGTGTTGAGACATTTCCTTTTGCTATTAAGTGAGAAAAATTCCAGTTATCAAGACTTTTTTGTAGAGACTTTGGATCAGCCTGTACATATGACAGTGCCCCTAGTGCAGCTGAAATCATGGGAAATATTCAGCATTTGAAACTTAGATCCAGGTTTAAATCTTCTGCTGCCTTTGTAAAGAAATGTTTCTGGGAAAAGTTTTGTCAATAGTAAACTCAGATTAGGATGGCCCAACCAAATACGTGGGCAGGAAGATATTAGCCCATGGCAAGAAATGACAGAAAGTTTTTAGCCAGATCCACAGCTTGAGAAATTCCAATACCTGTAATGCTGATTTCCACCAATTAAAGAGCTGCTCCTTTATTTTCTTTTTGATATGTTTTCCCCTAACACATGTACAATATTTTCCCAAAGGTAAAACTTGCTTCAAAGCATTTTTAGGGAAACATTAAAGAAAAGGAAGTTGTAACACTGCCTGCCATTATTTTATCTAGGACTTTACCGCAATTAAAAAGAATATAAAATGCTCTTGCTGCCCTGGACAGTTACTTTTGGATTTTTAGCCTTGGAAAAACACAGGGTACGACTCCTTGTGTCAGAGCTAGGGCCTCCACATATTGTCCCTGCATTAGGCTTTTTGATCCTGTTAAAAAATGTTACCCTGTGCAGCTCCAGGCATCAAAGGAACGCTTGTACACACTGGGATCTGTTTCAGCCCTTAGGCAACGAGACCAAAAGACCCTTCTCATAAATTCTAATTCAAAAGTTTTTAGTTATCAAGAGGAAGTTTCCAATTGCTCTCTCACATGTGGGAAAATATGTAAGCTACTGAGAGGACCTTTTGTCTGCGAATTTAATGGGGGCAATTTGCAAGGGGGAGTGCAAAGGTTCTAATATGCAGTGTGCACAGACAGTAAGCAGGCACATACTTGGTATTTAATGAAGTTCCATGAATCATTAGCCATACAATAACCATTGGGTTCTATAAATCACCTGCAAAGATATTTTTTTTTAAATCTTATTTTTAAGGCAAATAAGTTGAGCAGCAGAGTGGAGCACCTCCAGCAGACCAGGAAGCAGGAGGAGGAAGGAAAAGAAAAAGATAAAAGTGGGGCAACATGATGTGTTATCTCTTAGCTGGCCTGCCAACCCAAAATTAAATCTTGTTGGTTTAACTTGTTGACTTTACAGGAAAATAAGGCAATAAAATAAAACTTCTCCTAATAAAACCCACTATGATGTGCAAGAGGAAAATGTAGCTGGAAGATCACATGTATTTTTGACATCTGAACTGGAAAATATGCCTGAGGAATTGTTCAATTTTTTTATTAACGTTATTATTTTTTATTTTGTCTTTTTCTTTATTACTTCACTCTCCTGATGAAACATCCCTTCAGAAATTCCTTTCCTTTAAAACATCAAACCCTCCTGGTACAGCTGAATAAAAGCTTAATTCTTAGCAATTAGCAAAAAAAAGTAAATCCCATTTGCAAGGCAGACTCTCCTAAGGGGAATTTTTTATACTGCAGAACATTCTGCATATAGCTCCGTACCTAACCTGAAAAGACCAGAGTTTGGCAGGACACAAACGTCATACCATGTGATTAAAAGGCAGAATGACCACAATCCTCTGCTGAAAAATGCAAAATTCATTTTAGCTGCTCATGAGGGCAGACAGCAGATTTTCTCAGCTGCTCAAGTCCCTGCTAAATCTCCCTAAAGCAGAGCAGTGACATTTCACTTCTTCTGAACTCACATATATTCTGAGATGCCACACAGTAAAAAGACCCTAGGTTAATTTAGTTTAATTTTTAGTTTCAGAAAGACACAGAAAGAGATCACACCAGAGCTGGCAATGCCATGTATTAGGACAAAGAAAAAAAAAAGTATTATTTGGGACTGATGCTGTGTCTTGTTCACCTCAGAGTACTTTAAAACTAGGAGCCAATTCCTTCCACCCAGTGGAAGGAGAGTGGAAATAACATTTTACCCTGTCCCTTTCTTTTGCTCATCAGTGAAAAGCAGAGCCTAAGCCACTCAGCCTAACACACCACAGCCCTCCCCAGCTAACAGGAGCAGTTAAAAAACAGGGACAGCTCTGCAGCTACAGCTGAGCTCCCACATTTTGGCTGCTTTTTCCCTCTCACACCCCCTTGGAGATGGGTTATAAAATGCAAATGGCAGCAATCAGTCCCCGAGGTGGCATCCTGCCTGGTGGCATCCTGCCTGCCTGGCCCCAGGTGTGCTGGTGGCTGAGATAAAAGGAGGTGGCAGCGCGCTGTTAATGCATTTACCTTTAAATACCGCTCCTGCCCGCCAGTACATCCAAGGGTTTCCAGCCAGCCCCTAATGATCATTTGTCCCCATCGCCATAAAAGCACCACACAGCACACTGGCCTGGCCCTGCCCAAGAGAGGCCCCAGCACTAAAACAGCAGGGAGGTTGCAGGTAAAGAATCCAAATAAATTTGAGGAGTTGTTTGTCCAAAGTGCCTGCCTGGGCCCTGCCAGGATCCAGACTTTGCTTCAGCTTCCCATCCAATCCATCATGTCAGGAACAGAACAGGGCTAGAGCAGGGAAAGATGGGAACTGGAAGACAAAACAGAGTAGGGAGGCTAAAAGAGAGATGCTGCCATAACCATCTCAAGACACACCACAAGACATAAAAGAGCCTTTTACTCTGACCCTTCTCCATCCTGAAAGTGATATGGCCAGCAATAAAACAACAAACCCACCAGTGTGATTCCTGAGCTAAGAGCAATGTAAAAAGCTTGGTTTGAAAGAATAATTACCCAATTTTAATTCACACAAGATATTTCAAGTTAAAATGTAAAAATAGCATGCAAACACTTTGTAAATGTAAACATGTAAAATGTAAAAAACGCCTGCAAACACTTTTTATGGTGCAGCTGCAAAGAACTGACTGCTACGCAAACTCAATTTTTTTGCAGCTTTAAATAGCTATAATTCATCAACACAATTGCTATTTTTCCATCTTTAAGTTTATTCCCTGAAAATGATGCCCATTGAGAAAAGAAAGCTCTCTTCTTGGGCAGCTTTTAAAGTTGATATTCAAAGCTGAACTTTAACCTGGGGGAAAGAACTATTTCATTGACTCTGGGACAGTGGGGAGGGACGAAAGGTCTGAAAGGAGGGGAAATATTTGAGTGGAACAACATAACACAAATTGAAAAAGTTCACAGTATTTTCACATGAATTTCGATAGAAAATATTCAGCAGCTCTACCCAGTCCTAGTTCTGTCCACAATTCAGTCAGCCTTGTCCTGTGATAATCCTTTCTCCTTTCACTGAAAGAAGCGGCACTTAATCACTTAGTGCAGATAGATTGCCAGGAGGTTTAATTAAAACAACTTATTTTAAGTGATCTTAAACAAGAGGTAAATGTATTTATTGTTCTAACATTTGGAGTGGGACAGGGGAGAAAGGAGGAATAACAACCTCTTGGTACATGGTATCAGGTTGCTCCTTTTATGAGCCATACGGTAGTGATTAGGAAGCTTAGTCCCTAAAAGTTTGCAGTCCTGCTCTGAAGCACACTGTTGGGATCGTTTTCCCATGTTTCCAAGGCTCTGCTCCCCAACACCAATGAAGAAGGCAGCAGTGGGTTAATGTGCAAATGGTGATGGCCAAAGACAGTGGCAGGGCAATGTCAGCTCTGTGCTTCCTCATCCTTCTCTCCCAGAGGAAGGTGTGTGGGCTCCTCCATGGCTTTCTAGGCTCATGACCTGAGATAATATCCTCATATCCAAACCCTTCCCACTGCCAAGGGGATTCTGATCCTTCTCCAAGTGTCTTCAGTCATTATTCACAACTTGCAAGCAAGTGTAGAACAGAACAGGATGGTTTTTTCTGTTAAAACACAGAAAAGCAGAGCTCGCAAGTCCAACTAGCAGCTATGCCTTGAGATACAAAGAAATAAGAGGATTCCTATTACACTATATATCTATATATCTATATCTATCTATCTATCTATCTATCTATCTATCTATCTATCTATCTATCTATCTAGTGGATTTATATAATATATATAAAAGTGGACTTCCCCCCCCCATGTTTCCAGTCTGATTTTTTAACATTCATCTATTTATTGAAAGTATTTCAGTGCTGTGCCTTGGATGTTTAGGGGTATATTGGTGTTGGGAAACGAATAAAGGATATACACAGCTTTCTCCTTGGGAGAACTTCAGCTGGGATGGTTGGATGAAATACAGGCCTCAAACCAGCCACTTGAAAGATTCCTACCAGTTTCACTGGGTTTTGCCTTGTTAACTCATCTGGATGCTTCACTTATTGCCAGCTCTTCTGTGATAATCCTTGCAGATGAATGGAGGAACTCCAGTCTGCAGCATTTAATAGCATGGCAACACAGTAGCTGGAGCTAGATTCAGTGTCTGAGTCAGTTAAACCTTAATTTGAACACTTAACCACTGTGTATTTTGAGTGTGGGCCAAGTCTTGTTCATGCTGAAATTATATGACACGTGCTAAGATGTCAGCTCGAGCTACGCGCCAGAACGTGGCGGGGCGTGAAGGGAGCCTGGGCTCATGCTGCTCCTCAGCTCAAGCTCAGCTTCGTGCCTGCTTGGGGACATCATTCCCCGTGGCCAGCACTGGGCAAACAAGCCATCAGTCAGGCCAGTGGGTCAGCAGGGCAGGGACAGCCAGGCTGATGCCACAGCCATGCTCCATGAGCACGGGGCCTGCTGTGCTACACCAGCATGTCTGTCCCAGGTGTTCTCCAGCCTAACCACCCTTCCTTTCCCGTCCTTCCTGTGGGATTCACAGGCTGCAAACAGCTGTGGAGGGAGAAACCACAGCAGGGGCCAAGGGCACACCCCCCTGGCCAGGTGGCAACCCGGTGCCATCCCTAGGAGACCCGAGCGGGGACACCAGCTTTAAGCAATCTCTCACTTACTGCTGGTTTTGCTTGAATCCAAGATAAAAGGGGCACTTCAGACCTGGGAGAAGTTAAAGGTTTGTATTAAAAATTGACTGTCCGGCTTGAAAATTATGGAGCTTGACAGATGGAGGATGAAAGGCTGCAACAGAAGAAAAACATAGGCCACCACCCTTGACACCGCTGACCACCCCGTTGCTGACAGCTTCTTCCCACAGCCCTGCTCTCTAAAGCACTTCCCACTTTAAGGAAATGTATCAGAACACAGGAGTTTATCTGCCCTGACCTTTAGCCCCAAAGTGAACCCTCTTTCATGTTAATTCTCTTCACAAAACCCACCGCATGTAAGGTCCCTGCAGCGCTCTGGCTTATTTGGTTCTCATTATTTGGTGGTGCTGGTGCTGCTTGTTGCTGTTATCCTACAGAAGTTAAGCTCTGAGCAAGAAATTCTGGAAGCACGTTAAATATGATGTCAGGTTTGCTGTTTTCCATGGGTTTAAGGCGGGGAGCACAAGCAAAGTGCTGTTATTAGAGAAGCTTTTAAGAAATAAGAACAGAGGAGAATTTTATATCAAAACATTTTAAATGAAGACAAAAGAACAATCTTCTACAACAGGAAGACTGACAAGATTCCTCTCTTATATTTGGGTAGCACTTTTCCACAGTTATAGCTTAATAGTTCAGAAACAAAGAACTTCAGGGCCTGATCCTCTGATACAAATATCACAAATCACAGTCAGCCTATTCAGCTTAGGTTCCCCAAAACAAGGCAGGCATTAGAAAAATGAGCCAAAATGAGGGAAATGTTATATTCACACAGATAGTAATAGCTGGGATCATTTTATCCAGCAGACCACAAGGACTCTGACGATGAGATATTTTAACCCCCTTCCATGCTCTGGCTGAACAAAATAATGTTCTGAACAAGACCTCAAAACTTTACAAGGCAACTTAAAAAGGATGCTCGTAAGTTCATCTAGCAGTTCTCCTAGCAGTATAAAGTGAGGTCACAGCATAGCTGAAGAAAACTCATTCTTAAAGATGAATGAATGAATGCCTATAAGAGCTTTTTTTTCCCTCTTTTTCCCCAGAGCTGAATTTCTGCAGATGATTTTCCTCTGTTGCTGACACTTAGAAGAAACACACTAATATGGGAGAGGAGGGGAGGGACCCTCACACTGAACAGGAAAAGCTGAAATAATAATTAAGATACCAGACTGTAACACAGGAAAAGAGAATGTCACTCCTGGCTTTGCCCTGGTTTTCTGTGTGACCTGGAGCTACTCCTCAAAGGGACTGGGAGCAGTAGCTGGCACCGTGGGAAGAAGCCACAAGCAGGGGGACCTGCACAGAGCCTGGGCTGAATTAAACATCTCAGTGTTCTTGAAATAGCCCGGGGGCCACTGGCAATTGTGATGTGCTGGACAGGGAAGTATTTTAAATCCAAATTTTGAGGGGGTTGGGGGTCTAGAAATCCCTGTCCAAGCTGCTCTGAACAGATGTCAGACCAGGATGTTTGCCCAAAACCCTCTCCCAAATATATACAGCTACATTTCTTCCTATCAAAAACCAAAACAAACAAAGCATAAAGCAAGCAATAACAGAAAACAGAGCAGAATTTACTCTCACAGTCCAGACAGATGATATGGCTGAGCTAATCTAAAGCATCCCTACTGCCAGGAGGGGACAATTCTCCCTTTACGGCTTCCCCCTTATTTCCTCTTGCTCCAGTCCCTCCCCTCAGCTCTAAAGCTTATTTGACTGGATAGTGAGAGCCTCTAATCACAAACCCAATGAAAAACTGATCCATCAAAATATAGTTTTCCACAAGATTAGTGGGTTAAATTGCCTCAGCATGTGGTCAGAGGAAAGCAGGACCTGCATGAGACAGTGACTGGGGTCAGAGCTGGAGAGGGAGGGAGCACTTGGCTGTTGGGGAAGGTAACCTGTGCCTCTGATACAGGAGATGCAAGCCAGATCTTATTCCCACCTTTAATTCAAGTTTTTTAGACCCAGGAATACACAGAGGTGAACAAGACTCCTATGCTTTTGTTTTTGCTGCATTTTCTTGCAGCCCCAGTGCCAACACACCCCTGTCACTCTCCAACTTCCCTGTGCCAGCCAGAGGAGAAGTTGTCACATTGCACATGGGAACATCAGTAATATTAAGTGCAGGAGATAATAAAAAAGAGGCACCACTGGCAGAAGTAGCTGTCACTGACACTAAGCTGGGAGCCCCGTTTCTCCTCGTGACACAATGCCGTCGTTTATATTTCTCACAGCAACTGTTGGAGAGGCTGAGGAGCTCATCTTTCCCATCACAGATGTGTCCAAGCTGATGAGCAAAATTACATCTTGAATCTCTCTCACTCTCTGCTGGGATGGAGAGAGAACTTCTTGTTATCCAACAATTGTATTTTTTCCAGTCCTTGGTGTAGAGGCTGGAACTCCAGCTCCCGCCCCCTCTCCTTCCCCCTCCCCAATAAATGCCATCCCTACAAGGTTACATACAATGCTTGTTTGAAATACATCTCCTGCTTCCCAAATTAAGGATCAGCTCAGTGGGCTATGGGCTGAAGGGACCTAAACTCTCTAAGCAGTTTAAGCCTGTCTGCAGATAAATAGGGATTTGAGAACCTAAGCTTTCAGCTGGTGGAGGGGACAGAGCCTTTAGGCACCTGGGCTGCCCACTCTGTCAATCTCCCACTTTGTTAGAAAACAGAGGAGGAATCTGACTCTTTTGTTTCTCAGAGCAATTATTGTCACTGTGATTTTACACCCTAGAAGGACACAGTGCTTAAGGAACAATGATTACACGTGCAACAGGGTGTTTTCTCTTTAAAGAAGCAGCATAAAAAAAAAGTACTGCTCTTCAGCACAACGTGGAATTTGGACACAGGACCACCAGGGTGATGGGGATGTTTTGCCTCTCCATTCATCCATTTTTAAATCCATAAGTTGCTATAAAATGAGCAGATGCTATTAACACTTCAGTGGATTTGTGTGGAAACTGTGATTCATCCTCAGCAGCAAGTTAATATAAACACATGAGATTGCCTTCAATCTGCTTCCCAAGCCCTGAGAAGGCTCACAGAGTCAAAAAAGAGATTTTTGCAGAAGATTCTTCCGGTTGCATACACAGAATAATTGTCTAATTTAATCATGGATGCCAGTTGCTTGTAGCCAAATGCCAAATGTGGCTTATGCTGTGGTATTTGCAGTGAAATAGATGTGAAATAATTGTACCAGGTAGGAATGAAGGTGGAATCCTTCATTCCCTGAAGCCTGGAAGAGGTAGATGATTTTACATCTCTATTCAGGGAAATAACTGAAGCATAACTTGGCCCATGCCAGTGAAAGAGTGACACAAATGACCAGAAATCTCCTGAATCCCAAACACAGGACAATTTTATCACCAGCATTTTCTAACCTGTAAAAACCATAGGAAATAAAAAAAAAGTAGAAGCTGTTATTCAGCTGGGCACTGGAATAAAAGGATCTTTTCTAAACCATTTCAACTTCTGTAATCATTCTAATGCCTAATTTATGCTCTGTAAAGGTGTACTTAGAGGACACCTTTATTTGTGGTCAAAGCCTGGGACATCTCATCAATTCAGCTTAATCCTGGCACTGCAAAAAGTTTCCTGCATGGCCTTGGTGAAATGTGACATTACGGTTCAGCCTCCTGCCCCTGAAAATGAGCTTAATAACATCATTTACTCTCTCCATTGTGCCCTTCAAATTATTCACGAATTTTTCAGGGTAAGAAAACATCTGCCATATGGCAGCAAATACCACAGGGCCCTGCCTTTTACTGCAGGCTGTGGGCTTTTCTATGGCACAGATACCTCTGACTTAGAATAGCTGTTTTGGGGCAGGGATAATTGTTCTGCCACAGCGTATTACCAGAAGTGCAGACAAAAATGCAGACTAGTCCAAAAATGCAGGTTAATGAAGAGCCATTTTTTGATGTGTTTGAGAAGATGCTGTTTGGAAAAGTCATTTTTTAGAGATCTGCTGGATGCTGGGGCCGAAACCAAAAAAAAAGTTTCTGAAATAGGTGATAGGCTGGTGGCTGAGGCATTCCTCTGTAACGGCGGAAAAGAACAGAGGGAAACTCGAGTCTGGATCACCCATTCCCTAAGTAACTGGTCCAACAAGCACCAGATCATTTTTCAAAACCCTTTTGCCTTTCTCAGTGAAAAAAATCCAAGCCATCTTGATTCTGTCCTGCTAAAGAAAGCAATACTTTCTGAAGCTTTAAAACTTTGGCAGGACAGAAAAACCACCTTGTCTCCTCTCTTAATTACAACTTCAACTCCATAACACGGTCCAAGATGAAAATCTCTTGTTTTTGTGCCTGGCCACTGGAAATATCACAGGTATGAAAAAATTTCATGCAATTATGTGATTAGGGGCACTTCCCAGACTTTTGCTCTTTTCTCTTAATTGTCAGGTTCTGTTCAAATACATGAAGTCTGTAGCTCTTTCCTTTGTGTGAATAGCTTTCTCAATCCCTATACAACTTAATATTCTGTTGCCCTATTAAGCTAGCCATGCAGAAAACGGTTTCTAGCCAGATAATAGGAATAGAAAACGTATGAACTCTATACCTCAATGAGGTGTTAACTTCAAAGCCTTGTTATTTGGGAGTTGGGGCCATTTAAATGCTGACATTATTAGGCAAGGAAGTCTAAGAAACAAGCACTCAGTGGGAGTCAAAGATCTTTTTAAAAAGCATTTTCTTTATGCTCATCACACCCCAATTCATTTAGGATGGGCTCCTGTTCTATGCCTACACGTTTCCTAATTAAGACTTCTTTCCTTGCCACAATGTTTAGGTTGGAAGGAATCTGAGGCTCTCCGCGTAGCCCCTTCATGATTGGCATATTTTTTTCTTTCCCCTCTCCCATCTCCCTGGTTGTAATTACATTACAGTGGCTTATCTCTCCATCAAAGGATGGGTAAGTGGTCCCTTTATAAACCTGCTTGGAGCAGCTGTTGGCCAGTCAGGGAACACTGAGGCCTGACCAGAGCTACACTTTCCCCAAAGGGCTTATCTATATTGTGCTGCGCTGAATACGATGTGAATCGGTGTAGACAAGAACAAATAGCATTCAGCACATGTCAGCTAAGTGCAGTTTTAGCCTGGCCTCATCAGTGTTTAATCATGATTAGCTGACATGCACAGTTTATTGTGGTCTTCACCAGCCAACATATTGTGACCAGTATTACGTCAATTACTCAGTTACCCAAAATTGCATCCAGACACGATTAAATCCTTTCATTCCTATGGCTTTGTGAACACAAATTTGGCTCTTTGGGACCTGGGCAGCCAAGGCCCACATCTAGGTTTGGGCCGGACTCCTGCCACAGAATGATGCAAAGCCTCTGGACTATCCACTCAGGGACAGCAAGGCACAGCTGCAGCACAGGCAGGGATCTCAGACTGGCTGCAAACTAGGTCTAACTGCTCAAAGCAATGAGGTCAGAGCACCACAGGCTTCAGCTGGCCAAGAGACAAATAATTGCTCCTGGTTTCAGGTAGGGAATGCCATTTGTGTCTCACCCAAAGCCCAGGGTGTTGCAGCTTCCCTGCTGCAAAAGCCAGGTTAGCTCTGCAGGGCATCCTGCAATGCCACACCTGACTGCAGCTTGGGAGAGCCCACGGAGGATGGTGCTAACTGAGGCACTGCCCACTGCCAGAAACTCAGTCCTACAGGGAGAAAAAGTGGGATTTATACACTAAATGTTATGAAATAATACTCCTTTATTCCTCAGATTCTTGCATTGCTAGCATTTAAATGAGTTTTGTTCAGATGCACTGAAAGAGCCCCGCATTTGCAGCAGCAGCAGCAGCTCCACACAGACTCCTCCTCAGTCTCATTGGAGCTGCCCATTCACATGCACCAGATCAGCTCTGTGTTTACCCCATTCAAGCCTAATTCCAGCTTCAGTTCCAAAAGCAATACACCCTTGGCAAGACACTCTGCTGATACTAATGGACTCAGAAATTTTCAGTATACTCAGCATACTCAGCATCTTGTTATAACTCCATATCCACATCTTACTCATCAACAATTGCCTTCTTTTTTTTTTTTTTTTTTTTTTTTACTTCTTTGAATTCTTTCTAGAAATCATGCAGAGGTATGGCACCAGGTGAATGGCAGAAATCATAATATATGTTTTTCTGGTCCAAATCACTTGCAGGGATTTCACAACAGCATAATAGGCAGTCAATATCTTTTCAGCTGGTTTTCAGCTGGAGTCCCCATTCTAGTTTTGCACCCAATAAAGACACAGCAAATGTATGTATTATCCTTTTTTTAAAAAATTATTTCCAGAAAGGAAAATGTCTTATGGGCCCTTCTGCTCCTGCTAAGCTTGCATGTTGTGGGGTCGATGGAAGATCACATCTTCTAATGGTTCCCGCTCCTCCTAGTGCAGAGACACAAGGTTTGGGAACAAAAGGCATTATTCAGCTCCTGGGAGCAGAACACTGCCATCTATGTTTTATGGACTATTTGAAGCCTGAGATTTTTAGAGGTCAGCAGCCTCCCCAACCCCTGTGCTCGTTTTGCTGGCACCCCTTGGGCAGGACAGCTACAACAAGAAGAGTCTTTCTGAAACCTAGGGATCCTCAGGCTCCCAGAACTGGCAGTTACTGTGTGCAGGGAAATTCTGAGCTGTGTACTGCTGAGGCCACATCTGGTGTGAAATGTATTTACCATAAGCACCCCGACCACACTGAGGCAATGTTTAAAACTACAACATTTTCGACTAAATCACCATGAATCAGTCATCTGCTCTCTACTTTTTTTCCTTCCTAATGCAGCAGATTGCTGAAATATTCATGCATACGTTTTCTTTCCTAATCTTCTTCCTCCCAGCCTAAATCTGAGGAGCAGGGAAGTGTAACATGCAAACCCAGAAATATTTGGATGTCTGGCCACAGCTCCCAGTTGTGGTATCACTGGATGATTCCAGGCAAAGAGAAGCAAGTTTTGCTCACCAAAGTTAAAATTTAGTGCCAATTCTGCTTTTGCTTATTTTGGTATAAAGCAGGAATTTCTCCTCTTTAGTCAGTAGACTTGTACCATGAGGGTAAATTAGAGGGGAGGCAACTCAGCATGTAATAAACAGGAGTGAGAAAAGAGAACCCTGTGGGACGTGAATATGAATTGGGTTGAGAAAAATCAAATAATCTAAGGGGATAAATTGAAGCTACTTTGCTAAAAAGAAAAAAAAAAAAAAGACCAAAACTGCCCTTACCCAGTCTAGGACTATGAGGTTTAAAGCCTGATGAATTACACAAACTTTTGAATTACTAGGTAAGCAACCTAACAATATTTTCCTGCCAATGTAATGAGCAGCTTCATCCACCTCTGCCATTGCCATTCCTGTGCCTGACCCAGGCAGGATTCCTAGAACCTTTGCATAGATAAGGTGCCAGTTGTACCAACAGTTCTGGAGAACAGAGGTTAGGAAAAGCCCCATGAGATGAACTGAAAAGTAACAAAATCAGGGAAGTGCACTATCAACCTAACAAGGAGAAGTTTAGGGGAACATAAATGCGGGAAACAGAAAAAGCAACAGGCAGATCATCAGTGTAACTGCCATAGGTATTCCTGGAATTGGAAATGAAACACCACTAGACTAAAAAGCCTACATTTCAATTATTAAGTATTAGGTCCTGTCTCCTCACCTCAGTATTGACAGATGGGATATTATATTAATTATCTTATATTGTGTCACATGCCTCTTTTAGATCAGGGTTATGCTCATTATTACTTTAGATATTGTCAGCGTCTCGGCTGTTCAAGCAGAAATGCTAAAATCAGTAAAATACATTGCTCCTAAGTATTTCTGACAGGGGCTAATCCAAGGAAGCTCTGTAGCTTGCACTAGAAAGTGGGTAGCAAAGGTGAGCACTAAGTGTCATCTCATGAAGGATTTCTGGATTTATCAACTGTGGTTTGATTATTCCCATTTTATAGAGCAGTCACTGAGGCAAAGGGAGAGGTTTTGTCCTATGGCTGTGAATGGAAGCTCCAAGAAGTCCTTGCTAAGCTCATGCAAACTCTGCTAATCCTTAGCTCAGGCTTCCTCCCAGAAGGTGAAAGTGTTTAAGCAGCCCCTTGGGGTCTGACTGCACTCATTTGAGCTGTGTTTTGAAAGGTGCCTGTCCCCCTCTCTGTGCCACCATGAACACAGGGACACCACCGTGGTTATTCACTCCAGGACTGATTTTAATGAGAGGCACCTTTTCATAGTTACAATTGCACCCAAACCATGAGCTGTGGCAGGCTTACTGGGAGTCAAGTAAGTGGGGGAAAAAAAAATTAAAATTAAGGATATGCTTGGCCTTAGTTTTAGGGGCTGTCTCATCCTGGTTTTACCTGATTGTTCCCCCTGCAGAGTCCCATCCCCAGCACTGCCTCCTGTCATCAAGGGCTGCACTGGACTGTGCTATCAGCCAACCTCCAGCCCTTCCAAAGGAAAAAGAGAACATGAATTAGCTGAAATAAAAGACCTTGGCCAGATTGCTTGGTTGGATAAAGCACCTTTGTTGTAAGAATGTGGGAAAGGAGAGTCCAACCACAGCTCATCCAGATTCCTTAGGCACACACACCCAGTGATATGTATTTGTGAATATTTTCCACATTTATGTTTGCTAACCAAACTAACCAGTTTTTACTTGTTTAATTACTGCTGAAGAAAGAGGAACTGTCAGTGCTTTAAGAGTTATGCCAAAGCACAGGGTGGGTTCTCTCTGATTCATATGCTGCATGTCTACAGAAACCAAGACCCAGCATCAGGAATGCCAAGCACTTAAAAAAAGCAGCAGTCCAGCTCTATGGTGTATGTTTTAATCTAACTCCCTCATTAAATTAATGTTATTCCTAACTTTCCCAGCAATTTAGCAGCCTATCAGCTATTTTATCAAAACACAAGGAAACACAAAGACCTTTGGGGGGTAAATTATGAGACCTAACAGAGTGTGCTGTGCTAATGAAGTTTTATTCCTCTTATTTGTCAAGTGAATGAAAGTCATCCCAGCTCTGACTCTCTCTTTAGCTTCATTGGTACACGAAATTACCACAGGAAGTAGATGAAATAAATACATATGATTTTTTTTTTACCAAAGTGGAAAAAATCTCTTGAGGTTTGCACACAGAAAGACATGGAGGCGACTTATGTGATGCCTTTCTGAAAATCACCACCACCATTAAAAACCCAAAATCCTCATAGTGCAGAAAATTTTCAAGAAACGTGGCAGATTTTGGTCTTTCCATTCCCAGTGAAGATATAAGTTAGTGGAAGTGTAAGGTGAGGACGCCAGCTACCTCCTCTATATCCAAAAACTGGTCCTAAATCTCACAGGAAGAGAGGGACATGATACACAACAAGAAAGAAAATTTGGGGTAATATTCCAAGGACATTGGAGTGGGTTAGAATCAGGACGGAAAACGTGCTCTAATAAAGCCCTGTAACATTATTACCATAATGACATCTGCACATGGCTTTGTGAGGATTTATTTCAGGTTGTAAGGAGACACATAGGGAAGCAGATACCTCTGGATGCACAGGAATGCAGTGTTCAGCCTTGAGGTGGATTTGCAAGGTGAGCCTGGACCCTTCCAGAGGCCTGAAATTTCTTCCCATCCATATTGTTCCCATGCTTCTTATCTCTGTCTGTTATTAAACTACAGGATTTGACCTCCCCTGCTCAGTCTTTACATCTGAAAATTGCAAAAAGCAATATTCACCTTTCTTGCAGAAAAGGATTTTAGAATTAGAGAGCTGAGAGTGCTTCCTCTCACCATGGAAAAACCCCAGACAAATGCACAAAAGAAGTCAAGGTTTTGATGTGGGGTGGCCACTACTCCATGCACTGCGGAATGAAGGAATGGTGGGCAGGAAAAGATAGACACTCCTCCTGGGACCTACAAAAGTAGCTGTCTAAACCTGGAGACTTCACATCTAGAACCACACATACGATACCCTTTTATAAGCCCTCCTGCAATTTACTCGTCACAGCGCCTGCGACAGGTAAATTAACTTAATTACAACCATCAGACACTTGAGAAAACTGGGACACAGCAAAGAAGCAGCTCATTGTCACCACTGGCACTACAGCCCAGACCTTTCTGATGGCTAAATCACCTGTCAGAAAACACCAATTCAAGTTTTCCTTTCCCTAACAGAGGATTCAACACCCTGAGATTAGCCAAGTGTCCCTGAGGTTATTCAGTGGCAAACCAGGGTTTGTTTTATTTGTTTTGGGTGAAATTACACTGCTGAAATGGTGTTGAAGAGAGAAGGGTTTTAGTTCTACAAATCTTGCACCTTGCAAGTTCAAGTAGCCTCCCTAGACAGTGTATTTTATGCTGTGCTGACATGTATATAGAGGAACAGTTGAAGCAAGAATCCTCACATCCATGATTTTAGCAGGAACAAGAAGGATACTGTTCAGGTATGTTTGCTGTACCCTGAGATATGCTGGTGGTGTCAATATGAGTTTCCCAGGGCCAGGTTCTAAATGCCCAAATGAAAAGTGACTCCCCTGGACCCAATTAGCCCAGGTCTCTCCTTTCAGTGTCCAATTAGAGACCAAAGGATCTTGTCACAGTTGTGTTCACAGCCAGTGAGTGGCTGTGTCCAGCACAATGTCTTTCATTGCCATGGTAAATGCAGTTTTTGGGGGAAATTTGCAGTTTTGGGGAGAAATTTGAGGCTGAAATTTGGGGAGAATTTTGGGGCTGTATCACCTGTTGTGTAGGAGACAAGTGATAAATTCACAGTCAGGAAATATACAGCAACAGGTGAAGACACAGACAAACTAACATAAGAGAAGCAAAACAAGTTTTGAAAGTAACTTTTGCTTAACAACAGCTCCCACCCAATAGAAAAACTGCGCTGTCAGTGGTAAGGAGAGACTAGGGAAAGCTTGCATCACCAGAAAGTTTGTCCCAGAGAAAATTGCTGTCTAGAGAACTGCAAAGGAGAATCCAGTCCTTTTCCTGCCCTGAGGAGAACAGGTTTTGAGGATTTTGTGCAAGGCTTGAAACTATTTCCAATGCTAAACGTGAACGAGGCTTTCAGATAGTCCTGGGATGCTGGGATGTAAAGGCCAAATGAGATCCGTTTACACAAGCAAAATGGATATTTAAATAGAAAGCAGCCACCATGAAAAATGTTTTTAAAAATGCTGTTTTGGTTAATGCAACATGCTGTACTTCTGCCAACAAAGGCAGTTTCTGATCAGGACATGCCGCGCTTTCCTCTGGAGATTTTGCAGGCAGGGTGGTCTTCCATGAGGGAGGGGAAAGAGCTTAGTTAACATTACACATCCTTCATATATGCAGGCTGGTAAATGTAAGGCATTGCAGCTGTGCAGTTTGTCACCAAAAACCAAGCTGAAAGGAGCCTAAATGCAGGAGACCGACGGGAAAATGACCTCGTCACTCTCAACACCTTTGATTCTCCCCCTTCAAAATAAAGCAACTTCTCCTGCATTTGTGCAGCCCTGGTCTTTAGAGAGAATGGTCAGATGGTAAAGACAGGGGAAAAAAAGTTCAGTTCAAAAATACCCAAATAAGTGATTTATTATTTTCACATAGACTATGAAAGAAGCTTGCAGTCCCTTTATGCTACATTAAGTTAATTTTGATAGGAAAAGGCTTTGGCACTGGGAGAAGACTGCACTTTGTACCACAAAGATCTAAATCCATTCTGGAGTTACGAGCTGCTCTAACGACCTCAGCTTCCCTTGCCTTTACAGATGCCTGTAGAAATCACCTCTGTGCAAAGGAGGGATGTAGCTGGCAAATCAAGTGCATTTCATTGGGATAACATATTGCTTCCATTTAGGAAAGCATCCTCAACCAGTACAAGTTTAAACCCAGCGAGACCTGAGCACAGCTAGGGCTAAACATGTGCTGAAGTCTTTTTGTGAAACAGATACATGTGAGGATACACTGATCAGTTGGAATATGGGATTCATTCTCTGGTTCATCCCCTCTTTTCCTCCTAGAATTTCCAGAGTTTGAAATGTAAAGAATCCATCTAAGTTAATAGGGAGATGTTTATGTAATTATATGTGTATAGCAGGTACAAAGAACTCATTTTAATATCATAAACATGGTGGTCACCTTCCAGGCTAAACAATTTACTAAGATCACTTGTTTTTATATTGGCAGATCTTTAAAAAAATCTGCACATTGGAATTTTTGCGTCTCTCTTTGAGAGGTGAAGTAAAGTAATCAAACCATACTATCTGATAGGTACTAATTCCAAGAAAATAGATATTACACCAATTATCCATATCATCAATGTTGCTATTATTATTAGCAGTGTTTTCCATCCTGGGCAAGGCAATAATTTGAAACAGGGCGTGAATATAAGATTATTATACCATTAGAACCATTCTCCTTTACCTCTGTGATTAAGATTAGAACGACTTGGGAAACCTGTTTATCAGATTTCTTAAATTCCAAAGGTTTTAGCTGTAAAAATTCAGCTCTGGCAAAAAAGAATAATTTAGGAAAAGATGCCATCATTTTTTCTAATCTCAGCCAAAACTTATTCTGAAAGAATTTCCACTGAAATAGATGGGATCGTTCACAAAGTCGAGCCTCTCAGCATACATACAAGAGAAGGAATGCTGCGCGCAATTTGGAGTAATTTTCCTACTCCCTTATTCCCAAGTTACAATACAGTCAAGGTGGCCACTTCAGCTTTCAGGCTCACAGCTTGGAGTGCTGCTCCAGAAGTGTATTCCCAGCTGAGATGGGGTCACCAGTGAGTGGGACCAGCAAATGGCTGAGCAAGAGCGCAGTTGGACGCGCAGCCCAGGCCACGGCTGCTGCCAGCTGGGAGTTTGTGACCCGTCACATTCCTGGAGATATTGTGCCACCATCCCTCTTCCCTCCCACTTCCTCGGATTTGCCATTTCTTTTGGCAGAACCTCCTTCCAGCTGCAGGTTTTAGGGCATGAGTGAAGTGGTTGGGGTGGGTCAGCAGAACATCTGCCCATGCACAGAACCTGGGCAGCAGTGCTGGAAATCTCCTGTATGGGATCCAGCTGAGGGCACCTTCAAAGCTGCTTTTCCCATATGTTAGCAGCTATGAGGAGGAGGAATACACAGCCCCATTCCAAGCTAGGGTGATCCCATTCAAGGCTGAGGCATCCCTGCAATGTAGTCACAAATATACAGAGAGAGTAAGGATTTAGAGTTTTTACACAACAGGAGGACCATCAATAGGGTTACAAACCAAGTGCTCATCAGTAACACCATGACTTTGCTCATTTAATTCAACCTAATTCAGGTCCTTCAAGGCAGCCTTTGAGACACGATGAAATTTTATTTTCTAGCTCCCATTCACCCAAACTCCATACTGGGCTCATGCTGCAATGACCTCCACAATCACACTTGGCTCTTTGCACCTCAGGCTGCAAATCTTTCAACTCTGTCAGGTCATTACTTTGCCAGGTGTATATTCTGCACACAGGAGAGAAAAGCCCCAAATCTTGTCATTGCACAAGAGTAACCTGCTTTTAGACCTCTATCAGGCATATACTTATACCAGATGGCCTACTTAATACCACAAACCATGAAAATCTATCTTGAATTTCTTTATAAAACACTTAAATTTCTGTGGCTTGTACCAAGCAATCATTCCCAAAATTCTGAAATTAAACAACTGCAAAATCTATGTTACAAAAATAATATGTGGTAACACCAGTTTTGGAAGATTAGAGAAATGGGGCACGCTACAACCTACTCCCCTTGGGCAGTCTTGATGAAGCACTCATGTAAACACAAGGACACTCAAAAGGAACATGTTCATTTCAATTTCCTGAAGGAAAATTCTCAGACTGCTACAGAAAGCACCAAGATTTTGGGATACTCATCCAAAACATGAGATAGAGGATATGAAGAGATGTTACAGTGCAGGAAAGTTGCGCTTGGAAATCCTTGGTATTTTACAAGCCCCAACCAGATAGTCCCAAAAACAGAGGAGGAACTTGAAGGAAGAAGAAAGTCGTGCTTAACAACAGGTCCTTGGTACTCAATAAACCATTAGCTTTTGAGACACATGCATCTCATCTACAGATTCACATATTTCATGAGCCATAAATATTTACCATACAGGGACTTCCTCTTTGTTTTTTTCCCCCACATAATACTATTTCAGAAAACAAAATTTAAAAAGTAAAAGTAAAATTTTCCCCTCTGGGTTGTATATTGAAAAAAACCAAAAGAACTAAGAGGTCTGACTCTCCAACTTTCTGAGGCTACTGTCATTACTAAATGAATGAGGTAATGAAAATCATTCTTAGAAGAAAAATATTCAAATATTAATATCTCCCTACCTTTTAGTAGGAAAGGATAATGTTAAATTTCTGCTGCACTGACTTCTCTGAAATACCAATGTAAATTGATGAAACTGACCCAAACTGATCTGATTTGGTTCCCCCTTTATTTTTTTCTAGAGGGTGGAAATTATTTTTTGCTTTTTTCCTGACTTGTGAAAGACACCAGGCAGTGATGTGAATGACGTGGTGAAAGCTCTGAAGAAAAAAAATCTACTTAAGTCAAGGAATAGGGAAAGTGGTCACTCTGTGAGGTCATTTTCCTGTGAAACTCTGCGACAGCTGGAGAAAATTAACCAAAATATCTGCATTCCAGAGAGGTATAAAAAGAAGAAAGAAAGGGAGGGGAGGGGTCAAATATCTTGTGGAAACCTGTAGGAACAGCAATAGCATTTTCTATATGGACTTGCTCAATCTGGTTTCCTGACAAAATTCTACAAAAATAGGAGGAGATTTTTAAAGTCTCAGAGGGTAGTCAGGCAGCCAGGTCCCTTAAAAGTCAGCAGGACATTCATTAAACTTGAACAGATTAGCTGCATTGGATCTTTTTTCTGATGCTGGCACAGGGGCCACACAGAAATCTTATTCCCAACACTTTATTACCATTTAAAGCGTTACAGATCAGTCACACTTCCAGAGTGGAAGAGCTTGGAAGACAGCAATAATACCAAGGTGTCAGATGGGTTCTTCAGTTTCCATGTTTATATTTCAAGGAAATAGCCAGTGAATGCCAAATTTGTTTCTGCACTATTTCTGAATCCCCAGCATTGCTTTTGTTTTGTGGTAAAGTGAAACCAAAATTTTTTCACACATTTTTAAAATTGATTCTTTTTCTTTTAAAAAATCCCACAGGTTTTCATGCCATATTTCTCCCAGGCCAAAACCAAAATTGAACTTTAAAGTCTGAATCCTGTCAAAATTAGTACGTTTTTGTGAAACATTTTGACTCTGCCAAATTTGAATATTAATTGAAACCATACATTCCTACCTTCAGAGCACTTCCATCCCTGGATGGATCCTCTGGTCATTTCAGATTACTCTGCAAAGAAAAAGAAAGAAAACAAAGTTTCTTTGAGGTGAAGCAGCTCACTGTGGTAATTTTAAGCAATGAAATCAATTCATGCAGGCATGCAGGAGGGATTCTGAGGTAACAAAACTCTGCCCAAGTCCTTCTGCAGACCCGGGCTCAGCCACTCCCTTAGTGGGAGCAAGGCAGACAGAAGGACACAGGCAGGGCTCAGGAGATGACATCCACGAGTAGAGACAAATTAAAGGGACTCAAAAGCAGAATTAAGATATTTTTTCAGACTCCCAGGCATTACTGTTGAGGTGAGGATTTCAAAACAACACAGCTCTCATTTGAGTAACTAAATTTTACAGACCACTCTGTATCTGTGACCTCCCACTGCAAGATTTCCAGATTTCCCTCTGAAAATTCTTCTCCCTCTTGAGGTCTTTTCAAGAAGCTGAACCTTTCCAAAAGCCCTGTGCTAAAATCATAAGCCTTTCTAAAACTGCTGAAAGGAGGCAGAAGGACAAACAAATACTGCGGAGAACTTCGAGACATCACAACCCATACCAGATTATCTACAAGTGGAGAAGTAACTACTCCACATCTGCAGCAAGGCTGTGTTTTGTGGTGAGAACTGGACATTCCTGTCCACTGGCTAGTTTCACATTCATTACATCCAGGGTATAATAGTATGACTTTTAGTTAGCAAAAGCTGAATCTGCAGAGAAGGTTGCAGGAGGATCTCACGTGGTCTCCAAAACCTAACTCAGCTACACTATACTCTCTCCATTGCAAAACACCACCAAGTGTCCTTCCCTCATAGCTTGACCACTTTGTTTGAAGCCTCTGTCCACAGTTATCACAATGTCACTGCTCTTCACTTAACCTGATTTTCTCAGGCAGTTTATCTATTTTGTGGAGTGAAAAGAAAACAGTGTCTGATTAGGGAAGACAGATTTGTTTGGTTTTGTTTTCTCAAAATTTATTTTGATTTGCCCATTCTCTCTTTTCCTTTATCCTTCAGATGATAAGTAGCTGTGAAGGAAATAAGAGATCTCCAAAAAGAGAAAAAAATTAAAGGATGTGGAAGTTTGCATTACTAACTTCACTTAATGCTAACCTCATGTTGTGTTTGGAATCTGATATAGGCATTGTCCAGGTAGCTACAAAAATTTCCCTGACTATTTACAGAACAGATAATGGTTTAAAATAAGCATTAAATGGTCCAAAATCCAAACTTAACCAATTCAAAGTCAGGTAACTCTAAAACACGTCGAATTCACTTCTTTTTTAAGGAAGTATTTAATTTGTGCACTTCTTGTTTAATTTTTAAATGGACCAGAAGCAGAAGTTAAAAATGTCACATGAAGCCTTGCTTTCATAAGATTGCTGCTTGGGCTTTACCTCAGTGAGATTCAGAAAACTCCAGATAAACTATTCAGCTTGTTATCTGAACCAAAATGCTGATCATTTGAGGATTACTCAGCTCCCTATCTTTACCAGACACCTTTTTTACCCATTAGTGGCTCTAAGCCACCATAAAAGCTCTCCCCTCACTGGGGGCTTTCCTCACCTGGCCATGGCTGTGTTTATTCCTGCCATGGAAGTGGCAAATTTGCCAGAACAGCTTTCCTTGGTACTCCTTGGTACTCTAACTACTTATTGCTGTTCACAAGGAAGGAGAAGGGAAGTAGTTCATGAAAACCTTACTGGTACTTGTCATATTTCTCTCAGTGCTTTTCTGCGGTTAATTTGATTAATTTTTAAAAGGTAAATATTGAAATACATTCATTGACATCCCGTTATCTGTGGTTGTTTACATATAGAGGACAAATCCTCTCCTCCCCTCGAAGCCAAAATAAACAGATCTTGTACAGGCAAGTTCTAAACTGTCTGGGGGTGCTGGATTTATCACCACAGGCTGCAGAGCTGTTTGATGCCTGCTCCTGCACCCCAGGTATGCTTTTTTGCAAAGCTGGGGTGTTTCCTGAAGAATCTTCAGGCACAGTTAGTAGCATTCAGCCTTGACTGAAGCAACGTCAAGTTAGCAACCTTTTATTTTTACATTTTTAATTAATAAAGAGAAGAAAGACCTGACAATGTTAAAAGAAGATATTTGGCCTGTTTACCTACCTTGACTGTGAGCCTGAAAAGCACTGTAAAAGGCTGAGTGATCTGACTTCTTGACCTAATTTTCAAATTAGCTAGTTTTAATGAGAGAATGAAGGATGCACACCTTTCTACAAAGGTGTGCAGTATCATCATACCAGACAATGGCAAGGACAAAAGGACACTAAATTCTCTTCTAAAAAGTCACGGAATAATTCACTAACCAGTCTCCTAATTCTTCACTGAATTCTGTGTTTGAAAAATCTACCAAGTCTTCCTCAAACAAAAAGAATTTGTAGTGAATTAGCTATCAATATATATACACCAAATAATGGTGTCCTATTCAGAAAAAACCCACTGCTTTTATGCTTCAAATTATTATATTCATAACCAAATATATCAGTCTGAAAACATGTATTTGATAGAAGCATGGAGAGTAATCTTGAACTCATATTAATCTGTGAATCTGTCTGCAGCAGAGCTGAAAACCAAAATAAACATACAATTAAATGTTACCAGTACTTATCATACAGGGTGATGTTCTTGTATTCGGTTTCAGGTAAGAACATTCCTCATCAAAAACTTATTTCCCTTGGATTGTAATTTTTAAAAGAGATAAGAAGCTTTTGAATTATTTTCTGCTACTAGGAAGGTGAGTAGATTATAACTATTTTTGTTCCATGTATGCTTTGCATACAGGGTAGACTTAAAATGTTGCCATTAACAATTTACACCCACTTGCTGGCCATAAATGACTTTCCCGGTCCAAGGCAGGGGATTGTAAAACTGCTGACTTCACTGCTGGAGCACTGCAGAAGAGAAGAAACTGGATGAGACAGAGCAAGTCCTAAATGCCTTCCATAATTAACAAACATGGTAAGACAAGTTATGAAAAACAAAAGCAGACTGGACAGATTTATGCTTGAAGTCTGGTACTTTTGAAGGACTGTCCAACTACAAAAGCCTCTTTTGATCTGCATTAATTGAAAGCAGTTAAAATTCAATCACACGTTTACAGCCACAGGTTTAAAACCGACTCCTAATCTTGCATTGATCTGTAACTCACCGGTCAGACAGGAATGCCTTCCTTCTGCAGAGGATACAAGTACTATGGCAGCTGTCTTCAGTTCCAGCTGGAGAGTTTCATGGCTGTGGCCTCAGAATTCCCTGATCTCAATCCTGAGTACATCCACAATGAGGATCATCATCACTTGTGGAAGTGATGGGGCCTCTGCAGATGAAGCCACTTGCTCCTGAGTTGGTTTCATGAGGTAGTCAGAGAAGAGGATTCAGCTGGGTCTGACACACTGCCTCCTGAGCTGGCCTGAGACAGAGAGAACAGCATCTCCCATCTTTTTTTGGGAGGCAGGAGATGGAGTTGACGGCTTGCAGCGGCACCGGTCAGCAGAGTGAAACCACCATGGGGATGCCTGTAGGGGGATGCAGCCAGCCCTGCCTTTGACCAGCTAAAGTAAGGAATAAGGAATCAAGAAACCACATTTATTCTCAAGGTTACTTTTAGATTAAAACCTGCAGGGCAAACCTGAAATGCCACCAGACAACAGGACTCCATCTCACATGACAGGGACCGATCAGAGAAGGGCTTGCCCAGATCCAGCAATCTGCACTAACACTGACTGCAGGAGCAGCACTCAAGGCCAGATCTGAATCTTCTCACAAGCCAAGCCACTTTTGTAGGTTATGTTCAAGATTCATGAACCCCTATGCTTTCAGATCCCCTCAAAAACACTGAGAGGTAAACAAATTCTGCTAGAATATTTCGTTACGTTATGTACAAGGAGAGCTCTGCTAAAGAGCTTGCACTATTGTACTGTCTTGACTAATAGTTTGTGTGACATGCATAAGGAAGACCAGATATTTGCAAATTTAAGGATTTTTTTTTGCCCTAGGACAGCTCGTAAAACCCATTAACATGAATTGTGTCTGAGCTGATGAAGAAAAAAGAAAACACTGAATCCAGACCTTCAATATTTTATTGGTGTTTCTGAACTTTTATTAGCTGTACTTTCTTCCATAAAATCAATTTAATAAGGGGAACAGTGTTTTGGTAATGTATCAAAAGCAGTTCTTCTCTTCAAAGGGCATCTTTTTCACTCAATCTCTCCTCTAAAGACAGTGACATTAGTTTTGTAAATTAATAAACAGGCCAGCATCTGAGGACTGCATGAAGCCTCCATCACCCCTTATTGTGCTTTCTCTTCTGACCCCACTTTCCAGTGCAGGGCCCTCATCTCGACAACAATACCCTGAAAGCCTGTGTGGCACTCTGGGATCACACTTGAAAAGGCCTTTGGCTGAAGCTGGCTTTCAAGGAGGGGGGACAATTGGCAAGAGGCCTGTGGCTATTCATGCAGAACAGGCAGTGAAAAATGCCTGAAGTCAGATTCAGGGGTGGGCAATGCCCAAAAAAGAAAGCCCACATAACATGAATGGCTGCTGCTAGGAGACTAAAACCAAAGGCATGCCACTAGCAGGCCTCCATGTGCCGACATCAATGGGTTCATCCTATCCCTATTAGGGGCCTAAAATGATGGAGAAACATGAGAAGTGACTACAAGCAGGAAAGGAAAATAATACCAAAGTACACAACGGTCAATGCTTATATTGTTATCCTAAACACTCGGGAGAAGGAAATAATATTTTCGATGTTCAGCACCTTTTCTGCTGGCAGGGGTTGGACGGGTTGCAAAATCTGATAAACAAAGTAGCCATGGCGCATTTTCTTGGAGGAAGAAAGCCATGCACTCCGGTAATTAGTTATTTCTCATGCCCATAATTAAGCATTATTATAAAAACATATTGGAAAAGCCAGGCCTGAGTTAGAATGGCTCCAGACTAGGTGCTGGAGCAGCTCCAGTCCCCTGGCTGTGCGCACACAAGTCCAGTTTGGTTCCAGACCCAGCAGTGCTGGTCAGAGGGGAACAGGAGGTCTACACGTTTATTAAAGGAAAACACTTTAATGCACCACAAAAGCATTTCGGCAGCATACAAATGACCCAAACCTCAACTGTGCTCAGGGTTAGGAAGGCTGAGAGGTGCTGTCAGCAGTGACAAAGGCCTCCAGTCCAAAAAAAGCCCATTGTGAAAAGAATTTACATTGCTTTAATTCACCAGGTATCTCTGTTTTTTCCTCTTATAAAATACAGCTAACCCCTCATATTTACATCCTTCCATTTCACACTGCAAAGCACAGATTGATGATCTCTTTTGAAAGAAAGGAGGCTGTGCACACCTTCATTAATTTCAGCATCATTCTGAAAATGACACAACAGTTTCTGTAGGAACAACCCATCCCCTCTAAAATCCTTTCCACTTCAGTACTGATGTTGGCTCTCAGCTAGCAAAAACCTTGAAAAAATGAATTACAATGTCTAGTCATGTTTGGACCAATTTCTAGGCATTATCTCAGCTCTTAAAAAATGATCATATTATTTACTTTATGAGTAATAACGTCTGACTAAAAAAGATAGAAAATACCATGTGATGCTATAATCAAGTGATTTCTTTCAAGGGGTGATGTTTATTATTTGGTGTGAAAGAAACCTCCCCATCTTGCTTTTTCAATCATCTATTCCTGAAATCTGAATTTCCAACCCCTTCTAAGTTTGTAAACAACTTTTTTCCTTCCTGCACTCATGGTACAGCTGCTGGAAGGAAAGCAAGACCCTCGTTATTGCTGTACTCTGCCCTACACGAGGGGTAGGAAGGAAATAGCAGCTCCCAGCCAAAAGAGGGGAGAGGAGAGGGAGTCAGCCTGGGATTTCCCTCATTGGGTTGCTGGTTTGGGTGCATAACTGGGTGGGCAAGTGGTGAATCTGGTGCTCCTCTGCAGGCAATGAAGTAATCTGCTGTCCTGCAGTGGGAGTCAGGAAGGGGCTGTGCACGCTGCAGCAGCCGAGCTGCCGTGATCTACTGGGACATCGGAGAAATTCAGTGCTGTTTGTCTGTCCATTTGGATTAAAAATTTCCACACCCATGATGGAATCAATCTTAGCCCCAAGTGGGATCTCTTGTGTGTGTTTCTCTTGTATCTAAAATTGCTCCTGTAAATTACTACTTTTAACTCGTGTAAATTTCTACTCCCAGCAGAAAATCCGTGCCCGTTTTGTATCTTCTCATGTGTTGATAAGCAACAATGTCTGACTGCTTTAATGTTTGAAAAAGCCTCAAGAACACCAAAGACCTTATATAGAGAGACTTCACAGATTAAATATATATATATATAGGTCTTACAGATTGAACAAATGGACGTAAGGCTAAATACAGCTACACTGCTACTCTGCCAGAGGAACCCCATCACTTGGGTGATTGTGGTTCTTGTGGCCTCTCAAGGTTGAGTATTTGGGACTTGGTATTCAATCTATTCAGGGGAGTAAGTAGAGGTGTTTATGATATGTGGCCAAGCCCAATCCTAATCCAAGAAATTGAAAACTCTGTCATAATTTTCCCATACTTTGAGGCTACTGCTTCTCTTCCTCTCTTCTTCATGGATGAGCAAATAATTTTTCCCCCCAACAGAAAGATGAATCATTACAGGAATTTGTAAAGCACAGAATTAAAAATGTTTGTAAAGCACAGAATTGTATTTGAGAGATTTAAGTTTACTTTTGGATGCGAATCATCACATGAAATAAAAGAAGAGTCAAGACCTGTAAGATCCAGTCTTGCTTCCTTTAGTGAACAGTTTATCTACATTTCTAAGGCTGGAAATTTAAAAATCCTGTTCATATCCCATGATGGGCAGTTACAGGGGTTTTCTGTGAATTTAATGTAGGCATATCTATATATCTACATATTTATATCCATATAGCTATCTCTCTCTCTCTATATATATATCTCCTCATCAATCCTATGGCAGGACAAACTAACTCTCTAGATATGTCTTTCTGTCTCCAGGGGTTAAAGTTGTATTAGGTACCATAGGTAAGTTCCTAACATTCTCTAGACAGAAAAGTTAGACTGAATCTCTTCCTCTCCAAACAACAGGAATTTTACTGTCTTGGATTTCAGTTTACCTTTCATAGCCCTTTGAATATCCTTACCAGTTGCAAAGGGCATTTTATAGTTTCCCTTATCTAGTTATATTGGCACACACAAAGTAGTATATTCAGTACACATCAGACTTGACAAGAAAAAATACTTGAATGTTTCAGGTTTTTCAGGATTCTCCAGTGGATTTTGGACATAATTTGTGTCAATCGAAGGAGGACCTTCTGAGCTTTGGGAGCTGAGAAAACAACCTTCTGGAGGCTGAAGAAATACATCTTTTTAAAATTTGTGAGATCTGAAAGGAGAAGGGTGGGTGGTCTGAGCCCTTCAGAAGGTCTCTGATCCTTTGACCCATTAGACCATTAGTTCACCTAACCCGACCAATAGCTATTCGAGTCTAAGGGTATAGAGAAAGGTGGCAATAAAAATAAATTACTAAACAAAAGGAATAAAAATAAGCAGTTCAAGGGGTTTTTTTTTTCCTCCTGTGAAATCTGAAAAGTTTATAGATTGTTCCATTCTATCTATTCAGCCAAGATAGCTACTTGATCTTGCCAAGAAAAAGTAAGATTAAACTACCATGGGTGCCCAACTACAGAAACAGGGTAAGTTACTGACATTAAGTCTGTGCTGCATGTGCTTCTCCTCAGTTTGATGTTTAGCCACTGCTTCCTGCCCAGACCAAAGGGTTTTGCATACAGAAGCAGCAAATCCTACTTAATAATCACTGAACTGCAAACACCAAGACTGTTGGGACAGAGCAGAAGTCACACATGGTTGCCCTGGGTGGAGCTGCCCGTACACACATCTCCCAGCTCCAGCCCCTCACAGAACAAATTGTAGCTCTCAGACTTTTGGCCAAAGGGCTCCAAAAAGTCAGGATCTCATGTAACTTTTTGCTTCCTTGTGATTGAAAACATTGAGGAAAACCATACATCACCCTGGGTCTTACTTATCATCAGGTTTAGCCCTCTGTGATGCTTTTTCTTCATCTTTTTTATTTCAAAGAGCACTCTCTAAACATCTCATAACAGCAAGCAGAACCAGGCAGCATGAGGAAAACAAGAATATCCTCCTAATACAAAAACTATTAGGCAGCACTTGCTCTCTATTTGAAAACCAGAAATCAGATGATTTTTCAGTGAAATAGCAAATATTCACAGTGGAATCTTTTCTGGGGTTTTGAGGCTGGGGAAAGACTCCCAAGTCTGTTTATAAATAAAGCATAGATGCTAAGGAAAAAATATAATGGCAAGAGCATTGGACTGGAGATTCTGCCCATGTTTTCAGATGTTCTTCATGCTTTTGGGTAGCTCTCTTAATCTCTCTGCTAAACCCTTAGTTCCTCTGTGCAGAATGGATATAGTAATTGTCTTTGCCTTCTAAGCACCCAGTGAGGGAATATGTCTTAATATGTGTTTGTAAAGCACTTTGCACAAGCAACTACTAAAAAACACAGCCTGGGTATTGCACATTCTCACCAACACTGATTTCCCCCACTTTCAATTACTCATTTTCAGTCATTTGTGGCATTTTCCCAGTTGCTAGATAAGAGGCTGATGTCCAGGTACACTGATGTGAGCAACTGAATTAATGCCAATAGTGCCCATGAACAGGGAGCCTTCTGCAGTGTCTCCACACAGATGGCACAACAGACAGAGCCCTGTGTGTGCCACCAGCTCAGCCACGGGAAAGATGCAGTGGAAACACCCAAGGATGGTGTTGGCTCTGGTGATGCTAGCAATGGGCTGCATTTCACCTGCACTAAGGACATTTCCAAATTGCCTTCATCTTTAATTTATAGCCACAGCCACACACTGGCTTTATTTAGAAGATGGAGACCTGAAATATGAACCTCCAGCTGTTGTCTGCTCCCCTTTGGATCCAGCATGGATCCAAGCGCCACAGCGTATTTCCCTGAGTGTAGCCATAGGACTCCCTAGGTTGTCTGGTCATTTTTTGGAGAGTCTCATTGCTATAATTCTTTTTTACAGCTGGATACAGGCCTGGAAAAAAGCCCTGAGCTTCATGCCAAGATAAAATGTTACAAAAAACAAAGTAAGTGTTGTCTGCCCACTGAATCTATTCCAGTGGTCCTTTACTTAATAAAATGTGCTTAATTGGTGTCAGTGGGTGTTACCTCAGCAATGAAAGCAGGACTGGGCTTACATAGTCAATAATTGCTTAAAACCTCATTCTTGATGGATAATAATCAGTGCTATGAGGACTGAGATTCCAAAGGCATGGAAAAAATGTTATCACCTGAGTAAGAGATTGTGATAAAAGCATGAACAAAACTGGATTATAGGAAGTACTTGGAGAAGATTTCATAAACAGCCATATAGAAACATTCTGGATACAGTAGAAGCACACTTAGATAGGGGTAAACCTTGAGATGCAGTATTGCTAATTATTGCTAAGCACCAGTACCACTGTTTCCCAAAACAGACATTGTTAACAGTTCTCTTATCCAGTGATTCCTTTAGTGAAGTCTGAAGGTAACCAAGCACATCTAAGCATTTAGCTGAAGCAACAAAGTCAACTGCACTGTCCACAAGCCTGAAAAAAATATTCTGAAATAACATTGGGAACCCTGAGTCCAGGACAGGAGAAGTAGTGGATCCTAAGCCTGAAGATGAGGTCAGTCCTTCCTCTTTTGCTCTCCAGGTACAGCAGGGAGTTCCCTGCAAATCCTTTCCCTGGATAAGTGGCAGTCCCTACGCTGACAAGGAGAGGCATGATCCATCCCTTCCCAGTTTGATTTCATGGCAAACTAGTTGAAAAATACACAGGTGATTCCATAACAACAGAAATATTGAAAAATAAAATCTTCTCATGACTTGTCTCATTGTAGCTGTTAATTTTTCCCTTTTCCCCTTGTGTAATTTTGAGGGCTGATAAAATTCTGCTTTTGTATCTACAGTAAGTGGCTGTGATACCACTGCAATGGCAGGTTTTTAATAGCTGAGCTGACATCTGAAGTTAGGAGGAATTCACATTCCCTTTCTCTAAAGAGGAAACTCTCATTCCCCTAAAAGACTTTTAAAATAAAAGACTTTTATTACATCTTACAATAAATCTACTGAATACCTACACTGGGTTTATCTGCTTCTTGTAACATAAAAAACTTACCTAATGCATTCAAAATCTAAAATCTGACATTTTTAAATTGCCTGTATGGAATACAGTCCCCCTTATTTTTCCAGACTCAAGCCATCTAAAGCTGATCATGAAACCTTGCTGGAGATCGGTCCAGTGAAGGTTGCAGATTTCAACTGATATTTTTAATTTTAGCATTTTAATATATTAAAATCTTCCAAAGAATAGATAACATATTTTTTATCACCCCTTTAATTTATGACATTTTAAAAAATTTATTTTTATCCCCGAAGATTAAAAACATCAGATGTCAAAATCAACTAAATCCAAATGTTAAAGTCACAATACAATAGTTTGCCTTCCCAGCATTGCTATCTTCTTCAAATAAAACTGATCACACCTATCTTCCTGTGATTATAGACAAAAAAATGGTGTGTTGAGGCAGGCTTTGACTAATCCATCCCCCAGTCATTAGGAAGGACTGATTGTTTCTAAACACCCACAGGGATGGCACATTCTCTGTACCTGGAGGCCTGTTTGTTTTCAGCCTCAGTGATTACAAAAGTATCACCCCTGGTTAATTCTGAAGCCTCTGTCAGTAACTCTGACTACATCATAATTCACTTTATTCAATCTGACCTCCTCCTTAGTTTAAGTTGCTCTCTAGGGTATTTCTAGTTCTGCTGTTGCTGGGTAAATAGCTGCAGTGAGGGGGGAAAATGGGGTTTGCATATTTAATTTCATGCTTTTGCTTCAAATTTCTGTACATATTCCATTTATGATGGGGTAGGGGGAATAGCTCAGGAGCTCAGCACCAGCTCAACAGTCGTGACCACTGCAAGAGATGAAATGTGTAGGCAGAGAGTGATGTTCTCCACACCACAGGAGGCGGAGAACATTCCTTTCTGACATGGAATTTGAATTCAATATATTTGAATATTTATTTGAAATATTTATTCAATTTATTTGAATATATTTGAATTCAATATTTGAGATATTCACTGCTCAGTCATGGAAGACCAAAATGAGGGAGGTGGAAGGCTGAAGAGGGTTCTGCCTCCGAGGTGTCTGCAGCCAAATTGGTACCCAACTTTTCCTTTTTAAAATGTTGTTTTGGGAAAAAGCAAACAATACACTAGAAATTATTGCTTTACCCATACCATAGGAAAATCATATAAGGTTAAAACTAATAAACCAACAAAATGCTTGAAATGGTTGTAGCAGAGTTCTGTGCGCTGCAAGAGATCAGTTCACACAGGGTGAAAAGCAAACAGCACCTCTTTTTGGGGGGGAGTAAGAAACTGTCCTTAACTACCCAAAGGTGCTCCAGACAGCACTCTCAAAGGACACCTGTGTGTCAAATGCTCATCTCCAGATGTGGAAATGTGGTCACTGGAGAACAGATCAGTCAAGATGCAGAAAAACAGATTTAGGAAAAAAAAACCCAACCAAAGAAAAAAATTGGAAATCAAGAGAAGCATTTGCACTTCTAGTTGACATCATTCTCAAAAAGTAAGTGTTACAGGATGTGGTTATTTTTTCCCCTTTCTATTTTAATTAAAAATAGCACAAGCTGAGCATGTCTGTGTTTGGCTGTTTGGGAATTTGGTGGCCCTCCCTCTCTGGCCCCACATAAATTTGATTTGCCTGTAGCAGATCTGGGACAAATTTTGCTCTGATGTAATACTTCATGCCAGGCAACCCAGTTTATGTCAGCTCCTTCCTCACTGCAAACTGGGAGACTCCAGAATCAAGGCGCTGGGCGAGGCAGGTGGGGTGGGGGCCAAGGTAGCCCAGGACACCTCTGAGGCCAGGCAGGGGACAGACAGACACACTCTGGGCAGGGGCAGGCTGTGCACAGCCACATTCCCAGGCTCTGGAAAGCAAAACAAACACAGCCCAAATGCTGTGGAACAATCCTGGGCCCGTAAGTCCGGGCTGAATGAAACAGAGCTCAGTGCAAACACAGTCCAAAGGCAGTGGAAAGCAAACTTAGGCAAATAAACTCCAGGCTCTGTGAAACAGAGCACAGATAGATACACTCCAAGCACAAGTAGGAAAGCAAACAGAGACAAATATAGTCTAAACTTAATGAAGCAGATACATGAAACAGTAGCTGTCTCACTCTCCAAGCAAAATCCAAGTAACTTAGTCCAAAATCACTAAGCTGAAACATTTGTGGCTCTCTTACAGGCAAGCTAGAGTCTTAACCTTCCCTTCTCATATCCTTCATGCCTTCCACTCACATTCAGCGTGGGAGGCTTATTCTCCATCCCTCAATGGCCCACAGTAACTGCTGTGGATCAAAAGCTTTCCAGTTTTTGCATGCCTTCAGCAAAAGGTGAAGACTTGCAGGGTTTCAATGCAACATTCAAATGGGGCAAGGACACCTCACTCAAAAATAAATAAATAAATAAATAAATAAATAAATAAATAAATAACTTAAAATATAACTAAAAATAAATATAAGTATATAAATATAAATATAAGTATATAAATATATATATAATAAAAATATATGTGTGTGTGTGTAGAGTTTCTTTTGGATATTTATAATGTAGCTTCCAAGGGAACGAAATAGAGGAAACAGAGATTAGACAGCAATCAACACATATAATTTTAAAAATGAAAACCTGAGAAAAAGGGAAGCTAAGAGCATCAGAGACATTACCTGAGAGAAATGGGACTAACATGAAAAAAAAAAATTCTGAAGTATTTCAGAAACTGAGAAAACTTCCAATGGTTAATTTCTTTTTAAAGAAGATACCACAGTTAGTAATGGAGAGGAGGTAAACATTAGTAAATACTGGAATAAAAAAGACTAAAGTACTTTTCTCACTTGAGGATGGCAAAGTACTTCCCAGTCTGATAGTAACTGCAAAGAAGGGTAAAAAACATCAATTACTGATAAGTACTTTAAACCTGTCAGGCTGTAGATTTCGTCCCAAACAGTCCAAAAGACCTGTCTGAAGAAAATCCCTGGCACATTTTTTATGTCTCCAGGAAGATTCCCATGAAATACAAGAGCAGTATGTTTAAAAAGGGCAGGCAGGATGACACAGGCAGCACCAGGTCAGTGAAGCTGACCTAGGTCTTGGGTGAAAGAATGACTCACTTGCTGCAGGAGTCAACTAAGAGGGAAATAAAGAGAGGAAAGAGAATTCTTGTCATTCAGTGTGTTTAACAGGAAACAGGCTGTGTCAGACAAACCTGATTTCATTCTCAATGTAGGTTGCTATGATTCTGCAGATGTGATGTACAGTACAACCCTGGTTAAAAATAGTGCCACACGATGACAATAAAGTCCATGTTAAAAGCATTAAGAATGAGATGAGTGCTTTTTTAAAAAACCCATCAGTTGGGAATCACAATTGGCTTGATGGCATTTTAGGGGATTCCTCAAAGTCAAAGCTTTTCAGCATTTTTATCAATGGTTTTAAATAATCTTAATGTATGTTAAAATGAAAACAAAGCAAATGCAGCCACCTTATAACACCAGTAAAGGCTAACAGAATAAAATGAAGGTCATTTGCACTGAAAAGCACCAGGGCAAGAGTTAATTGTGTTCTTTTGATCCATTAAAATATTACATCTGTCTGATTCCATAGTAGGCAAACCAGTGACCTGTAATAAGGAAAGCAGGGAAGGAAAAGAGAATAAATGGCTGGGACATGAACCCCACTCATGTTCCTCTCTGGGCCAGCCCTCCCAGGAATCAGAGCCGTTGGCAGAGCCCCTAGAGAGGTCTAACATCCTGCCTTAAGGCTCAGTAGCCCTTGCACAGTGGCACAAGTACTGTGCCAGTAAAAACACCCATTGTTTTATATGCAACTCAATTATCAGCTTCATCTACCAGCTTCATCTGCTTTCAGGAGTCTCCTCCCATGCTCACTTTGCCAGTTTCCACTGGATTCGGAATGCTTTAGTTGCTCTAAAGTAGCAGAGTAAATGCAATCTCTCCTAAGGGATCTATTCTGCCTTTCACCTACTAGAGCAATAGAAATGCAAAACCAAAGCAACTAAAAACCATCAATGCTCCCAAATAAGGATGATAATGATGATGATGATAATAAAAACAACAACAACAACATTTTAGTGCTTTCTAATATTTTCTAAGTTAGCTAGATACTGTTTTTCTTATTCCAGGAGGTGTTTGAGCAGAAACTTTGAAAGAAATTTATTTTCTACTGCAACATTTATTACTTGCAGTCTCTTCTTGAGCGCAGTTCCTGGCCACCCCTTCTTTTTCCTTTGCAAGTGCTCTGTTCATATTTTGCATTCAAGTTATGTGGCAAACTGAAAAAAAAAAAAAAAGAAAAAGTTTTGCTTAAAGTTATAATTATAATGCAAGTCATATGTTACTTGATAATGTGGGATAAGCCAGGTCCTCAGCTGATAGAAATTAGGACAGCTTCACTCTTGAGCTGTGTCATTTATATGCATGGAAAGATGGACCCATCACTGAAAATTAAAAGGCAGTGCTGCCTGTTTTATATTAATAATCAGCTAGCTTTCGTTTTCTCTTAAAATAATCATTAGCTAGCAAGCAATTTTGTTTCCTCTTCATGAGAAAGTACCATAGAAAAAGAAAGCTGGTAGCTGGTAGCAGAGCTACTAACACAGATATAAAACTCAAGGTTTGTTGACTGAGTATCTTTACATTCACTGATTAATCTTCCCTTTTCATCTCCCTGCATAAATACAGGATGGCTGAATGATCTAGATAATGGGAAATACATTTCATAATCTCTCATAAAAAGTGTGGAAAACATATTTCCTTTTGTATAATCCAAAAGCCTGGGTTTTATTGAAAACAGAGAAAAAGAATTGCTAACTTCCTCTTTCTTGCAAAAGGCATCTTAGACATTAATCTTCAAGTTAGAGAAAAATCCATGCAATGGATGCCCCAGTGAATTTTCCAGGTGAGTTCCTGCCTATGCAGTCAATTGTCACATACAAACAATAATCAACTGAGGCACATACTGCTCCCAGCCTTCTATTCTCAAAAAACAACAATGAAGGAAAACATTTCACAACTTCTCCATGCTCACTTGTCTCACACATTTTGTGTTTGATCTTAACTTCATATTTATGAACTATAATGATAAATAATCCTTTTATGGACACATTGGAGTTTCATTAGAAAGGGGAGAATGACTGGAAGAATTACCTCTTACATGTTACAAAGAGACCTCAGGGCTCAAACTTATTAAGCACAAATGAAGAATTTCACAAAAGCAGGTAAAAGATGAGCTCTTTCATGGCCTTTCTTGTTGTGGGGGCCACCTACCGTGTTTTGTGTGTCAAAACTGTAGAGCCTTCTATTGAGACTATTTCATGAGGCCAAAATATAGAGTGTCCTGTCCAGGATTAGGACACTGCCTAGGAGAAAAGTGGCCTATAATTCAGTGAATTCCCATCCAACAACTATTCATTAGGAACTGTAGGAATGAGGGCAGGAGCAGGAACCTGTGTTGGCATTGACCACTGACAATGCAGGACTCACTTTCACCTTTGGAACGCCTTCTCTTGGCTTATCTAGTCCAGAAAATTCACCAGGCTTTTTTGCAGACAGAATGGCTTCAACAGAAGGGATAAACACTGCTCCAAGCGTGGTTTAGTGGTTAGGGGATCCTCAAGGCACTTTGGCCATACGGGCCTGAAATCCTGCAAAGAGAGCAGGGAATGGCCTGTTCATATTCTCGGGTTGTGAACATGTCCTGGAAGGGTTTGGCAGCGCTTTCTTGGCTATACTTTAAAAGAAAGGAATGATCTCTGTGGTAGTTTCCAAGAAAATGACATAAGTACCTTATTCCCGGAAAGGTTTCAGGGAAATACCTCGCTGCAGCTCCCAGTCAAGCACTTAAATGCAGGAGAAGGAGCTGCAGAGTTGAGGTCATTTCCTGCGGACCAGCAAAGGAGTCTCTCTGCTCAGGGATCTCACCACCATGAGGCCCAGGCTGAGGCAGCTCACTTTCCTCACTCCTTTTACAAGGAGCAGGGATGCCTAATTCAAAGTCCCAGATTACAGACTCAAAATTAGATGCCTAAAATCTGCCTAAAAATAGAATCAAATAAACCAGCGAGTTCCAAAATCTGAAAGACCTGGCTCTGAGGAGGAAGGCACCCAGATACACACAAGGGACTATGTTCAGGAAATGCACCAGGAGAGGTATAACTGAGTGCACAATTTGAGATAAACAAAGGGTGCTGGATTTTGGGGAGCTCAGAAATGCAAAGAACACAGGCAGAAGTGTCAGAGCAAGTCTATGCTCCATTCCCATGGGGCATATTATCACCATCTGGGAGATGATTGATATTTATTTGTCTAGCTTAGGCACACACACAGGCACTGCATTTTAGATGGAGTCTCTCAAGTTAAATAGCAAAACGAACAATAAGACAACCTGCTGACAACTCTAGCTCAGACTAAAAGAATCAGTCAGGAATCTCACAGCCTAGGAGTAACTCAAAACAGTTATTCCCCCATACATTTTCACTTCAGTGATAAAATGGTGTGTTTCTCTGTTTATAAACTACTTAACTTGCTAGGGATGTGGTGCACTTTCATTCTGAAGACTCAGAGTGCATCAGGCAAAGAAAAAGGCTCCATACATTATCCGGAAAAAGGAAGGGTCAGACTGAGCCCCTGTTTTGACCTTCATGTTTTTGGTCCCACTTAAACCAAAGGAGTTTGTCCCACAAAATTTTGCAGCAGCTGTGAGGTTCTGTAGTTAGTTTACATAAGCTTTGCTGAGTTTATGCTTGGAGAGTGCTGAGTGGTTAGGGGGATACTACATGCTAAACCCTTGCCTCTTTAGGGAAAAAATGTATTAAGCTGTCATTTTTGTGTGCATAAATAGGAAATGTTGAATCAACTTCTGGCTTTCTAGACATCTAATTTGTTTTTCAGCTGTCCATTCTTTTTTCTTTTTTCTTTTTTTTTTTTGAGGTTCAAGAATTTTCTTGGGAACTCTGGACATTTGCAGGAAGCCACTGAAATGCCATTCTGCCCATTTACTTGGGAGCAAATACAGATGGCACCCACATGTAAGGAAACTGGGAGACACAAAGTTTTGTGGGAACCTATTCCTCTTCTGCTTGCCAAAAAGCAAGTAAAATGTTACTCATCAGAACTTGAACTGGAATTATTATATAAAATTATGTCTCTTGCCTGCTAACTTCTGCTTCCAAAAGTCACAAAACAAGAAACTATATCATCATGTTTTCTAATGCCTTGTTCGTGTTTATTTCCACAGCTGCCTTTAGACCTGTCTCAATACTGAATTCCAGATGCTGACCAGGAGAGACATGTTGGAAAGTACCTGGACTTCTCTGAGAAATCCTAGTCCATCTCCATTGGTAATTACCACTTTTAGACAACAGATTACCCTCCAGCAGCTCCAGCATCCGACAGAGATGTTGGGATGAGTTCTGTGCTGCCAACCACACTGAGGAGCCTTTTAAAGTACCACAAACATCTACCCAAATCCCACAATCCAAGCTAGACACAGAGCTCTGTGCAACTCCCTGGTGTGCTGCAAATGACTAAGCGGGGCACGAGGCAATGCAGAGCAAAATATTCCATTTTATGCTGGTGTAACTGAAGCTTTTTTGATCTGAGTTGCACTTGAATAAAGTCAGGCTAATGCAGTGGTGAGGCAGATCTGATGCTTCTACTGTGCTTTGTATCTATGATTACAGCCTAAAAGATCTGCTTCAAGTAAAAAAGATGTTTTGATTACATATGCCAGCACAGGAAACCACCATTTTTTTTTTTCACATGGGTGGCAATTATTTCATCTTGGAGGTTGCTGCTATGCACCTATCCAAATGAATATATAGCATTTAAATATCAGCAGTGACTCACAGACCACTAACAACTACAGAATCTCAGATGATGAAAAGTTGGAAACATGCATTTTTACAGATCCTTTTTGTGGTTGGTATCTTTAATAATGCCAAATTATTTACCAGTGTTTCTTAAGAGTAAAACAGTAAAGACTCCCATCTGTTAGAGGGTTGATCCAGCTTGTTCTCAACTTTTTTGAGTCAGTTCATTATCATCTGGGAGTAGTTTTGCACCTAGTTGTTATTCTTTTCCTCTTTTTTTCTTGTTTTGGGAAGATAGCACAAAAAAAAAAAAGCCTTAACTGGAATGGGGCCTAAGTGCTTGTTGATTTTTTTTTCATGTAGGAATAGTTCTTTCAAGAATGGTTAGGTCCTAAGCAAAGGCTTCAGACACTTTCTTCTTTTTCTAGCTTAAATTTTTTTTTCTCTAAAATTTTAACAGCTTGGGAAAACTGGGAAAATTGGAAACCTATATGTAGAAGATTTAAACTAAATCAGAATCTAGCCTTTCTTGCCCAGTCATTCACCTTCCCCTTTTGTCTTCAGAAGGCCATACAATTTTGGTTTTCCAAATGTACAAAACAAGCAACTTTGTCACATTCCACCAGGTAGCATGATTGATCCCCAAGAGGGCTTCATTTTAGCCTCAGAAAACGGGAATCCACTTTCTCTACCACCAGAAACCTTTGCCAGGTAGGATTTTGGCCTGGACATGCTTCCCACCACCATCAGCAGGTTGTTTTTTCCTGAGACAAACTGCCCTAGCAGCTTAACCCAACGCCACCAATGTCTGCAGAGCTGGGATTATTTTCACAGGAGTAGATCTGTGATAGAAAGTAGGTAAAGGAGAATGACGAGATGAAAGAGCTGGGTAGGGAAGGCAAATGGGAGGATGGGAAAGAATTTTATGAGGTTGATAGAGGGCTCCCAGCAGTGAGAAGAAATAGGAGATGAGTCTGGCCAGCAGACTTTTGCACCAAAAAAAAAAAAAAAAAAAAAAGTAATTTGCATAGACTAAGTTTATTGAATTCTTCAATAATAGTTTGGAACAGCACCTGTGAGGAATTTCTGAATAAACATGTAAGTGATTCTTAAAAAACGTCAACCTGTTCATTCCTCTACTCTTTATCTCTGAATTCTCAACAGCTGCATCCTTTCTTCACATTTGCCATTTCAAAGTTACGGTGGGTTCAAACTAATGTCCTGCCCCGTTAGACTGCTAAATATCCAACTGCAGAGAGCAAAGCCTTCTCTGCCTGAGCCTGAAAGCCGAGGCAGGTACATGGATGTCTCAGCCACAGCTCTGGTTCAGGGCCAGCCAGCTGTTTCAACTGACAGAGAACCAAGCTATCATTTCCCAAACCACAAACATACTACATCTTATTCAGAGTGAAATAAGAGACGCGTTTCCTTTTGACAGTTTGAGCAACAGGTGGAGAAAATTACAGTGTCACACTGAGCATTTTCCTTTGGGCTGTTACACACTGTCTGTGCTCTTGCAGCTTTTGTGAACACTATCAACATAGAATTTCTCTTACTAACCATGAAGAACACAAGCTTTACATGCAAAAACAGAAGCTTTGACTCTCATTGTATGGAGCAATTGCACGTACTATCTTAGTACCAATTCCAGATTTTAGCTATTTTCCATTTTCCAGTTCCTGGGGCACTTTGGAGATAAAAGACTGAAAAACACTGCAGAGTTTAGATGATGGAGAGTATCATAGCCTGGCCTTAAAGCAGGTAGGCAGCAAACTGCATCCTGCTGACAGAAGAATATCTGCGTGCAACTGGCAAGAATGTCTGTCTCGTTCCAAAGTTTACTTCCCTTCTGAAAAAATAAAAAAAAAAAAAAGAAAAAATCTGCAGCTTGAAGAAAACACCAGAAACCACAAAACTTCCTTGATATGGGCCAGGCAATACAGGGTGAGAATCTAGCCAACAAAATTATTAACTTAATCAAGCATTTGCTCATTATTAAAATGATGCTGTCTCACTGCTACTGCTCCGGTTTCTTCTGTTCTCATCAAAATCTCACAAGATATTTACACAAGAAAATGTAAAGCATGAAAGTACAGTGTAAAACATCACTGCTGCACCCTAACAACCCTTAATTTCAAGATTTGAATCTTTCTTCCTACAGCATGGATTTTGCTCATCTTCCCAGTGCTCAGCCTGTGCCCTTTTTCTGTGTCTGCTCCAAGCCTCAATCCTCACCCCTAATTGCTTGGTGCTAAAAAGCCCACTCAGTGCCTTGCAGAAGGTGTGTTTGGTAGGCTGCCAGGTCAGCTCTTTACACTGCAGAGACCTTGGGGTTGGGGCCATATCTCCATTTATGTTTGTGAATAATCCAACACATGTACAGCACTCCGGGTCTGATCCCGTATATCATAACATCACTGATGTGGGACCAGATGCTGTATGAACAAATGGGAATCTGTTGCATTCATGTAGTGCCTTTTTTTTTTCCCTCCAAGGAACTCAAAGCACTTTACAATCTTTAAGCCTCACCACATGCCCGTGGGGTACAGCGGGGTAAGTAGGCCTGTAGCATTCTTTACAGAGCCAAGTACATTTATTCAAATGTAGCTGAATAATAATAATGCAACCATGACCTCCCATGACACTTGCGTTCCTCGGGAACAATGAAACTGTCAGCCACAAGGGTGAGACTCATGAGTCTGGGTGACAAAACTTTTTCGGCAGCTGGCCCACGGCTGCAGGCCCCACTTCCGTAATAGATTAGGATGACCACCAGCTCCCCCGTGCAAAATGCAAAACTTTGCTTCTTCACACTCCTTTTCCCACCCCATCAACAAATACCAAAACAACCTCGGTGGAAAACAAGAACCCCTCTATGGGGTTTTGTGAGTCGTGCTACAGATTCTAATGGACAATTACTGCTCTGCTAATAGGGTCTGCTGCTTCAGGAATGACCCTCTTCTTGATAATTTAATCCTTTAATAGCTTCTGGAGATCATCGATTGATTTAAATGAAGCGTGGTTATATCCTTACATTTGCTTTTACAGAATTACTTTTGAAGGGGTGAAGCGGTGACGAAGAAAGAAATTAACCTTAATTTCATCAAAATAGGGTTTCTACACCATTCTGAACCTGTGTACACTGAAAAGTATTGCACTTTTTTTCGATTCAATAATTTGCTTCCAATCCAATAAGGAAAGTAGAAGAGACATTTAACAAAGGCCATTCTCTTCAGAAAAATGAAAACAAATTAAAACCAATCTGCAGGAAATCTTTGGAAGTTAAGACCCCAGACTCCTCCTCTGGGAGTAGAACGAACTTTGGAAATCTGTGAGTCAGAGGCACAATTATCGACGCAAAACAAAAATAAATCTATGCACTATTGATTAACCTTGGCACTTCAGACAGCAGCGTCACCTCATGCATTGGAATGACATGCCACCACGTGACAAACTTCAAACTGGCCATTTCTCAGAGTTGGCTGCTGAAATAAAAACTGCATTTAATGTACCAATGCCTATGCCATGTGCAGCACTTTGCTTTCTGACTGGTTTACTGTCTTCCAGAAACAACCCAGAGTGTTAAACCGGGCAGAAAGTGCTACTTTTAATCACACAAACCTCTTTGTCACCCGCTCTGGTTTTGCTAAGATGCCATTTCCCCCCCTTCTTTCTCAGCCTCCTTCCTCTTTAGCAGGAGCTCCTCCATCCCCTTATGTTCCCCCTGTGCACCGAGTAAGGCTGGAGTTGCCACAGTCTCCTTAATGTCTAATCCTTTAACACTGGGAGAGCATTGTATTGCAGCCCTAATGCAAGGATGAATTCTGGAATGTGCAGCCTGGAGAGAGGCTTATAGAATAAGAAAGAAAGAAAAAGGGAAGAGGAAAAAGGAATTGAAAAGAGAAAGAAGTCAAAACCACACATGGGACAGAAGGAAAAAAAGGGGATTAGGTGACAATATCCGACTGCACTGAAGGGTCAGGAGAATTAAGCTTCAGAGCAGCTTGCTCAATGTGTGCTGGGATAAAAAGACTCTGATATGAATGGAGGTGGTTCAAGTGCAGGCACATTGTGGAATGCAATAGGAGTCTGCTAGGGAACATTTAAGAGAGTTGTGCACCACTTTCATGTAGCAAATAATATATATTGTTTGCTGGGCAAAGATCTGAGCCTCCCTGTCACATTTACAAGGTTGTTACAGAGGAATGAGAAACACAAGAATGGAATGAAATGGAATAGCTTTACACTAAATGAAATTATAAATCAAATAATCTGAGCATGTGCTCCTAAGATTTATTATTGCATATGATGTTTATATTGAATATAAACTTAAAGCAATAGATCCTTGTCCAAAGAAAATCAGTGCATTTGACATCAATGGAGTTAGATCTGCTTTTAACAAATACTTCAGAGTCTGATTTTTAATACCTAGTTGTACTGCATGTGCAACTGAGTGCATAACCTTTTCATCAGGCCAGCTTTGTGATCTTCCTAACCAATGTAGGTGCTGCATCTTGAAGGACACTGACTCATGATTTTCATATATGCTGGGAGTACTTCTACACAGCTCAACAGTTTAACTGAAAATATTACAGGCACTTTAAATTCCCATGCAGTTTATTTTCAATTTCCTATTTGCATCTTGCAGACAAAAAAAAACTTGCAGACAGCCTCAAAGTGACAGTACGGTTACTTTATGAAAACCAGCTCTCTACATTTTCTGAAAAGACTGGCATTGGGAGTTAACATAGCTGGAATCTGAGAAAATGCCCTATGTCATTCTGACACGCTTTTTTGCCCCAATATGGCTTCCTAATATAAGATGAAATAACAGCCTGAGCTCAATCTGGCATGACTACCCATCTATGAAGCAGAGAGAAAACTGAGAAACATGAGAGATGGAAGAAAAAAGTCATGAATAATAAAAGAAAGTGATTTTTAACTATGTAAAGAGAATTCATTCAAGTCAACCATCTGGCACAGGGCACATCCTGCAGAGAGCAGCCATGGAAAAATTACAAAGTCAGTTCAGTTAATATTTCCCAAGATAACACCACAGGAGACAAAACTGGAGTAGAGCGCCACATCCAAGTGACTGATACTAAAACTATTTTGATATTGGTTATGAAACACACCAATCCCTAGAGTCTGGTTCAGGAAGATCCAAAGAACTCAGGTATTTATAAAAAATCCCAAAATTCCATTTGCTCATTTGGAATACTATTGCCTTTCCTCTGCTGCAGAGAGCTTCAGTAAAGCTGAAGGTGTATGTGACTTACATGCACTTTGCTTTGTTTTAAAATAGAACAGAAAACACAACTCATTGCAAAAAAACCCACCAAATAAAGAGAAGAAAAAGGAAAAGAAAAAAGAAAAGAAAAGAAAAGAAAAGAAAAGAAAAGAAAAGAAAAGAAAAGAAAAGAAAAGAAAAGAAAAGAAAAGAAAAGAAAAGAAAAGAAAAGAAAAGAAAAGCCCAAAACACTCCACTCCTACACAAAAACTTGCTTGGATTGGAGGGAGAAGGACACATTTCCTTCCTCCTCCCCAGTGGTAACACCTATGACCTGACCCAGGACTTGACCTGGAAGCTGAGAAAAGAAGGAAAAAGACAGGGCTTTCAGGGTTCACAACAGCATCTTTAGAAAGCTGTGTGCCTGTACATGGGCATTATGGAAGTACAGTGTCATTTATTCCCTGGGGACACAGATGTGAAAGCACTGTTGATGTACATTTTCAACTAGTACTTTCCTGTGACAGAGGACAGAAGAATTGTTTTCAGTGAAATCAGCAGCAATATTTTTACTGACTTCAGTGAACTGGAGCTTTACTCCAAGGTTCTAAATATATCACAAGAGTTCACAGCCATATCAGCAATTCCTCCCCCATCATCCGTATCCTTAAAAATACATATATGTCCTTTACTTCCTGCATCCTCTGAGTTATCTAGGTTTGTTGTTTGTCCCTTTTCAGTCCAAGGCAGCTGAGAGCCAGGCCCCAAAGCCTTGAAATCAAAACAACAGCAACACATCAGGCAGTCTGCTGTCTGCAGGGTATGTCTGACTAAGCTGGGAGTGATGTAGGAGCTGAAGAATCCACTCTCTCGTGCAAACAGGCACCGTGGCTGGGCAAGGGCTCTCTGCTGCTACGTAATGTGTTCCCCTGATCTGTGTATGAACACAGACGCAGACTATCCTGCCCAAACAGAGCCAAAACATTCATCTCAAATCCTACAAAAAGCCCCAAGAGAAACAAAGGCAGTGTTTTGCATGTGTTTTTTAAAATATTTTTTCTCACAAGCCCCTCCAAAAAAGATAACTATCTTAGAGTTGGATTTTTGCATCACGCATTCTTCTACCTACATCTCTTCTCCTGCATCTTTTTTCTTAATAGCAAGCAGGGAGAAGAGAGGGAAGGAAAGAAAAAGGCTCTCTTTAAAGAAAAAACACCCAAAAACCCAATAGAAATCAAGGGCAGTATTACTCATACTCATTCAGAATCATGCTATAGGCAGAGACTGGGAGGAAAGAACAGAAATCACTTTCTTTCCTACCTTTGGGCTTCCTAGACTGGCTTAGCACAAAATGTTAGGCTTTACAGCTGGGCTGGAAGAGGAACTGTTCCTCCAAACATTCCAGAAGCTTATTCCTCAGAGAGACTGAGCTGGCCAGCAGAGTTGCACCAAGACACGAGGAGACTGTGAAGGGATGCAAGAGGTGTAAATCAGTCTCTACAAGGGCAGGACCTCTAAAGGAAATGTCTCTCCTCAGCAGCCATGTGCCAGCAGGGCGCAGCTCCTTTCCACCCCGTGTTTCTGCTCCGCGTCTGGAACAAACAATCGAGCCTTAAATAACTTGACTTGCCATTGAACTTGACCCAAATGAAACCTGTAAGGGTCCAAATAAAGTTCATCTAGGATTTTGCTCTCGTTTTTGGTATATCACAATGCCAGATGGAGCCAAAAGTTGTGGCTCCACAAGAAGACTAATATTAGATCTCTCTTATCAGGAGGAAGACACTATTGGAATCTCAAGACACAGCTCATCATTAGCTACCTGAGCACATTCTGCTGGTGAGAGGCTGCCTGGGCAGCACAAATCAGTTCTGACAATATTCAGACTGTTGTGTTCAAGCCTGAGCCAGAGAAAAATCACATTTAGATCTTGTAAAATAATTTTCACCAGAAAAGATTTTCCCCCACCAATGTAAATTGCAATAACTTCAAATTATTTTGAGATGTTACAAAACAAAACTTGGTTCTGCATGATCTTTCCCCAAGCGAATCACAACCCATCCCTCAGAATCAAGCTTGTTTATCTGAGAAATGAAAGTATTGGGAAATAGAAGAGAAGAGCTGATCAAAAACTTGCCTGCTGTCAGGCAGAGGCGGGCAGAGATTATTTTTGGAGCAGAACCATTGGGTGCTGCTGCCTGCAGTGCTGAGCGGATGCTTGCCCCTGCATTTTTCCGAAGCGGTTATCTGCAATTCAGGCCTCTTAATCACAGCTGGCACGGAGAGAAGGCAGCCTGGTGCTCAGGTGGTTTGTGGTGCAACTACCAGCAAGCTGATTACATGTGTTTCCTCTGCAGTGGAACCCATCTCTTCCTGTGACAGAAGTCAGGGTTTGGGGGTTTTTTTGAGTGCATGAAAGTGAGTGCAACGTGCACTTCCAGTACCTCAGACAAAATGAAGGCTATCATTTGAGAAGAGAACATGTCATCCTGACAGCTGAGTGTTAAGCCTTATCTTGAAAATTATTTAGAGGTAGAAAAATCTATTTCCCTGAAAACTCAGAGGATGACATTCAGGACGGAGCTCTAACTGCATACCACTTTCCTATCAGTTCCCAAATGCCCCACAGGTATTCCAGCCATTGGCAGCAGTACCTGTGAGAATCACAGGTCTGCACTCACTCCCCAAACAGCCCCTGCCCAGGGGAATGACTGGACTCAGACCAACTATTGTTTCCCTCTCATTCAGCACCACTGCTGAAGCATGAAGGAAACTCCCACCCTTGTCCTCCTCTCCTCACCCTCCTTGCCCTCCCCCTTGCCCCACACACAGAGATGTGAGAAAGGAAGCAGATCAAATGAAAGCAGTGAGAAATGGGGTTTCTTCCTCCCACTTTGCACTGCCATCCATCTCCCAGCACAGAGAGCCAGGCCGGGGCTTCTCACCTGAGAGCTGCTGCCCACCTGCCACAGCCTCTTATCTCTGCATGTTTTTCCACCTTTGAGCATCCAAGAGTCAGAGAAATGAAAGATGAAATAATGTTGTATCAGCATATTTTCCAAAGATGTTACTGGACCCAGCCTTTTAAACCTCTGATCACAAATGAATCTGAAGATCAAGAGCCACTATCACAGGGCAGGAAAAAAGGAGTAATGTTTGCTATCAATATTTTCTATCAATTTGACCTGAACTACATGTTGAAGCCTTAACAAAAGGTGTCCCACACAGGTAAAAGTCTAAGTAGAAATAAAGACAGAAAAAACCTGGAATTCCCAAAGAGAGTTCCTGGTATCTTAAGGATACCAGGTATCCTTAAAAAAAAAAAAAAAAAATACAGTTCCTGGTATTTTAAGGATCTTAAAAACAACACTGGTTTTTGGAAAGTGCTGGCCCAATCAGCAGTTTGTTAGAATAACATTGCTTGTGAAGCATCTGTCACATAATTGGAGTGCATCACCACATGACAACTGCCCTCACATTAGAACGATTCAAATAAAAGTGATTTAGAGGGAGAATCCTAATCCATGTGCTACAGAGCATCATGCAGACAGCCTTGAAAGGTGACATGTATCAATCATTTCCCAGAGCCTGTCTTTCCTATGGGCTTCATAATTCCTTCACCAAGTGCTTTGTGGTAGAGCTATAAAGAAGAGAAGGTAGAAAGTTGTGTTAGAGTAGCAAAAACTGGAAAAGTCAGGGTCTTTTAAACAAAAGAACCAATAAATGGGACATTGAGACAAGATAAAAGAACTTTGTACCATAGGGGTGGTCATACACCAGAGCCCAGAAAGGCTGGCAGCTCTCCACCCTTGGAGAGGTTAAAAAGTCCACAAGTCCTTGGGCATCTTGCTGTGACTGGACCTGCTCTGAGAAGGAGGTGGGATGAGACAACCAGAGGGGTTTTCCCACAGCATCATCTGTCCCTCTCAGACTCTGTCACTGAAGGTTTTCATTGGCTCTGGTGCACTGTCTGCACATGAAATGTTGTTCTAGTTGCAAATGGTGAAGTAATGAATTAGAAATAAATGAAATAATGAATAATAATATGGAAAATTAATAACTAATCTAGTTTATCATACGAAACAAATAACAATTAATGTGTAATAAATTATTGGAGAATTTGCAAATTACTAGTTTGCTTTCAACTCTTGCACATAATCATACTACTCATGTGCTTGGAACCTTGCTACTCAGGTTTTGCATGTTCCTAGATCCTACTGAGCTACCTGTTCATAAAATTCTACATGAATGCTTTAGTGGTTTTTATCTTTGTAACAGAGCAAGGTTTGTTTGGGGCTTGCTGGTTTTTTTTTTTTTCCACAGCATAACCCAAAATGAACCTCAGATCAAAGCCATTCTATTCCATCCTGAATACTGTGCCCTTTGCTGCAGTGTCTCAGAGCCTCCCAGTGATATATTACAGAATGTGATTAGCAATTGTCACGTGTTGTTTGTTTCTCACCATCTCCCCGGGGATAAGCTCAGCCTAAGTGTTTCACTGGCAAGAGTTTATGCTGGTTTTGTTTTGAAATACGTAAGAATGATCTGACAAAGGAGTATTGCCAGGTCATTTTCATGAAGCACAAGATTGATCCTGAACACTCTTCCACCTTGCTGTTTCACAGGGAGATAAGGAGATAAGATACACGCTGTTTAATATAAAAATTGAGGAAAAACTGCCATGGTGAGGTTTCACTGGCAGCTCACAAAGGAATCAAACCTATGATCCAATATGCCCAGAGGCATTGATACTGCAGTGTGTTGAGGATCTTTTGACTGGTGTTACTTATCCTCACCTCTTGCTGGCCCAAGAGGTGTCGAGGCCACTGCAGAGCCAATCAGGATCTCCTAGGATTGGACTGACTGGGAGAGCAGGTTGGAGTCAACAGGTGGACTTGGCTGGAAGATTTCCCCATGAATAAAAGACCCCTCCCCAGAAAGGTAACTCCCCAGAAAACATCATGAGCAAAACTTGCTAAATGCACTCACTTTGCTTATCAGCACCATCCCAAAACAACAAGCAGCTCTCTCTGGGCAAGAGATGTGGTGAAAAGAACTCCATGGCTTCGGCTCATGGGCAATTCAAGTCAGCACGGGTTATGTGTGCTCATTGAATCCCAGAAGAATCTTGGCAGAACAAACAAAAGCATCAATTCAGGCATTTTCAGCACAACTTTAATGTATATTTTTCTCAGTCTTGGCATATACCCCCTGTCACCTCCCCACTATGCTCTCTATGTAGCCCCAAGGGCCATTAATCCAGTTTTGAAGACAGCAATTTCTTTCACAACCCAAACAACTGCCTCGACATGTCTAAATAAATAGTGCTTTTAATTTTTTTTTTAAGGGGAATATTATATTCCACACTCGGTTAAATCTTCCATTCACATTATTTACATGAAATTTATCACTTAAAAACCCCCAAAATCCAGGACTACAAAAGACTGGGAGCTCTCCTTGTTTAACACATGGGAAAACCAGGAGCTGATGCTAAAGAATAGTCCTTCAATGTTAATGCAACAAGTCCTGACAGAAAATAACCAGGGCATGCATACCTGAATGCCTCGGGTGCTTCTGTACAGTGTGACTGAAAGGAAAACTCTGCTGGCTCAGTTAGTGCCTTGAAAATGTAGGACAAAATCTAGTCACAATAATCTGGAAGTTGCTCTGCTCTACCGAGGTACATCTGACCCATGAAATCCATGGTGCTTTTATCAGCTTGTGCAGAGCAACTGGGCTTTGAGACTCCAGCCTGGCACTGCAAGGCCAAAAAGATAATTCAGGGCAGGGTCAGTGTCAGTCCCAAGGTTTCCTGAACTATTTGAGTCATTGCCTAATGCAAATGTGTGAAGTAAAATCAATAGGCCAGAGTGAAGCTTTGCATCTTTACATGAAACCCAGTTTCAAATGCAGAAATTCCACTTTCAGGCTCATATTTAATCAGACTGTGCACTCGCCTTTCCTGCAGCTTTTACAGCAGATATCACTGATGAGAAAATCTGGGTTATGCTCTGGGAGAGCAAATGTACATAATTTTTTGCCTGATATTCTCATCTCAGATACACATCCTCCTCACTTCACCTCATCCAACTCCCAGACTGCTTGGAAATTATGGGAAAAGACCCTGATGTAGAAAAACTGACTCTCTGATGTGCAGCTTGGGATGAGAACCAAATTATTCAAAGTACGAATAGTAGGATGAAAAGCCTACAGACACAACACAAATATTAAAGCCTTCATCCTGTCATGATACAAAGATAAATTTAGGAGTACACGAGGGACTCATTTGTCATGAGGTGGTAACAGTTTGAAACAAACTCAGATTTTCTTTTTTTCAATTGTATCAGAATTATTTTTTACCAGATGAGTAAGAAACAGTGTAACAATTTCATTCAATATTTTGTGCTCCAAACTACAAACTTACCTTAAACTTGAGTAGATCTGGCTCCAAGTAATTTTTCTGACTTTTTAAACAAATGCTTTTTATATAATTTATTTTTAATTTTTCTACAGTTCTCTGCACGGCTAACAAATTGTGTTTATACCCTAACAGGAATATTTGATGCTCTGTCACAGCAAATCAATCTTCCCTCTCTCTTTCGATTCTAATGATGCCGTCAATAAAAGCCCTCATCAGAAATGAATGTTCTGCACAAAATGCTGTGCATAATGGTATGACCCCTCAGGATGCAGGGCATGTCATTTTGAATTTATTTAATCTCTGGGAGCCCTGTACAGAGCTAACTTTTGAGTCTTTGGAGTCTCCAGCAAAACAAGATCATAGTGCCCCACACAGAGTCAGGAACAGAAGAGCTTGCACCTGCAGGAGCCTCTTCTTCACCCTGTTGCTGGAGGGGCTGCTTGTTTCAGTGTTTCCTCCCCACAGCTCTGCAGATCTCAGTTTGGGAGGTGAGCTGGGGATCAGCTCCATCCCTCTCTGCTCATACTGCCAAAACCTGCAGAGCTGTGCTCCTTGTGCTCCCGAGACTAAGACCATGTGTTCTGTACCACACCACAGGGTTTATGTTTCATAAATCACTTAAATCCCACTAGGCTCCTTGCATTTTTCAATGCTGATCACCAGGGAACAGAAGAGGTTGGATTTCCATGGATGCTTTTACACTTGAGGGAACCCGAAATGCTTTGGCATGGATTAATTCACATTCTGGCTCACATAGTGAACAAGAAGTTAAACAGAATAATCTGCAGAAATGCAGCAGTGGTCAGTGACTATCTTTTGACCTGAACTACATGTTGAAGCCTTAACAAAAGATGTCCCACACAGGTAAAAGTCTAAGTAGAAATATAGACAGAAAAAACATATCAATGAAAGCAAAGAGAAGAAATGTCAGTTTGGAGAAGAAACAAGGATTTGTTTGTTGGTTTGTTTAGGTTTTTTCCTCCTTCTGGCCCAGAAAAATTTCATTCTTAGGTTTCTTAGTTTTTCATGTGAAAGATGAAGCCATGCAGATTTCACAACAATTTCTACAAAAAATGCCTGTAGTCAAAAACTTCATAATCCACTGAAAACCAATTCTGGCCACCCTTTGTGTGATACTGGGGAATTCAAAGGAAGGTTTGGGCTCCTGGTACATATTTGCATTCCAGATGAAGCAGCAAGAAAATACAAGAGAATGAGTGGGAAGAATCACTTTTATGATAAGCCAAGAGGGAAGAGTATCTCCAAGTCATGCAGGGTCTCCTAAGTAAAAGACTAGGTTGAAGGTAGAGCCTCTGAAGGGCTCAAAGGCAGTAGCTGTGGGCAGACTGGGGAGTTAGGCTTGTGCATACTATTGAGTGAACCAAGAAATTCAGTACTCAAAGATTAAAGAGAAAGCACGGGCAGATAATGGTTTTCATTTCAAGAGACCTCTGTACAGAGAGGAGGAGGGAAAGACCAGTATTTTAGGTGCATTGTTTAATATCATCCTTGAATTCACTTTTTGCACAGTCAGAAGCAGGAAAAAAGGAGTATTCTATTGAGGAAGCACAGGAACCACTTGAAAATGCCAGAGCTATTGAACACTGACTGCACCAATGAGGGTATCACAGAGCATTCTTCCTGCAATTAATTTCTGATGAGAGACCGGTGTATGAAAAATATATGTGGTAGGTACCTCCAAAAGAGAAGAACAGAATGACTCTTCAATGCTTTTTCAATTCCAGAGACCCAGTGTAATATGATGAGAAATGTGCATTTAAGAGAGGTTTCCCACCATTTCAGTATCCTGGTGGTAAACTGAGGTTCACAAGTGCAGAGAGTCCCTCTAACCTCCAGCCAGCCCAGCAGCAGGATCAGACCACAGGCATTCTGACTCCCAGCCACTCCAGTGGATATCAGCAATTAACAGACCAAAACTCTTCAGGCTGATGAGGCCTTTCTGCATCATGGGCTCTGTTTTCCAGGACCCGGCTCCCAGAGCACAGCTGGTGAGGGTTTAATTGCGCAGGCATTTGCAAACACTGCTATTACACAGTGAAACATGGGGACAGTTATAAATAGCACAGAGGGAAATTCAGCTTGCAGAAAACTGGTGTCTCACAGGCTTCCAGACCTTCTCCTGGATGGAGAATTTGGCAACTAAACTAGTTCAGGGTCAAATGTTTCAGGTTGACCCCTGTAGCAATGCCCCTTTTGAACACTTTTCCTCCTGCCTGCTACAAAGGTTATAGAGTAGGAAATGCCCATTATTGTTTGACCTTGTGTCACGGAGACATTTTAAGGCCCAAATGTGAGGTTATTTTTAGTTGTGCTGTTATTTCAAAGCCAGGCTGGGGAGAGCAAAATCAGCAAAACTTCACAAAGAGAAACAATACAAAATGGCAACCAGCATTATCTTCCCTTTCAGCTTGACTGGGATATTTGTCTTGATACTGAGCTGTGCTGGTGCTGTGCTTCCTCAAGGAATGCTGAATAACTTCCACTCACGTTACACAAGCGCCTGCCCCTGGATCACTTTCCTGTGTTGCCACTTGGCTGCAATGCCTGCAAAGGCTTTGTAATCCCCAGTTCTATTATTGTTTCCTAAGGACGCATCCTGCCTGGAAAACAGCAAAGGAAGGGAAACTGTATTTAACATTACTTCCTAATTAAACTGTTTGCATCATTCAAAGCCTGTGATGAATTCCTTCCTTTTCTCTCCTTCCCCTCTTGTTTACTAAAATCAGGAGATACAAAAAGACAGCAGGAGAGAGACACAGTAAACCAGATCCTAATCTCCAGCACAAAAGGTATTGGAGCTTTTCCAGGTTTCTACCAGCATCCTGAGGATCAAATTCTCTGACAGCTTGCCACTGTAACCTTGCAGAGGACAACGTTCTGGGCTCACGAGTAAGCTTTGCCAGAAAAATTTAATTTCTGGGGTTGTGTAACTGGAGATACTGGAAACATATTTGTAGTGGTTGGGACAGTTTGGGACATGGTTCAGCTCTGGATTCAATCTTTACCTATATATTATCTCATATATATATATATATATATATATGTTTATGATTTTCTCCTAAGTCACTTGTTTGGGTTCCTGTCTGGTGTTTACAGAGATGGGAATGAGCTCACACTCAGATCTGAATTCAGAACTGAGCTTCCCCAGGGTTCAGGTATGTTTGATCCAGTATCTAGATTTGGGCCCACCAAATGAACGGGTCACAGTCTTGATGAGCAACCATCCCTCTTGGCTTTATAATCTGTGCCTCTCAGAATATGGGATTTCATATTTTCCAAACACTCAAACAGCATTAACTGCTGAACACTGACATGAACTCTGAATGATCAGCCTGAAATGTAAAGACTAGCACTCCCCAAATCAACAACAACAAGACTGAGAGGAAGAGGCATGAGACAAAACTCTGAGTTTGCAGAGCAGGGAAAAGCCTGGGATTCCTGGCTTCACATCCTGACTTCTGACTGCTGACTGGGCAACCTCTCCAAAAACAAATTAATGCAAAATCAAACCTCTCCACAGTCTCCGGGTATGTGTCCTTGAGAGTCAGAAGAGCAGAAAACTGGGTGTATCAATTATAAACAGAGGCACTTCTCCAAAAACTCAAGCCTTTGCCCCAGACTATTTCCAGAAATTAGAGCTTGCTTATGAGTTATGTTGATGCATAATTGATTTATCAATTATTCCAGATAAATAGCAAGATAACCTTGGGAGCTACAGGGTAGGAAGATTGTTTCCACAGGCCACAGTGCCCCAGCAGGAGCTCTGTTAACAATGTACCACGTGAAACAGTGAAATTCTCTGTGTGGTCAGCACAGGCACCAACAGCTGCCCAGATGTTGCACTGAGGTTAACATTCCTCCCTGCAAGGATGATGTCACTAATGCAGGCAGCATTTCAAAGGAGGAATGTGCTGCAGGTTCCCACAGATCAGCCAACGATGCAGGTCACTAAAAATCACACTAGTGACCTAGGTAAATGATGCCTGGCAAGGATTGAACACCTCCCTCTGACTGGGAGTCAGAGGGAGGTGTTCAATCCTTGCCAGGCACCTTGGAGGACTCCCAGCCTCTCCTAATCCAGGGACCTCTCTAGGGGCCCCCTTCAGCCAGAATAGTCCCCCTGAGCTGCTCCTGATTCACTTTCACCCAGCTGGGTGCAGCATCAGGCATTCATCCCTGCAAGCATCATTCATAACCCAGAGCCAAGTGGCGATTGCCTGAAGAAGGAAACAAAATACTGAGCAGTCTCTACAGGGAGAGAGAGAAGGCAAGAGGCCACAGTCATCTTCTGCTCTGTTTGTCCCTGGGTGTGAAATAGTCCAACCTTACTCCTACAGCCACAGCCAGATTTGCAGCTGCATATTTTCCTCCTCTCTGGTGTACCTGCTGACTTGGAGTTCCTTACAACAATAAAACCAAGATGTGCTCTGGACAAACGTGCTGTTCTATGAAGCACAAATAGCTCATCTGTGTGCATTTACACAGAACCACCACTGACTGGGAAAATGGGTCACCTTTTCATCGGGGCCAAAAGCCACATGGCTGTGCAACTGCTGCTTTTATTAAGCTGTGCTTCAGACACCCTTCAGACCTATCAATGTGTAGGTTGGGACAGAACATGAAATTTCTGTAGCCTCAGTGTATGGAAGTTGTTATTTGTGGGTAGCAGCCTTCTGGGAAGAAATGTGCTATTATATGAAATGATAAACTCTAAAATCTAATGGACCGTATTGCAAAGATGCACAACCGTGATTCTCACAAGGTTCACAACAGCATGGAAAAAAATATGTCTGTTTTTCCATATTCCTAGGATTCCCTGACAGCTTGGGAGTCTACAGCTGTTGCTGGCATTTTAAAAGAAGGTCAAGTTTCTCTGCTGCAATACAGGCAAGCATTGGCATTGTCCCTGCATTCACCCATGTGGGCATTTCAAACGATCACCTATAAACCATTCCTTCTGTTCCAGTGCATGTTGTTGTGCATGAAAAAACATGCACAGAGGTTTTGTCCATAAAAGAAGCTAAAATTAATGTAGAAGAAAGAAATCAGAAATGTAAAGAAGTCATTTAGTGCCCTAACGGAAAGGCAGAGTTAAATAAATAGAAATTATTAACTACAAACTCTCTTCCATAATGAAAAATACTTATTATTGTTATTTTCTTTACTTAGTAGCAGTAACTTTTCACAGACTTGGCCAGAAGCCAGTGGTGTAGGAGATCTGTGTCATCCAGGTGCAATGTACCAACAAGATGTAAAACAAAGATCCTGATGATCAACAGAGGTCCAGAGATATTTTTGGCAAAGAAACCCTCATTCAGAGCTAAAGAATATTCACCTGATTACATTCTCCATTTCCTCATGCATACATTGAGAATCACATGCCAAGCAAGGCTGCAGCATCTCTAAAGAAACAAATGCATTTCTGAAATAGATGACTTCCATGTCAGATCATGTTGAAAAACAGTGTCTTTGAAATATCTGAGTGTCTGCGTGGTTCCCAAAGGTCAGAACCATGTGGCCTCCTTCTCTGCTGAAAGAATAGTACCACTGCAATAATCAATTATCACGAAATCAAGGCAAGATCAGAAAACTGACACAATTAAAGCAATGGGAGAAAATAAATAGTCTGTACAATGCTACTGAAAAATCTGCAAAGGGATGTCCAGAAAGCTGCCCTAAGTAGTTTCTTCTCACAGACCCTGTCAGCAGACAGCTCCTCACAGCTCGGGTGGGCACCTCCACACTGCCAGTCAGTGGCTGCAGGCAGGAATTGAGTCTGCACAAAGGCACGGGATCACTTCCAGAATCTGTGTGGAAACACTCACCCCACAGCTTTACAAGCAGCTTCACACAGGAGTGGAGGAGCTGCCTTCATCTGCCATCTGGAAGTGGTTTGTGTCCCACTAGCGGTATGCACATCGCTGCTTTGGACCAGGAGCCTTGCTCAGGGCTCCTCTGGCTGCCACACAGCTGCTGTGGAGACTCCTCACCCTGTTCTGCACCCAGAGAGGATGAAGATCCTCTGGAGCAGCTGTATAACTGTCTGTGAAACCTCATATCTCATGAGCAGCAATTTAAACCTGCCTTAAACTCCGCTGGCTTGAAGGCTGATCTGGCTGATTTATATCTCAGTAAGAGAAAAGACAAACAGATTTTCCCAGCCTTTCTAGTCTCTTCTCAGGAAGGAAAATAATTTCCTCTGAGGCATGCTGAAGAAGAAATCCATTAGCAGTTACAAAGCAGGGCTGAATGTTATTGTTACATCCAAATAGCTGTAACAGCCTTTGATTCCACTCCTGTTACTTTGAAAGAGGAACATGGGATTTTATGTGCATGCAACTAGAGTGTCTCCTAATTGCTACCTCCTTACCACAATTCTATTGCGTTAGATTTTAAAACTAATAAAACAAGCCTTTTGTTTCTTTTTTAATAACAATCACAAAGCACTCCACTTGTATATCAGTTTCTCTGAAGCGCATCCATTTGCTGCCCACTCACAAACATAACATTAAGCGAGTATCAGGCCTGTAATTTGGAGCAAATTTATTCCTTTTGGGATCACCTTGAGCACAACCAGGGTGGGTAAAGAAGTACTTGAAGTATTTAAGCTGAAGGGAGAGCTACAGGAAACAGGTGATTCATGCAGGAAACTGCACACCAAGGACTGTTGCCAGGACTGCATGGCTTGGGTACACTGTGACACACCAGGCTCAAGGCAAGGTGTCCCCAGCCACCCAGGGGCTGGCCTGCAGTGGTCCTCCTGACCATATGTGTCTGTCTGGGTATTTTTGAAGCAAAAATACATTAAAAAACAAGTGCTTGTTCTTGCATTCAATCTCTACTGAATATTTAATCTCATTCGGGATTTAGGATTTTTTTTTCCCCCCATTTCACATGAAAGTTTCTCTACTCATTTTAGAGGAGGGCTAAGGAATGGATTAAGAGGGAGCTTTAGGGCTTTCCAAGGTAGGCAAAGTTATAAAATAAAATAAAGGTGACTAACAAATTTGCATTTGAAGACTGACCCATTAAAGAATTACATGCAAAGGTGAGAAGAGAAGTGAAAAGAATTCTTGTCAATCAGACAAAAAGTCATTTACCACTTTTTCTCTTGCTGCAAAGGAAAAACACATACATGAAACAAAAGGAAAAAAGGAAGGAGAACAAAATGAATTAAAGTTCATTAATCATGGACCTGCAGCTATAAGGATCTTACAGAATGAGGAGGGATAGAGCTTGGGTTATATTAAAATGAGCTGGAGCTCTGCATGAGTCACACAATCTTTAGAAAGATTTTATTAAAAATCTATATATTTAGCAAAGCATCAGGAAAGAAAGCATGTGGCTTGAGAGCAGAAATTCAGGGCTCATGACTGTAAATATAAGCACTGGTTTTGAACATCTGCAACTATTATTAGACAAGGTCTGTTTGTTTACATGGCCTGCTCTAGCAGGTGAAGAAATGAAGAGGGTATTTTTAGTGTCAGCAGGTTTTAAACTTGAGGACTTTGGGTCTTGGGTTATTTTGATTAACCTGTTTAGTTACTGGGCTTTTTTGATGACAGGCATATGAGGGTGGCACACTCAATTTTTAAATAAATTCAGATTAGCTACAATAAGCATATTTTTAATGTCTTATTATTTTGCAACTATTTATGATGCATATCATCCCAGCTTGGGTGTAAAAATCTTTGTTGCCTGTATTCAAAATCATGAAAGTTATGGTGCATGGGAGAAAAGTCATGCAGGTATTTTGCATGGATAATAATGATAAAAATAATAATAAAGAAACCTCTTCTTTTAAATAGATTTTTCATCCTGGTTTTTCAACTGGAAAGAAGATTTTGGGAACCCTTGATTTTCTGCTCCTTTTCTCCCCCTTCTGCAGTCTTGAGCAGGTCACTTCAATGTTCATTGCCCTTCTTCTGTCTCAGAGAGATGCACAGAGATTGCCTGTTTTAGGGGTTTTAACTCAATGGTAAGAAGAGTGACAGTGACAGGGCAAATGAAACAGTAAGAAAAGCAAAATAATTGCTGAGATTAAGAGTTTGAAGTGCCAAAACATCACCTTTTCAAGTCAACTTGAATTATATTTAATCCACAGAGTTATGACTTCATGCATTCACTGTATACACTTTCCTAAAAATAATATTAACACAAGAAAAGTCCACCAAATCCAACAAAAGGCAAAGGCATTTGGTTTTTGGTTTTTTTTTTTTTTTTAGTCTATGGAAGTTTGGTATTTCTCATTGTGTCCTGCTCTGGGTTCTCTCTAGAAGGAGCAGTGCCAAGACACTCTGAGAAAGGCTATTCTTGTTCCACTCGCAGCCCAGCAAGAAGCAGGAAGCTCCATAAATCTCACAAGAAAGTCTGTTTTGCCAGCAGGGCTGATTCTGAAGTTAACCCAAGTTGTGTCATAGCCTTCAACAAGGATCCAGCCAGGCTGAATTATCGCATTTACAGGAATCAAAGAGCTTCAGAGGGGTTTGGACAGAGATCAGGAAAGTGTCTTAGCACCAAGCATCTAAGTAGGTCCCAAAATCAGAATGACCAAGCAGTTGCACAGCAGGGGCAAGAGTGGCACCAGCAACACTGAAATCCAGCTCCTGATCAGACTCAAGGAAAGTGTCAGAGGCAAAGCACCAGGGATTACAGAGAGAAATGACACAAGCTGAATGTAGATCTGAGCCTCATTTTCTGGTAAATTTGTTTAAGATAGATTTTTGGGTCGTTTTTTCTTTGCTGGATTAAAAAAAAAATTTAAAATCTCCCCTCCTGTAGAGATCAATTATACCATATGCAAGATTGCCTAGCTTCATTTGCAGAGTTATACATGTTGTTCCCCACTCCATAGCTTGTTTCCCATGTATTGGCCTACCAAGGACTGAATTAAAGAGCAATCAGGCCCTCAGTGGTGAAAGAAAGTTTTGTTTCCAGAAACGTATGCTCCTTTTGGCCAAGGCAGCCTGCTCCTCGTGGCTCTGTTCTTATTACACATATTAACTGTGGTCCATTTGACATGCTATGTGAGTGCATGGGCTTGGAAGGATATTCCCAGTCAATGTGATGAAAATTTCCACTATGTTAACACAGAAGGAACAATTGAGGTATCATTTACACGCTTCTGAATTCAGGATAAATGTAAATGAAAGAAAATCAATGCAGCTTTTGGCTGGAAATGAACATGAGGTCCCACTGGCAGGGCCTCGGGGTAGAAATAAGCAGCAAATTGTTCCTCTGCCCTTGAAAACATCATCAAAACCCCATTAAGGAAAAACTCCAGTAATCTCTTGATGCATTTTTTCCCAGAAAGAGAAAATTACCACCTCTGTCACATCTACCTCCAAACATCATAAAACAAGGAAAATAACCATACAGCAAGTGATTCCAAGGCTGGGTGTTATCCTAAACTGTAAGAGATTCAGGTTCAAGTAGCTCCTTCCTGACCCTCCCTCCCTCTCTGAAATATAAATCCCAACAGTATTCCAGAAAGAGAATTATTTACTTATAGGAATCTAATGTTGCAAAATTTCTCCTGGACAAAACATCAGAAATGGAACATTCCCACAACTCCACCAAAGACTACTGGGTTAGCTGCCATTACATCACAGGATGGGATGACCCAGACCCTCCTAAACCAGCCAGAGGTAGAACAGTGAAACACACCAGATCCTAAAGATTGCCCCACGTTCCCTGTGATGTGTTCTCAGGGAAAGCCCAACACCCTGCATGGGCCCTATCTGCATTGATAAATGATGTGGAGCAGAGCACAAGCCTGGTCAGTGCTGCCCACACCATTGTTCGCCTGCTCACAAGCGAGGGCTTGGCTCTTGCCAGCTTCTCCCCTCTCAGATTGGCTTCAGCATCATCTGAGAGATAGCAAAGGTCAATTGTTTCCACCAGGCAGCATGGCCAAGGTGTCTTGGCTCTTCGGGAGGGGAGCAGGGTGAGCTCAGCCCCACGGCTGAGTCATGCCATGCTCTTTGATCTCCAAGCCAAAGAACCATCCCTGGCTCGCTGTGTTCTGCTACAGACACAATCCTGACAGTCTGAGTTGAGAAGAAAACTGCCTGCTTCACTATCTCTTTGTAAATCACTCATGACTTCTCCAGAACTTGTTGGTGGGATTTCTGGGGTGATTTGGAAGATTCCCAGTTTGAAGAACACTGGAAGCAGCCCATTTTTCTTGTGTTAAAAATGGTTCACCAAGAGTTCTTCTGTAAATCTAATTCAAGCAGTGAGACAAGGGGATATTTCCATAACTCTGACCTTCAGTTTTGGATGAAGAAGCAATACATTGTCTTTCCAATAACTAAGACTCCAAAGGACTTGTAAACACTGGAGCCAGAGAACACCTCTGTGAGACAGTTTGGCCCATGCCATTATTCCCTTTCTATGGGGAGGAAAATTGGGTCACAACTTTGGTGAAATACTTTTCTAGGGCTTTTTCAGCATGCAAGTGGCACTGCTGAAAACAGGATGCATGAGTCACAAACCCTAGGCTCCCATTTAACTCTGCGGGGAAAGGAGACGATTATTGGGATTTTGAGGGGCAGCAGGTTGCAGACACAGAAAGGGATGTGCTCCCTGCAGACACCTGAGCCAGGGCTGGCTCAGAATGGCACCATGGAGCCAGGCTGGAGAGCGAACCCCGCTCTGCCACAGCTGCAAGAGCACACCTGGGCCATAAACTCTACCTCTCAACACCAGACAGCAGGGGGCTGAGAAGTCAGATCCTTCAGCACACAAGGTCACCAGGCCAAAGCCTTTTTATGGATTTAGCTCTCAAAACAGGATTTAATAGCGCACGGTAAATAGGGCCTTGGGCCACACATGAAACAATGAAGATGAAACAAACTGCTGAATAGCTGCTCATTAAGAGGCCTCTGAACATCCTGTGCACAGAGGTAAGAGGCGTCTGCGGAAAAAATAGTATGGGATCGGATAATTAAAAAATGAATCATAATGAATTACACAGGCAGCTTTAATTAGGGCATTTCCTAACTTTTCTGTGCTTTTCTCTGTGACATCAAAATGTCCTTCCAATGCCATTTTTTTGTGTGCACAGCATAGAGGTCTGTTCAGTTGTGCTCTGAAGGCCACAGGGATATTTCTGTTGCAAAGGCACCTTAGGTTTTCCTCACACGTATGTTATCTCCGAGTCACTTGGATCTGTTCCCATCCACGCAAGCTCTGCGTGGAGGAGACCCTGACACCTTTAGAAAGAACTGCCTCAATAACTCAAGAGCAAGAGCAGACTCAAGCCCTGTGTCTTTAAGAAGTGTCAGAAGGAAAAGACAGAGCAGTAGAAATACTCGTTGTACAACTCAGCTCTTCCAGCTACATCAGCTTATAACCATACCGGATTCCAGGGCATCCGTGGGAAAGTATTTATTTTACCTGTAGGTATAATTGTAAGCAATAAAAACAGCTCGAACCTTGCCAGAAAGGGTGTGAATTTCTAAAAAGAAGGAAAAACTCTGAATTCCAATACCTGAGCAAACAAGTTAGTATAACAGAAAAAAAAAGGTAAATGAAACTGCGTTGCCAAAACAATGAGCTTATGGTTTGCCAACAGCTGGATTGCACTTTCACTTACAAATGCTACAAAAAAAGGCCCTGACTTCTTAGCACATTTTCTCTTGAATCCAATAGTTTTGTTACTGAGTACAAAAGATGCACAGAGAAGGAAAAAGTAATATTAGCAGAAGATTTGAAAACCAAAATAATCCAAATAATCCCCCATATCTTTTCCCTTTGGAAGAAGTTTCACCAGGTTGGCAATAAAGAAAAAGCATGTTTTGCCAGCTTAAAAAATCTTGTCCACACAAATATTGCTGTGGCCTTCAGGAGGTAGGAAGAGAGAATGGAGCTCCCCAAAATGCACAGAGTTAAAAACATGATCTGCAATGTTTTCATCTGCCTTGCCAACTAAAAGCTCCACAGTTTGCTGTCAAACCAGGGATGCAAAGGCTGGAAGCTCTGCTTGTCTCCAAGCCAGCTGGTGACAATGCAGCCTGATTGCTATCTCCCTGTGTCATGCCCAGGTTGCCCTGTCATGTACAGCTTCACCATCACGAAATGGATGAGGAGTTGGGCTTGCCCAGCCCATCACTTGAATTTGCGTGAACGCGCTTTTTTGAACAAAATCTCACCAGACAAAGGTTTCCAGTGGAAAGCTCTTGTGTTTCCTCATGCACCACAAAATTCCCATTGCCTTCCTGACAAGTCTCATTTCCAGCCCTGAGTGAAACCAGAACAATCCTGAAAAGCAAACTAGGTGGGAGAACAAAGTTAATCGACTTCAGAAGTCCTTCCAGAAGCCTGTTTTATAGGAGGGCTTAAGACAGGAGTTATTTCAGCTAAGCTCGATGGACTAAGCCCCAGCATCATGTCTTGATAGGGAATTAGAATACCTAAAAATGTTACTAATTTTCACCTGTCAAATTTTTGGCCTTCAAGCTGACAATGACACTTGATCAGGTCTTTACACTTCTGTACTCACCTTCACCTTCCCTTGGCTGCTCAGCCCTGCTTTTTCACACAGAGTTGACTTCTCCTTTTTGGTCTCTGATAATCTGCTAAATCTCTTCTACTCCTTATCACAATCTAGTTGGCAGCTATTTTGCAGCTCTGCTTGGAGGGCTTTTTAGACAATATTGAAAATCCTAGAGAAGCTGCACCTCTCCTATACAGTCTCTGCATTGTTGTACGTGCACCTGCTCCTTTCTGCTGTGCACCTAGACAAACGCAAGGTTTCTCTTTTATGCCAGTCAGCCCCTTATATGTGAAGGCAGAAAATTGTGCTGTTTTAGCCCAGAAGGTCTTGCAATGGTGGAACTCACAATGGCAGCAACAATAACATCTGGCCAAAATGCTCCTTTCGCTAGATTTGGCAGAGTTGGCAATCTTTGAAAGGTATCATGCAGCAGTCTCTGTGTAAAATTCATCACATAAGGAAAAAAAACCCAGCTGAACTTTAAAAATGAGATGCATTTGTACTTGGCAACACTGGTTTTCTGATTGTTTTCTAATGGCAAAGACTAAACAAGATGGCTGTGGCAAAGCAAAGGAGACAACTGAAAATGAAGCCAAAAACAAAAAACCTATAGACAACTCCACAATAAAGACAATTTCCATGCAAACTGCAACTGTTGAATTTCAGGCCTTTCAGCTGTCTGTCTGCTTAAAAGCTTTTTATTCAGCAAACAATTTACTTTGTAACAAACCTAGGTCTGGAAAATTTCTGCCCAAAACATGCTTCTTTCACAGAATCAGAAATTAGCTGATGACTTAATAGCAACACTTACTACTAAGCATTATAATAAGGAAGTATTTTATGTACTTGCCTTGCATTCTACCAAAGACAAAGATGAGAGACTTGCACTGTACTTGCACCACACATATCGTGGATCAAAAGTTTGCCAGTAAGGTCCCAGTGGTGGTGCTCTCTGGCTTTTGTGGAAGGCTGAAACATCCCAGAAAAACCAACAACCAAAACTGGTGGTTAGCACTTGTGATAAAATAACTAAATGAAATTTGGCTTGGAAACTGAGGCTTGTACTTTCAAAGAAAGATAGTTGAAGAGATGTGCTTGGGGATCAGTAGCAGAGCAATGTGTGGATAATAGTCAATACATCAAGTCCACAGTTCTTTACAGCATATTTGGGAACTTACTGCCGCAGAAATAACAGATGGAAACAAAGGAAGATGCAGTCATTTCCATAATAATACTTGGAGGGCAGAAAACAGACTGAAGTCCTCTGAATTTCTGTTTCAAAAGTCTTGTTCCAATCATACTAAAATCCACAGCACTAATTCGCCAAATAGCACAAGGAAGATGATCTGAACGATGTCTGGACTGAACCTGGGACCTGAAAGACTAACCAAGTAAGAAAAAAACCCCAAACCATCAACATCTTGTATAGCAAGTGTTAAAATATCTTGGCAAGACCAAGATCAATAGCAGATACAGGAGCTGCAGAATGGCCACCTGACCCAACATCCTGTCTTTGACAATGGCCATAAGCAAACCTCATGTCTAAGTTAAGGACAGGGGCAAATGTGTATGACTCTTTCTTTGAGCACATTCCTAACAGAGCTGTTCCTTCCAGGTATCGCCTTGTCTCCCCTTAGAGCCATGCAAGCACATTTTGCATCCAAAGCATCTGTAGGCAGGAAGTCTACTTCTAGAAGTTACTCTTCTTTGTTTTGAACATGATTCCTGCCAAGATCATTTGACAGCCCTTATTTCTTGCACCCTGAGAGATGGCAACAGGCATCCACCCACCCACACCACTAGAGGTTTGTAGGTTTCTATCAGATCCCACCTTACTCCCTTATTTTCTGAACTGAGGCATCCCAGGAGGTGCAGTCACTCCTTGCTCAGACCTCTGGTCATTCTTTCTGCCCTTTCCAGGGCCTTTTGCAGTTTTGGGGATTGTTTCTTTTGCAGCAGAGGGACCAGCACTGCACATGGGTGGAGCATGGGCTTGCAGAATGACACGGTGGCAACTCTCCAATACTCCAGGGCCACAGCCCACACAGTTTGGGACAAGAAGTGAGGAGAAACCTCTTCAAGCTGCAGTACAATTCTTATGATGATTGTGGCTGCAGAAGTATCTGTCTATTCATACACCAAGGAGCTGAACCTCAGATGGGCAACAGCCTGAGTATTTACCAGTTACCAATCTTATTTACCAATAATATTACAAAATACCTTTTGGAATTTGGTGAGCAAAACCAGATCTATTCAAAGGTATCATCTACCCACAGGCAGCATGTTATTTAGCCCACAGAAAGTGACCATTTCCATATAAATATTTTGCAGTGTTACTTAAAAGGTTCAGAAGCTGACTGGATTGCCAGTATGTGCACAGTTCTACCTGCCATGGCCATCCTTAGAAGGTTCTCTGGATTTCAGGTCAGGTTTTGTGCTTGTGCTGTCTTACACACAAAACTACCTAAAATTTGAAATTTCCCTTGACCTTTCTCACCCCCTGACTACAGTTTAGTTTTCTGCTTGGCACTTTTTTGATTGAGGTGTTGTGGTCTGATGGACTGACCAACAGCAAGCACAAAGAAGAACTCAGGAACAACAATTAAGTTTGTGAATGGCTTTTTATGCACTTGAAAGCATCGCCCTAAAGAGCACATATTCTTGTGAGCTTTCTGCAGAATGGTTGCCTGCAATTATTTTTTCTCATCTTTAAGTGCATTTATGTAAAGGCTGCAGCAACAATTGGCACATATGAACAGCAGATTGTCTGTGTTTTTCATTAGTGTGGCAGTAACATATCCTTTGTTTTTCAGTCCTGGGCTGAACGAAACATCTTCCACAGAGACAAATCTCCACGATGATTAATCATGAAGCATTCCATATGGATACTGATATCCCACATGCTTTAAATGAGGCTGGGTGGGAAATCTGCTTCACTTACCTCTCAGCCCAGAAAAATGCTGAAAGGTACCCACAGGTCCATTCCACTGTGATTTTTAACATCACCAAATATTTGATTGAGACCAGGTAAACCGTGGGAGCCTTTGCTGTTATAGTACTGATCATTTAGTGGTGCCATTTTTTAGTTTAGTTTTTCCATAAGGAAAAAAATAGGGTTAT